>NC_138863.1:134783285-135460719 GCF_965194805.1 Balaenoptera borealis
GGTTAGGGCTAGGGCTAGGGGTTAGGGTTAGGCTTAGGGTTGGGTTAGGGTTAGGGGTTAGGGTTAGGGTTTAGGGTTAGGGTTAGGGTTAGTGTTGGGTTAGGGTTAGGGTTAAGGTAGGGTTAGGGTTGGGTTAGGGTTAGGGTTTAGGGTTAGGGTGTCCAGCCTTACGTCCCATTCAGCTGTGAGTGTAGATGTGGTCAGTCCAGTTGCCTCACAGCCCCTGATTGAATTTTGTAAGAATTCCTCTCTCTCTCACTGTCTTTCTCTTTTTATAATTAATTTTTATAATGGGCTGGAGCTGATTTGCAATGTTGTGTTTCTTGGTGCTGTACATCCACTTGAGTCACTTACAGAGAGACATCAATAAATTCTTTTCTAGTTTCTAGTAGTCAGATATATGTTTTTTCTGTGAATAGAGTGTGCTGAGTCCAGTTCCTTGAACAATGAGTATGTCTTGGCGATTACATTATTGGCGTATGGAACGGTATCTGTGCCAATTTCAACCTCCTGGTTTATGCATCACCGCACCACACTTTTCCCCTTAAGCAGCCGTAAGTGTGTTTTGTAAATGTGTGATGGTGTTCTGTTTGTAATTCAGTTCACGGTTGGCGATTTTTAGATTCCCTTTATAAGTGATATCTTATGATAAGTTTTTCTTGCTGTCTAACTTATTTCACTCTCAATGACCATACATAAGTCCCCCTGAGTTGCTGCAACTGGCCTCATTTCATTGATTTCAGGGCTGAGTAATATTCCGTTGTGCTTAAGTATCAAATTTTCTTTCACCATTTTTTCCTTCCAAGGACTATGAAGTTGTACCCAAGTCGAGGCTGTTGTAAACATAGCAGCAGTAAACGGGGTGCCTGCGTCCGGTGGATTTTTGGATTTTCCAACATATAGGCCCATGAGTGGAAGCGCCCTAGGCTTTGTAGCTCTGTTTTTTAGATGTTTTAGGAAACACAGCACACTTCTCCAGAGTGGCCGTTGGCAATTTACATTCCCCCCTTCAGCGTAACGAGGCTCCCTTTTCTCCTCTCCTTGTCCTGCATATCTGGTTTTTACCCTTTGTGAGGATGGTCCTTTTTTCTGATTCGAAGTGATACCTCTTTGTAGTGTTGATTTGCATTGCCCGCTTCTTTGGTTGGCCAAAAAGGGCGTATGCGTTTTTCCTGAATATATTCTGGAAGTTAAATTTGAGAGACAGCTTTTCTTTTTAATTGATTAAATAATTTATTTATTTTTGGCTGTGTTGGGTCTTCGTTTCTGTGCGAAGGCTTTCTCTAGTTGTGGCAAGCGGGGGCCACTCTTCATCGCGGTGCGCGGGCCTCTCACTATCGCGGCCTGTCTTGTTGCGGAGCACAGGCTCCAGACGCGCAGGTTCAGGAGTTGTGGCTCACGGACCTGGTTGCTCCGCGGCATGTGGGATCTTCCCAGACCAGGGCTCGAACCCGTGTCCCCTGCATTAGCAGGCAGATTCTCAACCACTGCGCCACCAGGGGAGCCCCTTGAATAGTTTTGTATTTAAAGTTTGTCTGTGGGGACTTCCCTGGTGACGCAGTGGTTAAGAGTCCGCCTGCCAATGCAGGGGACACGGGCTCGAGCCCTGGTCCGGGAAGATCCCACATGCCGCAGAGCTACCAAGCCTGCGCGGCACAACTACTGAAGCCTGCGCGCCTAGAGCCCGTGCTCGCTCACAAGAGAAGCCACCGCAATGAGAAGCCCGTGCACCGCAACGAAGAGTAGCCCCGCTCGACGCAACTAGAGAAAGCCCACATGCAGCAACGAAGACCCAACGCAGCCAAACATAAATTATAAACTAAAATAAAATTTGCCTCTGAATAACTTGGAGTGAATTTGGTATAAGTTGTAAAGTTTGCATCTACATTCACTTCCTTCCAAATGGTTTCCAATTAATTGTTCCTTAACTACTTTTAGAAAACTTTTGGGATAGAGACTCCATTTTCGTTTGAATTTCCAGTTGAATGGATTCAGCAGTCCTGTCAGTAGGGCACGCTGCCTCCAGTGACCTGTGAGGGAGGCGCGGCCTGCACTTCCTGCACTGACCACAGGGTGGCGCCGAGTTCGCCTCTCTGACCCACAGCGCATGCTCGTTCCATGGAACTCCATTGTGAGGGCAGCTGAGAGGAGTTGAGCCGCCTCAGGCGCGGGGGCGGGGGCGGGGGCGGGGGCCTTCGGGTAGGATGCCCGGCTCAGCGTCTCTGCTGAGAGGAGCTCGGTCTCCGTCTCCTTAGGACTCGCTGGGGTTTCGGCTTCAGGACAAAATGGGGCTGCGTCCACGCTGACTGGGGAACTAGGTTTCCTGAGGACCCAGGTGATGCCTGAGGAAAAGGTGAAGAGACGGTGAGGAAAAGTGGGGAGAAGCTTCCTGTGGGCGACTGACCGTTGAGGGGGTCCGTCTTCGTGTGAGCGAGGGAGGGCTTGGCGTGGAAAGCTGGGTGTTTGGTCAGGTTTGTGTGCAGGGTAGCCAGCGTGAGTTATGGGGCGTCCAGTTTTCCCAGCACCATTTATCGTGGGGCGTGTCGTGCTCCTTGGTGTGTCCTTGGTCCCTGTGTCATAAATTCACCGACCCCGTCCGTGTGGGTTGAATTCTGGTCTCTCTGTCCTGTTCCTCTGGTCCCTGCGCCCGTTTTGAGCCAGTTCCACACTGTTTTGGTGACTGTAGCTTCTCAGCAGAGTGTGACGTCAGGGAGGGAGATGCCTCCAGCCCGTTCTCTTTTTTCAGGGTTTCTTTGGCTATTTGGGGTCCTTTGTGGTTCCCCACAGATATTAGGAGGATTTGCTCTATTTTGGGGGGAAATACCATGGAATTTTGGGAGGGATTGCATTCACTGTGTCCACTGCTTCGGGTAGCATGGATATTTTAACAATATTAATTGTTCCATTCCATGAGAACAGGATATCTTTCCATTTATTGGTGTGTCTTTCAATGTCTTCATCAATGTCTTCAAGTTTTCAGTGTGCAGGTCTTTCACCTCCTTGGTTGACTTTATTCCCAGGTATTTTGTTCTTTTTAATGCAGTTGTAAATAGGGTTGCTTTCTTTCTCTTTCTGATGGTTCCTTATTAGTGTTTAGAAAGGCAACTGATTTCTGTGTATTGATTTTGCAACTTTACTGAATTGATTTATTAGTTCTAATAGTTTTTTTGTGGAATGAAGTGGAAAATTGGAATTCAAAAATCCCACTGTTTCTACCATATCCAGGTCGTCCACAACACGGAACACGGCGGCTCCTAATATAACCTTCCCACAGTGCCTCTAAATGACATGTGGACTTTGGGTGAACTGGATCTGGGTAAGGCTTGGCTTCTATATGGAAGTTTGATGTTTTCTCTGCTTTTCTGGCATGCTGTTGACATACATGATGTTTTGAAAAGTAATTGACTTTCCAGTAATTTCAAACATACAACTTTACATACATAAAAACAAGTCTTGTACCTTGATTAAATATACTCCTAAATATTGATGTTGACATTCTTAAAAATGGAATTGTTCTCATAAATTCTTTTTCAGATTATTTTTTGCCAGCGTATGCATATAAGATAGATTTTCATGAATTGATGTTTTGTTCTGTAACTTTGCTTATTAATGAGTTGATTAGCTCAAATAATTTCTTTGCTGATTATAGGTAGTTTTATATATAAGATGATGTGACCTATGTTCTGTGAAGAGACACGGTTTTAATTTTTCCATTCACCCATGGATGCCTTTTCTTTCTTTCCTCAAGATTCTGGGTAGAACTTCCAGTACACTATTGAGTAACGGTGATGAAGGCCAGCTTCCTGGCCCTGTTCCTGATTTCAGGAGTAAATCTTTCAGTCTTTAACGTTGAGCATGATGTTTGCTGTGGCTTTTTGTACTACTCTTTTCCATATTGAACAAATTTCCTTTTATTCCTGCTTTCTTGAGTGTTTGTCATGAAATAACACTGGATTTTCATTGTAGATGTTTTGCATTAATTGATATGATTATGTGTTTTTACTTCACACCATTATTGTGGTTGAATACATTGCTTACTTTTCATATGTTGAGCAACCTGAAATTCCTGGTGTAGAGATACTTGCTTATGGCATTATCCATTTAAAGTTCTGTTGGTTTCATGTTGCTATTATTGTGTGATAGATTTTTACATTCCTATTTATAAGTTGTACTGGGGTAGTTTTCTTGTTTTTTTCCTTTATTTTTAAAATCTTTTTTAAAATAGTGGTTTTATTTCATTTTACTTATTTATTTATTTTGGCCACGTCCCATGGCTTGTGGGATCTTAGTTCCCCAGTCAGGGATCGAACCCGAGCCCTTGGCAGTGAAAGCACAGAGTCCTAACCACTGGGCCACCAGAGAATTCCCCAGTTTTCTTTTTCAAGATGTAGTTGTATAATCTGATTAGACTTGGCTTGGTGTAAGTGGTTTGGAGGGTTAGCATTAGGGCTGGGGCTGGTGTGAGGGTTGGGGCTGTGTATGGTTTATGGTTGCTGTTATGGTTTAAGTTTTATGGTTAATGAGTTATTTATGGGTATGGTTAATGACTATATTTTATGGTTTGGTTATGGTTATGGTTTTGCTTATTGGTTAAGGTTTATGGTTTTGGTCTCAGGGTGTTAGGGTTCTGTGTTAGAGTGGGTGTTAGGGTATGGGTTAGAATTGGGGTACAGGTAGGATACGGGTAGAGCATGGGTTAGGGTAAGGTACAGGTTTAGGGTACGGGTTAGGCTAAGGTTAGGTCAGGGCTTAGGGTCAGGATCAGAGTTTAGGGTTAGGGTCCATGTCAGGATTAGCGTCAAGGTTGAGCGAGGCCATTGTTTTCTGCTCCTCCAGTGCTGGATTCTCATTGATAGATGAAGAAATGTCTGCTCTGGTCACCCACTGTTTCAAATTGAGCTCAGCCTTAGTCAAGGGTTCTTAGGGCCTCAGAGGTCATGCAGGGTTTCCCTCCACCCTCCCTCCTGGGAAGGGTGATGCAGGCCCCACTCTGTCTGGGCAGCCCCAGGTCCAGCATGGCCCTGACATGCAGGATACTAAGTAGACGTGATGTAAGACTTGGTGCATCAGTCTGCCAGCCCCCAGGTGCTGCCTTTTTTTTTTTCTTAATTAATTAATTAATTAATTAATTTTGGGCTGTGTTGGGTCTGCATTGCTGCCCGGAGGCTTTCTCTAGTTGCGGCGAGTGGGGGCTTCTCATTGCGGTGGCTTCTCTTGTTGCAGAGCACAGGCTCTAAGCGCGTGGGCTTCAGCAGTTGGGGCTCGCGGGTTCTAGAGCACAGGCTCAGTAGTTGTGGTGCACGGGCTTAGTTGCTCCACAGCATGTGGGATCTTCCCTGACCAGGGCTCAAACCCGTGTCTCCTGCATTGGCAGGTGGATTCTTAACCACTGCGCCACCTGGGAAGTCTGGTGTTGCGTTCGTGAGGGCCGGTGGGGCCCTCTTGGGACTGGGCGGATCCTTTGTTCCATCTGCACGGGTGTCCAAGCAGGTCTCAGAACAGCCCTTGGCCTCTGAGCATCCAGGCAGGCACCCACGTTCCTCCAGCTCAGGTTAACCTTGGCCCCTCCAGCCCCCGTGGCCAATTACTGAGTTGATTGTGTCTTTACTCTTTCAAATGAAATCACTCTCTCCAGGTGGGCGAGAAGTTTACTTGTGAACTTGGTTAGGGTTAGGGGTTAGGGGTTAAGGGTTAGGGGTTAGGGTCAGGGTTAGGGCTAGGGCTAGGGGTTAGGGTTAGGCTTAGGGTTGGGTTAGGGTTAGGGGTTAGGGTTAGGGTTTAGGGTTAGGGTTAGGGTTAGTGTTGGGTTAGGGTTAGGGTTAAGGTAGGGTTAGGGTTGGGTTAGGGTTAGGGTTTAGGGTTAGGGTGTCCAGCCTTACGTCCCATTCAGCTGTGAGTGTAGATGTGGTCAGTCCAGTTGCCTCACAGCCCCTGATTGAATTTTGTAAGAATTCCTCTCTCTCTCACTGTCTTTCTCTTTTTATAATTAATTTTTATAATGGGCTGGAGCTGATTTGCAATGTTGTGTTTCTTGGTGCTGTACATCCACTTGAGTCACTTACAGAGAGACATCAATAAATTCTTTTCTAGTTTCTAGTAGTCAGATATATGTTTTTTCTGTGAATAGAGTGTGCTGAGTCCAGTTCCTTGAACAATGAGTATGTCTTGGCGATTACATTATTGGCGTATGGAACGGTATCTGTGCCAATTTCAACCTCCTGGTTTATGCATCACCGCACCACACTTTTCCCCTTAAGCAGCCGTAAGTGTGTTTTGTAAATGTGTGATGGTGTTCTGTTTGTAATTCAGTTCACGGTTGGCGATTTTTAGATTCCCTTTATAAGTGATATCTTATGATAAGTTTTTCTTGCTGTCTAACTTATTTCACTCTCAATGACCATACATAAGTCCCCCTGAGTTGCTGCAACTGGCCTCATTTCATTGATTTCAGGGCTGAGTAATATTCCGTTGTGCTTAAGTATCAAATTTTCTTTCACCATTTTTTCCTTCCAAGGACTATGAAGTTGTACCCAAGTCGAGGCTGTTGTAAACATAGCAGCAGTAAACGGGGTGCCTGCGTCCGGTGGATTTTTGGATTTTCCAACATATAGGCCCATGAGTGGAAGCGCCCTAGGCTTTGTAGCTCTGTTTTTTAGATGTTTTAGGAAACACAGCACACTTCTCCAGAGTGGCCGTTGGCAATTTACATTCCCCCCTTCAGCGTAACGAGGCTCCCTTTTCTCCTCTCCTTGTCCTGCATATCTGGTTTTTACCCTTTGTGAGGATGGTCCTTTTTTCTGATTCGAAGTGATACCTCTTTGTAGTGTTGATTTGCATTGCCCGCTTCTTTGGTTGGCCAAAAAGGGCGTATGCGTTTTTCCTGAATATATTCTGGAAGTTAAATTTGAGAGACAGCTTTTCTTTTTAATTGATTAAATAATTTATTTATTTTTGGCTGTGTTGGGTCTTCGTTTCTGTGCGAAGGCTTTCTCTAGTTGTGGCAAGCGGGGGCCACTCTTCATCGCGGTGCGCGGGCCTCTCACTATCGCGGCCTGTCTTGTTGCGGAGCACAGGCTCCAGACGCGCAGGTTCAGGAGTTGTGGCTCACGGACCTGGTTGCTCCGCGGCATGTGGGATCTTCCCAGACCAGGGCTCGAACCCGTGTCCCCTGCATTAGCAGGCAGATTCTCAACCACTGCGCCACCAGGGGAGCCCCTTGAATAGTTTTGTATTTAAAGTTTGTCTGTGGGGACTTCCCTGGTGACGCAGTGGTTAAGAGTCCGCCTGCCAATGCAGGGGACACGGGCTCGAGCCCTGGTCCGGGAAGATCCCACATGCCGCAGAGCTACCAAGCCTGCGCGGCACAACTACTGAAGCCTGCGCGCCTAGAGCCCGTGCTCGCTCACAAGAGAAGCCACCGCAATGAGAAGCCCGTGCACCGCAACGAAGAGTAGCCCCGCTCGACGCAACTAGAGAAAGCCCACATGCAGCAACGAAGACCCAACGCAGCCAAACATAAATTATAAACTAAAATAAAATTTGCCTCTGAATAACTTGGAGTGAATTTGGTATAAGTTGTAAAGTTTGCATCTACATTCACTTCCTTCCAAATGGTTTCCAATTAATTGTTCCTTAACTACTTTTAGAAAACTTTTGGGATAGAGACTCCATTTTCGTTTGAATTTCCAGTTGAATGGATTCAGCAGTCCTGTCAGTAGGGCACGCTGCCTCCAGTGACCTGTGAGGGAGGCGCGGCCTGCACTTCCTGCACTGACCACAGGGTGGCGCCGAGTTCGCCTCTCTGACCCACAGCGCATGCTCGTTCCATGGAACTCCATTGTGAGGGCAGCTGAGAGGAGTTGAGCCGCCTCAGGCGCGGGGGCGGGGGCGGGGGCGGGGGCCTTCGGGTAGGATGCCCGGCTCAGCGTCTCTGCTGAGAGGAGCTCGGTCTCCGTCTCCTTAGGACTCGCTGGGGTTTCGGCTTCAGGACAAAATGGGGCTGCGTCCACGCTGACTGGGGAACTAGGTTTCCTGAGGACCCAGGTGATGCCTGAGGAAAAGGTGAAGAGACGGTGAGGAAAAGTGGGGAGAAGCTTCCTGTGGGCGACTGACCGTTGAGGGGGTCCGTCTTCGTGTGAGCGAGGGAGGGCTTGGCGTGGAAAGCTGGGTGTTTGGTCAGGTTTGTGTGCAGGGTAGCCAGCGTGAGTTATGGGGCGTCCAGTTTTCCCAGCACCATTTATCGTGGGGCGTGTCGTGCTCCTTGGTGTGTCCTTGGTCCCTGTGTCATAAATTCACCGACCCCGTCCGTGTGGGTTGAATTCTGGTCTCTCTGTCCTGTTCCTCTGGTCCCTGCGCCCGTTTTGAGCCAGTTCCACACTGTTTTGGTGACTGTAGCTTCTCAGCAGAGTGTGACGTCAGGGAGGGAGATGCCTCCAGCCCGTTCTCTTTTTTCAGGGTTTCTTTGGCTATTTGGGGTCCTTTGTGGTTCCCCACAGATATTAGGAGGATTTGCTCTATTTTGGGGGGAAATACCATGGAATTTTGGGAGGGATTGCATTCACTGTGTCCACTGCTTCGGGTAGCATGGATATTTTAACAATATTAATTGTTCCATTCCATGAGAACAGGATATCTTTCCATTTATTGGTGTGTCTTTCAATGTCTTCATCAATGTCTTCAAGTTTTCAGTGTGCAGGTCTTTCACCTCCTTGGTTGACTTTATTCCCAGGTATTTTGTTCTTTTTAATGCAGTTGTAAATAGGGTTGCTTTCTTTCTCTTTCTGATGGTTCCTTATTAGTGTTTAGAAAGGCAACTGATTTCTGTGTATTGATTTTGCAACTTTACTGAATTGATTTATTAGTTCTAATAGTTTTTTTGTGGAATGAAGTGGAAAATTGGAATTCAAAAATCCCACTGTTTCTACCATATCCAGGTCGTCCACAACACGGAACACGGCGGCTCCTAATATAACCTTCCCACAGTGCCTCTGAATGACATGTGGACTTTGGGTGAACTGGATCTGGGTAAGGCTTGGCTTCTATATGGAAGTTTGATGTTTTCTCTGCTTTTCTGGCATGCTGTTGACATACATGATGTTTTGAAAAGTAATTGACTTTCCAGTAATTTCAAACATACAACTTTACATACATAAAAACAAGTCTTGTACCTTGATTAAATATACTCCTAAATATTGATGTTGACATTATTAAAAATGGAATTGTTCTCATAAATTCTTTTTCAGATTATTTTTTGCCAGCGGATGCATATAAGATAGATTTTCATGACTTGATATTTTGTTCTGTAACTTTGCTTATTAATTAGTTGATTAGCTCAAATAATTCCTTTGCTGATTATAGGTAGTTTTATATATAAGATGATGTGACCTATGTTCTGTGAAGAGACCCGGTTTTAATTTTTCCATTCACCCATGGATGCCTTTTCTTTCTTTCCTCAAGATTCTGGGTAGAACTTCCAGTACACTATTGAGTAACGGTGATGAAGGCCAGCTTCCTGGCCCTGTTCCTGATTTCAGGAGTAAATCTTTCAGTCTTTAACGTTGAGCATGATGTTTGCTGTGGCTTTTTGTACTACTCTTTTCCATATTGAACAACTTTCCTTTTATTCCTGCTTTCTTGAGTGTTTTTCATGAAATAACACTGGATTTTCATTGTAGATTTTTTGCATTAATTGATATGATTATGTGTTTTTACTTCACACCATTATTGTGGTTGAATACATTGCTTACTTTTCATATGCTGAGCAACCTGAAATTCCTGGTGTAGAGATACTTGGCTTATGGCATTATCCATTTAAAGTTCTGTTGGTTTCATGTTGCTATTATTGTGTGATAGATTTTTACATTCCTATTTATAAGTTGTACTGGGGTAGTTTTCTTGTTTTTTTTCCTTTATTTTTAAAATCTTTTTTAAAATAGTGGTTTTCTTTCATTTGAATTATTTATTTACTTTGGCCACATCCCATGGCTTGTGGGATCTTAGTTCCCCAGTCAGGGATCGAACCCGAGCCCTTGGCAGTGAAAGCACAGAGTCCTAACCACTGGGCCACCAGAGTATTCCCCAGTTTTCTTTTTCAAGATGTATTTGTATAATCTGATTAGACTTGGCTTGGTGTAAGTGGTTTGGAGGGTTAGCATTAGGGCTGGGGCTGGTGTGAGGGTTGGGGCTGTGTATGGTTTATGGTTGCTGTTATGGTTTAAGTTTTATGGTTAATGAGTTATTTATGGGTATGGTTAATGACTATATTTTCTGGTTTGGTTATGGTTATGGTTTTGCTTATTGGTTAAGGTTTATGGTTTTGGTCTCAGGGTGTTTGGGTTCTGTGTTAGAGTGGGTGTTAGGGTATGGGTTAGAATTGGGGTACAGGTAGGCTACGGGTAGAGCATGGGTTAGGGTAAGGTACAGGTTTAGGGTACGGGTTAGGCTAAGGTTAGGTCAGGGCTTAGGGTCAGGATCAGAGTTTAGGGTTAGGGTCCATGTCAGGATTAGCGTCAAGGTTGAGCGAGGCCATTGTTTGCTGCTCCTCCAGTGCTGGATTCTCATTGATAGATGAATGAAATGTCTGCTCTGGTCACCCACTGTTTCAAATTGAGCTCAGCCTTAGTCAAGGGTTCTTAGGGCCTCAGAGGTCATGCAGGGTTTCCCTCCACCCTCCCTCCTGGGAAGGGTGATGCAGGCCCCACTCTGTCTGGGCAGCCCCAGGTCCAACATGGCCCTGACATGCAGGATACTAAGTAGACGTGATGTAAGACTTGGTGCATCAGTCTGCCAGCCCCCAGGTGCTGCCTTTTTTTTTTTCTTAATTAATTAATTAATTAATTTTGGGCTGTGTTGGGTCTGCATTGCTGCCCGGAGGCTTTCTCTAGTTGCGGCGAGTGGGGGCTTCTCATTGCGGTGGCTTCTCTTGTTGCGGAGCACAGGCTCTAAGCGCGTGGGCTTCAGCAGTCGGGGCTCGCGGGTTCTAGAGCTCAGGCTCAGTAGTTGTGGTGCACGGGCTTAGTTGCTCCACAGCATGTGGGATCTTCCCGGACCAGGGCTCAAACCCGTGTCCCCTGCATGGGCAGGTGGATTCTTAACCACTGCGCCACCAGGGAAGTCTGGTGTTGCGTTCGTGAGGGCTGGTGGGGCCCTCTTGGGACTGGGCGGATCCTTTGTTCCATCTGCACGGGTGTCCAAGCAGGTCTCAGAACAGCCCTTGGCCTCTGAGCATCCAGGCAGGCACCCACGTTCCTCCAGCTCAGGTTAGCCTTGGCCCCTCCAGCCCCCGTGGCCAATTACTGAGCTGATTGTGTCTTTACTCTTTCAAATGAAATCACTCTCTCCAGGTGGGCGAGAAGTTTACTTGTGAACTTGGTTAGGGTTAGGGGTTAGGGGTTAAGGGTTAGGGTCAGGGTTAGCGCTAGGGCTAGGGGTTAGGGTTAGGCTTAGGGTTGGGTTAGGGTTAGGGGTTAGGGTTAGGGTTTAGGTTTAGGGTTAGGGTTAGTGTTGGGTTAGGGTTAGGGTTAAGGTAGGGTTAGGGTTGGGTTAGGGTTAGGGTTTAGGGTTAGGGTGTCCAGCCTTACGTCCCATTCAGCTGTGAGTGTAGATGTGGTCAGTCCAGTTGCCTCACAGCCCCTGATTGAATTTTGTAAGAATTCCTCTCTCTCTCTCACTGTCTTTCTCTTTTTATAATTAATTTTTTTAATGGGGTGTAGCTGATTTGCAATGTTGTGTTTCTTGGTGCTGTACATCCACTTGAGTCACTTACAGAGAGACATCAGTAAATTCTTTTCTAGTTTCTAGTAGTCAGATATATGTTTTTTCTGTGAATAGAGTGTGCTGAGTCCAGTTCCTTGAACAATGAGTATGTCTTGGCGATTACATTATTGGCGTATGGAACGGTATCTGTGCCAATTTCAACCTCCTGGTTTATGCATCACCGCACCACACTTTTCCCCTTAAGCAGCCGTAAGTGTGTTTTGTAAACGTGTGATGGTGTTCTGTTTGTAATTCAGTTCACGGTTGGCGATTTTTAGATTCCCTTTATAAGTGATATCTTATGATAAGTTTCCCTTGCTGTCTAACTTATTTCACTCTCAATGACCATACATAAGTCCCCCTGAGTCGCTGCAACTGGCCTCATTTCATTGATTTCAGGGCTGAGTAATATTCCGTCGTGCTTAAGTATCAAATTTTCTTTCACCATTTTTTCCTTCCAAGGACTATGAAGTTGTACCCAAGTCGAGGCTGTTGTAAGCATAGCAGCAGTAAACGGGGTGCCTGCGTCCTGTGGACTTTTGGATTTTCCAACATATAGGCCCATGAGTGGAAGCGCCCTATGCTTTGTAGCTCTGTTTTTTAGATGTTTTAGGAAACACAGCACACTTCTCCAGAGTGGCCGTTGGCAATTTACATTCCCCCCTTCAGCGTAACGAGGCTCCCTTTTCTCCTCTCCTTGTCCTGCATCTCTGGTTTTTACCCTTTGTGAGGATGGTCCTTTTTTCTGATTCGAAGTGATACCTCTCTGTAGTGTTGATTTGCATTGCCCGCTTCTTTGGTTGGCCAAAAAGGGCGTATGCGTTTTTCCTGAATATATTCTGGAAGTTAAATTTGAGAGACAGCTTTTCTTTTTAATTGATGAATTAATTTATTTATTTTTGGCTGTGTTGGGTCTTCGTTTCTGTGCGAAGGCTTTCTCTAGTTGTGGCAAGCGGGGGCCCCTCTTCATCGCGGTGCGCGGGCCTCCCACTATCGCGGCCTCTCTTGTTGCGGAGCACAGGCTCCAGACGCGCAGGCTCAGGAGTTGTGGCTCACGGGCCTAGTTGCTCCGCGGCATGTGGGATCTTCCCAGACCAGGGCTCGAACCCGTGTCCCCTGCATTAGCAGGCAGATTCTCAACCACTGCGCCACCAGGGAAGCCCCTTGAATAGTTTTGTATTTAAAGTTTGTCTGTGGGGACTTCCCTGGTGACGCAGTGGTTAAGAGTCCGCCTGCCAATGCAGGGGACACGGGCTCGAGCCCTGGTCCGGGAAGATCCCACATGCCGCAGAGCTACCAAGCCTGCGCGGCACAACTACTGAAGCCTGCGCGCCTAGAGCCCGTGCTCGCTCACAAGAGAAGCCACCGCAATGAGAAGCCCGTGCACCGCAACGAAGAGTAGCCCCGCTCGACGCAACTAGAGAAAGCCCACATGCAGCAACGAAGACCCAACGCAGCCAAACATAAATTATAAACTAAAATAAAATTTGCCTCTGAATAACTTGGAGTGAATTTGGTATAAGTTGTAAAGTTTGCATCTACATTCACTTCCTTCCAAATGGTTTCCAATTAATTGTTCCTTAACTACTTTTAGAAAACTTTTGGGATAGAGACTCCATTTTCGTTTGAATTTCCAGTTGAATGGATTCAGCAGTCCTGTCAGTAGGGCACGCTGCCTCCAGTGACCTGTGAGGGAGGCGCGGCCTGCACTTCCTGCACTGACCACAGGGTGGCGCCGAGTTCGCCTCTCTGACCCACAGCGCATGCTCGTTCCATGGAACTCCATTGTGAGGGCAGCTGAGAGGAGTTGAGCCGCCTCAGGCGCGGGGGCGGGGGCGGGGGCGGGGGCCTTCGGGTAGGATGCCCGGCTCAGCGTCTCTGCTGAGAGGAGCTCGGTCTCCGTCTCCTTAGGACTCGCTGGGGTTTCGGCTTCAGGACAAAATGGGGCTGCGTCCACGCTGACTGGGGAACTAGGTTTCCTGAGGACCCAGGTGATGCCTGTGGAAAAGGTGAAGAGACGGTGAGGAAAAGTGGGGAGAAGCTTCCTGTGGGCGACTGACCGTTGAGGGGGTCCGTCTTCGTGTGAGCGAGGGAGGGCTTGGCGTGGAAAGCTGGGTGTTTGGTCAGGTTTGTGTGCAGGGTAGCCAGCGTGAGTTATGGGGCGTCCAGTTTTCCCAGCACCATTTATCGTGGGGCGTGTCGTGCTCCTTGGTGTGTCCTTGGTCCCTGTGTCATAAATTCACCGACCCCGTCCGTGTGGGTTGAATTCTGGTCTCTCTGTCCTGTTCCTCTGGTCCCTGCGCCCGTTTTGAGCCAGTTCCACACTGTTTTGGTGACTGTAGCTTCTCAGCAGAGTGTGACGTCAGGGAGGGAGATGCCTCCAGCCCGTTCTCTTTTTTCAGGGTTTCTTTGGCTATTTGGGGTCCTTTGTGGTTCCCCACAGATATTAGGAGGATTTGCTCTATTTTGGGGGGAAATACCATGGAATTTTGGGAGGGATTGCATTCACTGTGTCCACTGCTTCGGGTAGCATGGATATTTTAACAATATTAATTGTTCCATTCCATGAGAACAGGATATCTTTCCATTTATTGGTGTGTCTTTCAATGTCTTCATCAATGTCTTCAAGTTTTCAGTGTGCAGGTCTTTCACCTCCTTGGTTGACTTTATTCCCAGGTATTTTGTTCTTTTTAATGCAGTTGTAAATAGGGTTGCTTTCTTTCTCTTTCTGATGGTTCCTTATTAGTGTTTAGAAAGGCAACTGATTTCTGTGTATTGATTTTGCAACTTTACTGAATTGATTTATTAGTTCTAATAGTTTTTTTGTGGAATGAAGTGGAAAATTGGAATTCAAAAATCCCACTGTTTCTACCATATCCAGGTCGTCCACAACACGGAACACGGCGGCTCCTAATATAACCTTCCCACAGTGCCTCTAAATGACATGTGGACTTTGGGTGAACTGGATCTGGGTAAGGCTTGGCTTCTATATGGAAGTTTGATGTTTTCTCTGCTTTTCTGGCATGCTGTTGACATACATGATGTTTTGAAAAGTAATTGACTTTCCAGTAATTTCAAACATACAACTTTACATACATAAAAACAAGTCTTGTACCTTGATTAAATATACTCCTAAATATTGATGTTGACATTCTTAAAAATGGAATTGTTCTCATAAATTCTTTTTCAGATTATTTTTTGCCAGCGTATGCATATAAGATAGATTTTCATGAATTGATGTTTTGTTCTGTAACTTTGCTTATTAATGAGTTGATTAGCTCAAATAATTTCTTTGCTGATTATAGGTAGTTTTATATATAAGATGATGTGACCTATGTTCTGTGAAGAGACACGGTTTTAATTTTTCCATTCACCCATGGATGCCTTTTCTTTCTTTCCTCAAGATTCTGGGTAGAACTTCCAGTACACTATTGAGTAACGGTGATGAAGGCCAGCTTCCTGGCCCTGTTCCTGATTTCAGGAGTAAATCTTTCAGTCTTTAACGTTGAGCATGATGTTTGCTGTGGCTTTTTGTACTACTCTTTTCCATATTGAACAAATTTCCTTTTATTCCTGCTTTCTTGAGTGTTTGTCATGAAATAACACTGGATTTTCATTGTAGATGTTTTGCATTAATTGATATGATTATGTGTTTTTACTTCACACCATTATTGTGGTTGAATACATTGCTTACTTTTCATATGTTGAGCAACCTGAAATTCCTGGTGTAGAGATACTTGCTTATGGCATTATCCATTTAAAGTTCTGTTGGTTTCATGTTGCTATTATTGTGTGATAGATTTTTACATTCCTATTTATAAGTTGTACTGGGGTAGTTTTCTTGTTTTTTTCCTTTATTTTTAAAATCTTTTTTAAAATAGTGGTTTTATTTCATTTTACTTATTTATTTATTTTGGCCACGTCCCATGGCTTGTGGGATCTTAGTTCCCCAGTCAGGGATCGAACCCGAGCCCTTGGCAGTGAAAGCACAGAGTCCTAACCACTGGGCCACCAGAGAATTCCCCAGTTTTCTTTTTCAAGATGTAGTTGTATAATCTGATTAGACTTGGCTTGGTGTAAGTGGTTTGGAGGGTTAGCATTAGGGCTGGGGCTGGTGTGAGGGTTGGGGCTGTGTATGGTTCATGGTTGCTGTTATGGTTTAAGTTTTATGGTTAATGAGTTATTTATGGGTATGGTTAATGACTATATTTTATGGTTTGGTTATGGTTATGGTTTTGCTTATTGGTTAAGGTTTATGGTTTTGGTCTCAGGGTGTTAGGGTTCTGTGTTAGAGTGGGTGTTAGGGTATGGGTTAGAATTGGGGTACAGGTAGGATACGGGTAGAGCATGGGTTAGGGTAAGGTACAGGTTTAGGGTACGGGTTAGGCTAAGGTTAGGTCAGGGCTTAGGGTCAGGATCAGAGTTTAGGGTTAGGGTCCATGTCAGGATTAGCGTCAAGGTTGAGCGAGGCCATTGTTTTCTGCTCCTCCAGTGCTGGATTCTCATTGATAGATGAAGAAATGTCTGCTCTGGTCACCCACTGTTTCAAATTGAGCTCAGCCTTAGTCAAGGGTTCTTAGGGCCTCAGAGGTCATGCAGGGTTTCCCTCCACCCTCCCTCCTGGGAAGGGTGATGCAGGCCCCACTCTGTCTGGGCAGCCCCAGGTCCAGCATGGCCCTGACATGCAGGATACTAAGTAGACGTGATGTAAGACTTGGTGCATCAGTCTGCCAGCCCCCAGGTGCTGCCTTTTTTTTTTTCTTAATTAATTAATTAATTAATTAATTTTGGGCTGTGTTGGGTCTGCATTGCTGCCCGGAGGCTTTCTCTAGTTGCGGCGAGTGGGGGCTTCTCATTGCGGTGGCTTCTCTTGTTGCAGAGCACAGGCTCTAAGCGCGTGGGCTTCAGCAGTTGGGGCTCGCGGGTTCTAGAGCACAGGCTCAGTAGTTGTGGTGCACGGGCTTAGTTGCTCCACAGCATGTGGGATCTTCCCTGACCAGGGCTCAAACCCGTGTCTCCTGCATTGGCAGGTGGATTCTTAACCACTGCGCCACCTGGGAAGTCTGGTGTTGCGTTCGTGAGGGCCGGTGGGGCCCTCTTGGGACTGGGCGGATCCTTTGTTCCATCTGCACGGGTGTCCAAGCAGGTCTCAGAACAGCCCTTGGCCTCTGAGCATCCAGGCAGGCACCCACGTTCCTCCAGCTCAGGTTAACCTTGGCCCCTCCAGCCCCCGTGGCCAATTACTGAGTTGATTGTGTCTTTACTCTTTCAAATGAAATCACTCTCTCCAGGTGGGCGAGAAGTTTACTTGTGAACTTGGTTAGGGTTAGGGGTTAGGGGTTAAGGGTTAGGGGTTAGGGTCAGGGTTAGGGCTAGGGCTAGGGGTTAGGGTTAGGCTTAGGGTTGGGTTAGGGTTAGGGGTTAGGGTTAGGGTTTAGGGTTAGGGTTAGGGTTAGTGTTGGGTTAGGGTTAGGGTTAAGGTAGGGTTAGGGTTGGGTTAGGGTTAGGGTTTAGGGTTAGGGTGTCCAGCCTTACGTCCCATTCAGCTGTGAGTGTAGATGTGGTCAGTCCAGTTGCCTCACAGCCCCTGATTGAATTTTGTAAGAATTCCTCTCTCTCTCACTGTCTTTCTCTTTTTATAATTAATTTTTATAATGGGCTGGAGCTGATTTGCAATGTTGTGTTTCTTGGTGCTGTACATCCACTTGAGTCACTTACAGAGAGACATCAATAAATTCTTTTCTAGTTTCTAGTAGTCAGATATATGTTTTTTCTGTGAATAGAGTGTGCTGAGTCCAGTTCCTTGAACAATGAGTATGTCTTGGCGATTACATTATTGGCGTATGGAACGGTATCTGTGCCAATTTCAACCTCCTGGTTTATGCATCACCGCACCACACTTTTCCCCTTAAGCAGCCGTAAGTGTGTTTTGTAAATGTGTGATGGTGTTCTGTTTGTAATTCAGTTCACGGTTGGCGATTTTTAGATTCCCTTTATAAGTGATATCTTATGATAAGTTTTTCTTGCTGTCTAACTTATTTCACTCTCAATGACCATACATAAGTCCCCCTGAGTTGCTGCAACTGGCCTCATTTCATTGATTTCAGGGCTGAGTAATATTCCGTTGTGCTTAAGTATCAAATTTTCTTTCACCATTTTTTCCTTCCAAGGACTATGAAGTTGTACCCAAGTCGAGGCTGTTGTAAACATAGCAGCAGTAAACGGGGTGCCTGCGTCCGGTGGATTTTTGGATTTTCCAACATATAGGCCCATGAGTGGAAGCGCCCTAGGCTTTGTAGCTCTGTTTTTTAGATGTTTTAGGAAACACAGCACACTTCTCCAGAGTGGCCGTTGGCAATTTACATTCCCCCCTTCAGCGTAACGAGGCTCCCTTTTCTCCTCTCCTTGTCCTGCATATCTGGTTTTTACCCTTTGTGAGGATGGTCCTTTTTTCTGATTCGAAGTGATACCTCTTTGTAGTGTTGATTTGCATTGCCCGCTTCTTTGGTTGGCCAAAAAGGGCGTATGCGTTTTTCCTGAATATATTCTGGAAGTTAAATTTGAGAGACAGCTTTTCTTTTTAATTGATTAAATAATTTATTTATTTTTGGCTGTGTTGGGTCTTCGTTTCTGTGCGAAGGCTTTCTCTAGTTGTGGCAAGCGGGGGCCACTCTTCATCGCGGTGCGCGGGCCTCTCACTATCGCGGCCTGTCTTGTTGCGGAGCACAGGCTCCAGACGCGCAGGTTCAGGAGTTGTGGCTCACGGACCTGGTTGCTCCGCGGCATGTGGGATCTTCCCAGACCAGGGCTCGAACCCGTGTCCCCTGCATTAGCAGGCAGATTCTCAACCACTGCGCCACCAGGGAAGCCCCTTGAATAGTTTTGTATTTAAAGTTTGTCTGTGGGGACTTCCCTGGTGACGCAGTGGTTAAGAGTCCGCCTGCCAATGCAGGGGACACGGGCTCGAGCCCTGGTCCGGGAAGATCCCACATGCCGCAGAGCTACCAAGCCTGCGCGGCACAACTACTGAAGCCTGCGCGCCTAGAGCCCGTGCTCGCTCACAAGAGAAGCCACCGCAATGAGAAGCCCGTGCACCGCAACGAAGAGTAGCCCCGCTCGACGCAACTAGAGAAAGCCCACATGCAGCAACGAAGACCCAACGCAGCCAAACATAAATTATAAACTAAAATAAAATTTGCCTCTGAATAACTTGGAGTGAATTTGGTATAAGTTGTAAAGTTTGCATCTACATTCACTTCCTTCCAAATGGTTTCCAATTAATTGTTCCTTAACTACTTTTAGAAAACTTTTGGGATAGAGACTCCATTTTCGTTTGAATTTCCAGTTGAATGGATTCAGCAGTCCTGTCAGTAGGGCACGCTGCCTCCAGTGACCTGTGAGGGAGGCGCGGCCTGCACTTCCTGCACTGACCACAGGGTGGCGCCGAGTTCGCCTCTCTGACCCACAGCGCATGCTCGTTCCATGGAACTCCATTGTGAGGGCAGCTGAGAGGAGTTGAGCCGCCTCAGGCGCGGGGGCGGGGGCGGGGGCGGGGGCCTTCGGGTAGGATGCCCGGCTCAGCGTCTCTGCTGAGAGGAGCTCGGTCTCCGTCTCCTTAGGACTCGCTGGGGTTTCGGCTTCAGGACAAAATGGGGCTGCGTCCACGCTGACTGGGGAACTAGGTTTCCTGAGGACCCAGGTGATGCCTGAGGAAAAGGTGAAGAGACGGTGAGGAAAAGTGGGGAGAAGCTTCCTGTGGGCGACTGACCGTTGAGGGGGTCCGTCTTCGTGTGAGCGAGGGAGGGCTTGGCGTGGAAAGCTGGGTGTTTGGTCAGGTTTGTGTGCAGGGTAGCCAGCGTGAGTTATGGGGCGTCCAGTTTTCCCAGCACCATTTATCGTGGGGCGTGTCGTGCTCCTTGGTGTGTCCTTGGTCCCTGTGTCATAAATTCACCGACCCCGTCCGTGTGGGTTGAATTCTGGTCTCTCTGTCCTGTTCCTCTGGTCCCTGCGCCCGTTTTGAGCCAGTTCCACACTGTTTTGGTGACTGTAGCTTCTCAGCAGAGTGTGACGTCAGGGAGGGAGATGCCTCCAGCCCGTTCTCTTTTTTCAGGGTTTCTTTGGCTATTTGGGGTCCTTTGTGGTTCCCCACAGATATTAGGAGGATTTGCTCTATTTTGGGGGGAAATACCATGGAATTTTGGGAGGGATTGCATTCACTGTGTCCACTGCTTCGGGTAGCATGGATATTTTAACAATATTAATTGTTCCATTCCATGAGAACAGGATATCTTTCCATTTATTGGTGTGTCTTTCAATGTCTTCATCAATGTCTTCAAGTTTTCAGTGTGCAGGTCTTTCACCTCCTTGGTTGACTTTATTCCCAGGTATTTTGTTCTTTTTAATGCAGTTGTAAATAGGGTTGCTTTCTTTCTCTTTCTGATGGTTCCTTATTAGTGTTTAGAAAGGCAACTGATTTCTGTGTATTGATTTTGCAACTTTACTGAATTGATTTATTAGTTCTAATAGTTTTTTTGTGGAATGAAGTGGAAAATTGGAATTCAAAAATCCCACTGTTTCTACCATATCCAGGTCGTCCACAACACGGAACACGGCGGCTCCTAATATAACCTTCCCACAGTGCCTCTAAATGACATGTGGACTTTGGGTGAACTGGATCTGGGTAAGGCTTGGCTTCTATATGGAAGTTTGATGTTTTCTCTGCTTTTCTGGCATGCTGTTGACATACATGATGTTTTGAAAAGTAATTGACTTTCCAGTAATTTCAAACATACAACTTTACATACATAAAAACAAGTCTTGTACCTTGATTAAATATACTCCTAAATATTGATGTTGACATTCTTAAAAATGGAATTGTTCTCATAAATTCTTTTTCAGATTATTTTTTGCCAGCGTATGCATATAAGATAGATTTTCATGAATTGATGTTTTGTTCTGTAACTTTGCTTATTAATGAGTTGATTAGCTCAAATAATTTCTTTGCTGATTATAGGTAGTTTTATATATAAGATGATGTGACCTATGTTCTGTGAAGAGACACGGTTTTAATTTTTCCATTCACCCATGGATGCCTTTTCTTTCTTTCCTCAAGATTCTGGGTAGAACTTCCAGTACACTATTGAGTAACGGTGATGAAGGCCAGCTTCCTGGCCCTGTTCCTGATTTCAGGAGTAAATCTTTCAGTCTTTAACGTTGAGCATGATGTTTGCTGTGGCTTTTTGTACTACTCTTTTCCATATTGAACAAATTTCCTTTTATTCCTGCTTTCTTGAGTGTTTGTCATGAAATAACACTGGATTTTCATTGTAGATGTTTTGCATTAATTGATATGATTATGTGTTTTTACTTCACACCATTATTGTGGTTGAATACATTGCTTACTTTTCATATGTTGAGCAACCTGAAATTCCTGGTGTAGAGATACTTGCTTATGGCATTATCCATTTAAAGTTCTGTTGGTTTCATGTTGCTATTATTGTGTGATAGATTTTTACATTCCTATTTATAAGTTGTACTGGGGTAGTTTTCTTGTTTTTTTCCTTTATTTTTAAAATCTTTTTTAAAATAGTGGTTTTATTTCATTTTACTTATTTATTTATTTTGGCCACGTCCCATGGCTTGTGGGATCTTAGTTCCCCAGTCAGGGATCGAACCCGAGCCCTTGGCAGTGAAAGCACAGAGTCCTAACCACTGGGCCACCAGAGAATTCCCCAGTTTTCTTTTTCAAGATGTAGTTGTATAATCTGATTAGACTTGGCTTGGTGTAAGTGGTTTGGAGGGTTAGCATTAGGGCTGGGGCTGGTGTGAGGGTTGGGGCTGTGTATGGTTCATGGTTGCTGTTATGGTTTAAGTTTTATGGTTAATGAGTTATTTATGGGTATGGTTAATGACTATATTTTATGGTTTGGTTATGGTTATGGTTTTGCTTATTGGTTAAGGTTTATGGTTTTGGTCTCAGGGTGTTAGGGTTCTGTGTTAGAGTGGGTGTTAGGGTATGGGTTAGAATTGGGGTACAGGTAGGATACGGGTAGAGCATGGGTTAGGGTAAGGTACAGGTTTAGGGTACGGGTTAGGCTAAGGTTAGGTCAGGGCTTAGGGTCAGGATCAGAGTTTAGGGTTAGGGTCCATGTCAGGATTAGCGTCAAGGTTGAGCGAGGCCATTGTTTTCTGCTCCTCCAGTGCTGGATTCTCATTGATAGATGAAGAAATGTCTGCTCTGGTCACCCACTGTTTCAAATTGAGCTCAGCCTTAGTCAAGGGTTCTTAGGGCCTCAGAGGTCATGCAGGGTTTCCCTCCACCCTCCCTCCTGGGAAGGGTGATGCAGGCCCCACTCTGTCTGGGCAGCCCCAGGTCCAGCATGGCCCTGACATGCAGGATACTAAGTAGACGTGATGTAAGACTTGGTGCATCAGTCTGCCAGCCCCCAGGTGCTGCCTTTTTTTTTTTCTTAATTAATTAATTAATTAATTAATTTTGGGCTGTGTTGGGTCTGCATTGCTGCCCGGAGGCTTTCTCTAGTTGCGGCGAGTGGGGGCTTCTCATTGCGGTGGCTTCTCTTGTTGCAGAGCACAGGCTCTAAGCGCGTGGGCTTCAGCAGTTGGGGCTCGCGGGTTCTAGAGCACAGGCTCAGTAGTTGTGGTGCACGGGCTTAGTTGCTCCACAGCATGTGGGATCTTCCCTGACCAGGGCTCAAACCCGTGTCTCCTGCATTGGCAGGTGGATTCTTAACCACTGCGCCACCTGGGAAGTCTGGTGTTGCGTTCGTGAGGGCCGGTGGGGCCCTCTTGGGACTGGGCGGATCCTTTGTTCCATCTGCACGGGTGTCCAAGCAGGTCTCAGAACAGCCCTTGGCCTCTGAGCATCCAGGCAGGCACCCACGTTCCTCCAGCTCAGGTTAACCTTGGCCCCTCCAGCCCCCGTGGCCAATTACTGAGTTGATTGTGTCTTTACTCTTTCAAATGAAATCACTCTCTCCAGGTGGGCGAGAAGTTTACTTGTGAACTTGGTTAGGGTTAGGGGTTAGGGGTTAAGGGTTAGGGGTTAGGGTCAGGGTTAGGGCTAGGGCTAGGGGTTAGGGTTAGGCTTAGGGTTGGGTTAGGGTTAGGGGTTAGGGTTAGGGTTTAGGGTTAGGGTTAGGGTTAGTGTTGGGTTAGGGTTAGGGTTAAGGTAGGGTTAGGGTTGGGTTAGGGTTAGGGTTTAGGGTTAGGGTGTCCAGCCTTACGTCCCATTCAGCTGTGAGTGTAGATGTGGTCAGTCCAGTTGCCTCACAGCCCCTGATTGAATTTTGTAAGAATTCCTCTCTCTCTCACTGTCTTTCTCTTTTTATAATTAATTTTTATAATGGGCTGGAGCTGATTTGCAATGTTGTGTTTCTTGGTGCTGTACATCCACTTGAGTCACTTACAGAGAGACATCAATAAATTCTTTTCTAGTTTCTAGTAGTCAGATATATGTTTTTTCTGTGAATAGAGTGTGCTGAGTCCAGTTCCTTGAACAATGAGTATGTCTTGGCGATTACATTATTGGCGTATGGAACGGTATCTGTGCCAATTTCAACCTCCTGGTTTATGCATCACCGCACCACACTTTTCCCCTTAAGCAGCCGTAAGTGTGTTTTGTAAATGTGTGATGGTGTTCTGTTTGTAATTCAGTTCACGGTTGGCGATTTTTAGATTCCCTTTATAAGTGATATCTTATGATAAGTTTTTCTTGCTGTCTAACTTATTTCACTCTCAATGACCATACATAAGTCCCCCTGAGTTGCTGCAACTGGCCTCATTTCATTGATTTCAGGGCTGAGTAATATTCCGTTGTGCTTAAGTATCAAATTTTCTTTCACCATTTTTTCCTTCCAAGGACTATGAAGTTGTACCCAAGTCGAGGCTGTTGTAAACATAGCAGCAGTAAACGGGGTGCCTGCGTCCGGTGGATTTTTGGATTTTCCAACATATAGGCCCATGAGTGGAAGCGCCCTAGGCTTTGTAGCTCTGTTTTTTAGATGTTTTAGGAAACACAGCACACTTCTCCAGAGTGGCCGTTGGCAATTTACATTCCCCCCTTCAGCGTAACGAGGCTCCCTTTTCTCCTCTCCTTGTCCTGCATATCTGGTTTTTACCCTTTGTGAGGATGGTCCTTTTTTCTGATTCGAAGTGATACCTCTTTGTAGTGTTGATTTGCATTGCCCGCTTCTTTGGTTGGCCAAAAAGGGCGTATGCGTTTTTCCTGAATATATTCTGGAAGTTAAATTTGAGAGACAGCTTTTCTTTTTAATTGATTAAATAATTTATTTATTTTTGGCTGTGTTGGGTCTTCGTTTCTGTGCGAAGGCTTTCTCTAGTTGTGGCAAGCGGGGGCCACTCTTCATCGCGGTGCGCGGGCCTCTCACTATCGCGGCCTGTCTTGTTGCGGAGCACAGGCTCCAGACGCGCAGGTTCAGGAGTTGTGGCTCACGGACCTGGTTGCTCCGCGGCATGTGGGATCTTCCCAGACCAGGGCTCGAACCCGTGTCCCCTGCATTAGCAGGCAGATTCTCAACCACTGCGCCACCAGGGGAGCCCCTTGAATAGTTTTGTATTTAAAGTTTGTCTGTGGGGACTTCCCTGGTGACGCAGTGGTTAAGAGTCCGCCTGCCAATGCAGGGGACACGGGCTCGAGCCCTGGTCCGGGAAGATCCCACATGCCGCAGAGCTACCAAGCCTGCGCGGCACAACTACTGAAGCCTGCGCGCCTAGAGCCCGTGCTCGCTCACAAGAGAAGCCACCGCAATGAGAAGCCCGTGCACCGCAACGAAGAGTAGCCCCGCTCGACGCAACTAGAGAAAGCCCACATGCAGCAACGAAGACCCAACGCAGCCAAACATAAATTATAAACTAAAATAAAATTTGCCTCTGAATAACTTGGAGTGAATTTGGTATAAGTTGTAAAGTTTGCATCTACATTCACTTCCTTCCAAATGGTTTCCAATTAATTGTTCCTTAACTACTTTTAGAAAACTTTTGGGATAGAGACTCCATTTTCGTTTGAATTTCCAGTTGAATGGATTCAGCAGTCCTGTCAGTAGGGCACGCTGCCTCCAGTGACCTGTGAGGGAGGCGCGGCCTGCACTTCCTGCACTGACCACAGGGTGGCGCCGAGTTCGCCTCTCTGACCCACAGCGCATGCTCGTTCCATGGAACTCCATTGTGAGGGCAGCTGAGAGGAGTTGAGCCGCCTCAGGCGCGGGGGCGGGGGCGGGGGCGGGGGCCTTCGGGTAGGATGCCCGGCTCAGCGTCTCTGCTGAGAGGAGCTCGGTCTCCGTCTCCTTAGGACTCGCTGGGGTTTCGGCTTCAGGACAAAATGGGGCTGCGTCCACGCTGACTGGGGAACTAGGTTTCCTGAGGACCCAGGTGATGCCTGAGGAAAAGGTGAAGAGACGGTGAGGAAAAGTGGGGAGAAGCTTCCTGTGGGCGACTGACCGTTGAGGGGGTCCGTCTTCGTGTGAGCGAGGGAGGGCTTGGCGTGGAAAGCTGGGTGTTTGGTCAGGTTTGTGTGCAGGGTAGCCAGCGTGAGTTATGGGGCGTCCAGTTTTCCCAGCACCATTTATCGTGGGGCGTGTCGTGCTCCTTGGTGTGTCCTTGGTCCCTGTGTCATAAATTCACCGACCCCGTCCGTGTGGGTTGAATTCTGGTCTCTCTGTCCTGTTCCTCTGGTCCCTGCGCCCGTTTTGAGCCAGTTCCACACTGTTTTGGTGACTGTAGCTTCTCAGCAGAGTGTGACGTCAGGGAGGGAGATGCCTCCAGCCCGTTCTCTTTTTTCAGGGTTTCTTTGGCTATTTGGGGTCCTTTGTGGTTCCCCACAGATATTAGGAGGATTTGCTCTATTTTGGGGGGAAATACCATGGAATTTTGGGAGGGATTGCATTCACTGTGTCCACTGCTTCGGGTAGCATGGATATTTTAACAATATTAATTGTTCCATTCCATGAGAACAGGATATCTTTCCATTTATTGGTGTGTCTTTCAATGTCTTCATCAATGTCTTCAAGTTTTCAGTGTGCAGGTCTTTCACCTCCTTGGTTGACTTTATTCCCAGGTATTTTGTTCTTTTTAATGCAGTTGTAAATAGGGTTGCTTTCTTTCTCTTTCTGATGGTTCCTTATTAGTGTTTAGAAAGGCAACTGATTTCTGTGTATTGATTTTGCAACTTTACTGAATTGATTTATTAGTTCTAATAGTTTTTTTGTGGAATGAAGTGGAAAATTGGAATTCAAAAATCCCACTGTTTCTACCATATCCAGGTCGTCCACAACACGGAGGACAGCGGCTCCTAATATAACCTTCCCACAGTGCCTCTGAATGACATGTGGACTTTGGGTGAACTGGATCTGGGTAAGGCTTGGCTTCTATATGGAAGTTTGATGTTTTCTCTGCTTTTCTGGCATGCTGTTGACATACATGATGTTTTGAAAAGTAATTGACTTTCCAGTAATTTCAAACATACAACTTTACATACATAAAAACAAGTCTTGTACCTTGATTAAATATACTCCTAAATATTGATGTTGACATTATTAAAAATGGAATTGTTCTCATAAATTCTTTTTCAGATTATTTTTTGCCAGCGGATGCATATAAGATAGATTTTCATGACTTGATATTTTGTTCTGTAACTTTGCTTATTAATTAGTTGATTAGCTCAAATAATTCCTTTGCTGATTATAGGTAGTTTTATATATAAGATGATGTGACCTATGTTCTGTGAAGAGACCCGGTTTTAATTTTTCCATTCACCCATGGATGCCTTTTCTTTCTTTCCTCAAGATTCTGGGTAGAACTTCCAGTACACTATTGAGTAACGGTGATGAAGGCCAGCTTCCTGGCCCTGTTCCTGATTTCAGGAGTAAATCTTTCAGTCTTTAACGTTGAGCATGATGTTTGCTGTGGCTTTTTGTACTACTCTTTTCCATATTGAACAACTTTCCTTTTATTCCTGCTTTCTTGAGTGTTTTTCATGAAATAACACTGGATTTTCATTGTAGATTTTTTGCATTAATTGATATGATTATGTGTTTTTACTTCACACCATTATTGTGGTTGAATACATTGCTTACTTTTCATATGCTGAGCAACCTGAAATTCCTGGTGTAGAGATACTTGGCTTATGGCATTATCCATTTAAAGTTCTGTTGGTTTCATGTTGCTATTATTGTGTGATAGATTTTTACATTCCTATTTATAAGTTGTACTGGGGTAGTTTTCTTGTTTTTTTTCCTTTATTTTTAAAATCTTTTTTAAAATAGTGGTTTTCTTTCATTTGAATTATTTATTTACTTTGGCCACATCCCATGGCTTGTGGGATCTTAGTTCCCCAGTCAGGGATCGAACCCGAGCCCTTGGCAGTGAAAGCACAGAGTCCTAACCACTGGGCCACCAGAGTATTCCCCAGTTTTCTTTTTCAAGATGTATTTGTATAATCTGATTAGACTTGGCTTGGTGTAAGTGGTTTGGAGGGTTAGCATTAGGGCTGGGGCTGGTGTGAGGGTTGGGGCTGTGTATGGTTTATGGTTGCTGTTATGGTTTAAGTTTTATGGTTAATGAGTTATTTATGGGTATGGTTAATGACTATATTTTCTGGTTTGGTTATGGTTATGGTTTTGCTTATTGGTTAAGGTTTATGGTTTTGGTCTCAGGGTGTTTGGGTTCTGTGTTAGAGTGGGTGTTAGGGTATGGGTTAGAATTGGGGTACAGGTAGGCTACGGGTAGAGCATGGGTTAGGGTAAGGTACAGGTTTAGGGTACGGGTTAGGCTAAGGTTAGGTCAGGGCTTAGGGTCAGGATCAGAGTTTAGGGTTAGGGTCCATGTCAGGATTAGCGTCAAGCTTGAGCGAGGCCATTGTTTGCTGCTCCTCCAGTGCTGGATTCTCATTGATAGATGAATGAAATGTCTGCTCTGGTCACCCACTGTTTCAAATTGAGCTCAGCCTTAGTCAAGGGTTCTTAGGGCCTCAGAGGTCATGCAGGGTTTCCCTCCACCCTCCCTCCTGGGAAGGGTGATGCAGGCCCCACTCTGTCTGGGCAGCCCCAGGTCCAACATGGCCCTGACATGCAGGATACTAAGTAGACGTGATGTAAGACTTGGTGCATCAGTCTGCCAGCCCCCAGGTGCTGCCTTTTTTTTTTTTCTTAATTAATTAATTAATTAATTTTGGGCTGTGTTGGGTCTGCATTGCTGCCCGGAGGCTTTCTCTAGTTGCGGCGAGTGGGGGCTTCTCATTGCGGTGGCTTCTCTTGTTGCGGAGCACAGGCTCTAAGCGCGTGGGCTTCAGCAGTCGGGGCTCGCGGGTTCTAGAGCTCAGGCTCAGTAGTTGTGGTGCACGGGCTTAGTTGCTCCACAGCATGTGGGATCTTCCCGGACCAGGGCTCAAACCCGTGTCCCCTGCATGGGCAGGTGGATTCTTAACCACTGCGCCACCAGGGAAGTCTGGTGTTGCGTTCGTGAGGGCTGGTGGGGCCCTCTTGGGACTGGGCGGATCCTTTGTTCCATCTGCACGGGTGTCCAAGCAGGTCTCAGAACAGCCCTTGGCCTCTGAGCATCCAGGCAGGCACCCACGTTCCTCCAGCTCAGGTTAGCCTTGGCCCCTCCAGCCCCCGTGGCCAATTACTGAGCTGATTGTGTCTTTACTCTTTCAAATGAAATCACTCTCTCCAGGTGGGCGAGAAGTTTACTTGTGAACTTGGTTAGGGTTAGGGGTTAGGGGTTAAGGGTTAGGGTCAGGGTTAGCGCTAGGGCTAGGGGTTAGGGTTAGGCTTAGGGTTGGGTTAGGGTTAGGGGTTAGGGTTAGGGTTTAGGTTTAGGGTTAGGGTTAGTGTTGGGTTAGGGTTAGGGTTAAGGTAGGGTTAGGGTTGGGTTAGGGTTAGGGTTTAGGGTTAGGGTGTCCAGCCTTACGTCCCATTCAGCTGTGAGTGTAGATGTGGTCAGTCCAGTTGCCTCACAGCCCCTGATTGAATTTTGTAAGAATTCCTCTCTCTCTCTCACTGTCTTTCTCTTTTTATAATTAATTTTTTTAATGGGGTGTAGCTGATTTGCAATGTTGTGTTTCTTGGTGCTGTACATCCACTTGAGTCACTTACAGAGAGACATCAGTAAATTCTTTTCTAGTTTCTAGTAGTCAGATATATGTTTTTTCTGTGAATAGAGTGTGCTGAGTCCAGTTCCTTGAACAATGAGTATGTCTTGGCGATTACATTATTGGCGTATGGAACGGTATCTGTGCCAATTTCAACCTCCTGGTTTATGCATCACCGCACCACACTTTTCCCCTTAAGCAGCCGTAAGTGTGTTTTGTAAACGTGTGATGGTGTTCTGTTTGTAATTCAGTTCACGGTTGGCGATTTTTAGATTCCCTTTATAAGTGATATCTTATGATAAGTTTCCCTTGCTGTCTAACTTATTTCACTCTCAATGACCATACATAAGTCCCCCTGAGTCGCTGCAACTGGCCTCATTTCATTGATTTCAGGGCTGAGTAATATTCCGTCGTGCTTAAGTATCAAATTTTCTTTCACCATTTTTTCCTTCCAAGGACTATGAAGTTGTACCCAAGTCGAGGCTGTTGTAAGCATAGCAGCAGTAAACGGGGTGCCTGCGTCCTGTGGACTTTTGGATTTTCCAACATATAGGCCCATGAGTGGAAGCGCCCTATGCTTTGTAGCTCTGTTTTTTAGATGTTTTAGGAAACACAGCACACTTCTCCAGAGTGGCCGTTGGCAATTTACATTCCCCCCTTCAGCGTAACGAGGCTCCCTTTTCTCCTCTCCTTGTCCTGCATCTCTGGTTTTTACCCTTTGTGAGGATGGTCCTTTTTTCTGATTCGAAGTGATACCTCTCTGTAGTGTTGATTTGCATTGCCCGCTTCTTTGGTTGGCCAAAAAGGGCGTATGCGTTTTTCCTGAATATATTCTGGAAGTTAAATTTGAGAGACAGCTTTTCTTTTTAATTGATGAATTAATTTATTTATTTTTGGCTGTGTTGGGTCTTCGTTTCTGTGCGAAGGCTTTCTCTAGTTGTGGCAAGCGGGGGCCCCTCTTCATCGCGGTGCGCGGGCCTCCCACTATCGCGGCCTCTCTTGTTGCGGAGCACAGGCTCCAGACGCGCAGGCTCAGGAGTTGTGGCTCACGGGCCTAGTTGCTCCGCGGCATGTGGGATCCTCCCAGACCAGGGCTCGAACCCGTGTCCCCTGCATTAGCAGGCAGATTCTCAACCACTGCGCCACCAGGGAAGCCCCTTGAATAGTTTTGTATTTAAAGTTTGTCTGTGGGGACTTCCCTGGTGACGCAGTGGTTAAGAGTCCGCCTGCCAATGCAGGGGACACGGGCTCGAGCCCTGGTCCGGGAAGATCCCACATGCCGCAGAGCAACCAAGCCTGCACGGCACAACTACTGAAGCCTGCGCGCCTAGAGCCCGTGCTCGCCCACAAGAGAAGCCACCGCAATGAGAAGCCCGTGCACCGCAACGAAGAGGAGCCCCGCTCGACGTAACTAGAGGAAGCCCACGTGCAGCAACGAAGACCCAACGCAGCCAAACATAAATTATAAACTAAAATAAAATTTGCCTCTGAATAACTTTGAGTGAATTTGGTATAAGTTGTAAAGTTTGCATCTACATTCACTTCATTCCAAATGGTTTCCAATTAATTGTTCCTTAACTACTTTTAGAAAACTTTTGGGATAGAGACTCCATTTCAGTTTGAATTTCCAGTTTAATGGATTCAGCAGTCCTGTCAGTAGGGCACGCTGCCCCCAGTGACCTGTGAGGGAGGCGTGGCCTGCACTTCCTGCACTGACCACAGGGTGGCGCCGAGTTCGCCTCTCTGACCCACAGCGCATGCTCGTTCCATGGAACTCGATTGTGAGGGCAGCTGAGAGGAGTTGAGCCGCCTCAGGCGCGGGGGCGGGGGCGGGGGCCTTCGGGTAGGACGCCCGGCTCAGCGTCTCTGCTGAGAGGAGCTCGGTCTCCGTCTCCTCAGGACTCGCTGGGGTTTCGGCTTCAGGACAAAGTGGGGCTGCGTCCACGCTGACTAGGGAACTAGGTTTCCTGAGGACCCAGGTGATGCCTGAGGAAAAGGTGAAGAGACGGTGAGGAAAAGTGGGGAGAAGCTTCCTGTGGGCGACTGACCGTTGAGGGGGTCCGTCTTCGTGTGAGCGAGGGAGGGCTTGGCGTGGAAAGCTGGGTGTTTGGTCAGGTTTGTGTGCAGGGTAGCCAGCGTGAGTTATGGGGCGTCCAGTTTTCCCAGCACCATTTGTCGTGGGGCGTGTCGTGCTCCTTGGTGTGTCCTTGGTCCCTGTGTCATAAATTCACCGACCCCGTCCGTGTGGGTTGAATTCTGGTCTCTCTGTCCTGTTCCTCTGGTCCCTGTGCCCGTTTTGAGCCAGTTCCACACTGTTTTGGTGACCGTAGCTTCTCAGCAGAGTGTGACGTCAGGGAGGGAGATGCCTCCAGCCCGTTCTCTTTTTTCAGGGTTTCTTTGGCTATTTGGGGTCCTTTGTGGTTCCCCACAGATATTAGGAGGATTTGCTCTATTTGGGGGGAAAATACCATGGAATTTTGGGAGGGATTGCATTCACTGTGTCCACTGCTTTGGGTAGCATGGATATTTTAACAATATTAATTGTTCCATTCCATGAGAACAGGATATCTTTCCATTTCTTGGTGTGTTTTGCAATGTCTTCATCAATGTCTTCAAGTTTTCAGTGTGCAGGTCTTTCACCTCCTTGGTTGACTTTATTCCCAGGTATTTTGTTCTTTTTGATGCAGTTGTAAACAGGGTTGCTTTCTTTCTCTTTCTGATGGTTCATTATTAGTGTTTAGAAAGGCAACTGATTTCTGTGTATTGATTTTGCAACTTTACTGAATTGATTTATTAGTTCTAATAGTTTTTCTGTGGAATGAAGTGGAAAATTGGAATTCAAAAATCCCACTGTTTCTACCATATCCAGGTCGTCCACAACACGGAGGACAGCGGCTCCTAATATAACCTTCCCACAGTGCCTCTGAATGACATGTGGACTTTGGGTGAACTGGATCTGGGTAAGGCTTGGCTTCTATATGGAAGTTTGATGTTTTCTCTGCTTTTCTGGCATGCTGTTGACATACATGATGTTTTGAAAAGTAATTGACTTTCCAGTAATTTCAAACATACAACTTTACATACATAAAAACAAGTCTTGTACCTTGATTAAATATACTCCTAAATATTGATGTTGACATTATTAAAAATGGAATTGTTCTCATAAATTCTTTTTCAGATTATTTTTTGCCAGCGGATGCATATAAGATAGATTTTCATGACTTGATATTTTGTTCTGTAACTTTGCTTATTAATTAGTTGATTAGCTCAAATAATTCCTTTGCTGATTATAGGTAGTTTTATATATAAGATGATGTGACCTATGTTCTGTGAAGAGACCCGGTTTTAATTTTTCCATTCACCCATGGATGCCTTTTCTTTCTTTCCTCAAGATTCTGGGTAGAACTTCCAGTACACTATTGAGTAACGGTGATGAAGGCCAGCTTCCTGGCCCTGTTCCTGATTTCAGGAGTAAATCTTTCAGTCTTTAACGTTGAGCATGATGTTTGCTGTGGCTTTTTGTACTACTCTTTTCCATATTGAACAACTTTCCTTTTATTCCTGCTTTCTTGAGTGTTTTTCATGAAATAACACTGGATTTTCATTGTAGATTTTTTGCATTAATTGATATGATTATGTGTTTTTACTTCACACCATTATTGTGGTTGAATACATTGCTTACTTTTCATATGCTGAGCAACCTGAAATTCCTGGTGTAGAGATACTTGGCTTATGGCATTATCCATTTAAAGTTCTGTTGGTTTCATGTTGCTATTATTGTGTGATAGATTTTTACATTCCTATTTATAAGTTGTACTGGGGTAGTTTTCTTGTTTTTTTTCCTTTATTTTTAAAATCTTTTTTAAAATAGTGGTTTTCTTTCATTTGAATTATTTATTTACTTTGGCCACATCCCATGGCTTGTGGGATCTTAGTTCCCCAGTCAGGGATCGAACCCGAGCCCTTGGCAGTGAAAGCACAGAGTCCTAACCACTGGGCCACCAGAGTATTCCCCAGTTTTCTTTTTCAAGATGTATTTGTATAATCTGATTAGACTTGGCTTGGTGTAAGTGGTTTGGAGGGTTAGCATTAGGGCTGGGGCTGGTGTGAGGGTTGGGGCTGTGTATGGTTTATGGTTGCTGTTATGGTTTAAGTTTTATGGTTAATGAGTTATTTATGGGTATGGTTAATGACTATATTTTCTGGTTTGGTTATGGTTATGGTTTTGCTTATTGGTTAAGGTTTATGGTTTTGGTCTCAGGGTGTTTGGGTTCTGTGTTAGAGTGGGTGTTAGGGTATGGGTTAGAATTGGGGTACAGGTAGGCTACGGGTAGAGCATGGGTTAGGGTAAGGTACAGGTTTAGGGTACGGGTTAGGCTAAGGTTAGGTCAGGGCTTAGGGTCAGGATCAGAGTTTAGGGTTAGGGTCCATGTCAGGATTAGCGTCAAGCTTGAGCGAGGCCATTGTTTGCTGCTCCTCCAGTGCTGGATTCTCATTGATAGATGAATGAAATGTCTGCTCTGGTCACCCACTGTTTCAAATTGAGCTCAGCCTTAGTCAAGGGTTCTTAGGGCCTCAGAGGTCATGCAGGGTTTCCCTCCACCCTCCCTCCTGGGAAGGGTGATGCAGGCCCCACTCTGTCTGGGCAGCCCCAGGTCCAACATGGCCCTGACATGCAGGATACTAAGTAGACGTGATGTAAGACTTGGTGCATCAGTCTGCCAGCCCCCAGGTGCTGCCTTTTTTTTTTTTCTTAATTAATTAATTAATTAATTTTGGGCTGTGTTGGGTCTGCATTGCTGCCCGGAGGCTTTCTCTAGTTGCGGCGAGTGGGGGCTTCTCATTGCGGTGGCTTCTCTTGTTGCGGAGCACAGGCTCTAAGCGCGTGGGCTTCAGCAGTCGGGGCTCGCGGGTTCTAGAGCTCAGGCTCAGTAGTTGTGGTGCACGGGCTTAGTTGCTCCACAGCATGTGGGATCTTCCCGGACCAGGGCTCAAACCCGTGTCCCCTGCATGGGCAGGTGGATTCTTAACCACTGCGCCACCAGGGAAGTCTGGTGTTGCGTTCGTGAGGGCTGGTGGGGCCCTCTTGGGACTGGGCGGATCCTTTGTTCCATCTGCACGGGTGTCCAAGCAGGTCTCAGAACAGCCCTTGGCCTCTGAGCATCCAGGCAGGCACCCACGTTCCTCCAGCTCAGGTTAGCCTTGGCCCCTCCAGCCCCCGTGGCCAATTACTGAGCTGATTGTGTCTTTACTCTTTCAAATGAAATCACTCTCTCCAGGTGGGCGAGAAGTTTACTTGTGAACTTGGTTAGGGTTAGGGGTTAGGGGTTAAGGGTTAGGGTCAGGGTTAGCGCTAGGGCTAGGGGTTAGGGTTAGGCTTAGGGTTGGGTTAGGGTTAGGGGTTAGGGTTAGGGTTTAGGTTTAGGGTTAGGGTTAGTGTTGGGTTAGGGTTAGGGTTAAGGTAGGGTTAGGGTTGGGTTAGGGTTAGGGTTTAGGGTTAGGGTGTCCAGCCTTACGTCCCATTCAGCTGTGAGTGTAGATGTGGTCAGTCCAGTTGCCTCACAGCCCCTGATTGAATTTTGTAAGAATTCCTCTCTCTCTCTCACTGTCTTTCTCTTTTTATAATTAATTTTTTTAATGGGGTGTAGCTGATTTGCAATGTTGTGTTTCTTGGTGCTGTACATCCACTTGAGTCACTTACAGAGAGACATCAGTAAATTCTTTTCTAGTTTCTAGTAGTCAGATATATGTTTTTTCTGTGAATAGAGTGTGCTGAGTCCAGTTCCTTGAACAATGAGTATGTCTTGGCGATTACATTATTGGCGTATGGAACGGTATCTGTGCCAATTTCAACCTCCTGGTTTATGCATCACCGCACCACACTTTTCCCCTTAAGCAGCCGTAAGTGTGTTTTGTAAACGTGTGATGGTGTTCTGTTTGTAATTCAGTTCACGGTTGGCGATTTTTAGATTCCCTTTATAAGTGATATCTTATGATAAGTTTCCCTTGCTGTCTAACTTATTTCACTCTCAATGACCATACATAAGTCCCCCTGAGTCGCTGCAACTGGCCTCATTTCATTGATTTCAGGGCTGAGTAATATTCCGTCGTGCTTAAGTATCAAATTTTCTTTCACCATTTTTTCCTTCCAAGGACTATGAAGTTGTACCCAAGTCGAGGCTGTTGTAAGCATAGCAGCAGTAAACGGGGTGCCTGCGTCCTGTGGACTTTTGGATTTTCCAACATATAGGCCCATGAGTGGAAGCGCCCTATGCTTTGTAGCTCTGTTTTTTAGATGTTTTAGGAAACACAGCACACTTCTCCAGAGTGGCCGTTGGCAATTTACATTCCCCCCTTCAGCGTAACGAGGCTCCCTTTTCTCCTCTCCTTGTCCTGCATCTCTGGTTTTTACCCTTTGTGAGGATGGTCCTTTTTTCTGATTCGAAGTGATACCTCTCTGTAGTGTTGATTTGCATTGCCCGCTTCTTTGGTTGGCCAAAAAGGGCGTATGCGTTTTTCCTGAATATATTCTGGAAGTTAAATTTGAGAGACAGCTTTTCTTTTTAATTGATGAATTAATTTATTTATTTTTGGCTGTGTTGGGTCTTCGTTTCTGTGCGAAGGCTTTCTCTAGTTGTGGCAAGCGGGGGCCCCTCTTCATCGCGGTGCGCGGGCCTCCCACTATCGCGGCCTCTCTTGTTGCGGAGCACAGGCTCCAGACGCGCAGGCTCAGGAGTTGTGGCTCACGGGCCTAGTTGCTCCGCGGCATGTGGGATCCTCCCAGACCAGGGCTCGAACCCGTGTCCCCTGCATTAGCAGGCAGATTCTCAACCACTGCGCCACCAGGGAAGCCCCTTGAATAGTTTTGTATTTAAAGTTTGTCTGTGGGGACTTCCCTGGTGACGCAGTGGTTAAGAGTCCGCCTGCCAATGCAGGGGACACGGGCTCGAGCCCTGGTCCGGGAAGATCCCACATGCCGCAGAGCAACCAAGCCTGCATGGCACAACTACTGAAGCCTGCGCGCCTAGAGCCCGTGCTCGCCCACAAGAGAAGCCACCGCAATGAGAAGCCCGTGCACCGCAACGAAGAGGAGCCCCGCTCGACGTAACTAGAGGAAGCCCACGTGCAGCAACGAAGACCCAACGCAGCCAAACATAAATTATAAACTAAAATAAAATTTGCCTCTGAATAACTTTGAGTGAATTTGGTATAAGTTGTAAAGTTTGCATCTACATTCACTTCATTCCAAATGGTTTCCAATTAATTGTTCCTTAACTACTTTTAGAAAACTTTTGGGATAGAGACTCCATTTCAGTTTGAATTTCCAGTTTAATGGATTCAGCAGTCCTGTCAGTAGGGCACGCTGCCCCCAGTGACCTGTGAGGGAGGCGTGGCCTGCACTTCCTGCACTGACCACAGGGTGGCGCCGAGTTCGCCTCTCTGACCCACAGCGCATGCTCGTTCCATGGAACTCGATTGTGAGGGCAGCTGAGAGGAGTTGAGCCGCCTCAGGCGCGGGGGCGGGGGCGGGGGCCTTCGGGTAGGACGCCCGGCTCAGCGTCTCTGCTGAGAGGAGCTCGGTCTCCGTCTCCTCAGGACTCGCTGGGGTTTCGGCTTCAGGACAAAGTGGGGCTGCGTCCACGCTGACTAGGGAACTAGGTTTCCTGAGGACCCAGGTGATGCCTGAGGAAAAGGTGAAGAGACGGTGAGGAAAAGTGGGGAGAAGCTTCCTGTGGGCGACTGACCGTTGAGGGGGTCCGTCTTCGTGTGAGCGAGGGAGGGCTTGGCGTGGAAAGCTGGGTGTTTGGTCAGGTTTGTGTGCAGGGTAGCCAGCGTGAGTTATGGGGCGTCCAGTTTTCCCAGCACCATTTGTCGTGGGGCGTGTCGTGCTCCTTGGTGTGTCCTTGGTCCCTGTGTCATAAATTCACCGACCCCGTCCGTGTGGGTTGAATTCTGGTCTCTCTGTCCTGTTCCTCTGGTCCCTGTGCCCGTTTTGAGCCAGTTCCACACTGTTTTGGTGACCGTAGCTTCTCAGCAGAGTGTGACGTCAGGGAGGGAGATGCCTCCAGCCCGTTCTCTTTTTTCAGGGTTTCTTTGGCTATTTGGGGTCCTTTGTGGTTCCCCACAGATATTAGGAGGATTTGCTCTATTTGGGGGGAAAATACCATGGAATTTTGGGAGGGATTGCATTCACTGTGTCCACTGCTTTGGGTAGCATGGATATTTTAACAATATTAATTGTTCCATTCCATGAGAACAGGATATCTTTCCATTTCTTGGTGTGTTTTGCAATGTCTTCATCAATGTCTTCAAGTTTTCAGTGTGCAGGTCTTTCACCTCCTTGGTTGACTTTATTCCCAGGTATTTTGTTCTTTTTGATGCAGTTGTAAACAGGGTTGCTTTCTTTCTCTTTCTGATGGTTCATTATTAGTGTTTAGAAAGGCAACTGATTTCTGTGTATTGATTTTGCAACTTTACTGAATTGATTTATTAGTTCTAATAGTTTTTCTGTGGAATGAAGTGGAAAATTGGAATTCAAAAATCCCACTGTTTCTACCATATCCAGGTCGTCCACAACACGGAGGACAGCGGCTCCTAATATAACCTTCCCACAGTGCCTCTGAATGACATGTGGACTTTGGGTGAACTGGATCTGGGTAAGGCTTGGCTTCTATATGGAAGTTTGATGTTTTCTCTGCTTTTCTGGCATGCTGTTGACATACATGATGTTTTGAAAAGTAATTGACTTTCCAGTAATTTCAAACATACAACTTTACATACATAAAAACAAGTCTTGTACCTTGATTAAATATACTCCTAAATATTGATGTTGACATTATTAAAAATGGAATTGTTCTCATAAATTCTTTTTCAGATTATTTTTTGCCAGCGGATGCATATAAGATAGATTTTCATGACTTGATATTTTGTTCTGTAACTTTGCTTATTAATTAGTTGATTAGCTCAAATAATTCCTTTGCTGATTATAGGTAGTTTTATATATAAGATGATGTGACCTATGTTCTGTGAAGAGACCCGGTTTTAATTTTTCCATTCACCCATGGATGCCTTTTCTTTCTTTCCTCAAGATTCTGGGTAGAACTTCCAGTACACTATTGAGTAACGGTGATGAAGGCCAGCTTCCTGGCCCTGTTCCTGATTTCAGGAGTAAATCTTTCAGTCTTTAACGTTGAGCATGATGTTTGCTGTGGCTTTTTGTACTACTCTTTTCCATATTGAACAACTTTCCTTTTATTCCTGCTTTCTTGAGTGTTTTTCATGAAATAACACTGGATTTTCATTGTAGATTTTTTGCATTAATTGATATGATTATGTGTTTTTACTTCACACCATTATTGTGGTTGAATACATTGCTTACTTTTCATATGCTGAGCAACCTGAAATTCCTGGTGTAGAGATACTTGGCTTATGGCATTATCCATTTAAAGTTCTGTTGGTTTCATGTTGCTATTATTGTGTGATAGATTTTTACATTCCTATTTATAAGTTGTACTGGGGTAGTTTTCTTGTTTTTTTTCCTTTATTTTTAAAATCTTTTTTAAAATAGTGGTTTTCTTTCATTTGAATTATTTATTTACTTTGGCCACATCCCATGGCTTGTGGGATCTTAGTTCCCCAGTCAGGGATCGAACCCGAGCCCTTGGCAGTGAAAGCACAGAGTCCTAACCACTGGGCCACCAGAGTATTCCCCAGTTTTCTTTTTCAAGATGTATTTGTATAATCTGATTAGACTTGGCTTGGTGTAAGTGGTTTGGAGGGTTAGCATTAGGGCTGGGGCTGGTGTGAGGGTTGGGGCTGTGTATGGTTTATGGTTGCTGTTATGGTTTAAGTTTTATGGTTAATGAGTTATTTATGGGTATGGTTAATGACTATATTTTCTGGTTTGGTTATGGTTATGGTTTTGCTTATTGGTTAAGGTTTATGGTTTTGGTCTCAGGGTGTTTGGGTTCTGTGTTAGAGTGGGTGTTAGGGTATGGGTTAGAATTGGGGTACAGGTAGGCTACGGGTAGAGCATGGGTTAGGGTAAGGTACAGGTTTAGGGTACGGGTTAGGCTAAGGTTAGGTCAGGGCTTAGGGTCAGGATCAGAGTTTAGGGTTAGGGTCCATGTCAGGATTAGCGTCAAGGTTGAGCGAGGCCATTGTTTGCTGCTCCTCCAGTGCTGGATTCTCATTGATAGATGAATGAAATGTCTGCTCTGGTCACCCACTGTTTCAAATTGAGCTCAGCCTTAGTCAAGGGTTCTTAGGGCCTCAGAGGTCATGCAGGGTTTCCCTCCACCCTCCCTCCTGGGAAGGGTGATGCAGGCCCCACTCTGTCTGGGCAGCCCCAGGTCCAACATGGCCCTGACATGCAGGATACTAAGTAGACGTGATGTAAGACTTGGTGCATCAGTCTGCCAGCCCCCAGGTGCTGCCTTTTTTTTTTTCTTAATTAATTAATTAATTAATTTTGGGCTGTGTTGGGTCTGCATTGCTGCCCGGAGGCTTTCTCTAGTTGCGGCGAGTGGGGGCTTCTCATTGCGGTGGCTTCTCTTGTTGCGGAGCACAGGCTCTAAGCGCGTGGGCTTCAGCAGTCGGGGCTCGCGGGTTCTAGAGCTCAGGCTCAGTAGTTGTGGTGCACGGGCTTAGTTGCTCCACAGCATGTGGGATCTTCCCGGACCAGGGCTCAAACCCGTGTCCCCTGCATGGGCAGGTGGATTCTTAACCACTGCGCCACCAGGGAAGTCTGGTGTTGCGTTCGTGAGGGCTGGTGGGGCCCTCTTGGGACTGGGCGGATCCTTTGTTCCATCTGCACGGGTGTCCAAGCAGGTCTCAGAACAGCCCTTGGCCTCTGAGCATCCAGGCAGGCACCCACGTTCCTCCAGCTCAGGTTAGCCTTGGCCCCTCCAGCCCCCGTGGCCAATTACTGAGCTGATTGTGTCTTTACTCTTTCAAATGAAATCACTCTCTCCAGGTGGGCGAGAAGTTTACTTGTGAACTTGGTTAGGGTTAGGGGTTAGGGGTTAAGGGTTAGGGTCAGGGTTAGCGCTAGGGCTAGGGGTTAGGGTTAGGCTTAGGGTTGGGTTAGGGTTAGGGGTTAGGGTTAGGGTTTAGGTTTAGGGTTAGGGTTAGTGTTGGGTTAGGGTTAGGGTTAAGGTAGGGTTAGGGTTGGGTTAGGGTTAGGGTTTAGGGTTAGGGTGTCCAGCCTTACGTCCCATTCAGCTGTGAGTGTAGATGTGGTCAGTCCAGTTGCCTCACAGCCCCTGATTGAATTTTGTAAGAATTCCTCTCTCTCTCTCACTGTCTTTCTCTTTTTATAATTAATTTTTTTAATGGGGTGTAGCTGATTTGCAATGTTGTGTTTCTTGGTGCTGTACATCCACTTGAGTCACTTACAGAGAGACATCAGTAAATTCTTTTCTAGTTTCTAGTAGTCAGATATATGTTTTTTCTGTGAATAGAGTGTGCTGAGTCCAGTTCCTTGAACAATGAGTATGTCTTGGCGATTACATTATTGGCGTATGGAACGGTATCTGTGCCAATTTCAACCTCCTGGTTTATGCATCACCGCACCACACTTTTCCCCTTAAGCAGCCGTAAGTGTGTTTTGTAAACGTGTGATGGTGTTCTGTTTGTAATTCAGTTCACGGTTGGCGATTTTTAGATTCCCTTTATAAGTGATATCTTATGATAAGTTTCCCTTGCTGTCTAACTTATTTCACTCTCAATGACCATACATAAGTCCCCCTGAGTCGCTGCAACTGGCCTCATTTCATTGATTTCAGGGCTGAGTAATATTCCGTCGTGCTTAAGTATCAAATTTTCTTTCACCATTTTTTCCTTCCAAGGACTATGAAGTTGTACCCAAGTCGAGGCTGTTGTAAGCATAGCAGCAGTAAACGGGGTGCCTGCGTCCTGTGGACTTTTGGATTTTCCAACATATAGGCCCATGAGTGGAAGCGCCCTATGCTTTGTAGCTCTGTTTTTTAGATGTTTTAGGAAACACAGCACACTTCTCCAGAGTGGCCGTTGGCAATTTACATTCCCCCCTTCAGCGTAACGAGGCTCCCTTTTCTCCTCTCCTTGTCCTGCATCTCTGGTTTTTACCCTTTGTGAGGATGGTCCTTTTTTCTGATTCGAAGTGATACCTCTCTGTAGTGTTGATTTGCATTGCCCGCTTCTTTGGTTGGCCAAAAAGGGCGTATGCGTTTTTCCTGAATATATTCTGGAAGTTAAATTTGAGAGACAGCTTTTCTTTTTAATTGATTAATTAATTTATTTATTTTTGGCTGTGTTGGGTCTTCGTTTCTGTGCGAAGGCTTTCTCTAGTTGTGGCAAGCGGGGGCCCCTCTTCATCGCGGTGCGCGGGCCTCCCACTATCGCGGCCTCTCTTGTTGCGGAGCACAGGCTCCAGACGCGCAGGCTCAGGAGTTGTGGCTCACGGGCCTAGTTGCTCCGCGGCATGTGGGATCTTCCCAGACCAGGGCTCGAACCCGTGTCCCCTGCATTAGCAGGCAGATTCTCAACCACTGCGCCACCAGGGAAGCCCCTTGAATAGTTTTGTATTTAAAGTTTGTCTGTGGGGACTTCCCTGGTGACGCAGTGGTTAAGAGTCCGCCTGCCAATGCAGGGGACACGGGCTCGAGCCCTGGTCCGGGAAGATCCCACATGCCGCAGAGCAACCAAGCCTGCACGGCACAACTACTGAAGCCTGCGCGCCTAGAGCCCGTGCTCGCCCACAAGAGAAGCCACCGCAATGAGAAGCCCGTGCACCGCAACGAAGAGGAGCCCCGCTCGACGTAACTAGAGGAAGCCCACGTGCAGCAACGAAGACCCAACGCAGCCAAACATAAATTATAAACTAAAATAAAATTTGCCTCTGAATAACTTTGAGTGAATTTGGTATAAGTTGTAAAGTTTGCATCTACATTCACTTCATTCCAAATGGTTTCCAATTAATTGTTCCTTAACTACTTTTAGAAAACTTTTGGGATAGAGACTCCATTTCAGTTTGAATTTCCAGTTTAATGGATTCAGCAGTCCTGTCAGTAGGGCACGCTGCCCCCAGTGACCTGTGAGGGAGGCGTGGCCTGCACTTCCTGCACTGACCACAGGGTGGCGCCGAGTTCGCCTCTCTGACCCACAGCGCATGCTCCTTCCATGGAACTCGATTGTGAGGGCAGCTGAGAGGAGTTGAGCCGCCTCAGGCGCGGGGGCGGGGGCGGGGGCCTTCGGGTAGGACGCCCGGCTCAGCGTCTCTGCTGAGAGGAGCTCGGTCTCCGTCTCCTCAGGACTCGCTGGGGTTTCGGCTTCAGGACAAAGTGGGGCTGCGTCCACGCTGACTAGGGAACTAGGTTTCCTGAGGACCCAGGTGATGCCTGAGGAAAAGGTGAAGAGACGGTGAGGAAAAGTGGGGAGAAGCTTCCTGTGGGCGACTGACCGTTGAGGGGGTCCGTCTTCGTGTGAGCGAGGGAGGGCTTGGCGTGGAAAGCTGGGTGTTTGGTCAGGTTTGTGTGCAGGGTAGCCAGCGTGAGTTATGGGGCGTCCAGTTTTCCCAGCACCATTTGTCGTGGGGCGTGTCGTGCTCCTTGGTGTGTCCTTGGTCCCTGTGTCATAAATTCACCGACCCCGTCCGTGTGGGTTGAATTCTGGTCTCTCTGTCCTGTTCCTCTGGTCCCTGTGCCCGTTTTGAGCCAGTTCCACACTGTTTTGGTGACCGTAGCTTCTCAGCAGAGTGTGACGTCAGGGAGGGAGATGCCTCCAGCCCGTTCTCTTTTTTCAGGGTTTCTTTGGCTATTTGGGGTCCTTTGTGGTTCCCCACAGATATTAGGAGGATTTGCTCTATTTGGGGGGAAAATACCATGGAATTTTGGGAGGGATTGCATTCACTGTGTCCACTGCTTTGGGTAGCATGGATATTTTAACAATATTAATTGTTCCATTCCATGAGAACAGGATATCTTTCCATTTCTTGGTGTGTTTTGCAATGTCTTCATCAATGTCTTCAAGTTTTCAGTGTGCAGGTCTTTCACCTCCTTGGTTGACTTTATTCCCAGGTATTTTGTTCTTTTTGATGCAGTTGTAAACAGGGTTGCTTTCTTTCTCTTTCTGATGGTTCATTATTAGTGTTTAGAAAGGCAACTGATTTCTGTGTATTGATTTTGCAACTTTACTGAATTGATTTATTAGTTCTAATAGTTTTTCTGTGGAATGAAGTGGAAAATTGGAATTCAAAAATCCCACTGTTTCTACCATATCCAGGTCGTCCACAACACGGAGGACAGCGGCTCCTAATATAACCTTCCCACAGTGCCTCTGAATGACATGTGGACTTTGGGTGAACTGGATCTGGGTAAGGCTTGGCTTCTATATGGAAGTTTGATGTTTTCTCTGCTTTTCTGGCATGCTGTTGACATACATGATGTTTTGAAAAGTAATTGACTTTCCAGTAATTTCAAACATACAACTTTACATACATAAAAACAAGTCTTGTACCTTGATTAAATATACTCCTAAATATTGATGTTGACATTATTAAAAATGGAATTGTTCTCATAAATTCTTTTTCAGATTATTTTTTGCCAGCGGATGCATATAAGATAGATTTTCATGACTTGATATTTTGTTCTGTAACTTTGCTTATTAATTAGTTGATTAGCTCAAATAATTCCTTTGCTGATTATAGGTAGTTTTATATATAAGATGATGTGACCTATGTTCTGTGAAGAGACCCGGTTTTAATTTTTCCATTCACCCATGGATGCCTTTTCTTTCTTTCCTCAAGATTCTGGGTAGAACTTCCAGTACACTATTGAGTAACGGTGATGAAGGCCAGCTTCCTGGCCCTGTTCCTGATTTCAGGAGTAAATCTTTCAGTCTTTAACGTTGAGCATGATGTTTGCTGTGGCTTTTTGTACTACTCTTTTCCATATTGAACAACTTTCCTTTTATTCCTGCTTTCTTGAGTGTTTTTCATGAAATAACACTGGATTTTCATTGTAGATTTTTTGCATTAATTGATATGATTATGTGTTTTTACTTCACACCATTATTGTGGTTGAATACATTGCTTACTTTTCATATGCTGAGCAACCTGAAATTCCTGGTGTAGAGATACTTGGCTTATGGCATTATCCATTTAAAGTTCTGTTGGTTTCATGTTGCTATTATTGTGTGATAGATTTTTACATTCCTATTTATAAGTTGTACTGGGGTAGTTTTCTTGTTTTTTTTCCTTTATTTTTAAAATCTTTTTTAAAATAGTGGTTTTCTTTCATTTGAATTATTTATTTACTTTGGCCACATCCCATGGCTTGTGGGATCTTAGTTCCCCAGTCAGGGATCGAACCCGAGCCCTTGGCAGTGAAAGCACAGAGTCCTAACCACTGGGCCACCAGAGTATTCCCCAGTTTTCTTTTTCAAGATGTATTTGTATAATCTGATTAGACTTGGCTTGGTGTAAGTGGTTTGGAGGGTTAGCATTAGGGCTGGGGCTGGTGTGAGGGTTGGGGCTGTGTATGGTTTATGGTTGCTGTTATGGTTTAAGTTTTATGGTTAATGAGTTATTTATGGGTATGGTTAATGACTATATTTTCTGGTTTGGTTATGGTTATGGTTTTGCTTATTGGTTAAGGTTTATGGTTTTGGTCTCAGGGTGTTTGGGTTCTGTGTTAGAGTGGGTGTTAGGGTATGGGTTAGAATTGGGGTACAGGTAGGCTACGGGTAGAGCATGGGTTAGGGTAAGGTACAGGTTTAGGGTACGGGTTAGGCTAAGGTTAGGTCAGGGCTTAGGGTCAGGATCAGAGTTTAGGGTTAGGGTCCATGTCAGGATTAGCGTCAAGCTTGAGCGAGGCCATTGTTTGCTGCTCCTCCAGTGCTGGATTCTCATTGATAGATGAATGAAATGTCTGCTCTGGTCACCCACTGTTTCAAATTGAGCTCAGCCTTAGTCAAGGGTTCTTAGGGCCTCAGAGGTCATGCAGGGTTTCCCTCCACCCTCCCTCCTGGGAAGGGTGATGCAGGCCCCACTCTGTCTGGGCAGCCCCAGGTCCAACATGGCCCTGACATGCAGGATACTAAGTAGACGTGATGTAAGACTTGGTGCATCAGTCTGCCAGCCCCCAGGTGCTGCCTTTTTTTTTTTTCTTAATTAATTAATTAATTAATTTTGGGCTGTGTTGGGTCTGCATTGCTGCCCGGAGGCTTTCTCTAGTTGCGGCGAGTGGGGGCTTCTCATTGCGGTGGCTTCTCTTGTTGCGGAGCACAGGCTCTAAGCGCGTGGGCTTCAGCAGTCGGGGCTCGCGGGTTCTAGAGCTCAGGCTCAGTAGTTGTGGTGCACGGGCTTAGTTGCTCCACAGCATGTGGGATCTTCCCGGACCAGGGCTCAAACCCGTGTCCCCTGCATGGGCAGGTGGATTCTTAACCACTGCGCCACCAGGGAAGTCTGGTGTTGCGTTCGTGAGGGCTGGTGGGGCCCTCTTGGGACTGGGCGGATCCTTTGTTCCATCTGCACGGGTGTCCAAGCAGGTCTCAGAACAGCCCTTGGCCTCTGAGCATCCAGGCAGGCACCCACGTTCCTCCAGCTCAGGTTAGCCTTGGCCCCTCCAGCCCCCGTGGCCAATTACTGAGCTGATTGTGTCTTTACTCTTTCAAATGAAATCACTCTCTCCAGGTGGGCGAGAAGTTTACTTGTGAACTTGGTTAGGGTTAGGGGTTAGGGGTTAAGGGTTAGGGTCAGGGTTAGCGCTAGGGCTAGGGGTTAGGGTTAGGCTTAGGGTTGGGTTAGGGTTAGGGGTTAGGGTTAGGGTTTAGGTTTAGGGTTAGGGTTAGTGTTGGGTTAGGGTTAGGGTTAAGGTAGGGTTAGGGTTGGGTTAGGGTTAGGGTTTAGGGTTAGGGTGTCCAGCCTTACGTCCCATTCAGCTGTGAGTGTAGATGTGGTCAGTCCAGTTGCCTCACAGCCCCTGATTGAATTTTGTAAGAATTCCTCTCTCTCTCTCACTGTCTTTCTCTTTTTATAATTAATTTTTTTAATGGGGTGTAGCTGATTTGCAATGTTGTGTTTCTTGGTGCTGTACATCCACTTGAGTCACTTACAGAGAGACATCAGTAAATTCTTTTCTAGTTTCTAGTAGTCAGATATATGTTTTTTCTGTGAATAGAGTGTGCTGAGTCCAGTTCCTTGAACAATGAGTATGTCTTGGCGATTACATTATTGGCGTATGGAACGGTATCTGTGCCAATTTCAACCTCCTGGTTTATGCATCACCGCACCACACTTTTCCCCTTAAGCAGCCGTAAGTGTGTTTTGTAAACGTGTGATGGTGTTCTGTTTGTAATTCAGTTCACGGTTGGCGATTTTTAGATTCCCTTTATAAGTGATATCTTATGATAAGTTTCCCTTGCTGTCTAACTTATTTCACTCTCAATGACCATACATAAGTCCCCCTGAGTCGCTGCAACTGGCCTCATTTCATTGATTTCAGGGCTGAGTAATATTCCGTCGTGCTTAAGTATCAAATTTTCTTTCACCATTTTTTCCTTCCAAGGACTATGAAGTTGTACCCAAGTCGAGGCTGTTGTAAGCATAGCAGCAGTAAACGGGGTGCCTGCGTCCTGTGGACTTTTGGATTTTCCAACATATAGGCCCATGAGTGGAAGCGCCCTATGCTTTGTAGCTCTGTTTTTTAGATGTTTTAGGAAACACAGCACACTTCTCCAGAGTGGCCGTTGGCAATTTACATTCCCCCCTTCAGCGTAACGAGGCTCCCTTTTCTCCTCTCCTTGTCCTGCATCTCTGGTTTTTACCCTTTGTGAGGATGGTCCTTTTTTCTGATTCGAAGTGATACCTCTCTGTAGTGTTGATTTGCATTGCCCGCTTCTTTGGTTGGCCAAAAAGGGCGTATGCGTTTTTCCTGAATATATTCTGGAAGTTAAATTTGAGAGACAGCTTTTCTTTTTAATTGATGAATTAATTTATTTATTTTTGGCTGTGTTGGGTCTTCGTTTCTGTGCGAAGGCTTTCTCTAGTTGTGGCAAGCGGGGGCCCCTCTTCATCGCGGTGCGCGGGCCTCCCACTATCGCGGCCTCTCTTGTTGCGGAGCACAGGCTCCAGACGCGCAGGCTCAGGAGTTGTGGCTCACGGGCCTAGTTGCTCCGCGGCATGTGGGATCCTCCCAGACCAGGGCTCGAACCCGTGTCCCCTGCATTAGCAGGCAGATTCTCAACCACTGCGCCACCAGGGAAGCCCCTTGAATAGTTTTGTATTTAAAGTTTGTCTGTGGGGACTTCCCTGGTGACGCAGTGGTTAAGAGTCCGCCTGCCAATGCAGGGGACACGGGCTCGAGCCCTGGTCCGGGAAGATCCCACATGCCGCAGAGCAACCAAGCCTGCACGGCACAACTACTGAAGCCTGCGCGCCTAGAGCCCGTGCTCGCCCACAAGAGAAGCCACCGCAATGAGAAGCCCGTGCACCGCAACGAAGAGGAGCCCCGCTCGACGTAACTAGAGGAAGCCCACGTGCAGCAACGAAGACCCAACGCAGCCAAACATAAATTATAAACTAAAATAAAATTTGCCTCTGAATAACTTTGAGTGAATTTGGTATAAGTTGTAAAGTTTGCATCTACATTCACTTCATTCCAAATGGTTTCCAATTAATTGTTCCTTAACTACTTTTAGAAAACTTTTGGGATAGAGACTCCATTTTCGTTTGAATTTCCAGTTTAATGGATTCAGCAGTCCTGTCAGTAGGGCACGCTGCCTCCAGTGACCTGTGAGGGAGGCGCGGCCTGCACTTCCTGCACTGACCACAGGGTGGCGCCGAGTTCGCCTCTCTGACCCACAGCGCATGCTCGTTCCATGGAACTCCATTGTGAGGGCAGCTGAGAGGAGTTGAGCCGCCTCAGGCGCGGGGGCGGGGGCGGGGGCGGGGGCCTTCGGGTAGGATGCCCGGCTCAGCGTCTCTGCTGAGAGGAGCTCGGTCTCCGTCTCCTTAGGACTCGCTGGGGTTTCGGCTTCAGGACAAAATGGGGCTGCGTCCACGCTGACTGGGGAACTAGGTTTCCTGAGGACCCAGGTGATGCCTGAGGAAAAGGTGAAGAGACGGTGAGGAAAAGTGGGGAGAAGCTTCCTGTGGGCGACTGACCGTTGAGGGGGTCCGTCTTCGTGTGAGCGAGGGAGGGCTTGGCGTGGAAAGCTGGGTGTTTGGTCAGGTTTGTGTGCAGGGTAGCCAGCGTGAGTTATGGGGCGTCCAGTTTTCCCAGCACCATTTATCGTGGGGCGTGTCGTGCTCCTTGGTGTGTCCTTGGTCCCTGTGTCATAAATTCACCGACCCCGTCCGTGTGGGTTGAATTCTGGTCTCTCTGTCCTGTTCCTCTGGTCCCTGCGCCCGTTTTGAGCCAGTTCCACACTGTTTTGGTGACTGTAGCTTCTCAGCAGAGTGTGACGTCAGGGAGGGAGATGCCTCCAGCCCGTTCTCTTTTTTCAGGGTTTCTTTGGCTATTTGGGGTCCTTTGTGGTTCCCCACAGATATTAGGAGGATTTGCTCTATTTTGGGGGGAAATACCATGGAATTTTGGGAGGGATTGCATTCACTGTGTCCACTGCTTCGGGTAGCATGGATATTTTAACAATATTAATTGTTCCATTCCATGAGAACAGGATATCTTTCCATTTATTGGTGTGTCTTTCAATGTCTTCATCAATGTCTTCAAGTTTTCAGTGTGCAGGTCTTTCACCTCCTTGGTTGACTTTATTCCCAGGTATTTTGTTCTTTTTAATGCAGTTGTAAATAGGGTTGCTTTCTTTCTCTTTCTGATGGTTCCTTATTAGTGTTTAGAAAGGCAACTGATTTCTGTGTATTGATTTTGCAACTTTACTGAATTGATTTATTAGTTCTAATAGTTTTTTTGTGGAATGAAGTGGAAAATTGGAATTCAAAAATCCCACTGTTTCTACCATATCCAGGTCGTCCACAACACGGAGGACAGCGGCTCCTAATATAACCTTCCCACAGTGCCTCTGAATGACATGTGGACTTTGGGTGAACTGGATCTGGGTAAGGCTTGGCTTCTATATGGAAGTTTGATGTTTTCTCTGCTTTTCTGGCATGCTGTTGACATACATGATGTTTTGAAAAGTAATTGACTTTCCAGTAATTTCAAACATACAACTTTACATACATAAAAACAAGTCTTGTACCTTGATTAAATATACTCCTAAATATTGATGTTGACATTATTAAAAATGGAATTGTTCTCATAAATTCTTTTTCAGATTATTTTTTGCCAGCGGATGCATATAAGATAGATTTTCATGACTTGATATTTTGTTCTGTAACTTTGCTTATTAATTAGTTGATTAGCTCAAATAATTCCTTTGCTGATTATAGGTAGTTTTATATATAAGATGATGTGACCTATGTTCTGTGAAGAGACCCGGTTTTAATTTTTCCATTCACCCATGGATGCCTTTTCTTTCTTTCCTCAAGATTCTGGGTAGAACTTCCAGTACACTATTGAGTAACGGTGATGAAGGCCAGCTTCCTGGCCCTGTTCCTGATTTCAGGAGTAAATCTTTCAGTCTTTAACGTTGAGCATGATGTTTGCTGTGGCTTTTTGTACTACTCTTTTCCATATTGAACAACTTTCCTTTTATTCCTGCTTTCTTGAGTGTTTTTCATGAAATAACACTGGATTTTCATTGTAGATTTTTTGCATTAATTGATATGATTATGTGTTTTTACTTCACACCATTATTGTGGTTGAATACATTGCTTACTTTTCATATGCTGAGCAACCTGAAATTCCTGGTGTAGAGATACTTGGCTTATGGCATTATCCATTTAAAGTTCTGTTGGTTTCATGTTGCTATTATTGTGTGATAGATTTTTACATTCCTATTTATAAGTTGTACTGGGGTAGTTTTCTTGTTTTTTTTCCTTTATTTTTAAAATCTTTTTTAAAATAGTGGTTTTCTTTCATTTGAATTATTTATTTACTTTGGCCACATCCCATGGCTTGTGGGATCTTAGTTCCCCAGTCAGGGATCGAACCCGAGCCCTTGGCAGTGAAAGCACAGAGTCCTAACCACTGGGCCACCAGAGTATTCCCCAGTTTTCTTTTTCAAGATGTATTTGTATAATCTGATTAGACTTGGCTTGGTGTAAGTGGTTTGGAGGGTTAGCATTAGGGCTGGGGCTGGTGTGAGGGTTGGGGCTGTGTATGGTTTATGGTTGCTGTTATGGTTTAAGTTTTATGGTTAATGAGTTATTTATGGGTATGGTTAATGACTATATTTTCTGGTTTGGTTATGGTTATGGTTTTGCTTATTGGTTAAGGTTTATGGTTTTGGTCTCAGGGTGTTTGGGTTCTGTGTTAGAGTGGGTGTTAGGGTATGGGTTAGAATTGGGGTACAGGTAGGCTACGGGTAGAGCATGGGTTAGGGTAAGGTACAGGTTTAGGGTACGGGTTAGGCTAAGGTTAGGTCAGGGCTTAGGGTCAGGATCAGAGTTTAGGGTTAGGGTCCATGTCAGGATTAGCGTCAAGGTTGAGCGAGGCCATTGTTTGCTGCTCCTCCAGTGCTGGATTCTCATTGATAGATGAATGAAATGTCTGCTCTGGTCACCCACTGTTTCAAATTGAGCTCAGCCTTAGTCAAGGGTTCTTAGGGCCTCAGAGGTCATGCAGGGTTTCCCTCCACCCTCCCTCCTGGGAAGGGTGATGCAGGCCCCACTCTGTCTGGGCAGCCCCAGGTCCAACATGGCCCTGACATGCAGGATACTAAGTAGACGTGATGTAAGACTTGGTGCATCAGTCTGCCAGCCCCCAGGTGCTGCCTTTTTTTTTTTCTTAATTAATTAATTAATTAATTTTGGGCTGTGTTGGGTCTGCATTGCTGCCCGGAGGCTTTCTCTAGTTGCGGCGAGTGGGGGCTTCTCATTGCGGTGGCTTCTCTTGTTGCGGAGCACAGGCTCTAAGCGCGTGGGCTTCAGCAGTCGGGGCTCGCGGGTTCTAGAGCTCAGGCTCAGTAGTTGTGGTGCACGGGCTTAGTTGCTCCACAGCATGTGGGATCTTCCCGGACCAGGGCTCAAACCCGTGTCCCCTGCATGGGCAGGTGGATTCTTAACCACTGCGCCACCAGGGAAGTCTGGTGTTGCGTTCGTGAGGGCTGGTGGGGCCCTCTTGGGACTGGGCGGATCCTTTGTTCCATCTGCACGGGTGTCCAAGCAGGTCTCAGAACAGCCCTTGGCCTCTGAGCATCCAGGCAGGCACCCACGTTCCTCCAGCTCAGGTTAGCCTTGGCCCCTCCAGCCCCCGTGGCCAATTACTGAGCTGATTGTGTCTTTACTCTTTCAAATGAAATCACTCTCTCCAGGTGGGCGAGAAGTTTACTTGTGAACTTGGTTAGGGTTAGGGGTTAGGGGTTAAGGGTTAGGGTCAGGGTTAGCGCTAGGGCTAGGGGTTAGGGTTAGGCTTAGGGTTGGGTTAGGGTTAGGGGTTAGGGTTAGGGTTTAGGTTTAGGGTTAGGGTTAGTGTTGGGTTAGGGTTAGGGTTAAGGTAGGGTTAGGGTTGGGTTAGGGTTAGGGTTTAGGGTTAGGGTGTCCAGCCTTACGTCCCATTCAGCTGTGAGTGTAGATGTGGTCAGTCCAGTTGCCTCACAGCCCCTGATTGAATTTTGTAAGAATTCCTCTCTCTCTCTCACTGTCTTTCTCTTTTTATAATTAATTTTTTTAATGGGGTGTAGCTGATTTGCAATGTTGTGTTTCTTGGTGCTGTACATCCACTTGAGTCACTTACAGAGAGACATCAGTAAATTCTTTTCTAGTTTCTAGTAGTCAGATATATGTTTTTTCTGTGAATAGAGTGTGCTGAGTCCAGTTCCTTGAACAATGAGTATGTCTTGGCGATTACATTATTGGCGTATGGAACGGTATCTGTGCCAATTTCAACCTCCTGGTTTATGCATCACCGCACCACACTTTTCCCCTTAAGCAGCCGTAAGTGTGTTTTGTAAACGTGTGATGGTGTTCTGTTTGTAATTCAGTTCACGGTTGGCGATTTTTAGATTCCCTTTATAAGTGATATCTTATGATAAGTTTCCCTTGCTGTCTAACTTATTTCACTCTCAATGACCATACATAAGTCCCCCTGAGTCGCTGCAACTGGCCTCATTTCATTGATTTCAGGGCTGAGTAATATTCCGTCGTGCTTAAGTATCAAATTTTCTTTCACCATTTTTTCCTTCCAAGGACTATGAAGTTGTACCCAAGTCGAGGCTGTTGTAAGCATAGCAGCAGTAAACGGGGTGCCTGCGTCCTGTGGACTTTTGGATTTTCCAACATATAGGCCCATGAGTGGAAGCGCCCTATGCTTTGTAGCTCTGTTTTTTAGATGTTTTAGGAAACACAGCACACTTCTCCAGAGTGGCCGTTGGCAATTTACATTCCCCCCTTCAGCGTAACGAGGCTCCCTTTTCTCCTCTCCTTGTCCTGCATCTCTGGTTTTTACCCTTTGTGAGGATGGTCCTTTTTTCTGATTCGAAGTGATACCTCTCTGTAGTGTTGATTTGCATTGCCCGCTTCTTTGGTTGGCCAAAAAGGGCGTATGCGTTTTTCCTGAATATATTCTGGAAGTTAAATTTGAGAGACAGCTTTTCTTTTTAATTGATTAATTAATTTATTTATTTTTGGCTGTGTTGGGTCTTCGTTTCTGTGCGAAGGCTTTCTCTAGTTGTGGCAAGCGGGGGCCCCTCTTCATCGCGGTGCGCGGGCCTCCCACTATCGCGGCCTCTCTTGTTGCGGAGCACAGGCTCCAGACGCGCAGGCTCAGGAGTTGTGGCTCACGGGCCTAGTTGCTCCGCGGCATGTGGGATCTTCCCAGACCAGGGCTCGAACCCGTGTCCCCTGCATTAGCAGGCAGATTCTCAACCACTGCGCCACCAGGGAAGCCCCTTGAATAGTTTTGTATTTAAAGTTTGTCTGTGGGGACTTCCCTGGTGACGCAGTGGTTAAGAGTCCGCCTGCCAATGCAGGGGACACGGGCTCGAGCCCTGGTCCGGGAAGATCCCACATGCCGCAGAGCAACCAAGCCTGCACGGCACAACTACTGAAGCCTGCGCGCCTAGAGCCCGTGCTCGCCCACAAGAGAAGCCACCGCAATGAGAAGCCCGTGCACCGCAACGAAGAGGAGCCCCGCTCGACGTAACTAGAGGAAGCCCACGTGCAGCAACGAAGACCCAACGCAGCCAAACATAAATTATAAACTAAAATAAAATTTGCCTCTGAATAACTTTGAGTGAATTTGGTATAAGTTGTAAAGTTTGCATCTACATTCACTTCATTCCAAATGGTTTCCAATTAATTGTTCCTTAACTACTTTTAGAAAACTTTTGGGATAGAGACTCCATTTCAGTTTGAATTTCCAGTTTAATGGATTCAGCAGTCCTGTCAGTAGGGCACGCTGCCCCCAGTGACCTGTGAGGGAGGCGTGGCCTGCACTTCCTGCACTGACCACAGGGTGGCGCCGAGTTCGCCTCTCTGACCCACAGCGCATGCTCGTTCCATGGAACTCGATTGTGAGGGCAGCTGAGAGGAGTTGAGCCGCCTCAGGCGCGGGGGCGGGGGCGGGGGCCTTCGGGTAGGACGCCCGGCTCAGCGTCTCTGCTGAGAGGAGCTCGGTCTCCGTCTCCTCAGGACTCGCTGGGGTTTCGGCTTCAGGACAAAGTGGGGCTGCGTCCACGCTGACTAGGGAACTAGGTTTCCTGAGGACCCAGGTGATGCCTGAGGAAAAGGTGAAGAGACGGTGAGGAAAAGTGGGGAGAAGCTTCCTGTGGGCGACTGACCGTTGAGGGGGTCCGTCTTCGTGTGAGCGAGGGAGGGCTTGGCGTGGAAAGCTGGGTGTTTGGTCAGGTTTGTGTGCAGGGTAGCCAGCGTGAGTTATGGGGCGTCCAGTTTTCCCAGCACCATTTGTCGTGGGGCGTGTCGTGCTCCTTGGTGTGTCCTTGGTCCCTGTGTCATAAATTCACCGACCCCGTCCGTGTGGGTTGAATTCTGGTCTCTCTGTCCTGTTCCTCTGGTCCCTGTGCCCGTTTTGAGCCAGTTCCACACTGTTTTGGTGACCGTAGCTTCTCAGCAGAGTGTGACGTCAGGGAGGGAGATGCCTCCAGCCCGTTCTCTTTTTTCAGGGTTTCTTTGGCTATTTGGGGTCCTTTGTGGTTCCCCACAGATATTAGGAGGATTTGCTCTATTTGGGGGGAAAATACCATGGAATTTTGGGAGGGATTGCATTCACTGTGTCCACTGCTTTGGGTAGCATGGATATTTTAACAATATTAATTGTTCCATTCCATGAGAACAGGATATCTTTCCATTTCTTGGTGTGTTTTGCAATGTCTTCATCAATGTCTTCAAGTTTTCAGTGTGCAGGTCTTTCACCTCCTTGGTTGACTTTATTCCCAGGTATTTTGTTCTTTTTGATGCAGTTGTAAACAGGGTTGCTTTCTTTCTCTTTCTGATGGTTCATTATTAGTGTTTAGAAAGGCAACTGATTTCTGTGTATTGATTTTGCAACTTTACTGAATTGATTTATTAGTTCTAATAGTTTTTCTGTGGAATGAAGTGGAAAATTGGAATTCAAAAATCCCACTGTTTCTACCATATCCAGGTCGTCCACAACACGGAGGACAGCGGCTCCTAATATAACCTTCCCACAGTGCCTCTGAATGACATGTGGACTTTGGGTGAACTGGATCTGGGTAAGGCTTGGCTTCTATATGGAAGTTTGATGTTTTCTCTGCTTTTCTGGCATGCTGTTGACATACATGATGTTTTGAAAAGTAATTGACTTTCCAGTAATTTCAAACATACAACTTTACATACATAAAAACAAGTCTTGTACCTTGATTAAATATACTCCTAAATATTGATGTTGACATTATTAAAAATGGAATTGTTCTCATAAATTCTTTTTCAGATTATTTTTTGCCAGCGGATGCATATAAGATAGATTTTCATGACTTGATATTTTGTTCTGTAACTTTGCTTATTAATTAGTTGATTAGCTCAAATAATTCCTTTGCTGATTATAGGTAGTTTTATATATAAGATGATGTGACCTATGTTCTGTGAAGAGACCCGGTTTTAATTTTTCCATTCACCCATGGATGCCTTTTCTTTCTTTCCTCAAGATTCTGGGTAGAACTTCCAGTACACTATTGAGTAACGGTGATGAAGGCCAGCTTCCTGGCCCTGTTCCTGATTTCAGGAGTAAATCTTTCAGTCTTTAACGTTGAGCATGATGTTTGCTGTGGCTTTTTGTACTACTCTTTTCCATATTGAACAACTTTCCTTTTATTCCTGCTTTCTTGAGTGTTTTTCATGAAATAACACTGGATTTTCATTGTAGATTTTTTGCATTAATTGATATGATTATGTGTTTTTACTTCACACCATTATTGTGGTTGAATACATTGCTTACTTTTCATATGCTGAGCAACCTGAAATTCCTGGTGTAGAGATACTTGGCTTATGGCATTATCCATTTAAAGTTCTGTTGGTTTCATGTTGCTATTATTGTGTGATAGATTTTTACATTCCTATTTATAAGTTGTACTGGGGTAGTTTTCTTGTTTTTTTTCCTTTATTTTTAAAATCTTTTTTAAAATAGTGGTTTTCTTTCATTTGAATTATTTATTTACTTTGGCCACATCCCATGGCTTGTGGGATCTTAGTTCCCCAGTCAGGGATCGAACCCGAGCCCTTGGCAGTGAAAGCACAGAGTCCTAACCACTGGGCCACCAGAGTATTCCCCAGTTTTCTTTTTCAAGATGTATTTGTATAATCTGATTAGACTTGGCTTGGTGTAAGTGGTTTGGAGGGTTAGCATTAGGGCTGGGGCTGGTGTGAGGGTTGGGGCTGTGTATGGTTTATGGTTGCTGTTATGGTTTAAGTTTTATGGTTAATGAGTTATTTATGGGTATGGTTAATGACTATATTTTCTGGTTTGGTTATGGTTATGGTTTTGCTTATTGGTTAAGGTTTATGGTTTTGGTCTCAGGGTGTTTGGGTTCTGTGTTAGAGTGGGTGTTAGGGTATGGGTTAGAATTGGGGTACAGGTAGGCTACGGGTAGAGCATGGGTTAGGGTAAGGTACAGGTTTAGGGTACGGGTTAGGCTAAGGTTAGGTCAGGGCTTAGGGTCAGGATCAGAGTTTAGGGTTAGGGTCCATGTCAGGATTAGCGTCAAGCTTGAGCGAGGCCATTGTTTGCTGCTCCTCCAGTGCTGGATTCTCATTGATAGATGAATGAAATGTCTGCTCTGGTCACCCACTGTTTCAAATTGAGCTCAGCCTTAGTCAAGGGTTCTTAGGGCCTCAGAGGTCATGCAGGGTTTCCCTCCACCCTCCCTCCTGGGAAGGGTGATGCAGGCCCCACTCTGTCTGGGCAGCCCCAGGTCCAACATGGCCCTGACATGCAGGATACTAAGTAGACGTGATGTAAGACTTGGTGCATCAGTCTGCCAGCCCCCAGGTGCTGCCTTTTTTTTTTTTCTTAATTAATTAATTAATTAATTTTGGGCTGTGTTGGGTCTGCATTGCTGCCCGGAGGCTTTCTCTAGTTGCGGCGAGTGGGGGCTTCTCATTGCGGTGGCTTCTCTTGTTGCGGAGCACAGGCTCTAAGCGCGTGGGCTTCAGCAGTCGGGGCTCGCGGGTTCTAGAGCTCAGGCTCAGTAGTTGTGGTGCACGGGCTTAGTTGCTCCACAGCATGTGGGATCTTCCCGGACCAGGGCTCAAACCCGTGTCCCCTGCATGGGCAGGTGGATTCTTAACCACTGCGCCACCAGGGAAGTCTGGTGTTGCGTTCGTGAGGGCTGGTGGGGCCCTCTTGGGACTGGGCGGATCCTTTGTTCCATCTGCACGGGTGTCCAAGCAGGTCTCAGAACAGCCCTTGGCCTCTGAGCATCCAGGCAGGCACCCACGTTCCTCCAGCTCAGGTTAGCCTTGGCCCCTCCAGCCCCCGTGGCCAATTACTGAGCTGATTGTGTCTTTACTCTTTCAAATGAAATCACTCTCTCCAGGTGGGCGAGAAGTTTACTTGTGAACTTGGTTAGGGTTAGGGGTTAGGGGTTAAGGGTTAGGGTCAGGGTTAGCGCTAGGGCTAGGGGTTAGGGTTAGGCTTAGGGTTGGGTTAGGGTTAGGGGTTAGGGTTAGGGTTTAGGTTTAGGGTTAGGGTTAGTGTTGGGTTAGGGTTAGGGTTAAGGTAGGGTTAGGGTTGGGTTAGGGTTAGGGTTTAGGGTTAGGGTGTCCAGCCTTACGTCCCATTCAGCTGTGAGTGTAGATGTGGTCAGTCCAGTTGCCTCACAGCCCCTGATTGAATTTTGTAAGAATTCCTCTCTCTCTCTCACTGTCTTTCTCTTTTTATAATTAATTTTTTTAATGGGGTGTAGCTGATTTGCAATGTTGTGTTTCTTGGTGCTGTACATCCACTTGAGTCACTTACAGAGAGACATCAGTAAATTCTTTTCTAGTTTCTAGTAGTCAGATATATGTTTTTTCTGTGAATAGAGTGTGCTGAGTCCAGTTCCTTGAACAATGAGTATGTCTTGGCGATTACATTATTGGCGTATGGAACGGTATCTGTGCCAATTTCAACCTCCTGGTTTATGCATCACCGCACCACACTTTTCCCCTTAAGCAGCCGTAAGTGTGTTTTGTAAACGTGTGATGGTGTTCTGTTTGTAATTCAGTTCACGGTTGGCGATTTTTAGATTCCCTTTATAAGTGATATCTTATGATAAGTTTCCCTTGCTGTCTAACTTATTTCACTCTCAATGACCATACATAAGTCCCCCTGAGTCGCTGCAACTGGCCTCATTTCATTGATTTCAGGGCTGAGTAATATTCCGTCGTGCTTAAGTATCAAATTTTCTTTCACCATTTTTTCCTTCCAAGGACTATGAAGTTGTACCCAAGTCGAGGCTGTTGTAAGCATAGCAGCAGTAAACGGGGTGCCTGCGTCCTGTGGACTTTTGGATTTTCCAACATATAGGCCCATGAGTGGAAGCGCCCTATGCTTTGTAGCTCTGTTTTTTAGATGTTTTAGGAAACACAGCACACTTCTCCAGAGTGGCCGTTGGCAATTTACATTCCCCCCTTCAGCGTAACGAGGCTCCCTTTTCTCCTCTCCTTGTCCTGCATCTCTGGTTTTTACCCTTTGTGAGGATGGTCCTTTTTTCTGATTCGAAGTGATACCTCTCTGTAGTGTTGATTTGCATTGCCCGCTTCTTTGGTTGGCCAAAAAGGGCGTATGCGTTTTTCCTGAATATATTCTGGAAGTTAAATTTGAGAGACAGCTTTTCTTTTTAATTGATGAATTAATTTATTTATTTTTGGCTGTGTTGGGTCTTCGTTTCTGTGCGAAGGCTTTCTCTAGTTGTGGCAAGCGGGGGCCCCTCTTCATCGCGGTGCGCGGGCCTCCCACTATCGCGGCCTCTCTTGTTGCGGAGCACAGGCTCCAGACGCGCAGGCTCAGGAGTTGTGGCTCACGGGCCTAGTTGCTCCGCGGCATGTGGGATCCTCCCAGACCAGGGCTCGAACCCGTGTCCCCTGCATTAGCAGGCAGATTCTCAACCACTGCGCCACCAGGGAAGCCCCTTGAATAGTTTTGTATTTAAAGTTTGTCTGTGGGGACTTCCCTGGTGACGCAGTGGTTAAGAGTCCGCCTGCCAATGCAGGGGACACGGGCTCGAGCCCTGGTCCGGGAAGATCCCACATGCCGCAGAGCAACCAAGCCTGCACGGCACAACTACTGAAGCCTGCGCGCCTAGAGCCCGTGCTCGCCCACAAGAGAAGCCACCGCAATGAGAAGCCCGTGCACCGCAACGAAGAGGAGCCCCGCTCGACGTAACTAGAGGAAGCCCACGTGCAGCAACGAAGACCCAACGCAGCCAAACATAAATTATAAACTAAAATAAAATTTGCCTCTGAATAACTTTGAGTGAATTTGGTATAAGTTGTAAAGTTTGCATCTACATTCACTTCATTCCAAATGGTTTCCAATTAATTGTTCCTTAACTACTTTTAGAAAACTTTTGGGATAGAGACTCCATTTCAGTTTGAATTTCCAGTTTAATGGATTCAGCAGTCCTGTCAGTAGGGCACGCTGCCCCCAGTGACCTGTGAGGGAGGCGTGGCCTGCACTTCCTGCACTGACCACAGGGTGGCGCCGAGTTCGCCTCTCTGACCCACAGCGCATGCTCGTTCCATGGAACTCGATTGTGAGGGCAGCTGAGAGGAGTTGAGCCGCCTCAGGCGCGGGGGCGGGGGCGGGGGCCTTCGGGTAGGACGCCCGGCTCAGCGTCTCTGCTGAGAGGAGCTCGGTCTCCGTCTCCTCAGGACTCGCTGGGGTTTCGGCTTCAGGACAAAGTGGGGCTGCGTCCACGCTGACTAGGGAACTAGGTTTCCTGAGGACCCAGGTGATGCCTGAGGAAAAGGTGAAGAGACGGTGAGGAAAAGTGGGGAGAAGCTTCCTGTGGGCGACTGACCGTTGAGGGGGTCCGTCTTCGTGTGAGCGAGGGAGGGCTTGGCGTGGAAAGCTGGGTGTTTGGTCAGGTTTGTGTGCAGGGTAGCCAGCGTGAGTTATGGGGCGTCCAGTTTTCCCAGCACCATTTGTCGTGGGGCGTGTCGTGCTCCTTGGTGTGTCCTTGGTCCCTGTGTCATAAATTCACCGACCCCGTCCGTGTGGGTTGAATTCTGGTCTCTCTGTCCTGTTCCTCTGGTCCCTGTGCCCGTTTTGAGCCAGTTCCACACTGTTTTGGTGACCGTAGCTTCTCAGCAGAGTGTGACGTCAGGGAGGGAGATGCCTCCAGCCCGTTCTCTTTTTTCAGGGTTTCTTTGGCTATTTGGGGTCCTTTGTGGTTCCCCACAGATATTAGGAGGATTTGCTCTATTTGGGGGGAAAATACCATGGAATTTTGGGAGGGATTGCATTCACTGTGTCCACTGCTTTGGGTAGCATGGATATTTTAACAATATTAATTGTTCCATTCCATGAGAACAGGATATCTTTCCATTTCTTGGTGTGTTTTGCAATGTCTTCATCAATGTCTTCAAGTTTTCAGTGTGCAGGTCTTTCACCTCCTTGGTTGACTTTATTCCCAGGTATTTTGTTCTTTTTGATGCAGTTGTAAACAGGGTTGCTTTCTTTCTCTTTCTGATGGTTCATTATTAGTGTTTAGAAAGGCAACTGATTTCTGTGTATTGATTTTGCAACTTTACTGAATTGATTTATTAGTTCTAATAGTTTTTCTGTGGAATGAAGTGGAAAATTGGAATTCAAAAATCCCACTGTTTCTACCATATCCAGGTCGTCCACAACACGGAGGACAGCGGCTCCTAATATAACCTTCCCACAGTGCCTCTGAATGACATGTGGACTTTGGGTGAACTGGATCTGGGTAAGGCTTGGCTTCTATATGGAAGTTTGATGTTTTCTCTGCTTTTCTGGCATGCTGTTGACATACATGATGTTTTGAAAAGTAATTGACTTTCCAGTAATTTCAAACATACAACTTTACATACATAAAAACAAGTCTTGTACCTTGATTAAATATACTCCTAAATATTGATGTTGACATTATTAAAAATGGAATTGTTCTCATAAATTCTTTTTCAGATTATTTTTTGCCAGCGGATGCATATAAGATAGATTTTCATGACTTGATATTTTGTTCTGTAACTTTGCTTATTAATTAGTTGATTAGCTCAAATAATTCCTTTGCTGATTATAGGTAGTTTTATATATAAGATGATGTGACCTATGTTCTGTGAAGAGACCCGGTTTTAATTTTTCCATTCACCCATGGATGCCTTTTCTTTCTTTCCTCAAGATTCTGGGTAGAACTTCCAGTACACTATTGAGTAACGGTGATGAAGGCCAGCTTCCTGGCCCTGTTCCTGATTTCAGGAGTAAATCTTTCAGTCTTTAACGTTGAGCATGATGTTTGCTGTGGCTTTTTGTACTACTCTTTTCCATATTGAACAACTTTCCTTTTATTCCTGCTTTCTTGAGTGTTTTTCATGAAATAACACTGGATTTTCATTGTAGATTTTTTGCATTAATTGATATGATTATGTGTTTTTACTTCACACCATTATTGTGGTTGAATACATTGCTTACTTTTCATATGCTGAGCAACCTGAAATTCCTGGTGTAGAGATACTTGGCTTATGGCATTATCCATTTAAAGTTCTGTTGGTTTCATGTTGCTATTATTGTGTGATAGATTTTTACATTCCTATTTATAAGTTGTACTGGGGTAGTTTTCTTGTTTTTTTTCCTTTATTTTTAAAATCTTTTTTAAAATAGTGGTTTTCTTTCATTTGAATTATTTATTTACTTTGGCCACATCCCATGGCTTGTGGGATCTTAGTTCCCCAGTCAGGGATCGAACCCGAGCCCTTGGCAGTGAAAGCACAGAGTCCTAACCACTGGGCCACCAGAGTATTCCCCAGTTTTCTTTTTCAAGATGTATTTGTATAATCTGATTAGACTTGGCTTGGTGTAAGTGGTTTGGAGGGTTAGCATTAGGGCTGGGGCTGGTGTGAGGGTTGGGGCTGTGTATGGTTTATGGTTGCTGTTATGGTTTAAGTTTTATGGTTAATGAGTTATTTATGGGTATGGTTAATGACTATATTTTCTGGTTTGGTTATGGTTATGGTTTTGCTTATTGGTTAAGGTTTATGGTTTTGGTCTCAGGGTGTTTGGGTTCTGTGTTAGAGTGGGTGTTAGGGTATGGGTTAGAATTGGGGTACAGGTAGGCTACGGGTAGAGCATGGGTTAGGGTAAGGTACAGGTTTAGGGTACGGGTTAGGCTAAGGTTAGGTCAGGGCTTAGGGTCAGGATCAGAGTTTAGGGTTAGGGTCCATGTCAGGATTAGCGTCAAGGTTGAGCGAGGCCATTGTTTGCTGCTCCTCCAGTGCTGGATTCTCATTGATAGATGAATGAAATGTCTGCTCTGGTCACCCACTGTTTCAAATTGAGCTCAGCCTTAGTCAAGGGTTCTTAGGGCCTCAGAGGTCATGCAGGGTTTCCCTCCACCCTCCCTCCTGGGAAGGGTGATGCAGGCCCCACTCTGTCTGGGCAGCCCCAGGTCCAACATGGCCCTGACATGCAGGATACTAAGTAGACGTGATGTAAGACTTGGTGCATCAGTCTGCCAGCCCCCAGGTGCTGCCTTTTTTTTTTTCTTAATTAATTAATTAATTAATTTTGGGCTGTGTTGGGTCTGCATTGCTGCCCGGAGGCTTTCTCTAGTTGCGGCGAGTGGGGGCTTCTCATTGCGGTGGCTTCTCTTGTTGCGGAGCACAGGCTCTAAGCGCGTGGGCTTCAGCAGTCGGGGCTCGCGGGTTCTAGAGCTCAGGCTCAGTAGTTGTGGTGCACGGGCTTAGTTGCTCCACAGCATGTGGGATCTTCCCGGACCAGGGCTCAAACCCGTGTCCCCTGCATGGGCAGGTGGATTCTTAACCACTGCGCCACCAGGGAAGTCTGGTGTTGCGTTCGTGAGGGCTGGTGGGGCCCTCTTGGGACTGGGCGGATCCTTTGTTCCATCTGCACGGGTGTCCAAGCAGGTCTCAGAACAGCCCTTGGCCTCTGAGCATCCAGGCAGGCACCCACGTTCCTCCAGCTCAGGTTAGCCTTGGCCCCTCCAGCCCCCGTGGCCAATTACTGAGCTGATTGTGTCTTTACTCTTTCAAATGAAATCACTCTCTCCAGGTGGGCGAGAAGTTTACTTGTGAACTTGGTTAGGGTTAGGGGTTAGGGGTTAAGGGTTAGGGTCAGGGTTAGGGCTAGGGCTAGGGGTTAGGGTTAGGCTTAGGGTTGGGTTAGGGTTAGGGGTTAGGGTTAGGGTTTAGGTTTAGGGTTAGGGTTAGTGTTGGGTTAGGGTTAGGGTTAAGGTAGGGTTAGGGTTGGGTTAGGGTTAGGGTTTAGGGTTAGGGTGTCCAGCCTTACGTCCCATTCAGCTGTGAGTGTAGATGTGGTCAGTCCAGTTGCCTCACAGCCCCTGATTGAATTTTGTAAGAATTCCTCTCTCTCTCTCACTGTCTTTCTCTTTTTATAATTAATTTTTTTAATGGGGTGTAGCTGATTTGCAATGTTGTGTTTCTTGGTGCTGTACATCCACTTGAGTCACTTACAGAGAGACATCAGTAAATTCTTTTCTAGTTTCTAGTAGTCAGATATATGTTTTTTCTGTGAATAGAGTGTGCTGAGTCCAGTTCCTTGAACAATGAGTATGTCTTGGCGATTACATTATTGGCGTATGGAACGGTATCTGTGCCAATTTCAACCTCCTGGTTTATGCATCACCGCACCACACTTTTCCCCTTAAGCAGCCGTAAGTGTGTTTTGTAAACGTGTGATGGTGTTCTGTTTGTAATTCAGTTCACGGTTGGCGATTTTTAGATTCCCTTTATAAGTGATATCTTATGATAAGTTTCCCTTGCTGTCTAACTTATTTCACTCTCAATGACCATACATAAGTCCCCCTGAGTCGCTGCAACTGGCCTCATTTCATTGATTTCAGGGCTGAGTAATATTCCGTCGTGCTTAAGTATCAAATTTTCTTTCACCATTTTTTCCTTCCAAGGACTATGAAGTTGTACCCAAGTCGAGGCTGTTGTAAGCATAGCAGCAGTAAACGGGGTGCCTGCGTCCTGTGGACTTTTGGATTTTCCAACATATAGGCCCATGAGTGGAAGCGCCCTATGCTTTGTAGCTCTGTTTTTTAGATGTTTTAGGAAACACAGCACACTTCTCCAGAGTGGCCGTTGGCAATTTACATTCCCCCCTTCAGCGTAACGAGGCTCCCTTTTCTCCTCTCCTTGTCCTGCATCTCTGGTTTTTACCCTTTGTGAGGATGGTCCTTTTTTCTGATTCGAAGTGATACCTCTCTGTAGTGTTGATTTGCATTGCCCGCTTCTTTGGTTGGCCAAAAAGGGCGTATGCGTTTTTCCTGAATATATTCTGGAAGTTAAATTTGAGAGACAGCTTTTCTTTTTAATTGATGAATTAATTTATTTATTTTTGGCTGTGTTGGGTCTTCGTTTCTGTGCGAAGGCTTTCTCTAGTTGTGGCAAGCGGGGGCCCCTCTTCATCGCGGTGCGCGGGCCTCCCACTATCGCGGCCTCTCTTGTTGCGGAGCACAGGCTCCAGACGCGCAGGCTCAGGAGTTGTGGCTCACGGGCCTAGTTGCTCCGCGGCATGTGGGATCCTCCCAGACCAGGGCTCGAACCCGTGTCCCCTGCATTAGCAGGCAGATTCTCAACCACTGCGCCACCAGGGAAGCCCCTTGAATAGTTTTGTATTTAAAGTTTGTCTGTGGGGACTTCCCTGGTGACGCAGTGGTTAAGAGTCCGCCTGCCAATGCAGGGGACACGGGCTCGAGCCCTGGTCCGGGAAGATCCCACATGCCGCAGAGCAACCAAGCCTGCACGGCACAACTACTGAAGCCTGCGCGCCTAGAGCCCGTGCTCGCCCACAAGAGAAGCCACCGCAATGAGAAGCCCGTGCACCGCAACGAAGAGGAGCCCCGCTCGACGTAACTAGAGGAAGCCCACGTGCAGCAACGAAGACCCAACGCAGCCAAACATAAATTATAAACTAAAATAAAATTTGCCTCTGAATAACTTTGAGTGAATTTGGTATAAGTTGTAAAGTTTGCATCTACATTCACTTCATTCCAAATGGTTTCCAATTAATTGTTCCTTAACTACTTTTGGAAAACTTTTGGGATAGAGACTCCATTTCAGTTTGAATTTCCAGTTTAATGGATTCAGCAGTCCTGTCAGTAGGGCACGCTGCCCCCAGTGACCTGTGAGGGAGGCGTGGCCTGCACTTCCTGCACTGACCACAGGGTGGCGCCGAGTTCGCCTCTCTGACCCACAGCGCATGCTCCTTCCATGGAACTCGATTGTGAGGGCAGCTGAGAGGAGTTGAGCCGCCTCAGGCGCGGGGGCGGGGGCGGGGGCCTTCGGGTAGGACGCCCGGCTCAGCGTCTCTGCTGAGAGGAGCTCGGTCTCCGTCTCCTCAGGACTCGCTGGGGTTTCGGCTTCAGGACAAAGTGGGGCTGCGTCCACGCTGACTAGGGAACTAGGTTTCCTGAGGACCCAGGTGATGCCTGAGGAAAAGGTGAAGAGACGGTGAGGAAAAGTGGGGAGAAGCTTCCTGTGGGCGACTGACCGTTGAGGGGGTCCGTCTTCGTGTGAGCGAGGGAGGGCTTGGCGTGGAAAGCTGGGTGTTTGGTCAGGTTTGTGTGCAGGGTAGCCAGCGTGAGTTATGGGGCGTCCAGTTTTCCCAGCACCATTTGTCGTGGGGCGTGTCGTGCTCCTTGGTGTGTCCTTGGTCCCTGTGTCATAAATTCACCGACCCCGTCCGTGTGGGTTGAATTCTGGTCTCTCTGTCCTGTTCCTCTGGTCCCTGTGCCCGTTTTGAGCCTGTTCCACACTGTTTTGGTGACCCTAGCTTCTCAGCAGAGTGTGACGTCAGGGAGGGAGATGCCTCCAGCCCGTTCTCTTTTTTCAGGGTTTCTTTGGCTATTTGGTGTCCTTTGTGGTTCCCCACAGATATTAGGAGGATTTGCTCTATTTGGGGGGAAAATACCATGGAATTTTGGGAGGGATTGCATTCACTGTGTCCACTGCTTTGGGTAGCATGGATATTTTAACAATATTAATTGTTCCATTCCATGAGAACAGGATATCTTTCCATTTCTTGGTGTGTTTTGCAATGTCTTCATCAATGTCTTCAAGTTTTCAGTGTGCAGGTCTTTCACCTCCTTGGTTGACTTTATTCCCAGGTATTTTGTTCTTTTTGATGCAGTTGTAAACAGGGTTGCTTTCTTTCTCTTTCTGATGGTTCATTATTAGTGTTTAGAAAGGCAACTGATTTCTGTGTATTGATTTTGCAACTTTACTGAATTGATTTATTAGTTCTAATAGTTTTTCTGTGGAATGAAGTGGAAAATTGGAATTCAAAAATCCCACTGTTTCTACCATATCCAGGTCGTCCACAACACGGAGGACAGCGGCTCCTAATATAACCTTCCCACAGTGCCTCTGAATGACATGTGGACTTTGGGTGAACTGGATCTGGGTAAGGCTTGGCTTCTATATGGAAGTTTGATGTTTTCTCTGCTTTTCTGGCATGCTGTTGACATACATGATGTTTTGAAAAGTAATTGACTTTCCAGTAATTTCAAACATACAACTTTACATACATAAAAACAAGTCTTGTACCTTGATTAAATATACTCCTAAATATTGATGTTGACATTATTAAAAATGGAATTGTTCTCATAAATTCTTTTTCAGATTATTTTTTGCCAGCGGATGCATATAAGATAGATTTTCATGACTTGATATTTTGTTCTGTAACTTTGCTTATTAATTAGTTGATTAGCTCAAATAATTCCTTTGCTGATTATAGGTAGTTTTATATATAAGATGATGTGACCTATGTTCTGTGAAGAGACCCGGTTTTAATTTTTCCATTCACCCATGGATGCCTTTTCTTTCTTTCCTCAAGATTCTGGGTAGAACTTCCAGTACACTATTGAGTAACGGTGATGAAGGCCAGCTTCCTGGCCCTGTTCCTGATTTCAGGAGTAAATCTTTCAGTCTTTAACGTTGAGCATGATGTTTGCTGTGGCTTTTTGTACTACTCTTTTCCATATTGAACAACTTTCCTTTTATTCCTGCTTTCTTGAGTGTTTTTCATGAAATAACACTGGATTTTCATTGTAGATTTTTTGCATTAATTGATATGATTATGTGTTTTTACTTCACACCATTATTGTGGTTGAATACATTGCTTACTTTTCATATGCTGAGCAACCTGAAATTCCTGGTGTAGAGATACTTGGCTTATGGCATTATCCATTTAAAGTTCTGTTGGTTTCATGTTGCTATTATTGTGTGATAGATTTTTACATTCCTATTTATAAGTTGTACTGGGGTAGTTTTCTTGTTTTTTTTCCTTTATTTTTAAAATCTTTTTTAAAATAGTGGTTTTCTTTCATTTGAATTATTTATTTACTTTGGCCACATCCCATGGCTTGTGGGATCTTAGTTCCCCAGTCAGGGATCGAACCCGAGCCCTTGGCAGTGAAAGCACAGAGTCCTAACCACTGGGCCACCAGAGTATTCCCCAGTTTTCTTTTTCAAGATGTATTTGTATAATCTGATTAGACTTGGCTTGGTGTAAGTGGTTTGGAGGGTTAGCATTAGGGCTGGGGCTGGTGTGAGGGTTGGGGCTGTGTATGGTTTATGGTTGCTGTTATGGTTTAAGTTTTATGGTTAATGAGTTATTTATGGGTATGGTTAATGACTATATTTTCTGGTTTGGTTATGGTTATGGTTTTGCTTATTGGTTAAGGTTTATGGTTTTGGTCTCAGGGTGTTTGGGTTCTGTGTTAGAGTGGGTGTTAGGGTATGGGTTAGAATTGGGGTACAGGTAGGCTACGGGTAGAGCATGGGTTAGGGTAAGGTACAGGTTTAGGGTACGGGTTAGGCTAAGGTTAGGTCAGGGCTTAGGGTCAGGATCAGAGTTTAGGGTTAGGGTCCATGTCAGGATTAGCGTCAAGGTTGAGCGAGGCCATTGTTTGCTGCTCCTCCAGTGCTGGATTCTCATTGATAGATGAATGAAATGTCTGCTCTGGTCACCCACTGTTTCAAATTGAGCTCAGCCTTAGTCAAGGGTTCTTAGGGCCTCAGAGGTCATGCAGGGTTTCCCTCCACCCTCCCTCCTGGGAAGGGTGATGCAGGCCCCACTCTGTCTGGGCAGCCCCAGGTCCAACATGGCCCTGACATGCAGGATACTAAGTAGACGTGATGTAAGACTTGGTGCATCAGTCTGCCAGCCCCCAGGTGCTGCCTTTTTTTTTTTTCTTAATTAATTAATTAATTAATTTTGGGCTGTGTTGGGTCTGCATTGCTGCCCGGAGGCTTTCTCTAGTTGCGGCGAGTGGGGGCTTCTCATTGCGGTGGCTTCTCTTGTTGCGGAGCACAGGCTCTAAGCGCGTGGGCTTCAGCAGTCGGGGCTCGCGGGTTCTAGAGCTCAGGCTCAGTAGTTGTGGTGCACGGGCTTAGTTGCTCCACAGCATGTGGGATCTTCCCGGACCAGGGCTCAAACCCGTGTCCCCTGCATGGGCAGGTGGATTCTTAACCACTGCGCCACCAGGGAAGTCTGGTGTTGCGTTCGTGAGGGCTGGTGGGGCCCTCTTGGGACTGGGCGGATCCTTTGTTCCATCTGCACGGGTGTCCAAGCAGGTCTCAGAACAGCCCTTGGCCTCTGAGCATCCAGGCAGGCACCCACGTTCCTCCAGCTCAGGTTAGCCTTGGCCCCTCCAGCCCCCGTGGCCAATTACTGAGCTGATTGTGTCTTTACTCTTTCAAATGAAATCACTCTCTCCAGGTGGGCGAGAAGTTTACTTGTGAACTTGGTTAGGGTTAGGGGTTAGGGGTTAAGGGTTAGGGTCAGGGTTAGCGCTAGGGCTAGGGGTTAGGGTTAGGCTTAGGGTTGGGTTAGGGTTAGGGGTTAGGGTTAGGGTTTAGGTTTAGGGTTAGGGTTAGTGTTGGGTTAGGGTTAGGGTTAAGGTAGGGTTAGGGTTGGGTTAGGGTTAGGGTTTAGGGTTAGGGTGTCCAGCCTTACGTCCCATTCAGCTGTGAGTGTAGATGTGGTCAGTCCAGTTGCCTCACAGCCCCTGATTGAATTTTGTAAGAATTCCTCTCTCTCTCTCACTGTCTTTCTCTTTTTATAATTAATTTTTTTAATGGGGTGTAGCTGATTTGCAATGTTGTGTTTCTTGGTGCTGTACATCCACTTGAGTCACTTACAGAGAGACATCAGTAAATTCTTTTCTAGTTTCTAGTAGTCAGATATATGTTTTTTCTGTGAATAGAGTGTGCTGAGTCCAGTTCCTTGAACAATGAGTATGTCTTGGCGATTACATTATTGGCGTATGGAACGGTATCTGTGCCAATTTCAACCTCCTGGTTTATGCATCACCGCACCACACTTTTCCCCTTAAGCAGCCGTAAGTGTGTTTTGTAAACGTGTGATGGTGTTCTGTTTGTAATTCAGTTCACGGTTGGCGATTTTTAGATTCCCTTTATAAGTGATATCTTATGATAAGTTTCCCTTGCTGTCTAACTTATTTCACTCTCAATGACCATACATAAGTCCCCCTGAGTCGCTGCAACTGGCCTCATTTCATTGATTTCAGGGCTGAGTAATATTCCGTCGTGCTTAAGTATCAAATTTTCTTTCACCATTTTTTCCTTCCAAGGACTATGAAGTTGTACCCAAGTCGAGGCTGTTGTAAGCATAGCAGCAGTAAACGGGGTGCCTGCGTCCTGTGGACTTTTGGATTTTCCAACATATAGGCCCATGAGTGGAAGCGCCCTATGCTTTGTAGCTCTGTTTTTTAGATGTTTTAGGAAACACAGCACACTTCTCCAGAGTGGCCGTTGGCAATTTACATTCCCCCCTTCAGCGTAACGAGGCTCCCTTTTCTCCTCTCCTTGTCCTGCATCTCTGGTTTTTACCCTTTGTGAGGATGGTCCTTTTTTCTGATTCGAAGTGATACCTCTCTGTAGTGTTGATTTGCATTGCCCGCTTCTTTGGTTGGCCAAAAAGGGCGTATGCGTTTTTCCTGAATATATTCTGGAAGTTAAATTTGAGAGACAGCTTTTCTTTTTAATTGATGAATTAATTTATTTATTTTTGGCTGTGTTGGGTCTTCGTTTCTGTGCGAAGGCTTTCTCTAGTTGTGGCAAGCGGGGGCCCCTCTTCATCGCGGTGCGCGGGCCTCCCACTATCGCGGCCTCTCTTGTTGCGGAGCACAGGCTCCAGACGCGCAGGCTCAGGAGTTGTGGCTCACGGGCCTAGTTGCTCCGCGGCATGTGGGATCCTCCCAGACCAGGGCTCGAACCCGTGTCCCCTGCATTAGCAGGCAGATTCTCAACCACTGCGCCACCAGGGAAGCCCCTTGAATAGTTTTGTATTTAAAGTTTGTCTGTGGGGACTTCCCTGGTGACGCAGTGGTTAAGAGTCCGCCTGCCAATGCAGGGGACACGGGCTCGAGCCCTGGTCCGGGAAGATCCCACATGCCGCAGAGCAACCAAGCCTGCACGGCACAACTACTGAAGCCTGCGCGCCTAGAGCCCGTGCTCGCCCACAAGAGAAGCCACCGCAATGAGAAGCCCGTGCACCGCAACGAAGAGGAGCCCCGCTCGACGTAACTAGAGGAAGCCCACGTGCAGCAACGAAGACCCAACGCAGCCAAACATAAATTATAAACTAAAATAAAATTTGCCTCTGAATAACTTTGAGTGAATTTGGTATAAGTTGTAAAGTTTGCATCTACATTCACTTCATTCCAAATGGTTTCCAATTAATTGTTCCTTAACTACTTTTAGAAAACTTTTGGGATAGAGACTCCATTTCAGTTTGAATTTCCAGTTTAATGGATTCAGCAGTCCTGTCAGTAGGGCACGCTGCCCCCAGTGACCTGTGAGGGAGGCGTGGCCTGCACTTCCTGCACTGACCACAGGGTGGCGCCGAGTTCGCCTCTCTGACCCACAGCGCATGCTCGTTCCATGGAACTCGATTGTGAGGGCAGCTGAGAGGAGTTGAGCCGCCTCAGGCGCGGGGGCGGGGGCGGGGGCCTTCGGGTAGGACGCCCGGCTCAGCGTCTCTGCTGAGAGGAGCTCGGTCTCCGTCTCCTCAGGACTCGCTGGGGTTTCGGCTTCAGGACAAAGTGGGGCTGCGTCCACGCTGACTAGGGAACTAGGTTTCCTGAGGACCCAGGTGATGCCTGAGGAAAAGGTGAAGAGACGGTGAGGAAAAGTGGGGAGAAGCTTCCTGTGGGCGACTGACCGTTGAGGGGGTCCGTCTTCGTGTGAGCGAGGGAGGGCTTGGCGTGGAAAGCTGGGTGTTTGGTCAGGTTTGTGTGCAGGGTAGCCAGCGTGAGTTATGGGGCGTCCAGTTTTCCCAGCACCATTTGTCGTGGGGCGTGTCGTGCTCCTTGGTGTGTCCTTGGTCCCTGTGTCATAAATTCACCGACCCCGTCCGTGTGGGTTGAATTCTGGTCTCTCTGTCCTGTTCCTCTGGTCCCTGTGCCCGTTTTGAGCCAGTTCCACACTGTTTTGGTGACCGTAGCTTCTCAGCAGAGTGTGACGTCAGGGAGGGAGATGCCTCCAGCCCGTTCTCTTTTTTCAGGGTTTCTTTGGCTATTTGGGGTCCTTTGTGGTTCCCCACAGATATTAGGAGGATTTGCTCTATTTGGGGGGAAAATACCATGGAATTTTGGGAGGGATTGCATTCACTGTGTCCACTGCTTTGGGTAGCATGGATATTTTAACAATATTAATTGTTCCATTCCATGAGAACAGGATATCTTTCCATTTCTTGGTGTGTTTTGCAATGTCTTCATCAATGTCTTCAAGTTTTCAGTGTGCAGGTCTTTCACCTCCTTGGTTGACTTTATTCCCAGGTATTTTGTTCTTTTTGATGCAGTTGTAAACAGGGTTGCTTTCTTTCTCTTTCTGATGGTTCATTATTAGTGTTTAGAAAGGCAACTGATTTCTGTGTATTGATTTTGCAACTTTACTGAATTGATTTATTAGTTCTAATAGTTTTTCTGTGGAATGAAGTGGAAAATTGGAATTCAAAAATCCCACTGTTTCTACCATATCCAGGTCGTCCACAACACGGAGGACAGCGGCTCCTAATATAACCTTCCCACAGTGCCTCTGAATGACATGTGGACTTTGGGTGAACTGGATCTGGGTAAGGCTTGGCTTCTATATGGAAGTTTGATGTTTTCTCTGCTTTTCTGGCATGCTGTTGACATACATGATGTTTTGAAAAGTAATTGACTTTCCAGTAATTTCAAACATACAACTTTACATACATAAAAACAAGTCTTGTACCTTGATTAAATATACTCCTAAATATTGATGTTGACATTATTAAAAATGGAATTGTTCTCATAAATTCTTTTTCAGATTATTTTTTGCCAGCGGATGCATATAAGATAGATTTTCATGACTTGATATTTTGTTCTGTAACTTTGCTTATTAATTAGTTGATTAGCTCAAATAATTCCTTTGCTGATTATAGGTAGTTTTATATATAAGATGATGTGACCTATGTTCTGTGAAGAGACCCGGTTTTAATTTTTCCATTCACCCATGGATGCCTTTTCTTTCTTTCCTCAAGATTCTGGGTAGAACTTCCAGTACACTATTGAGTAACGGTGATGAAGGCCAGCTTCCTGGCCCTGTTCCTGATTTCAGGAGTAAATCTTTCAGTCTTTAACGTTGAGCATGATGTTTGCTGTGGCTTTTTGTACTACTCTTTTCCATATTGAACAACTTTCCTTTTATTCCTGCTTTCTTGAGTGTTTTTCATGAAATAACACTGGATTTTCATTGTAGATTTTTTGCATTAATTGATATGATTATGTGTTTTTACTTCACACCATTATTGTGGTTGAATACATTGCTTACTTTTCATATGCTGAGCAACCTGAAATTCCTGGTGTAGAGATACTTGGCTTATGGCATTATCCATTTAAAGTTCTGTTGGTTTCATGTTGCTATTATTGTGTGATAGATTTTTACATTCCTATTTATAAGTTGTACTGGGGTAGTTTTCTTGTTTTTTTTCCTTTATTTTTAAAATCTTTTTTAAAATAGTGGTTTTCTTTCATTTGAATTATTTATTTACTTTGGCCACATCCCATGGCTTGTGGGATCTTAGTTCCCCAGTCAGGGATCGAACCCGAGCCCTTGGCAGTGAAAGCACAGAGTCCTAACCACTGGGCCACCAGAGTATTCCCCAGTTTTCTTTTTCAAGATGTATTTGTATAATCTGATTAGACTTGGCTTGGTGTAAGTGGTTTGGAGGGTTAGCATTAGGGCTGGGGCTGGTGTGAGGGTTGGGGCTGTGTATGGTTTATGGTTGCTGTTATGGTTTAAGTTTTATGGTTAATGAGTTATTTATGGGTATGGTTAATGACTATATTTTCTGGTTTGGTTATGGTTATGGTTTTGCTTATTGGTTAAGGTTTATGGTTTTGGTCTCAGGGTGTTTGGGTTCTGTGTTAGAGTGGGTGTTAGGGTATGGGTTAGAATTGGGGTACAGGTAGGCTACGGGTAGAGCATGGGTTAGGGTAAGGTACAGGTTTAGGGTACGGGTTAGGCTAAGGTTAGGTCAGGGCTTAGGGTCAGGATCAGAGTTTAGGGTTAGGGTCCATGTCAGGATTAGCGTCAAGGTTGAGCGAGGCCATTGTTTGCTGCTCCTCCAGTGCTGGATTCTCATTGATAGATGAATGAAATGTCTGCTCTGGTCACCCACTGTTTCAAATTGAGCTCAGCCTTAGTCAAGGGTTCTTAGGGCCTCAGAGGTCATGCAGGGTTTCCCTCCACCCTCCCTCCTGGGAAGGGTGATGCAGGCCCCACTCTGTCTGGGCAGCCCCAGGTCCAACATGGCCCTGACATGCAGGATACTAAGTAGACGTGATGTAAGACTTGGTGCATCAGTCTGCCAGCCCCCAGGTGCTGCCTTTTTTTTTTTTCTTAATTAATTAATTAATTAATTTTGGGCTGTGTTGGGTCTGCATTGCTGCCCGGAGGCTTTCTCTAGTTGCGGCGAGTGGGGGCTTCTCATTGCGGTGGCTTCTCTTGTTGCGGAGCACAGGCTCTAAGCGCGTGGGCTTCAGCAGTCGGGGCTCGCGGGTTCTAGAGCTCAGGCTCAGTAGTTGTGGTGCACGGGCTTAGTTGCTCCACAGCATGTGGGATCTTCCCGGACCAGGGCTCAAACCCGTGTCCCCTGCATGGGCAGGTGGATTCTTAACCACTGCGCCACCAGGGAAGTCTGGTGTTGCGTTCGTGAGGGCTGGTGGGGCCCTCTTGGGACTGGGCGGATCCTTTGTTCCATCTGCACGGGTGTCCAAGCAGGTCTCAGAACAGCCCTTGGCCTCTGAGCATCCAGGCAGGCACCCACGTTCCTCCAGCTCAGGTTAGCCTTGGCCCCTCCAGCCCCCGTGGCCAATTACTGAGCTGATTGTGTCTTTACTCTTTCAAATGAAATCACTCTCTCCAGGTGGGCGAGAAGTTTACTTGTGAACTTGGTTAGGGTTAGGGGTTAGGGGTTAAGGGTTAGGGTCAGGGTTAGCGCTAGGGCTAGGGGTTAGGGTTAGGCTTAGGGTTGGGTTAGGGTTAGGGGTTAGGGTTAGGGTTTAGGTTTAGGGTTAGGGTTAGTGTTGGGTTAGGGTTAGGGTTAAGGTAGGGTTAGGGTTGGGTTAGGGTTAGGGTTTAGGGTTAGGGTGTCCAGCCTTACGTCCCATTCAGCTGTGAGTGTAGATGTGGTCAGTCCAGTTGCCTCACAGCCCCTGATTGAATTTTGTAAGAATTCCTCTCTCTCTCTCACTGTCTTTCTCTTTTTATAATTAATTTTTTTAATGGGGTGTAGCTGATTTGCAATGTTGTGTTTCTTGGTGCTGTACATCCACTTGAGTCACTTACAGAGAGACATCAGTAAATTCTTTTCTAGTTTCTAGTAGTCAGATATATGTTTTTTCTGTGAATAGAGTGTGCTGAGTCCAGTTCCTTGAACAATGAGTATGTCTTGGCGATTACATTATTGGCGTATGGAACGGTATCTGTGCCAATTTCAACCTCCTGGTTTATGCATCACCGCACCACACTTTTCCCCTTAAGCAGCCGTAAGTGTGTTTTGTAAACGTGTGATGGTGTTCTGTTTGTAATTCAGTTCACGGTTGGCGATTTTTAGATTCCCTTTATAAGTGATATCTTATGATAAGTTTCCCTTGCTGTCTAACTTATTTCACTCTCAATGACCATACATAAGTCCCCCTGAGTCGCTGCAACTGGCCTCATTTCATTGATTTCAGGGCTGAGTAATATTCCGTCGTGCTTAAGTATCAAATTTTCTTTCACCATTTTTTCCTTCCAAGGACTATGAAGTTGTACCCAAGTCGAGGCTGTTGTAAGCATAGCAGCAGTAAACGGGGTGCCTGCGTCCTGTGGACTTTTGGATTTTCCAACATATAGGCCCATGAGTGGAAGCGCCCTATGCTTTGTAGCTCTGTTTTTTAGATGTTTTAGGAAACACAGCACACTTCTCCAGAGTGGCCGTTGGCAATTTACATTCCCCCCTTCAGCGTAACGAGGCTCCCTTTTCTCCTCTCCTTGTCCTGCATCTCTGGTTTTTACCCTTTGTGAGGATGGTCCTTTTTTCTGATTCGAAGTGATACCTCTCTGTAGTGTTGATTTGCATTGCCCGCTTCTTTGGTTGGCCAAAAAGGGCGTATGCGTTTTTCCTGAATATATTCTGGAAGTTAAATTTGAGAGACAGCTTTTCTTTTTAATTGATGAATTAATTTATTTATTTTTGGCTGTGTTGGGTCTTCGTTTCTGTGCGAAGGCTTTCTCTAGTTGTGGCAAGCGGGGGCCCCTCTTCATCGCGGTGCGCGGGCCTCCCACTATCGCGGCCTCTCTTGTTGCGGAGCACAGGCTCCAGACGCGCAGGCTCAGGAGTTGTGGCTCACGGGCCTAGTTGCTCCGCGGCATGTGGGATCCTCCCAGACCAGGGCTCGAACCCGTGTCCCCTGCATTAGCAGGCAGATTCTCAACCACTGCGCCACCAGGGAAGCCCCTTGAATAGTTTTGTATTTAAAGTTTGTCTGTGGGGACTTCCCTGGTGACGCAGTGGTTAAGAGTCCGCCTGCCAATGCAGGGGACACGGGCTCGAGCCCTGGTCCGGGAAGATCCCACATGCCGCAGAGCAACCAAGCCTGCACGGCACAACTACTGAAGCCTGCGCGCCTAGAGCCCGTGCTCGCCCACAAGAGAAGCCACCGCAATGAGAAGCCCGTGCACCGCAACGAAGAGGAGCCCCGCTCGACGTAACTAGAGGAAGCCCACGTGCAGCAACGAAGACCCAACGCAGCCAAACATAAATTATAAACTAAAATAAAATTTGCCTCTGAATAACTTTGAGTGAATTTGGTATAAGTTGTAAAGTTTGCATCTACATTCACTTCATTCCAAATGGTTTCCAATTAATTGTTCCTTAACTACTTTTGGAAAACTTTTGGGATAGAGACTCCATTTCAGTTTGAATTTCCAGTTTAATGGATTCAGCAGTCCTGTCAGTAGGGCACGCTGCCCCCAGTGACCTGTGAGGGAGGCGTGGCCTGCACTTCCTGCACTGACCACAGGGTGGCGCCGAGTTCGCCTCTCTGACCCACAGCGCATGCTCGTTCCATGGAACTCGATTGTGAGGGCAGCTGAGAGGAGTTGAGCCGCCTCAGGCGCGGGGGCGGGGGCGGGGGCCTTCGGGTAGGACGCCCGGCTCAGCGTCTCTGCTGAGAGGAGCTCGGTCTCCGTCTCCTCAGGACTCGCTGGGGTTTCGGCTTCAGGACAAAGTGGGGCTGCGTCCACGCTGACTAGGGAACTAGGTTTCCTGAGGACCCAGGTGATGCCTGAGGAAAAGGTGAAGAGACGGTGAGGAAAAGTGGGGAGAAGCTTCCTGTGGGCGACTGACCGTTGAGGGGGTCCGTCTTCGTGTGAGCGAGGGAGGGCTTGGCGTGGAAAGCTGGGTGTTTGGTCAGGTTTGTGTGCAGGGTAGCCAGCGTGAGTTATGGGGCGTCCAGTTTTCCCAGCACCATTTGTCGTGGGGCGTGTCGTGCTCCTTGGTGTGTCCTTGGTCCCTGTGTCATAAATTCACCGACCCCGTCCGTGTGGGTTGAATTCTGGTCTCTCTGTCCTGTTCCTCTGGTCCCTGTGCCCGTTTTGAGCCAGTTCCACACTGTTTTGGTGACCGTAGCTTCTCAGCAGAGTGTGACGTCAGGGAGGGAGATGCCTCCAGCCCGTTCTCTTTTTTCAGGGTTTCTTTGGCTATTTGGGGTCCTTTGTGGTTCCCCACAGATATTAGGAGGATTTGCTCTATTTGGGGGGAAAATACCATGGAATTTTGGGAGGGATTGCATTCACTGTGTCCACTGCTTTGGGTAGCATGGATATTTTAACAATATTAATTGTTCCATTCCATGAGAACAGGATATCTTTCCATTTCTTGGTGTGTTTTGCAATGTCTTCATCAATGTCTTCAAGTTTTCAGTGTGCAGGTCTTTCACCTCCTTGGTTGACTTTATTCCCAGGTATTTTGTTCTTTTTGATGCAGTTGTAAACAGGGTTGCTTTCTTTCTCTTTCTGATGGTTCATTATTAGTGTTTAGAAAGGCAACTGATTTCTGTGTATTGATTTTGCAACTTTACTGAATTGATTTATTAGTTCTAATAGTTTTTCTGTGGAATGAAGTGGAAAATTGGAATTCAAAAATCCCACTGTTTCTACCATATCCAGGTCGTCCACAACACGGAGGACAGCGGCTCCTAATATAACCTTCCCACAGTGCCTCTGAATGACATGTGGACTTTGGGTGAACTGGATCTGGGTAAGGCTTGGCTTCTATATGGAAGTTTGATGTTTTCTCTGCTTTTCTGGCATGCTGTTGACATACATGATGTTTTGAAAAGTAATTGACTTTCCAGTAATTTCAAACATACAACTTTACATACATAAAAACAAGTCTTGTACCTTGATTAAATATACTCCTAAATATTGATGTTGACATTATTAAAAATGGAATTGTTCTCATAAATTCTTTTTCAGATTATTTTTTGCCAGCGGATGCATATAAGATAGATTTTCATGACTTGATATTTTGTTCTGTAACTTTGCTTATTAATTAGTTGATTAGCTCAAATAATTCCTTTGCTGATTATAGGTAGTTTTATATATAAGATGATGTGACCTATGTTCTGTGAAGAGACCCGGTTTTAATTTTTCCATTCACCCATGGATGCCTTTTCTTTCTTTCCTCAAGATTCTGGGTAGAACTTCCAGTACACTATTGAGTAACGGTGATGAAGGCCAGCTTCCTGGCCCTGTTCCTGATTTCAGGAGTAAATCTTTCAGTCTTTAACGTTGAGCATGATGTTTGCTGTGGCTTTTTGTACTACTCTTTTCCATATTGAACAACTTTCCTTTTATTCCTGCTTTCTTGAGTGTTTTTCATGAAATAACACTGGATTTTCATTGTAGATTTTTTGCATTAATTGATATGATTATGTGTTTTTACTTCACACCATTATTGTGGTTGAATACATTGCTTACTTTTCATATGCTGAGCAACCTGAAATTCCTGGTGTAGAGATACTTGGCTTATGGCATTATCCATTTAAAGTTCTGTTGGTTTCATGTTGCTATTATTGTGTGATAGATTTTTACATTCCTATTTATAAGTTGTACTGGGGTAGTTTTCTTGTTTTTTTTCCTTTATTTTTAAAATCTTTTTTAAAATAGTGGTTTTCTTTCATTTGAATTATTTATTTACTTTGGCCACATCCCATGGCTTGTGGGATCTTAGTTCCCCAGTCAGGGATCGAACCCGAGCCCTTGGCAGTGAAAGCACAGAGTCCTAACCACTGGGCCACCAGAGTATTCCCCAGTTTTCTTTTTCAAGATGTATTTGTATAATCTGATTAGACTTGGCTTGGTGTAAGTGGTTTGGAGGGTTAGCATTAGGGCTGGGGCTGGTGTGAGGGTTGGGGCTGTGTATGGTTTATGGTTGCTGTTATGGTTTAAGTTTTATGGTTAATGAGTTATTTATGGGTATGGTTAATGACTATATTTTCTGGTTTGGTTATGGTTATGGTTTTGCTTATTGGTTAAGGTTTATGGTTTTGGTCTCAGGGTGTTTGGGTTCTGTGTTAGAGTGGGTGTTAGGGTATGGGTTAGAATTGGGGTACAGGTAGGCTACGGGTAGAGCATGGGTTAGGGTAAGGTACAGGTTTAGGGTACGGGTTAGGCTAAGGTTAGGTCAGGGCTTAGGGTCAGGATCAGAGTTTAGGGTTAGGGTCCATGTCAGGATTAGCGTCAAGGTTGAGCGAGGCCATTGTTTGCTGCTCCTCCAGTGCTGGATTCTCATTGATAGATGAATGAAATGTCTGCTCTGGTCACCCACTGTTTCAAATTGAGCTCAGCCTTAGTCAAGGGTTCTTAGGGCCTCAGAGGTCATGCAGGGTTTCCCTCCACCCTCCCTCCTGGGAAGGGTGATGCAGGCCCCACTCTGTCTGGGCAGCCCCAGGTCCAACATGGCCCTGACATGCAGGATACTAAGTAGACGTGATGTAAGACTTGGTGCATCAGTCTGCCAGCCCCCAGGTGCTGCCTTTTTTTTTTTTCTTAATTAATTAATTAATTAATTTTGGGCTGTGTTGGGTCTGCATTGCTGCCCGGAGGCTTTCTCTAGTTGCGGCGAGTGGGGGCTTCTCATTGCGGTGGCTTCTCTTGTTGCGGAGCACAGGCTCTAAGCGCGTGGGCTTCAGCAGTCGGGGCTCGCGGGTTCTAGAGCTCAGGCTCAGTAGTTGTGGTGCACGGGCTTAGTTGCTCCACAGCATGTGGGATCTTCCCGGACCAGGGCTCAAACCCGTGTCCCCTGCATGGGCAGGTGGATTCTTAACCACTGCGCCACCAGGGAAGTCTGGTGTTGCGTTCGTGAGGGCTGGTGGGGCCCTCTTGGGACTGGGCGGATCCTTTGTTCCATCTGCACGGGTGTCCAAGCAGGTCTCAGAACAGCCCTTGGCCTCTGAGCATCCAGGCAGGCACCCACGTTCCTCCAGCTCAGGTTAGCCTTGGCCCCTCCAGCCCCCGTGGCCAATTACTGAGCTGATTGTGTCTTTACTCTTTCAAATGAAATCACTCTCTCCAGGTGGGCGAGAAGTTTACTTGTGAACTTGGTTAGGGTTAGGGGTTAGGGGTTAAGGGTTAGGGTCAGGGTTAGCGCTAGGGCTAGGGGTTAGGGTTAGGCTTAGGGTTGGGTTAGGGTTAGGGGTTAGGGTTAGGGTTTAGGTTTAGGGTTAGGGTTAGTGTTGGGTTAGGGTTAGGGTTAAGGTAGGGTTAGGGTTGGGTTAGGGTTAGGGTTTAGGGTTAGGGTGTCCAGCCTTACGTCCCATTCAGCTGTGAGTGTAGATGTGGTCAGTCCAGTTGCCTCACAGCCCCTGATTGAATTTTGTAAGAATTCCTCTCTCTCTCTCACTGTCTTTCTCTTTTTATAATTAATTTTTTTAATGGGGTGTAGCTGATTTGCAATGTTGTGTTTCTTGGTGCTGTACATCCACTTGAGTCACTTACAGAGAGACATCAGTAAATTCTTTTCTAGTTTCTAGTAGTCAGATATATGTTTTTTCTGTGAATAGAGTGTGCTGAGTCCAGTTCCTTGAACAATGAGTATGTCTTGGCGATTACATTATTGGCGTATGGAACGGTATCTGTGCCAATTTCAACCTCCTGGTTTATGCATCACCGCACCACACTTTTCCCCTTAAGCAGCCGTAAGTGTGTTTTGTAAACGTGTGATGGTGTTCTGTTTGTAATTCAGTTCACGGTTGGCGATTTTTAGATTCCCTTTATAAGTGATATCTTATGATAAGTTTCCCTTGCTGTCTAACTTATTTCACTCTCAATGACCATACATAAGTCCCCCTGAGTCGCTGCAACTGGCCTCATTTCATTGATTTCAGGGCTGAGTAATATTCCGTCGTGCTTAAGTATCAAATTTTCTTTCACCATTTTTTCCTTCCAAGGACTATGAAGTTGTACCCAAGTCGAGGCTGTTGTAAGCATAGCAGCAGTAAACGGGGTGCCTGCGTCCTGTGGACTTTTGGATTTTCCAACATATAGGCCCATGAGTGGAAGCGCCCTATGCTTTGTAGCTCTGTTTTTTAGATGTTTTAGGAAACACAGCACACTTCTCCAGAGTGGCCGTTGGCAATTTACATTCCCCCCTTCAGCGTAACGAGGCTCCCTTTTCTCCTCTCCTTGTCCTGCATCTCTGGTTTTTACCCTTTGTGAGGATGGTCCTTTTTTCTGATTCGAAGTGATACCTCTCTGTAGTGTTGATTTGCATTGCCCGCTTCTTTGGTTGGCCAAAAAGGGCGTATGCGTTTTTCCTGAATATATTCTGGAAGTTAAATTTGAGAGACAGCTTTTCTTTTTAATTGATGAATTAATTTATTTATTTTTGGCTGTGTTGGGTCTTCGTTTCTGTGCGAAGGCTTTCTCTAGTTGTGGCAAGCGGGGGCCCCTCTTCATCGCGGTGCGCGGGCCTCCCACTATCGCGGCCTCTCTTGTTGCGGAGCACAGGCTCCAGACGCGCAGGCTCAGGAGTTGTGGCTCACGGGCCTAGTTGCTCCGCGGCATGTGGGATCCTCCCAGACCAGGGCTCGAACCCGTGTCCCCTGCATTAGCAGGCAGATTCTCAACCACTGCGCCACCAGGGAAGCCCCTTGAATAGTTTTGTATTTAAAGTTTGTCTGTGGGGACTTCCCTGGTGACGCAGTGGTTAAGAGTCCGCCTGCCAATGCAGGGGACACGGGCTCGAGCCCTGGTCCGGGAAGATCCCACATGCCGCAGAGCAACCAAGCCTGCACGGCACAACTACTGAAGCCTGCGCGCCTAGAGCCCGTGCTCGCCCACAAGAGAAGCCACCGCAATGAGAAGCCCGTGCACCGCAACGAAGAGGAGCCCCGCTCGACGTAACTAGAGGAAGCCCACGTGCAGCAACGAAGACCCAACGCAGCCAAACATAAATTATAAACTAAAATAAAATTTGCCTCTGAATAACTTTGAGTGAATTTGGTATAAGTTGTAAAGTTTGCATCTACATTCACTTCATTCCAAATGGTTTCCAATTAATTGTTCCTTAACTACTTTTGGAAAACTTTTGGGATAGAGACTCCATTTCAGTTTGAATTTCCAGTTTAATGGATTCAGCAGTCCTGTCAGTAGGGCACGCTGCCCCCAGTGACCTGTGAGGGAGGCGTGGCCTGCACTTCCTGCACTGACCACAGGGTGGCGCCGAGTTCGCCTCTCTGACCCACAGCGCATGCTCGTTCCATGGAACTCGATTGTGAGGGCAGCTGAGAGGAGTTGAGCCGCCTCAGGCGCGGGGGCGGGGGCGGGGGCCTTCGGGTAGGACGCCCGGCTCAGCGTCTCTGCTGAGAGGAGCTCGGTCTCCGTCTCCTCAGGACTCGCTGGGGTTTCGGCTTCAGGACAAAGTGGGGCTGCGTCCACGCTGACTAGGGAACTAGGTTTCCTGAGGACCCAGGTGATGCCTGAGGAAAAGGTGAAGAGACGGTGAGGAAAAGTGGGGAGAAGCTTCCTGTGGGCGACTGACCGTTGAGGGGGTCCGTCTTCGTGTGAGCGAGGGAGGGCTTGGCGTGGAAAGCTGGGTGTTTGGTCAGGTTTGTGTGCAGGGTAGCCAGCGTGAGTTATGGGGCGTCCAGTTTTCCCAGCACCATTTGTCGTGGGGCGTGTCGTGCTCCTTGGTGTGTCCTTGGTCCCTGTGTCATAAATTCACCGACCCCGTCCGTGTGGGTTGAATTCTGGTCTCTCTGTCCTGTTCCTCTGGTCCCTGTGCCCGTTTTGAGCCAGTTCCACACTGTTTTGGTGACCGTAGCTTCTCAGCAGAGTGTGACGTCAGGGAGGGAGATGCCTCCAGCCCGTTCTCTTTTTTCAGGGTTTCTTTGGCTATTTGGGGTCCTTTGTGGTTCCCCACAGATATTAGGAGGATTTGCTCTATTTGGGGGGAAAATACCATGGAATTTTGGGAGGGATTGCATTCACTGTGTCCACTGCTTTGGGTAGCATGGATATTTTAACAATATTAATTGTTCCATTCCATGAGAACAGGATATCTTTCCATTTCTTGGTGTGTTTTGCAATGTCTTCATCAATGTCTTCAAGTTTTCAGTGTGCAGGTCTTTCACCTCCTTGGTTGACTTTATTCCCAGGTATTTTGTTCTTTTTGATGCAGTTGTAAACAGGGTTGCTTTCTTTCTCTTTCTGATGGTTCATTATTAGTGTTTAGAAAGGCAACTGATTTCTGTGTATTGATTTTGCAACTTTACTGAATTGATTTATTAGTTCTAATAGTTTTTCTGTGGAATGAAGTGGAAAATTGGAATTCAAAAATCCCACTGTTTCTACCATATCCAGGTCGTCCACAACACGGAGGACAGCGGCTCCTAATATAACCTTCCCACAGTGCCTCTGAATGACATGTGGACTTTGGGTGAACTGGATCTGGGTAAGGCTTGGCTTCTATATGGAAGTTTGATGTTTTCTCTGCTTTTCTGGCATGCTGTTGACATACATGATGTTTTGAAAAGTAATTGACTTTCCAGTAATTTCAAACATACAACTTTACATACATAAAAACAAGTCTTGTACCTTGATTAAATATACTCCTAAATATTGATGTTGACATTATTAAAAATGGAATTGTTCTCATAAATTCTTTTTCAGATTATTTTTTGCCAGCGGATGCATATAAGATAGATTTTCATGACTTGATATTTTGTTCTGTAACTTTGCTTATTAATTAGTTGATTAGCTCAAATAATTCCTTTGCTGATTATAGGTAGTTTTATATATAAGATGATGTGACCTATGTTCTGTGAAGAGACCCGGTTTTAATTTTTCCATTCACCCATGGATGCCTTTTCTTTCTTTCCTCAAGATTCTGGGTAGAACTTCCAGTACACTATTGAGTAACGGTGATGAAGGCCAGCTTCCTGGCCCTGTTCCTGATTTCAGGAGTAAATCTTTCAGTCTTTAACGTTGAGCATGATGTTTGCTGTGGCTTTTTGTACTACTCTTTTCCATATTGAACAACTTTCCTTTTATTCCTGCTTTCTTGAGTGTTTTTCATGAAATAACACTGGATTTTCATTGTAGATTTTTTGCATTAATTGATATGATTATGTGTTTTTACTTCACACCATTATTGTGGTTGAATACATTGCTTACTTTTCATATGCTGAGCAACCTGAAATTCCTGGTGTAGAGATACTTGGCTTATGGCATTATCCATTTAAAGTTCTGTTGGTTTCATGTTGCTATTATTGTGTGATAGATTTTTACATTCCTATTTATAAGTTGTACTGGGGTAGTTTTCTTGTTTTTTTTCCTTTATTTTTAAAATCTTTTTTAAAATAGTGGTTTTCTTTCATTTGAATTATTTATTTACTTTGGCCACATCCCATGGCTTGTGGGATCTTAGTTCCCCAGTCAGGGATCGAACCCGAGCCCTTGGCAGTGAAAGCACAGAGTCCTAACCACTGGGCCACCAGAGTATTCCCCAGTTTTCTTTTTCAAGATGTATTTGTATAATCTGATTAGACTTGGCTTGGTGTAAGTGGTTTGGAGGGTTAGCATTAGGGCTGGGGCTGGTGTGAGGGTTGGGGCTGTGTATGGTTTATGGTTGCTGTTATGGTTTAAGTTTTATGGTTAATGAGTTATTTATGGGTATGGTTAATGACTATATTTTCTGGTTTGGTTATGGTTATGGTTTTGCTTATTGGTTAAGGTTTATGGTTTTGGTCTCAGGGTGTTTGGGTTCTGTGTTAGAGTGGGTGTTAGGGTATGGGTTAGAATTGGGGTACAGGTAGGCTACGGGTAGAGCATGGGTTAGGGTAAGGTACAGGTTTAGGGTACGGGTTAGGCTAAGGTTAGGTCAGGGCTTAGGGTCAGGATCAGAGTTTAGGGTTAGGGTCCATGTCAGGATTAGCGTCAAGGTTGAGCGAGGCCATTGTTTGCTGCTCCTCCAGTGCTGGATTCTCATTGATAGATGAATGAAATGTCTGCTCTGGTCACCCACTGTTTCAAATTGAGCTCAGCCTTAGTCAAGGGTTCTTAGGGCCTCAGAGGTCATGCAGGGTTTCCCTCCACCCTCCCTCCTGGGAAGGGTGATGCAGGCCCCACTCTGTCTGGGCAGCCCCAGGTCCAACATGGCCCTGACATGCAGGATACTAAGTAGACGTGATGTAAGACTTGGTGCATCAGTCTGCCAGCCCCCAGGTGCTGCCTTTTTTTTTTTTCTTAATTAATTAATTAATTAATTTTGGGCTGTGTTGGGTCTGCATTGCTGCCCGGAGGCTTTCTCTAGTTGCGGCGAGTGGGGGCTTCTCATTGCGGTGGCTTCTCTTGTTGCGGAGCACAGGCTCTAAGCGCGTGGGCTTCAGCAGTCGGGGCTCGCGGGTTCTAGAGCTCAGGCTCAGTAGTTGTGGTGCACGGGCTTAGTTGCTCCACAGCATGTGGGATCTTCCCGGACCAGGGCTCAAACCCGTGTCCCCTGCATGGGCAGGTGGATTCTTAACCACTGCGCCACCAGGGAAGTCTGGTGTTGCGTTCGTGAGGGCTGGTGGGGCCCTCTTGGGACTGGGCGGATCCTTTGTTCCATCTGCACGGGTGTCCAAGCAGGTCTCAGAACAGCCCTTGGCCTCTGAGCATCCAGGCAGGCACCCACGTTCCTCCAGCTCAGGTTAGCCTTGGCCCCTCCAGCCCCCGTGGCCAATTACTGAGCTGATTGTGTCTTTACTCTTTCAAATGAAATCACTCTCTCCAGGTGGGCGAGAAGTTTACTTGTGAACTTGGTTAGGGTTAGGGGTTAGGGGTTAAGGGTTAGGGTCAGGGTTAGCGCTAGGGCTAGGGGTTAGGGTTAGGCTTAGGGTTGGGTTAGGGTTAGGGGTTAGGGTTAGGGTTTAGGTTTAGGGTTAGGGTTAGTGTTGGGTTAGGGTTAGGGTTAAGGTAGGGTTAGGGTTGGGTTAGGGTTAGGGTTTAGGGTTAGGGTGTCCAGCCTTACGTCCCATTCAGCTGTGAGTGTAGATGTGGTCAGTCCAGTTGCCTCACAGCCCCTGATTGAATTTTGTAAGAATTCCTCTCTCTCTCTCACTGTCTTTCTCTTTTTATAATTAATTTTTTTAATGGGGTGTAGCTGATTTGCAATGTTGTGTTTCTTGGTGCTGTACATCCACTTGAGTCACTTACAGAGAGACATCAGTAAATTCTTTTCTAGTTTCTAGTAGTCAGATATATGTTTTTTCTGTGAATAGAGTGTGCTGAGTCCAGTTCCTTGAACAATGAGTATGTCTTGGCGATTACATTATTGGCGTATGGAACGGTATCTGTGCCAATTTCAACCTCCTGGTTTATGCATCACCGCACCACACTTTTCCCCTTAAGCAGCCGTAAGTGTGTTTTGTAAACGTGTGATGGTGTTCTGTTTGTAATTCAGTTCACGGTTGGCGATTTTTAGATTCCCTTTATAAGTGATATCTTATGATAAGTTTCCCTTGCTGTCTAACTTATTTCACTCTCAATGACCATACATAAGTCCCCCTGAGTCGCTGCAACTGGCCTCATTTCATTGATTTCAGGGCTGAGTAATATTCCGTCGTGCTTAAGTATCAAATTTTCTTTCACCATTTTTTCCTTCCAAGGACTATGAAGTTGTACCCAAGTCGAGGCTGTTGTAAGCATAGCAGCAGTAAACGGGGTGCCTGCGTCCTGTGGACTTTTGGATTTTCCAACATATAGGCCCATGAGTGGAAGCGCCCTATGCTTTGTAGCTCTGTTTTTTAGATGTTTTAGGAAACACAGCACACTTCTCCAGAGTGGCCGTTGGCAATTTACATTCCCCCCTTCAGCGTAACGAGGCTCCCTTTTCTCCTCTCCTTGTCCTGCATCTCTGGTTTTTACCCTTTGTGAGGATGGTCCTTTTTTCTGATTCGAAGTGATACCTCTCTGTAGTGTTGATTTGCATTGCCCGCTTCTTTGGTTGGCCAAAAAGGGCGTATGCGTTTTTCCTGAATATATTCTGGAAGTTAAATTTGAGAGACAGCTTTTCTTTTTAATTGATGAATTAATTTATTTATTTTTGGCTGTGTTGGGTCTTCGTTTCTGTGCGAAGGCTTTCTCTAGTTGTGGCAAGCGGGGGCCCCTCTTCATCGCGGTGCGCGGGCCTCCCACTATCGCGGCCTCTCTTGTTGCGGAGCACAGGCTCCAGACGCGCAGGCTCAGGAGTTGTGGCTCACGGGCCTAGTTGCTCCGCGGCATGTGGGATCCTCCCAGACCAGGGCTCGAACCCGTGTCCCCTGCATTAGCAGGCAGATTCTCAACCACTGCGCCACCAGGGAAGCCCCTTGAATAGTTTTGTATTTAAAGTTTGTCTGTGGGGACTTCCCTGGTGACGCAGTGGTTAAGAGTCCGCCTGCCAATGCAGGGGACACGGGCTCGAGCCCTGGTCCGGGAAGATCCCACATGCCGCAGAGCAACCAAGCCTGCACGGCACAACTACTGAAGCCTGCGCGCCTAGAGCCCGTGCTCGCCCACAAGAGAAGCCACCGCAATGAGAAGCCCGTGCACCGCAACGAAGAGGAGCCCCGCTCGACGTAACTAGAGGAAGCCCACGTGCAGCAACGAAGACCCAACGCAGCCAAACATAAATTATAAACTAAAATAAAATTTGCCTCTGAATAACTTTGAGTGAATTTGGTATAAGTTGTAAAGTTTGCATCTACATTCACTTCATTCCAAATGGTTTCCAATTAATTGTTCCTTAACTACTTTTAGAAAACTTTTGGGATAGAGACTCCATTTCAGTTTGAATTTCCAGTTTAATGGATTCAGCAGTCCTGTCAGTAGGGCACGCTGCCCCCAGTGACCTGTGAGGGAGGCGCGGCCTGCACTTCCCGCACTGACCACAGGGTGGCGCCGAGTTCGCCTCTCTGACCCACAGCGCATGCTCGTTCCATGGAACTCGATTGTGAGGGCAGCTGAGAGGAGTTGAGCCGCCTCAGGCGCGGGGGCGGGGGCGGGGGCCTTCGGGTAGGACGCCCGGCTCAGCGTCTCTGCTGAGAGGAGCTCGGTCTCCGTCTCCTCAGGACTCGCTGGGGTTTCGGCTTCAGGACAAAGTGGGGCTGCGTCCACGCTGACTAGGGAACTAGGTTTCCTGAGGACCCAGGTGATGCCTGAGGAAAAGGTGAAGAGACGGTGAGGAAAAGTGGGGAGAAGCTTCCTGTGGGCGACTGACCGTTGAGGGGGTCCGTCTTCGTGTGAGCGAGGGAGGGCTTGGCGTGGAAAGCTGGGTGTTTGGTCAGGTTTGTGTGCAGGGTAGCCAGCGTGAGTTATGGGGCGTCCAGTTTTCCCAGCACCATTTGTCGTGGGGCGTGTCGTGCTCCTTGGTGTGTCCTTGGTCCCTGTGTCATAAATTCACCGACCCCGTCCGTGTGGGTTGAATTCTGGTCTCTCTGTCCTGTTCCTCTGGTCCCTGTGCCCGTTTTGAGCCAGTTCCACACTGTTTTGGTGACCGTAGCTTCTCAGCAGAGTGTGACGTCAGGGAGGGAGATGCCTCCAGCCCGTTCTCTTTTTTCAGGGTTTCTTTGGCTATTTGGGGTCCTTTGTGGTTCCCCACAGATATTAGGAGGATTTGCTCTATTTGGGGGGAAAATACCATGGAATTTTGGGAGGGATTGCATTCACTGTGTCCACTGCTTTGGGTAGCATGGATATTTTAACAATATTAATTGTTCCATTCCATGAGAACAGGATATCTTTCCATTTCTTGGTGTGTTTTGCAATGTCTTCATCAATGTCTTCAAGTTTTCAGTGTGCAGGTCTTTCACCTCCTTGGTTGACTTTATTCCCAGGTATTTTGTTCTTTTTGATGCAGTTGTAAACAGGGTTGCTTTCTTTCTCTTTCTGATGGTTCATTATTAGTGTTTAGAAAGGCAACTGATTTCTGTGTATTGATTTTGCAACTTTACTGAATTGATTTATTAGTTCTAATAGTTTTTCTGTGGAATGAAGTGGAAAATTGGAATTCAAAAATCCCACTGTTTCTACCATATCCAGGTCGTCCACAACACGGAGGACAGCGGCTCCTAATATAACCTTCCCACAGTGCCTCTGAATGACATGTGGACTTTGGGTGAACTGGATCTGGGTAAGGCTTGGCTTCTATATGGAAGTTTGATGTTTTCTCTGCTTTTCTGGCATGCTGTTGACATACATGATGTTTTGAAAAGTAATTGACTTTCCAGTAATTTCAAACATACAACTTTACATACATAAAAACAAGTCTTGTACCTTGATTAAATATACTCCTAAATATTGATGTTGACATTATTAAAAATGGAATTGTTCTCATAAATTCTTTTTCAGATTATTTTTTGCCAGCGGATGCATATAAGACAGATTTTCATGACTTGATATTTTGTTCTGTAACTTTGCTTATTAATTAGTTGATTAGCTCAAATAATTCCTTTGCTGATTATAGGTAGTTTTATATATAAGATGATGTGACCTATGTTCTGTGAAGAGACCCGGTTTTAATTTTTCCATTCACCCATGGATGCCTTTTCTTTCTTTCCTCAAGATTCTGGGTAGAACTTCCAGTACACTATTGAGTAACGGTGATGAAGGCCAGCTTCCTGGCCCTGTTCCTGATTTCAGGAGTAAATCTTTCAGTCTTTAACGTTGAGCATGATGTTTGCTGTGGCTTTTTGTACTACTCTTTTCCATATTGAACAACTTTCCTTTTATTCCTGCTTTCTTGAGTGTTTTTCATGAAATAACACTGGATTTTCATTGTAGATTTTTTGCATTAATTGATATGATTATGTGTTTTTACTTCACACCATTATTGTGGTTGAATACATTGCTTACTTTTCATATGCTGAGCAACCTGAAATTCCTGGTGTAGAGATACTTGGCTTATGGCATTATCCATTTAAAGTTCTGTTGGTTTCATGTTGCTATTATTGTGTGATAGATTTTTACATTCCTATTTATAAGTTGTACTGGGGTAGTTTTCTTGTTTTTTTTCCTTTATTTTTAAAATCTTTTTTAAAATAGTGGTTTTCTTTCATTTGAATTATTTATTTACTTTGGCCACATCCCATGGCTTGTGGGATCTTAGTTCCCCAGTCAGGGATCGAACCCGAGCCCTTGGCAGTGAAAGCACAGAGTCCTAACCACTGGGCCACCAGAGTATTCCCCAGTTTTCTTTTTCAAGATGTATTTGTATAATCTGATTAGACTTGGCTTGGTGTAAGTGGTTTGGAGGGTTAGCATTAGGGCTGGGGCTGGTGTGAGGGTTGGGGCTGTGTATGGTTTATGGTTGCTGTTATGGTTTAAGTTTTATGGTTAATGAGTTATTTATGGGTATGGTTAATGACTATATTTTCTGGTTTGGTTATGGTTATGGTTTTGCTTATTGGTTAAGGTTTATGGTTTTGGTCTCAGGGTGTTTGGGTTCTGTGTTAGAGTGGGTGTTAGGGTATGGGTTAGAATTGGGGTACAGGTAGGCTACGGGTAGAGCATGGGTTAGGGTAAGGTACAGGTTTAGGGTACGGGTTAGGCTAAGGTTAGGTCAGGGCTTAGGGTCAGGATCAGAGTTTAGGGTTAGGGTCCATGTCAGGATTAGCGTCAAGGTTGAGCGAGGCCATTGTTTGCTGCTCCTCCAGTGCTGGATTCTCATTGATAGATGAATGAAATGTCTGCTCTGGTCACCCACTGTTTCAAATTGAGCTCAGCCTTAGTCAAGGGTTCTTAGGGCCTCAGAGGTCATGCAGGGTTTCCCTCCACCCTCCCTCCTGGGAAGGGTGATGCAGGCCCCACTCTGTCTGGGCAGCCCCAGGTCCAACATGGCCCTGACATGCAGGATACTAAGTAGACGTGATGTAAGACTTGGTGCATCAGTCTGCCAGCCCCCAGGTGCTGCCTTTTTTTTTTTCTTAATTAATTAATTAATTAATTTTGGGCTGTGTTGGGTCTGCATTGCTGCCCGGAGGCTTTCTCTAGTTGCGGCGAGTGGGGGCTTCTCATTGCGGTGGCTTCTCTTGTTGCGGAGCACAGGCTCTAAGCGCGTGGGCTTCAGCAGTCGGGGCTCGCGGGTTCTAGAGCTCAGGCTCAGTAGTTGTGGTGCACGGGCTTAGTTGCTCCACAGCATGTGGGATCTTCCCGGACCAGGGCTCAAACCCGTGTCCCCTGCATGGGCAGGTGGATTCTTAACCACTGCGCCACCAGGGAAGTCTGGTGTTGCGTTCGTGAGGGCTGGTGGGGCCCTCTTGGGACTGGGCGGATCCTTTGTTCCATCTGCACGGGTGTCCAAGCAGGTCTCAGAACAGCCCTTGGCCTCTGAGCATCCAGGCAGGCACCCACGTTCCTCCAGCTCAGGTTAGCCTTGGCCCCTCCAGCCCCCGTGGCCAATTACTGAGCTGATTGTGTCTTTACTCTTTCAAATGAAATCACTCTCTCCAGGTGGGCGAGAAGTTTACTTGTGAACTTGGTTAGGGTTAGGGGTTAGGGGTTAAGGGTTAGGGTCAGGGTTAGCGCTAGGGCTAGGGGTTAGGGTTAGGCTTAGGGTTGGGTTAGGGTTAGGGGTTAGGGTTAGGGTTTAGGTTTAGGGTTAGGGTTAGTGTTGGGTTAGGGTTAGGGTTAAGGTAGGGTTAGGGTTGGGTTAGGGTTAGGGTTTAGGGTTAGGGTGTCCAGCCTTACGTCCCATTCAGCTGTGAGTGTAGATGTGGTCAGTCCAGTTGCCTCACAGCCCCTGATTGAATTTTGTAAGAATTCCTCTCTCTCTCTCACTGTCTTTCTCTTTTTATAATTAATTTTTTTAATGGGGTGTAGCTGATTTGCAATGTTGTGTTTCTTGGTGCTGTACATCCACTTGAGTCACTTACAGAGAGACATCAGTAAATTCTTTTCTAGTTTCTAGTAGTCAGATATATGTTTTTTCTGTGAATAGAGTGTGCTGAGTCCAGTTCCTTGAACAATGAGTATGTCTTGGCGATTACATTATTGGCGTATGGAACGGTATCTGTGCCAATTTCAACCTCCTGGTTTATGCATCACCGCACCACACTTTTCCCCTTAAGCAGCCGTAAGTGTGTTTTGTAAACGTGTGATGGTGTTCTGTTTGTAATTCAGTTCACGGTTGGCGATTTTTAGATTCCCTTTATAAGTGATATCTTATGATAAGTTTCCCTTGCTGTCTAACTTATTTCACTCTCAATGACCATACATAAGTCCCCCTGAGTCGCTGCAACTGGCCTCATTTCATTGATTTCAGGGCTGAGTAATATTCCGTCGTGCTTAAGTATCAAATTTTCTTTCACCATTTTTTCCTTCCAAGGACTATGAAGTTGTACCCAAGTCGAGGCTGTTGTAAGCATAGCAGCAGTAAACGGGGTGCCTGCGTCCTGTGGACTTTTGGATTTTCCAACATATAGGCCCATGAGTGGAAGCGCCCTATGCTTTGTAGCTCTGTTTTTTAGATGTTTTAGGAAACACAGCACACTTCTCCAGAGTGGCCGTTGGCAATTTACATTCCCCCCTTCAGCGTAACGAGGCTCCCTTTTCTCCTCTCCTTGTCCTGCATCTCTGGTTTTTACCCTTTGTGAGGATGGTCCTTTTTTCTGATTCGAAGTGATACCTCTCTGTAGTGTTGATTTGCATTGCCCGCTTCTTTGGTTGGCCAAAAAGGGCGTATGCGTTTTTCCTGAATATATTCTGGAAGTTAAATTTGAGAGACAGCTTTTCTTTTTAATTGATTAATTAATTTATTTATTTTTGGCTGTGTTGGGTCTTCGTTTCTGTGCGAAGGCTTTCTCTAGTTGTGGCAAGCGGGGGCCCCTCTTCATCGCGGTGCGCGGGCCTCCCACTATCGCGGCCTCTCTTGTTGCGGAGCACAGGCTCCAGACGCGCAGGCTCAGGAGTTGTGGCTCACGGGCCTAGTTGCTCCGCGGCATGTGGGATCTTCCCAGACCAGGGCTCGAACCCGTGTCCCCTGCATTAGCAGGCAGATTCTCAACCACTGCGCCACCAGGGAAGCCCCTTGAATAGTTTTGTATTTAAAGTTTGTCTGTGGGGACTTCCCTGGTGACGCAGTGGTTAAGAGTCCGCCTGCCAATGCAGGGGACACGGGCTCGAGCCCTGGTCCGGGAAGATCCCACATGCCGCAGAGCAACCAAGCCTGCACGGCACAACTACTGAAGCCTGCGCGCCTAGAGCCCGTGCTCGCCCACAAGAGAAGCCACCGCAATGAGAAGCCCGTGCACCGCAACGAAGAGGAGCCCCGCTCGACGTAACTAGAGGAAGCCCACGTGCAGCAACGAAGACCCAACGCAGCCAAACATAAATTATAAACTAAAATAAAATTTGCCTCTGAATAACTTTGAGTGAATTTGGTATAAGTTGTAAAGTTTGCATCTACATTCACTTCATTCCAAATGGTTTCCAATTAATTGTTCCTTAACTACTTTTAGAAAACTTTTGGGATAGAGACTCCATTTCAGTTTGAATTTCCAGTTTAATGGATTCAGCAGTCCTGTCAGTAGGGCACGCTGCCCCCAGTGACCTGTGAGGGAGGCGTGGCCTGCACTTCCTGCACTGACCACAGGGTGGCGCCGAGTTCGCCTCTCTGACCCACAGCGCATGCTCCTTCCATGGAACTCGATTGTGAGGGCAGCTGAGAGGAGTTGAGCCGCCTCAGGCGCGGGGGCGGGGGCGGGGGCCTTCGGGTAGGACGCCCGGCTCAGCGTCTCTGCTGAGAGGAGCTCGGTCTCCGTCTCCTCAGGACTCGCTGGGGTTTCGGCTTCAGGACAAAGTGGGGCTGCGTCCACGCTGACTAGGGAACTAGGTTTCCTGAGGACCCAGGTGATGCCTGAGGAAAAGGTGAAGAGACGGTGAGGAAAAGTGGGGAGAAGCTTCCTGTGGGCGACTGACCGTTGAGGGGGTCCGTCTTCGTGTGAGCGAGGGAGGGCTTGGCGTGGAAAGCTGGGTGTTTGGTCAGGTTTGTGTGCAGGGTAGCCAGCGTGAGTTATGGGGCGTCCAGTTTTCCCAGCACCATTTGTCGTGGGGCGTGTCGTGCTCCTTGGTGTGTCCTTGGTCCCTGTGTCATAAATTCACCGACCCCGTCCGTGTGGGTTGAATTCTGGTCTCTCTGTCCTGTTCCTCTGGTCCCTGTGCCCGTTTTGAGCCAGTTCCACACTGTTTTGGTGACCGTAGCTTCTCAGCAGAGTGTGACGTCAGGGAGGGAGATGCCTCCAGCCCGTTCTCTTTTTTCAGGGTTTCTTTGGCTATTTGGGGTCCTTTGTGGTTCCCCACAGATATTAGGAGGATTTGCTCTATTTGGGGGGAAAATACCATGGAATTTTGGGAGGGATTGCATTCACTGTGTCCACTGCTTTGGGTAGCATGGATATTTTAACAATATTAATTGTTCCATTCCATGAGAACAGGATATCTTTCCATTTCTTGGTGTGTTTTGCAATGTCTTCATCAATGTCTTCAAGTTTTCAGTGTGCAGGTCTTTCACCTCCTTGGTTGACTTTATTCCCAGGTATTTTGTTCTTTTTGATGCAGTTGTAAACAGGGTTGCTTTCTTTCTCTTTCTGATGGTTCATTATTAGTGTTTAGAAAGGCAACTGATTTCTGTGTATTGATTTTGCAACTTTACTGAATTGATTTATTAGTTCTAATAGTTTTTCTGTGGAATGAAGTGGAAAATTGGAATTCAAAAATCCCACTGTTTCTACCATATCCAGGTCGTCCACAACACGGAGGACAGCGGCTCCTAATATAACCTTCCCACAGTGCCTCTGAATGACATGTGGACTTTGGGTGAACTGGATCTGGGTAAGGCTTGGCTTCTATATGGAAGTTTGATGTTTTCTCTGCTTTTCTGGCATGCTGTTGACATACATGATGTTTTGAAAAGTAATTGACTTTCCAGTAATTTCAAACATACAACTTTACATACATAAAAACAAGTCTTGTACCTTGATTAAATATACTCCTAAATATTGATGTTGACATTATTAAAAATGGAATTGTTCTCATAAATTCTTTTTCAGATTATTTTTTGCCAGCGGATGCATATAAGATAGATTTTCATGACTTGATATTTTGTTCTGTAACTTTGCTTATTAATTAGTTGATTAGCTCAAATAATTCCTTTGCTGATTATAGGTAGTTTTATATATAAGATGATGTGACCTATGTTCTGTGAAGAGACCCGGTTTTAATTTTTCCATTCACCCATGGATGCCTTTTCTTTCTTTCCTCAAGATTCTGGGTAGAACTTCCAGTACACTATTGAGTAACGGTGATGAAGGCCAGCTTCCTGGCCCTGTTCCTGATTTCAGGAGTAAATCTTTCAGTCTTTAACGTTGAGCATGATGTTTGCTGTGGCTTTTTGTACTACTCTTTTCCATATTGAACAACTTTCCTTTTATTCCTGCTTTCTTGAGTGTTTTTCATGAAATAACACTGGATTTTCATTGTAGATTTTTTGCATTAATTGATATGATTATGTGTTTTTACTTCACACCATTATTGTGGTTGAATACATTGCTTACTTTTCATATGCTGAGCAACCTGAAATTCCTGGTGTAGAGATACTTGGCTTATGGCATTATCCATTTAAAGTTCTGTTGGTTTCATGTTGCTATTATTGTGTGATAGATTTTTACATTCCTATTTATAAGTTGTACTGGGGTAGTTTTCTTGTTTTTTTTCCTTTATTTTTAAAATCTTTTTTAAAATAGTGGTTTTCTTTCATTTGAATTATTTATTTACTTTGGCCACATCCCATGGCTTGTGGGATCTTAGTTCCCCAGTCAGGGATCGAACCCGAGCCCTTGGCAGTGAAAGCACAGAGTCCTAACCACTGGGCCACCAGAGTATTCCCCAGTTTTCTTTTTCAAGATGTATTTGTATAATCTGATTAGACTTGGCTTGGTGTAAGTGGTTTGGAGGGTTAGCATTAGGGCTGGGGCTGGTGTGAGGGTTGGGGCTGTGTATGGTTTATGGTTGCTGTTATGGTTTAAGTTTTATGGTTAATGAGTTATTTATGGGTATGGTTAATGACTATATTTTCTGGTTTGGTTATGGTTATGGTTTTGCTTATTGGTTAAGGTTTATGGTTTTGGTCTCAGGGTGTTTGGGTTCTGTGTTAGAGTGGGTGTTAGGGTATGGGTTAGAATTGGGGTACAGGTAGGCTACGGGTAGAGCATGGGTTAGGGTAAGGTACAGGTTTAGGGTACGGGTTAGGCTAAGGTTAGGTCAGGGCTTAGGGTCAGGATCAGAGTTTAGGGTTAGGGTCCATGTCAGGATTAGCGTCAAGCTTGAGCGAGGCCATTGTTTGCTGCTCCTCCAGTGCTGGATTCTCATTGATAGATGAATGAAATGTCTGCTCTGGTCACCCACTGTTTCAAATTGAGCTCAGCCTTAGTCAAGGGTTCTTAGGGCCTCAGAGGTCATGCAGGGTTTCCCTCCACCCTCCCTCCTGGGAAGGGTGATGCAGGCCCCACTCTGTCTGGGCAGCCCCAGGTCCAACATGGCCCTGACATGCAGGATACTAAGTAGACGTGATGTAAGACTTGGTGCATCAGTCTGCCAGCCCCCAGGTGCTGCCTTTTTTTTTTTTCTTAATTAATTAATTAATTAATTTTGGGCTGTGTTGGGTCTGCATTGCTGCCCGGAGGCTTTCTCTAGTTGCGGCGAGTGGGGGCTTCTCATTGCGGTGGCTTCTCTTGTTGCGGAGCACAGGCTCTAAGCGCGTGGGCTTCAGCAGTCGGGGCTCGCGGGTTCTAGAGCTCAGGCTCAGTAGTTGTGGTGCACGGGCTTAGTTGCTCCACAGCATGTGGGATCTTCCCGGACCAGGGCTCAAACCCGTGTCCCCTGCATGGGCAGGTGGATTCTTAACCACTGCGCCACCAGGGAAGTCTGGTGTTGCGTTCGTGAGGGCTGGTGGGGCCCTCTTGGGACTGGGCGGATCCTTTGTTCCATCTGCACGGGTGTCCAAGCAGGTCTCAGAACAGCCCTTGGCCTCTGAGCATCCAGGCAGGCACCCACGTTCCTCCAGCTCAGGTTAGCCTTGGCCCCTCCAGCCCCCGTGGCCAATTACTGAGCTGATTGTGTCTTTACTCTTTCAAATGAAATCACTCTCTCCAGGTGGGCGAGAAGTTTACTTGTGAACTTGGTTAGGGTTAGGGGTTAGGGGTTAAGGGTTAGGGTCAGGGTTAGCGCTAGGGCTAGGGGTTAGGGTTAGGCTTAGGGTTGGGTTAGGGTTAGGGGTTAGGGTTAGGGTTTAGGTTTAGGGTTAGGGTTAGTGTTGGGTTAGGGTTAGGGTTAAGGTAGGGTTAGGGTTGGGTTAGGGTTAGGGTTTAGGGTTAGGGTGTCCAGCCTTACGTCCCATTCAGCTGTGAGTGTAGATGTGGTCAGTCCAGTTGCCTCACAGCCCCTGATTGAATTTTGTAAGAATTCCTCTCTCTCTCTCACTGTCTTTCTCTTTTTATAATTAATTTTTTTAATGGGGTGTAGCTGATTTGCAATGTTGTGTTTCTTGGTGCTGTACATCCACTTGAGTCACTTACAGAGAGACATCAGTAAATTCTTTTCTAGTTTCTAGTAGTCAGATATATGTTTTTTCTGTGAATAGAGTGTGCTGAGTCCAGTTCCTTGAACAATGAGTATGTCTTGGCGATTACATTATTGGCGTATGGAACGGTATCTGTGCCAATTTCAACCTCCTGGTTTATGCATCACCGCACCACACTTTTCCCCTTAAGCAGCCGTAAGTGTGTTTTGTAAACGTGTGATGGTGTTCTGTTTGTAATTCAGTTCACGGTTGGCGATTTTTAGATTCCCTTTATAAGTGATATCTTATGATAAGTTTCCCTTGCTGTCTAACTTATTTCACTCTCAATGACCATACATAAGTCCCCCTGAGTCGCTGCAACTGGCCTCATTTCATTGATTTCAGGGCTGAGTAATATTCCGTCGTGCTTAAGTATCAAATTTTCTTTCACCATTTTTTCCTTCCAAGGACTATGAAGTTGTACCCAAGTCGAGGCTGTTGTAAGCATAGCAGCAGTAAACGGGGTGCCTGCGTCCTGTGGACTTTTGGATTTTCCAACATATAGGCCCATGAGTGGAAGCGCCCTATGCTTTGTAGCTCTGTTTTTTAGATGTTTTAGGAAACACAGCACACTTCTCCAGAGTGGCCGTTGGCAATTTACATTCCCCCCTTCAGCGTAACGAGGCTCCCTTTTCTCCTCTCCTTGTCCTGCATCTCTGGTTTTTACCCTTTGTGAGGATGGTCCTTTTTTCTGATTCGAAGTGATACCTCTCTGTAGTGTTGATTTGCATTGCCCGCTTCTTTGGTTGGCCAAAAAGGGCGTATGCGTTTTTCCTGAATATATTCTGGAAGTTAAATTTGAGAGACAGCTTTTCTTTTTAATTGATGAATTAATTTATTTATTTTTGGCTGTGTTGGGTCTTCGTTTCTGTGCGAAGGCTTTCTCTAGTTGTGGCAAGCGGGGGCCCCTCTTCATCGCGGTGCGCGGGCCTCCCACTATCGCGGCCTCTCTTGTTGCGGAGCACAGGCTCCAGACGCGCAGGCTCAGGAGTTGTGGCTCACGGGCCTAGTTGCTCCGCGGCATGTGGGATCCTCCCAGACCAGGGCTCGAACCCGTGTCCCCTGCATTAGCAGGCAGATTCTCAACCACTGCGCCACCAGGGAAGCCCCTTGAATAGTTTTGTATTTAAAGTTTGTCTGTGGGGACTTCCCTGGTGACGCAGTGGTTAAGAGTCCGCCTGCCAATGCAGGGGACACGGGCTCGAGCCCTGGTCCGGGAAGATCCCACATGCCGCAGAGCAACCAAGCCTGCACGGCACAACTACTGAAGCCTGCGCGCCTAGAGCCCGTGCTCGCCCACAAGAGAAGCCACCGCAATGAGAAGCCCGTGCACCGCAACGAAGAGGAGCCCCGCTCGACGTAACTAGAGGAAGCCCACGTGCAGCAACGAAGACCCAACGCAGCCAAACATAAATTATAAACTAAAATAAAATTTGCCTCTGAATAACTTTGAGTGAATTTGGTATAAGTTGTAAAGTTTGCATCTACATTCACTTCATTCCAAATGGTTTCCAATTAATTGTTCCTTAACTACTTTTAGAAAACTTTTGGGATAGAGACTCCATTTTCGTTTGAATTTCCAGTTTAATGGATTCAGCAGTCCTGTCAGTAGGGCACGCTGCCTCCAGTGACCTGTGAGGGAGGCGCGGCCTGCACTTCCTGCACTGACCACAGGGTGGCGCCGAGTTCGCCTCTCTGACCCACAGCGCATGCTCGTTCCATGGAACTCCATTGTGAGGGCAGCTGAGAGGAGTTGAGCCGCCTCAGGCGCGGGGGCGGGGGCTGGGGCGGGGGCCTTCGGGTAGGATGCCCGGCTCAGCGTCTCTGCTGAGAGGAGCTCGGTCTCCGTCTCCTTAGGACTCGCTGGGGTTTCGGCTTCAGGACAAAATGGGGCTGCGTCCACGCTGACTGGGGAACTAGGTTTCCTGAGGACCCAGGTGATGCCTGAGGAAAAGGTGAAGAGACGGTGAGGAAAAGTGGGGAGAAGCTTCCTGTGGGCGACTGACCGTTGAGGGGGTCCGTCTTCGTGTGAGCGAGGGAGGGCTTGGCGTGGAAAGCTGGGTGTTTGGTCAGGTTTGTGTGCAGGGTAGCCAGCGTGAGTTATGGGGCGTCCAGTTTTCCCAGCACCATTTATCGTGGGGCGTGTCGTGCTCCTTGGTGTGTCCTTGGTCCCTGTGTCATAAATTCACCGACCCCGTCCGTGTGGGTTGAATTCTGGTCTCTCTGTCCTGTTCCTCTGGTCCCTGCGCCCGTTTTGAGCCAGTTCCACACTGTTTTGGTGACTGTAGCTTCTCAGCAGAGTGTGACGTCAGGGAGGGAGATGCCTCCAGCCCGTTCTCTTTTTTCAGGGTTTCTTTGGCTATTTGGGGTCCTTTGTGGTTCCCCACAGATATTAGGAGGATTTGCTCTATTTTGGGGGGAAATACCATGGAATTTTGGGAGGGATTGCATTCACTGTGTCCACTGCTTCGGGTAGCATGGATATTTTAACAATATTAATTGTTCCATTCCATGAGAACAGGATATCTTTCCATTTATTGGTGTGTCTTTCAATGTCTTCATCAATGTCTTCAAGTTTTCAGTGTGCAGGTCTTTCACCTCCTTGGTTGACTTTATTCCCAGGTATTTTGTTCTTTTTAATGCAGTTGTAAATAGGGTTGCTTTCTTTCTCTTTCTGATGGTTCCTTATTAGTGTTTAGAAAGGCAACTGATTTCTGTGTATTGATTTTGCAACTTTACTGAATTGATTTATTAGTTCTAATAGTTTTTTTGTGGAATGAAGTGGAAAATTGGAATTCAAAAATCCCACTGTTTCTACCATATCCAGGTCGTCCACAACACGGAGGACAGCGGCTCCTAATATAACCTTCCCACAGTGCCTCTGAATGACATGTGGACTTTGGGTGAACTGGATCTGGGTAAGGCTTGGCTTCTATATGGAAGTTTGATGTTTTCTCTGCTTTTCTGGCATGCTGTTGACATACATGATGTTTTGAAAAGTAATTGACTTTCCAGTAATTTCAAACATACAACTTTACATACATAAAAACAAGTCTTGTACCTTGATTAAATATACTCCTAAATATTGATGTTGACATTATTAAAAATGGAATTGTTCTCATAAATTCTTTTTCAGATTATTTTTTGCCAGCGGATGCATATAAGATAGATTTTCATGACTTGATATTTTGTTCTGTAACTTTGCTTATTAATTAGTTGATTAGCTCAAATAATTCCTTTGCTGATTATAGGTAGTTTTATATATAAGATGATGTGACCTATGTTCTGTGAAGAGACCCGGTTTTAATTTTTCCATTCACCCATGGATGCCTTTTCTTTCTTTCCTCAAGATTCTGGGTAGAACTTCCAGTACACTATTGAGTAACGGTGATGAAGGCCAGCTTCCTGGCCCTGTTCCTGATTTCAGGAGTAAATCTTTCAGTCTTTAACGTTGAGCATGATGTTTGCTGTGGCTTTTTGTACTACTCTTTTCCATATTGAACAACTTTCCTTTTATTCCTGCTTTCTTGAGTGTTTTTCATGAAATAACACTGGATTTTCATTGTAGATTTTTTGCATTAATTGATATGATTATGTGTTTTTACTTCACACCATTATTGTGGTTGAATACATTGCTTACTTTTCATATGCTGAGCAACCTGAAATTCCTGGTGTAGAGATACTTGGCTTATGGCATTATCCATTTAAAGTTCTGTTGGTTTCATGTTGCTATTATTGTGTGATAGATTTTTACATTCCTATTTATAAGTTGTACTGGGGTAGTTTTCTTGTTTTTTTTCCTTTATTTTTAAAATCTTTTTTAAAATAGTGGTTTTCTTTCATTTGAATTATTTATTTACTTTGGCCACATCCCATGGCTTGTGGGATCTTAGTTCCCCAGTCAGGGATCGAACCCGAGCCCTTGGCAGTGAAAGCACAGAGTCCTAACCACTGGGCCACCAGAGTATTCCCCAGTTTTCTTTTTCAAGATGTATTTGTATAATCTGATTAGACTTGGCTTGGTGTAAGTGGTTTGGAGGGTTAGCATTAGGGCTGGGGCTGGTGTGAGGGTTGGGGCTGTGTATGGTTTATGGTTGCTGTTATGGTTTAAGTTTTATGGTTAATGAGTTATTTATGGGTATGGTTAATGACTATATTTTCTGGTTTGGTTATGGTTATGGTTTTGCTTATTGGTTAAGGTTTATGGTTTTGGTCTCAGGGTGTTTGGGTTCTGTGTTAGAGTGGGTGTTAGGGTATGGGTTAGAATTGGGGTACAGGTAGGCTACGGGTAGAGCATGGGTTAGGGTAAGGTACAGGTTTAGGGTACGGGTTAGGCTAAGGTTAGGTCAGGGCTTAGGGTCAGGATCAGAGTTTAGGGTTAGGGTCCATGTCAGGATTAGCGTCAAGGTTGAGCGAGGCCATTGTTTGCTGCTCCTCCAGTGCTGGATTCTCATTGATAGATGAATGAAATGTCTGCTCTGGTCACCCACTGTTTCAAATTGAGCTCAGCCTTAGTCAAGGGTTCTTAGGGCCTCAGAGGTCATGCAGGGTTTCCCTCCACCCTCCCTCCTGGGAAGGGTGATGCAGGCCCCACTCTGTCTGGGCAGCCCCAGGTCCAACATGGCCCTGACATGCAGGATACTAAGTAGACGTGATGTAAGACTTGGTGCATCAGTCTGCCAGCCCCCAGGTGCTGCCTTTTTTTTTTTCTTAATTAATTAATTAATTAATTTTGGGCTGTGTTGGGTCTGCATTGCTGCCCGGAGGCTTTCTCTAGTTGCGGCGAGTGGGGGCTTCTCATTGCGGTGGCTTCTCTTGTTGCGGAGCACAGGCTCTAAGCGCGTGGGCTTCAGCAGTCGGGGCTCGCGGGTTCTAGAGCTCAGGCTCAGTAGTTGTGGTGCACGGGCTTAGTTGCTCCACAGCATGTGGGATCTTCCCGGACCAGGGCTCAAACCCGTGTCCCCTGCATGGGCAGGTGGATTCTTAACCACTGCGCCACCAGGGAAGTCTGGTGTTGCGTTCGTGAGGGCTGGTGGGGCCCTCTTGGGACTGGGCGGATCCTTTGTTCCATCTGCACGGGTGTCCAAGCAGGTCTCAGAACAGCCCTTGGCCTCTGAGCATCCAGGCAGGCACCCACGTTCCTCCAGCTCAGGTTAGCCTTGGCCCCTCCAGCCCCCGTGGCCAATTACTGAGCTGATTGTGTCTTTACTCTTTCAAATGAAATCACTCTCTCCAGGTGGGCGAGAAGTTTACTTGTGAACTTGGTTAGGGTTAGGGGTTAGGGGTTAAGGGTTAGGGTCAGGGTTAGCGCTAGGGCTAGGGGTTAGGGTTAGGCTTAGGGTTGGGTTAGGGTTAGGGGTTAGGGTTAGGGTTTAGGTTTAGGGTTAGGGTTAGTGTTGGGTTAGGGTTAGGGTTAAGGTAGGGTTAGGGTTGGGTTAGGGTTAGGGTTTAGGGTTAGGGTGTCCAGCCTTACGTCCCATTCAGCTGTGAGTGTAGATGTGGTCAGTCCAGTTGCCTCACAGCCCCTGATTGAATTTTGTAAGAATTCCTCTCTCTCTCTCACTGTCTTTCTCTTTTTATAATTAATTTTTTTAATGGGGTGTAGCTGATTTGCAATGTTGTGTTTCTTGGTGCTGTACATCCACTTGAGTCACTTACAGAGAGACATCAGTAAATTCTTTTCTAGTTTCTAGTAGTCAGATATATGTTTTTTCTGTGAATAGAGTGTGCTGAGTCCAGTTCCTTGAACAATGAGTATGTCTTGGCGATTACATTATTGGCGTATGGAACGGTATCTGTGCCAATTTCAACCTCCTGGTTTATGCATCACCGCACCACACTTTTCCCCTTAAGCAGCCGTAAGTGTGTTTTGTAAACGTGTGATGGTGTTCTGTTTGTAATTCAGTTCACGGTTGGCGATTTTTAGATTCCCTTTATAAGTGATATCTTATGATAAGTTTCCCTTGCTGTCTAACTTATTTCACTCTCAATGACCATACATAAGTCCCCCTGAGTCGCTGCAACTGGCCTCATTTCATTGATTTCAGGGCTGAGTAATATTCCGTCGTGCTTAAGTATCAAATTTTCTTTCACCATTTTTTCCTTCCAAGGACTATGAAGTTGTACCCAAGTCGAGGCTGTTGTAAGCATAGCAGCAGTAAACGGGGTGCCTGCGTCCTGTGGACTTTTGGATTTTCCAACATATAGGCCCATGAGTGGAAGCGCCCTATGCTTTGTAGCTCTGTTTTTTAGATGTTTTAGGAAACACAGCACACTTCTCCAGAGTGGCCGTTGGCAATTTACATTCCCCCCTTCAGCGTAACGAGGCTCCCTTTTCTCCTCTCCTTGTCCTGCATCTCTGGTTTTTACCCTTTGTGAGGATGGTCCTTTTTTCTGATTCGAAGTGATACCTCTCTGTAGTGTTGATTTGCATTGCCCGCTTCTTTGGTTGGCCAAAAAGGGCGTATGCGTTTTTCCTGAATATATTCTGGAAGTTAAATTTGAGAGACAGCTTTTCTTTTTAATTGATTAATTAATTTATTTATTTTTGGCTGTGTTGGGTCTTCGTTTCTGTGCGAAGGCTTTCTCTAGTTGTGGCAAGCGGGGGCCCCTCTTCATCGCGGTGCGCGGGCCTCCCACTATCGCGGCCTCTCTTGTTGCGGAGCACAGGCTCCAGACGCGCAGGCTCAGGAGTTGTGGCTCACGGGCCTAGTTGCTCCGCGGCATGTGGGATCTTCCCAGACCAGGGCTCGAACCCGTGTCCCCTGCATTAGCAGGCAGATTCTCAACCACTGCGCCACCAGGGAAGCCCCTTGAATAGTTTTGTATTTAAAGTTTGTCTGTGGGGACTTCCCTGGTGACGCAGTGGTTAAGAGTCCGCCTGCCAATGCAGGGGACACGGGCTCGAGCCCTGGTCCGGGAAGATCCCACATGCCGCAGAGCAACCAAGCCTGCACGGCACAACTACTGAAGCCTGCGCGCCTAGAGCCCGTGCTCGCCCACAAGAGAAGCCACCGCAATGAGAAGCCCGTGCACCGCAACGAAGAGGAGCCCCGCTCGACGTAACTAGAGGAAGCCCACGTGCAGCAACGAAGACCCAACGCAGCCAAACATAAATTATAAACTAAAATAAAATTTGCCTCTGAATAACTTTGAGTGAATTTGGTATAAGTTGTAAAGTTTGCATCTACATTCACTTCATTCCAAATGGTTTCCAATTAATTGTTCCTTAACTACTTTTAGAAAACTTTTGGGATAGAGACTCCATTTCAGTTTGAATTTCCAGTTTAATGGATTCAGCAGTCCTGTCAGTAGGGCACGCTGCCCCCAGTGACCTGTGAGGGAGGCGTGGCCTGCACTTCCTGCACTGACCACAGGGTGGCGCCGAGTTCGCCTCTCTGACCCACAGCGCATGCTCGTTCCATGGAACTCGATTGTGAGGGCAGCTGAGAGGAGTTGAGCCGCCTCAGGCGCGGGGGCGGGGGCGGGGGCCTTCGGGTAGGACGCCCGGCTCAGCGTCTCTGCTGAGAGGAGCTCGGTCTCCGTCTCCTCAGGACTCGCTGGGGTTTCGGCTTCAGGACAAAGTGGGGCTGCGTCCACGCTGACTAGGGAACTAGGTTTCCTGAGGACCCAGGTGATGCCTGAGGAAAAGGTGAAGAGACGGTGAGGAAAAGTGGGGAGAAGCTTCCTGTGGGCGACTGACCGTTGAGGGGGTCCGTCTTCGTGTGAGCGAGGGAGGGCTTGGCGTGGAAAGCTGGGTGTTTGGTCAGGTTTGTGTGCAGGGTAGCCAGCGTGAGTTATGGGGCGTCCAGTTTTCCCAGCACCATTTGTCGTGGGGCGTGTCGTGCTCCTTGGTGTGTCCTTGGTCCCTGTGTCATAAATTCACCGACCCCGTCCGTGTGGGTTGAATTCTGGTCTCTCTGTCCTGTTCCTCTGGTCCCTGTGCCCGTTTTGAGCCAGTTCCACACTGTTTTGGTGACTGTAGCTTCTCAGCAGAGTGTGACGTCAGGGAGGGAGATGCCTCCAGCCCGTTCTCTTTTTTCAGGGTTTCTTTGGCTATTTGGGGTCCTTTGTGGTTCCCCACAGATATTAGGAGGATTTGCTCTATTTGGGGGGAAAATACCATGGAATTTTGGGAGGGATTGCATTCACTGTGTCCACTGCTTTGGGTAGCATGGATATTTTAACAATATTAATTGTTCCATTCCATGAGAACAGGATATCTTTCCATTTCTTGGTGTGTTTTGCAATGTCTTCATCAATGTCTTCAAGTTTTCAGTGTGCAGGTCTTTCACCTCCTTGGTTGACTTTATTCCCAGGTATTTTGTTCTTTTTGATGCAGTTGTAAACAGGGTTGCTTTCTTTCTCTTTCTGATGGTTCATTATTAGTGTTTAGAAAGGCAACTGATTTCTGTGTATTGATTTTGCAACTTTACTGAATTGATTTATTAGTTCTAATAGTTTTTCTGTGGAATGAAGTGGAAAATTGGAATTCAAAAATCCCACTGTTTCTACCATATCCAGGTCGTCCACAACACGGAGGACAGCGGCTCCTAATATAACCTTCCCACAGTGCCTCTGAATGACATGTGGACTTTGGGTGAACTGGATCTGGGTAAGGCTTGGCTTCTATATGGAAGTTTGATGTTTTCTCTGCTTTTCTGGCATGCTGTTGACATACATGATGTTTTGAAAAGTAATTGACTTTCCAGTAATTTCAAACATACAACTTTACATACATAAAAACAAGTCTTGTACCTTGATTAAATATACTCCTAAATATTGATGTTGACATTATTAAAAATGGAATTGTTCTCATAAATTCTTTTTCAGATTATTTTTTGCCAGCGGATGCATATAAGATAGATTTTCATGACTTGATATTTTGTTCTGTAACTTTGCTTATTAATTAGTTGATTAGCTCAAATAATTCCTTTGCTGATTATAGGTAGTTTTATATATAAGATGATGTGACCTATGTTCTGTGAAGAGACCCGGTTTTAATTTTTCCATTCACCCATGGATGCCTTTTCTTTCTTTCCTCAAGATTCTGGGTAGAACTTCCAGTACACTATTGAGTAACGGTGATGAAGGCCAGCTTCCTGGCCCTGTTCCTGATTTCAGGAGTAAATCTTTCAGTCTTTAACGTTGAGCATGATGTTTGCTGTGGCTTTTTGTACTACTCTTTTCCATATTGAACAACTTTCCTTTTATTCCTGCTTTCTTGAGTGTTTTTCATGAAATAACACTGGATTTTCATTGTAGATTTTTTGCATTAATTGATATGATTATGTGTTTTTACTTCACACCATTATTGTGGTTGAATACATTGCTTACTTTTCATATGCTGAGCAACCTGAAATTCCTGGTGTAGAGATACTTGGCTTATGGCATTATCCATTTAAAGTTCTGTTGGTTTCATGTTGCTATTATTGTGTGATAGATTTTTACATTCCTATTTATAAGTTGTACTGGGGTAGTTTTCTTGTTTTTTTTCCTTTATTTTTAAAATCTTTTTTAAAATAGTGGTTTTCTTTCATTTGAATTATTTATTTACTTTGGCCACATCCCATGGCTTGTGGGATCTTAGTTCCCCAGTCAGGGATCGAACCCGAGCCCTTGGCAGTGAAAGCACAGAGTCCTAACCACTGGGCCACCAGAGTATTCCCCAGTTTTCTTTTTCAAGATGTATTTGTATAATCTGATTAGACTTGGCTTGGTGTAAGTGGTTTGGAGGGTTAGCATTAGGGCTGGGGCTGGTGTGAGGGTTGGGGCTGTGTATGGTTTATGGTTGCTGTTATGGTTTAAGTTTTATGGTTAATGAGTTATTTATGGGTATGGTTAATGACTATATTTTCTGGTTTGGTTATGGTTATGGTTTTGCTTATTGGTTAAGGTTTATGGTTTTGGTCTCAGGGTGTTTGGGTTCTGTGTTAGAGTGGGTGTTAGGGTATGGGTTAGAATTGGGGTACAGGTAGGCTACGGGTAGAGCATGGGTTAGGGTAAGGTACAGGTTTAGGGTACGGGTTAGGCTAAGGTTAGGTCAGGGCTTAGGGTCAGGATCAGAGTTTAGGGTTAGGGTCCATGTCAGGATTAGCGTCAAGCTTGAGCGAGGCCATTGTTTGCTGCTCCTCCAGTGCTGGATTCTCATTGATAGATGAATGAAATGTCTGCTCTGGTCACCCACTGTTTCAAATTGAGCTCAGCCTTAGTCAAGGGTTCTTAGGGCCTCAGAGGTCATGCAGGGTTTCCCTCCACCCTCCCTCCTGGGAAGGGTGATGCAGGCCCCACTCTGTCTGGGCAGCCCCAGGTCCAACATGGCCCTGACATGCAGGATACTAAGTAGACGTGATGTAAGACTTGGTGCATCAGTCTGCCAGCCCCCAGGTGCTGCCTTTTTTTTTTTTCTTAATTAATTAATTAATTAATTTTGGGCTGTGTTGGGTCTGCATTGCTGCCCGGAGGCTTTCTCTAGTTGCGGCGAGTGGGGGCTTCTCATTGCGGTGGCTTCTCTTGTTGCGGAGCACAGGCTCTAAGCGCGTGGGCTTCAGCAGTCGGGGCTCGCGGGTTCTAGAGCTCAGGCTCAGTAGTTGTGGTGCACGGGCTTAGTTGCTCCACAGCATGTGGGATCTTCCCGGACCAGGGCTCAAACCCGTGTCCCCTGCATGGGCAGGTGGATTCTTAACCACTGCGCCACCAGGGAAGTCTGGTGTTGCGTTCGTGAGGGCTGGTGGGGCCCTCTTGGGACTGGGCGGATCCTTTGTTCCATCTGCACGGGTGTCCAAGCAGGTCTCAGAACAGCCCTTGGCCTCTGAGCATCCAGGCAGGCACCCACGTTCCTCCAGCTCAGGTTAGCCTTGGCCCCTCCAGCCCCCGTGGCCAATTACTGAGCTGATTGTGTCTTTACTCTTTCAAATGAAATCACTCTCTCCAGGTGGGCGAGAAGTTTACTTGTGAACTTGGTTAGGGTTAGGGGTTAGGGGTTAAGGGTTAGGGTCAGGGTTAGCGCTAGGGCTAGGGGTTAGGGTTAGGCTTAGGGTTGGGTTAGGGTTAGGGGTTAGGGTTAGGGTTTAGGTTTAGGGTTAGGGTTAGTGTTGGGTTAGGGTTAGGGTTAAGGTAGGGTTAGGGTTGGGTTAGGGTTAGGGTTTAGGGTTAGGGTGTCCAGCCTTACGTCCCATTCAGCTGTGAGTGTAGATGTGGTCAGTCCAGTTGCCTCACAGCCCCTGATTGAATTTTGTAAGAATTCCTCTCTCTCTCTCACTGTCTTTCTCTTTTTATAATTAATTTTTTTAATGGGGTGTAGCTGATTTGCAATGTTGTGTTTCTTGGTGCTGTACATCCACTTGAGTCACTTACAGAGAGACATCAGTAAATTCTTTTCTAGTTTCTAGTAGTCAGATATATGTTTTTTCTGTGAATAGAGTGTGCTGAGTCCAGTTCCTTGAACAATGAGTATGTCTTGGCGATTACATTATTGGCGTATGGAACGGTATCTGTGCCAATTTCAACCTCCTGGTTTATGCATCACCGCACCACACTTTTCCCCTTAAGCAGCCGTAAGTGTGTTTTGTAAACGTGTGATGGTGTTCTGTTTGTAATTCAGTTCACGGTTGGCGATTTTTAGATTCCCTTTATAAGTGATATCTTATGATAAGTTTCCCTTGCTGTCTAACTTATTTCACTCTCAATGACCATACATAAGTCCCCCTGAGTCGCTGCAACTGGCCTCATTTCATTGATTTCAGGGCTGAGTAATATTCCGTCGTGCTTAAGTATCAAATTTTCTTTCACCATTTTTTCCTTCCAAGGACTATGAAGTTGTACCCAAGTCGAGGCTGTTGTAAGCATAGCAGCAGTAAACGGGGTGCCTGCGTCCTGTGGACTTTTGGATTTTCCAACATATAGGCCCATGAGTGGAAGCGCCCTATGCTTTGTAGCTCTGTTTTTTAGATGTTTTAGGAAACACAGCACACTTCTCCAGAGTGGCCGTTGGCAATTTACATTCCCCCCTTCAGCGTAACGAGGCTCCCTTTTCTCCTCTCCTTGTCCTGCATCTCTGGTTTTTACCCTTTGTGAGGATGGTCCTTTTTTCTGATTCGAAGTGATACCTCTCTGTAGTGTTGATTTGCATTGCCCGCTTCTTTGGTTGGCCAAAAAGGGCGTATGCGTTTTTCCTGAATATATTCTGGAAGTTAAATTTGAGAGACAGCTTTTCTTTTTAATTGATGAATTAATTTATTTATTTTTGGCTGTGTTGGGTCTTCGTTTCTGTGCGAAGGCTTTCTCTAGTTGTGGCAAGCGGGGGCCCCTCTTCATCGCGGTGCGCGGGCCTCCCACTATCGCGGCCTCTCTTGTTGCGGAGCACAGGCTCCAGACGCGCAGGCTCAGGAGTTGTGGCTCACGGGCCTAGTTGCTCCGCGGCATGTGGGATCCTCCCAGACCAGGGCTCGAACCCGTGTCCCCTGCATTAGCAGGCAGATTCTCAACCACTGCGCCACCAGGGAAGCCCCTTGAATAGTTTTGTATTTAAAGTTTGTCTGTGGGGACTTCCCTGGTGACGCAGTGGTTAAGAGTCCGCCTGCCAATGCAGGGGACACGGGCTCGAGCCCTGGTCCGGGAAGATCCCACATGCCGCAGAGCAACCAAGCCTGCACGGCACAACTACTGAAGCCTGCGCGCCTAGAGCCCGTGCTCGCCCACAAGAGAAGCCACCGCAATGAGAAGCCCGTGCACCGCAACGAAGAGGAGCCCCGCTCGACGTAACTAGAGGAAGCCCACGTGCAGCAACGAAGACCCAACGCAGCCAAACATAAATTATAAACTAAAATAAAATTTGCCTCTGAATAACTTTGAGTGAATTTGGTATAAGTTGTAAAGTTTGCATCTACATTCACTTCATTCCAAATGGTTTCCAATTAATTGTTCCTTAACTACTTTTAGAAAACTTTTGGGATAGAGACTCCATTTCAGTTTGAATTTCCAGTTTAATGGATTCAGCAGTCCTGTCAGTAGGGCACGCTGCCCCCAGTGACCTGTGAGGGAGGCGTGGCCTGCACTTCCTGCACTGACCACAGGGTGGCGCCGAGTTCGCCTCTCTGACCCACAGCGCATGCTCGTTCCATGGAACTCGATTGTGAGGGCAGCTGAGAGGAGTTGAGCCGCCTCAGGCGCGGGGGCGGGGGCGGGGGCCTTCGGGTAGGACGCCCGGCTCAGCGTCTCTGCTGAGAGGAGCTCGGTCTCCGTCTCCTCAGGACTCGCTGGGGTTTCGGCTTCAGGACAAAGTGGGGCTGCGTCCACGCTGACTAGGGAACTAGGTTTCCTGAGGACCCAGGTGATGCCTGAGGAAAAGGTGAAGAGACGGTGAGGAAAAGTGGGGAGAAGCTTCCTGTGGGCGACTGACCGTTGAGGGGGTCCGTCTTCGTGTGAGCGAGGGAGGGCTTGGCGTGGAAAGCTGGGTGTTTGGTCAGGTTTGTGTGCAGGGTAGCCAGCGTGAGTTATGGGGCGTCCAGTTTTCCCAGCACCATTTGTCGTGGGGCGTGTCGTGCTCCTTGGTGTGTCCTTGGTCCCTGTGTCATAAATTCACCGACCCCGTCCGTGTGGGTTGAATTCTGGTCTCTCTGTCCTGTTCCTCTGGTCCCTGTGCCCGTTTTGAGCCAGTTCCACACTGTTTTGGTGACCGTAGCTTCTCAGCAGAGTGTGACGTCAGGGAGGGAGATGCCTCCAGCCCGTTCTCTTTTTTCAGGGTTTCTTTGGCTATTTGGGGTCCTTTGTGGTTCCCCACAGATATTAGGAGGATTTGCTCTATTTGGGGGGAAAATACCATGGAATTTTGGGAGGGATTGCATTCACTGTGTCCACTGCTTTGGGTAGCATGGATATTTTAACAATATTAATTGTTCCATTCCATGAGAACAGGATATCTTTCCATTTCTTGGTGTGTTTTGCAATGTCTTCATCAATGTCTTCAAGTTTTCAGTGTGCAGGTCTTTCACCTCCTTGGTTGACTTTATTCCCAGGTATTTTGTTCTTTTTGATGCAGTTGTAAACAGGGTTGCTTTCTTTCTCTTTCTGATGGTTCATTATTAGTGTTTAGAAAGGCAACTGATTTCTGTGTATTGATTTTGCAACTTTACTGAATTGATTTATTAGTTCTAATAGTTTTTCTGTGGAATGAAGTGGAAAATTGGAATTCAAAAATCCCACTGTTTCTACCATATCCAGGTCGTCCACAACACGGAGGACAGCGGCTCCTAATATAACCTTCCCACAGTGCCTCTGAATGACATGTGGACTTTGGGTGAACTGGATCTGGGTAAGGCTTGGCTTCTATATGGAAGTTTGATGTTTTCTCTGCTTTTCTGGCATGCTGTTGACATACATGATGTTTTGAAAAGTAATTGACTTTCCAGTAATTTCAAACATACAACTTTACATACATAAAAACAAGTCTTGTACCTTGATTAAATATACTCCTAAATATTGATGTTGACATTATTAAAAATGGAATTGTTCTCATAAATTCTTTTTCAGATTATTTTTTGCCAGCGGATGCATATAAGACAGATTTTCATGACTTGATATTTTGTTCTGTAACTTTGCTTATTAATTAGTTGATTAGCTCAAATAATTCCTTTGCTGATTATAGGTAGTTTTATATATAAGATGATGTGACCTATGTTCTGTGAAGAGACCCGGTTTTAATTTTTCCATTCACCCATGGATGCCTTTTCTTTCTTTCCTCAAGATTCTGGGTAGAACTTCCAGTACACTATTGAGTAACGGTGATGAAGGCCAGCTTCCTGGCCCTGTTCCTGATTTCAGGAGTAAATCTTTCAGTCTTTAACGTTGAGCATGATGTTTGCTGTGGCTTTTTGTACTACTCTTTTCCATATTGAACAACTTTCCTTTTATTCCTGCTTTCTTGAGTGTTTTTCATGAAATAACACTGGATTTTCATTGTAGATTTTTTGCATTAATTGATATGATTATGTGTTTTTACTTCACACCATTATTGTGGTTGAATACATTGCTTACTTTTCATATGCTGAGCAACCTGAAATTCCTGGTGTAGAGATACTTGGCTTATGGCATTATCCATTTAAAGTTCTGTTGGTTTCATGTTGCTATTATTGTGTGATAGATTTTTACATTCCTATTTATAAGTTGTACTGGGGTAGTTTTCTTGTTTTTTTTCCTTTATTTTTAAAATCTTTTTTAAAATAGTGGTTTTCTTTCATTTGAATTATTTATTTACTTTGGCCACATCCCATGGCTTGTGGGATCTTAGTTCCCCAGTCAGGGATCGAACCCGAGCCCTTGGCAGTGAAAGCACAGAGTCCTAACCACTGGGCCACCAGAGTATTCCCCAGTTTTCTTTTTCAAGATGTATTTGTATAATCTGATTAGACTTGGCTTGGTGTAAGTGGTTTGGAGGGTTAGCATTAGGGCTGGGGCTGGTGTGAGGGTTGGGGCTGTGTATGGTTTATGGTTGCTGTTATGGTTTAAGTTTTATGGTTAATGAGTTATTTATGGGTATGGTTAATGACTATATTTTCTGGTTTGGTTATGGTTATGGTTTTGCTTATTGGTTAAGGTTTATGGTTTTGGTCTCAGGGTGTTTGGGTTCTGTGTTAGAGTGGGTGTTAGGGTATGGGTTAGAATTGGGGTACAGGTAGGCTACGGGTAGAGCATGGGTTAGGGTAAGGTACAGGTTTAGGGTACGGGTTAGGCTAAGGTTAGGTCAGGGCTTAGGGTCAGGATCAGAGTTTAGGGTTAGGGTCCATGTCAGGATTAGCGTCAAGGTTGAGCGAGGCCATTGTTTGCTGCTCCTCCAGTGCTGGATTCTCATTGATAGATGAATGAAATGTCTGCTCTGGTCACCCACTGTTTCAAATTGAGCTCAGCCTTAGTCAAGGGTTCTTAGGGCCTCAGAGGTCATGCAGGGTTTCCCTCCACCCTCCCTCCTGGGAAGGGTGATGCAGGCCCCACTCTGTCTGGGCAGCCCCAGGTCCAACATGGCCCTGACATGCAGGATACTAAGTAGACGTGATGTAAGACTTGGTGCATCAGTCTGCCAGCCCCCAGGTGCTGCCTTTTTTTTTTTTCTTAATTAATTAATTAATTAATTTTGGGCTGTGTTGGGTCTGCATTGCTGCCCGGAGGCTTTCTCTAGTTGCGGCGAGTGGGGGCTTCTCATTGCGGTGGCTTCTCTTGTTGCGGAGCACAGGCTCTAAGCGCGTGGGCTTCAGCAGTCGGGGCTCGCGGGTTCTAGAGCTCAGGCTCAGTAGTTGTGGTGCACGGGCTTAGTTGCTCCACAGCATGTGGGATCTTCCCGGACCAGGGCTCAAACCCGTGTCCCCTGCATGGGCAGGTGGATTCTTAACCACTGCGCCACCAGGGAAGTCTGGTGTTGCGTTCGTGAGGGCTGGTGGGGCCCTCTTGGGACTGGGCGGATCCTTTGTTCCATCTGCACGGGTGTCCAAGCAGGTCTCAGAACAGCCCTTGGCCTCTGAGCATCCAGGCAGGCACCCACGTTCCTCCAGCTCAGGTTAGCCTTGGCCCCTCCAGCCCCCGTGGCCAATTACTGAGCTGATTGTGTCTTTACTCTTTCAAATGAAATCACTCTCTCCAGGTGGGCGAGAAGTTTACTTGTGAACTTGGTTAGGGTTAGGGGTTAGGGGTTAAGGGTTAGGGTCAGGGTTAGCGCTAGGGCTAGGGGTTAGGGTTAGGCTTAGGGTTGGGTTAGGGTTAGGGGTTAGGGTTAGGGTTTAGGTTTAGGGTTAGGGTTAGTGTTGGGTTAGGGTTAGGGTTAAGGTAGGGTTAGGGTTGGGTTAGGGTTAGGGTTTAGGGTTAGGGTGTCCAGCCTTACGTCCCATTCAGCTGTGAGTGTAGATGTGGTCAGTCCAGTTGCCTCACAGCCCCTGATTGAATTTTGTAAGAATTCCTCTCTCTCTCTCACTGTCTTTCTCTTTTTATAATTAATTTTTTTAATGGGGTGTAGCTGATTTGCAATGTTGTGTTTCTTGGTGCTGTACATCCACTTGAGTCACTTACAGAGAGACATCAGTAAATTCTTTTCTAGTTTCTAGTAGTCAGATATATGTTTTTTCTGTGAATAGAGTGTGCTGAGTCCAGTTCCTTGAACAATGAGTATGTCTTGGCGATTACATTATTGGCGTATGGAACGGTATCTGTGCCAATTTCAACCTCCTGGTTTATGCATCACCGCACCACACTTTTCCCCTTAAGCAGCCGTAAGTGTGTTTTGTAAACGTGTGATGGTGTTCTGTTTGTAATTCAGTTCACGGTTGGCGATTTTTAGATTCCCTTTATAAGTGATATCTTATGATAAGTTTCCCTTGCTGTCTAACTTATTTCACTCTCAATGACCATACATAAGTCCCCCTGAGTCGCTGCAACTGGCCTCATTTCATTGATTTCAGGGCTGAGTAATATTCCGTCGTGCTTAAGTATCAAATTTTCTTTCACCATTTTTTCCTTCCAAGGACTATGAAGTTGTACCCAAGTCGAGGCTGTTGTAAGCATAGCAGCAGTAAACGGGGTGCCTGCGTCCTGTGGACTTTTGGATTTTCCAACATATAGGCCCATGAGTGGAAGCGCCCTATGCTTTGTAGCTCTGTTTTTTAGATGTTTTAGGAAACACAGCACACTTCTCCAGAGTGGCCGTTGGCAATTTACATTCCCCCCTTCAGCGTAACGAGGCTCCCTTTTCTCCTCTCCTTGTCCTGCATCTCTGGTTTTTACCCTTTGTGAGGATGGTCCTTTTTTCTGATTCGAAGTGATACCTCTCTGTAGTGTTGATTTGCATTGCCCGCTTCTTTGGTTGGCCAAAAAGGGCGTATGCGTTTTTCCTGAATATATTCTGGAAGTTAAATTTGAGAGACAGCTTTTCTTTTTAATTGATGAATTAATTTATTTATTTTTGGCTGTGTTGGGTCTTCGTTTCTGTGCGAAGGCTTTCTCTAGTTGTGGCAAGCGGGGGCCCCTCTTCATCGCGGTGCGCGGGCCTCCCACTATCGCGGCCTCTCTTGTTGCGGAGCACAGGCTCCAGACGCGCAGGCTCAGGAGTTGTGGCTCACGGGCCTAGTTGCTCCGCGGCATGTGGGATCCTCCCAGACCAGGGCTCGAACCCGTGTCCCCTGCATTAGCAGGCAGATTCTCAACCACTGCGCCACCAGGGAAGCCCCTTGAATAGTTTTGTATTTAAAGTTTGTCTGTGGGGACTTCCCTGGTGACGCAGTGGTTAAGAGTCCGCCTGCCAATGCAGGGGACACGGGCTCGAGCCCTGGTCCGGGAAGATCCCACATGCCGCAGAGCAACCAAGCCTGCACGGCACAACTACTGAAGCCTGCGCGCCTAGAGCCCGTGCTCGCCCACAAGAGAAGCCACCGCAATGAGAAGCCCGTGCACCGCAACGAAGAGGAGCCCCGCTCGACGTAACTAGAGGAAGCCCACGTGCAGCAACGAAGACCCAACGCAGCCAAACATAAATTATAAACTAAAATAAAATTTGCCTCTGAATAACTTTGAGTGAATTTGGTATAAGTTGTAAAGTTTGCATCTACATTCACTTCATTCCAAATGGTTTCCAATTAATTGTTCCTTAACTACTTTTGGAAAACTTTTGGGATAGAGACTCCATTTCAGTTTGAATTTCCAGTTTAATGGATTCAGCAGTCCTGTCAGTAGGGCACGCTGCCCCCAGTGACCTGTGAGGGAGGCGTGGCCTGCACTTCCTGCACTGACCACAGGGTGGCGCCGAGTTCGCCTCTCTGACCCACAGCGCATGCTCCTTCCATGGAACTCGATTGTGAGGGCAGCTGAGAGGAGTTGAGCCGCCTCAGGCGCGGGGGCGGGGGCGGGGGCCTTCGGGTAGGACGCCCGGCTCAGCGTCTCTGCTGAGAGGAGCTCGGTCTCCGTCTCCTCAGGACTCGCTGGGGTTTCGGCTTCAGGACAAAGTGGGGCTGCGTCCACGCTGACTAGGGAACTAGGTTTCCTGAGGACCCAGGTGATGCCTGAGGAAAAGGTGAAGAGACGGTGAGGAAAAGTGGGGAGAAGCTTCCTGTGGGCGACTGACCGTTGAGGGGGTCCGTCTTCGTGTGAGCGAGGGAGGGCTTGGCGTGGAAAGCTGGGTGTTTGGTCAGGTTTGTGTGCAGGGTAGCCAGCGTGAGTTATGGGGCGTCCAGTTTTCCCAGCACCATTTGTCGTGGGGCGTGTCGTGCTCCTTGGTGTGTCCTTGGTCCCTGTGTCATAAATTCACCGACCCCGTCCGTGTGGGTTGAATTCTGGTCTCTCTGTCCTGTTCCTCTGGTCCCTGTGCCCGTTTTGAGCCAGTTCCACACTGTTTTGGTGACCGTAGCTTCTCAGCAGAGTGTGACGTCAGGGAGGGAGATGCCTCCAGCCCGTTCTCTTTTTTCAGGGTTTCTTTGGCTATTTGGGGTCCTTTGTGGTTCCCCACAGATATTAGGAGGATTTGCTCTATTTGGGGGGAAAATACCATGGAATTTTGGGAGGGATTGCATTCACTGTGTCCACTGCTTTGGGTAGCATGGATATTTTAACAATATTAATTGTTCCATTCCATGAGAACAGGATATCTTTCCATTTCTTGGTGTGTTTTGCAATGTCTTCATCAATGTCTTCAAGTTTTCAGTGTGCAGGTCTTTCACCTCCTTGGTTGACTTTATTCCCAGGTATTTTGTTCTTTTTGATGCAGTTGTAAACAGGGTTGCTTTCTTTCTCTTTCTGATGGTTCATTATTAGTGTTTAGAAAGGCAACTGATTTCTGTGTATTGATTTTGCAACTTTACTGAATTGATTTATTAGTTCTAATAGTTTTTCTGTGGAATGAAGTGGAAAATTGGAATTCAAAAATCCCACTGTTTCTACCATATCCAGGTCGTCCACAACACGGAGGACAGCGGCTCCTAATATAACCTTCCCACAGTGCCTCTGAATGACATGTGGACTTTGGGTGAACTGGATCTGGGTAAGGCTTGGCTTCTATATGGAAGTTTGATGTTTTCTCTGCTTTTCTGGCATGCTGTTGACATACATGATGTTTTGAAAAGTAATTGACTTTCCAGTAATTTCAAACATACAACTTTACATACATAAAAACAAGTCTTGTACCTTGATTAAATATACTCCTAAATATTGATGTTGACATTATTAAAAATGGAATTGTTCTCATAAATTCTTTTTCAGATTATTTTTTGCCAGCGGATGCATATAAGACAGATTTTCATGACTTGATATTTTGTTCTGTAACTTTGCTTATTAATTAGTTGATTAGCTCAAATAATTCCTTTGCTGATTATAGGTAGTTTTATATATAAGATGATGTGACCTATGTTCTGTGAAGAGACCCGGTTTTAATTTTTCCATTCACCCATGGATGCCTTTTCTTTCTTTCCTCAAGATTCTGGGTAGAACTTCCAGTACACTATTGAGTAACGGTGATGAAGGCCAGCTTCCTGGCCCTGTTCCTGATTTCAGGAGTAAATCTTTCAGTCTTTAACGTTGAGCATGATGTTTGCTGTGGCTTTTTGTACTACTCTTTTCCATATTGAACAACTTTCCTTTTATTCCTGCTTTCTTGAGTGTTTTTCATGAAATAACACTGGATTTTCATTGTAGATTTTTTGCATTAATTGATATGATTATGTGTTTTTACTTCACACCATTATTGTGGTTGAATACATTGCTTACTTTTCATATGCTGAGCAACCTGAAATTCCTGGTGTAGAGATACTTGGCTTATGGCATTATCCATTTAAAGTTCTGTTGGTTTCATGTTGCTATTATTGTGTGATAGATTTTTACATTCCTATTTATAAGTTGTACTGGGGTAGTTTTCTTGTTTTTTTTCCTTTATTTTTAAAATCTTTTTTAAAATAGTGGTTTTCTTTCATTTGAATTATTTATTTACTTTGGCCACATCCCATGGCTTGTGGGATCTTAGTTCCCCAGTCAGGGATCGAACCCGAGCCCTTGGCAGTGAAAGCACAGAGTCCTAACCACTGGGCCACCAGAGTATTCCCCAGTTTTCTTTTTCAAGATGTATTTGTATAATCTGATTAGACTTGGCTTGGTGTAAGTGGTTTGGAGGGTTAGCATTAGGGCTGGGGCTGGTGTGAGGGTTGGGGCTGTGTATGGTTTATGGTTGCTGTTATGGTTTAAGTTTTATGGTTAATGAGTTATTTATGGGTATGGTTAATGACTATATTTTCTGGTTTGGTTATGGTTATGGTTTTGCTTATTGGTTAAGGTTTATGGTTTTGGTCTCAGGGTGTTTGGGTTCTGTGTTAGAGTGGGTGTTAGGGTATGGGTTAGAATTGGGGTACAGGTAGGCTACGGGTAGAGCATGGGTTAGGGTAAGGTACAGGTTTAGGGTACGGGTTAGGCTAAGGTTAGGTCAGGGCTTAGGGTCAGGATCAGAGTTTAGGGTTAGGGTCCATGTCAGGATTAGCGTCAAGCTTGAGCGAGGCCATTGTTTGCTGCTCCTCCAGTGCTGGATTCTCATTGATAGATGAATGAAATGTCTGCTCTGGTCACCCACTGTTTCAAATTGAGCTCAGCCTTAGTCAAGGGTTCTTAGGGCCTCAGAGGTCATGCAGGGTTTCCCTCCACCCTCCCTCCTGGGAAGGGTGATGCAGGCCCCACTCTGTCTGGGCAGCCCCAGGTCCAACATGGCCCTGACATGCAGGATACTAAGTAGACGTGATGTAAGACTTGGTGCATCAGTCTGCCAGCCCCCAGGTGCTGCCTTTTTTTTTTTCCTTAATTAATTAATTAATTAATTTTGGGCTGTGTTGGGTCTGCATTGCTGCCCGGAGGCTTTCTCTAGTTGCGGCGAGTGGGGGCTTCTCATTGCGGTGGCTTCTCTTGTTGCGGAGCACAGGCTCTAAGCGCGTGGGCTTCAGCAGTCGGGGCTCGCGGGTTCTAGAGCTCAGGCTCAGTAGTTGTGGTGCACGGGCTTAGTTGCTCCACAGCATGTGGGATCTTCCCGGACCAGGGCTCAAACCCGTGTCCCCTGCATGGGCAGGTGGATTCTTAACCACTGCGCCACCAGGGAAGTCTGGTGTTGCGTTCGTGAGGGCTGGTGGGGCCCTCTTGGGACTGGGCGGATCCTTTGTTCCATCTGCACGGGTGTCCAAGCAGGTCTCAGAACAGCCCTTGGCCTCTGAGCATCCAGGCAGGCACCCACGTTCCTCCAGCTCAGGTTAGCCTTGGCCCCTCCAGCCCCCGTGGCCAATTACTGAGCTGATTGTGTCTTTACTCTTTCAAATGAAATCACTCTCTCCAGGTGGGCGAGAAGTTTACTTGTGAACTTGGTTAGGGTTAGGGGTTAGGGGTTAAGGGTTAGGGTCAGGGTTAGCGCTAGGGCTAGGGGTTAGGGTTAGGCTTAGGGTTGGGTTAGGGTTAGGGGTTAGGGTTAGGGTTTAGGTTTAGGGTTAGGGTTAGTGTTGGGTTAGGGTTAGGGTTAAGGTAGGGTTAGGGTTGGGTTAGGGTTAGGGTTTAGGGTTAGGGTGTCCAGCCTTACGTCCCATTCAGCTGTGAGTGTAGATGTGGTCAGTCCAGTTGCCTCACAGCCCCTGATTGAATTTTGTAAGAATTCCTCTCTCTCTCTCACTGTCTTTCTCTTTTTATAATTAATTTTTTTAATGGGGTGTAGCTGATTTGCAATGTTGTGTTTCTTGGTGCTGTACATCCACTTGAGTCACTTACAGAGAGACATCAGTAAATTCTTTTCTAGTTTCTAGTAGTCAGATATATGTTTTTTCTGTGAATAGAGTGTGCTGAGTCCAGTTCCTTGAACAATGAGTATGTCTTGGCGATTACATTATTGGCGTATGGAACGGTATCTGTGCCAATTTCAACCTCCTGGTTTATGCATCACCGCACCACACTTTTCCCCTTAAGCAGCCGTAAGTGTGTTTTGTAAACGTGTGATGGTGTTCTGTTTGTAATTCAGTTCACGGTTGGCGATTTTTAGATTCCCTTTATAAGTGATATCTTATGATAAGTTTCCCTTGCTGTCTAACTTATTTCACTCTCAATGACCATACATAAGTCCCCCTGAGTCGCTGCAACTGGCCTCATTTCATTGATTTCAGGGCTGAGTAATATTCCGTCGTGCTTAAGTATCAAATTTTCTTTCACCATTTTTTCCTTCCAAGGACTATGAAGTTGTACCCAAGTCGAGGCTGTTGTAAGCATAGCAGCAGTAAACGGGGTGCCTGCGTCCTGTGGACTTTTGGATTTTCCAACATATAGGCCCATGAGTGGAAGCGCCCTATGCTTTGTAGCTCTGTTTTTTAGATGTTTTAGGAAACACAGCACACTTCTCCAGAGTGGCCGTTGGCAATTTACATTCCCCCCTTCAGCGTAACGAGGCTCCCTTTTCTCCTCTCCTTGTCCTGCATCTCTGGTTTTTACCCTTTGTGAGGATGGTCCTTTTTTCTGATTCGAAGTGATACCTCTCTGTAGTGTTGATTTGCATTGCCCGCTTCTTTGGTTGGCCAAAAAGGGCGTATGCGTTTTTCCTGAATATATTCTGGAAGTTAAATTTGAGAGACAGCTTTTCTTTTTAATTGATGAATTAATTAATTTATTTTTGGCTGTGTTGGGTCTTCGTTTCTGTGCGAAGGCTTTCTCTAGTTGTGGCAAGCGGGGGCCCCTCTTCATCGCGGTGCGCGGGCCTCCCACTATCGCGGCCTCTCTTGTTGCGGAGCACAGGCTCCAGACGCGCAGGCTCAGGAGTTGTGGCTCACGGGCCTAGTTGCTCCGCGGCATGTGGGATCCTCCCAGACCAGGGCTCGAACCCGTGTCCCCTGCATTAGCAGGCAGATTCTCAACCACTGCGCCACCAGGGAAGCCCCTTGAATAGTTTTGTATTTAAAGTTTGTCTGTGGGGACTTCCCTGGTGACGCAGTGGTTAAGAGTCCGCCTGCCAATGCAGGGGACACGGGCTCGAGCCCTGGTCCGGGAAGATCCCACATGCCGCAGAGCAACCAAGCCTGCACGGCACAACTACTGAAGCCTGCGCGCCTAGAGCCCGTGCTCGCCCACAAGAGAAGCCACCGCAATGAGAAGCCCGTGCACCGCAACGAAGAGGAGCCCCGCTCGACGTAACTAGAGGAAGCCCACGTGCAGCAACGAAGACCCAACGCAGCCAAACATAAATTATAAACTAAAATAAAATTTGCCTCTGAATAACTTTGAGTGAATTTGGTATAAGTTGTAAAGTTTGCATCTACATTCACTTCATTCCAAATGGTTTCCAATTAATTGTTCCTTAACTACTTTTAGAAAACTTTTGGGATAGAGACTCCATTTCAGTTTGAATTTCCAGTTTAATGGATTCAGCAGTCCTGTCAGTAGGGCACGCTGCCCCCAGTGACCTGTGAGGGAGGCGTGGCCTGCACTTCCTGCACTGACCACAGGGTGGCGCCGAGTTCGCCTCTCTGACCCACAGCGCATGCTCGTTCCATGGAACTCGATTGTGAGGGCAGCTGAGAGGAGTTGAGCCGCCTCAGGCGCGGGGGCGGGGGCGGGGGCCTTCGGGTAGGACGCCCGGCTCAGCGTCTCTGCTGAGAGGAGCTCGGTCTCCGTCTCCTCAGGACTCGCTGGGGTTTCGGCTTCAGGACAAAGTGGGGCTGCGTCCACGCTGACTAGGGAACTAGGTTTCCTGAGGACCCAGGTGATGCCTGAGGAAAAGGTGAAGAGACGGTGAGGAAAAGTGGGGAGAAGCTTCCTGTGGGCGACTGACCGTTGAGGGGGTCCGTCTTCGTGTGAGCGAGGGAGGGCTTGGCGTGGAAAGCTGGGTGTTTGGTCAGGTTTGTGTGCAGGGTAGCCAGCGTGAGTTATGGGGCGTCCAGTTTTCCCAGCACCATTTGTCGTGGGGCGTGTCGTGCTCCTTGGTGTGTCCTTGGTCCCTGTGTCATAAATTCACCGACCCCGTCCGTGTGGGTTGAATTCTGGTCTCTCTGTCCTGTTCCTCTGGTCCCTGTGCCCGTTTTGAGCCAGTTCCACACTGTTTTGGTGACCGTAGCTTCTCAGCAGAGTGTGACGTCAGGGAGGGAGATGCCTCCAGCCCGTTCTCTTTTTTCAGGGTTTCTTTGGCTATTTGGGGTCCTTTGTGGTTCCCCACAGATATTAGGAGGATTTGCTCTATTTGGGGGGAAAATACCATGGAATTTTGGGAGGGATTGCATTCACTGTGTCCACTGCTTTGGGTAGCATGGATATTTTAACAATATTAATTGTTCCATTCCATGAGAACAGGATATCTTTCCATTTCTTGGTGTGTTTTGCAATGTCTTCATCAATGTCTTCAAGTTTTCAGTGTGCAGGTCTTTCACCTCCTTGGTTGACTTTATTCCCAGGTATTTTGTTCTTTTTGATGCAGTTGTAAACAGGGTTGCTTTCTTTCTCTTTCTGATGGTTCATTATTAGTGTTTAGAAAGGCAACTGATTTCTGTGTATTGATTTTGCAACTTTACTGAATTGATTTATTAGTTCTAATAGTTTTTCTGTGGAATGAAGTGGAAAATTGGAATTCAAAAATCCCACTGTTTCTACCATATCCAGGTCGTCCACAACACGGAGGACAGCGGCTCCTAATATAACCTTCCCACAGTGCCTCTGAATGACATGTGGACTTTGGGTGAACTGGATCTGGGTAAGGCTTGGCTTCTATATGGAAGTTTGATGTTTTCTCTGCTTTTCTGGCATGCTGTTGACATACATGATGTTTTGAAAAGTAATTGACTTTCCAGTAATTTCAAACATACAACTTTACATACATAAAAACAAGTCTTGTACCTTGATTAAATATACTCCTAAATATTGATGTTGACATTATTAAAAATGGAATTGTTCTCATAAATTCTTTTTCAGATTATTTTTTGCCAGCGGATGCATATAAGATAGATTTTCATGACTTGATATTTTGTTCTGTAACTTTGCTTATTAATTAGTTGATTAGCTCAAATAATTCCTTTGCTGATTATAGGTAGTTTTATATATAAGATGATGTGACCTATGTTCTGTGAAGAGACCCGGTTTTAATTTTTCCATTCACCCATGGATGCCTTTTCTTTCTTTCCTCAAGATTCTGGGTAGAACTTCCAGTACACTATTGAGTAACGGTGATGAAGGCCAGCTTCCTGGCCCTGTTCCTGATTTCAGGAGTAAATCTTTCAGTCTTTAACGTTGAGCATGATGTTTGCTGTGGCTTTTTGTACTACTCTTTTCCATATTGAACAACTTTCCTTTTATTCCTGCTTTCTTGAGTGTTTTTCATGAAATAACACTGGATTTTCATTGTAGATTTTTTGCATTAATTGATATGATTATGTGTTTTTACTTCACACCATTATTGTGGTTGAATACATTGCTTACTTTTCATATGCTGAGCAACCTGAAATTCCTGGTGTAGAGATACTTGGCTTATGGCATTATCCATTTAAAGTTCTGTTGGTTTCATGTTGCTATTATTGTGTGATAGATTTTTACATTCCTATTTATAAGTTGTACTGGGGTAGTTTTCTTGTTTTTTTTCCTTTATTTTTAAAATCTTTTTTAAAATAGTGGTTTTCTTTCATTTGAATTATTTATTTACTTTGGCCACATCCCATGGCTTGTGGGATCTTAGTTCCCCAGTCAGGGATCGAACCCGAGCCCTTGGCAGTGAAAGCACAGAGTCCTAACCACTGGGCCACCAGAGTATTCCCCAGTTTTCTTTTTCAAGATGTATTTGTATAATCTGATTAGACTTGGCTTGGTGTAAGTGGTTTGGAGGGTTAGCATTAGGGCTGGGGCTGGTGTGAGGGTTGGGGCTGTGTATGGTTTATGGTTGCTGTTATGGTTTAAGTTTTATGGTTAATGAGTTATTTATGGGTATGGTTAATGACTATATTTTCTGGTTTGGTTATGGTTATGGTTTTGCTTATTGGTTAAGGTTTATGGTTTTGGTCTCAGGGTGTTTGGGTTCTGTGTTAGAGTGGGTGTTAGGGTATGGGTTAGAATTGGGGTACAGGTAGGCTACGGGTAGAGCATGGGTTAGGGTAAGGTACAGGTTTAGGGTACGGGTTAGGCTAAGGTTAGGTCAGGGCTTAGGGTCAGGATCAGAGTTTAGGGTTAGGGTCCATGTCAGGATTAGCGTCAAGCTTGAGCGAGGCCATTGTTTGCTGCTCCTCCAGTGCTGGATTCTCATTGATAGATGAATGAAATGTCTGCTCTGGTCACCCACTGTTTCAAATTGAGCTCAGCCTTAGTCAAGGGTTCTTAGGGCCTCAGAGGTCATGCAGGGTTTCCCTCCACCCTCCCTCCTGGGAAGGGTGATGCAGGCCCCACTCTGTCTGGGCAGCCCCAGGTCCAACATGGCCCTGACATGCAGGATACTAAGTAGACGTGATGTAAGACTTGGTGCATCAGTCTGCCAGCCCCCAGGTGCTGCCTTTTTTTTTTTTCTTAATTAATTAATTAATTAATTTTGGGCTGTGTTGGGTCTGCATTGCTGCCCGGAGGCTTTCTCTAGTTGCGGCGAGTGGGGGCTTCTCATTGCGGTGGCTTCTCTTGTTGCGGAGCACAGGCTCTAAGCGCGTGGGCTTCAGCAGTCGGGGCTCGCGGGTTCTAGAGCTCAGGCTCAGTAGTTGTGGTGCACGGGCTTAGTTGCTCCACAGCATGTGGGATCTTCCCGGACCAGGGCTCAAACCCGTGTCCCCTGCATGGGCAGGTGGATTCTTAACCACTGCGCCACCAGGGAAGTCTGGTGTTGCGTTCGTGAGGGCTGGTGGGGCCCTCTTGGGACTGGGCGGATCCTTTGTTCCATCTGCACGGGTGTCCAAGCAGGTCTCAGAACAGCCCTTGGCCTCTGAGCATCCAGGCAGGCACCCACGTTCCTCCAGCTCAGGTTAGCCTTGGCCCCTCCAGCCCCCGTGGCCAATTACTGAGCTGATTGTGTCTTTACTCTTTCAAATGAAATCACTCTCTCCAGGTGGGCGAGAAGTTTACTTGTGAACTTGGTTAGGGTTAGGGGTTAGGGGTTAAGGGTTAGGGTCAGGGTTAGGGCTAGGGCTAGGGGTTAGGGTTAGGCTTAGGGTTGGGTTAGGGTTAGGGGTTAGGGTTAGGGTTTAGGTTTAGGGTTAGGGTTAGTGTTGGGTTAGGGTTAGGGTTAAGGTAGGGTTAGGGTTGGGTTAGGGTTAGGGTTTAGGGTTAGGGTGTCCAGCCTTACGTCCCATTCAGCTGTGAGTGTAGATGTGGTCAGTCCAGTTGCCTCACAGCCCCTGATTGGATTTTGTAAGAATTCCTCTCTCTCTCTCACTGTCTTTCTCTTTTTATAATTAATTTTTTTAATGGGGTGTAGCTGATTTGCAATGTTGTGTTTCTTGGTGCTGTACATCCACTTGAGTCACTTACAGAGAGACATCAGTAAATTCTTTTCTAGTTTCTAGTAGTCAGATATATGTTTTTTCTGTGAATAGAGTGTGCTGAGTCCAGTTCCTTGAACAATGAGTATGTCTTGGCGATTACATTATTGGCGTATGGAACGGTATCTGTGCCAATTTCAACCTCCTGGTTTATGCATCACCGCACCACACTTTTCCCCTTAAGCAGCCGTAAGTGTGTTTTGTAAACGTGTGATGGTGTTCTGTTTGTAATTCAGTTCACGGTTGGCGATTTTTAGATTCCCTTTATAAGTGATATCTTATGATAAGTTTCCCTTGCTGTCTAACTTATTTCACTCTCAATGACCATACATAAGTCCCCCTGAGTCGCTGCAACTGGCCTCATTTCATTGATTTCAGGGCTGAGTAATATTCCGTCGTGCTTAAGTATCAAATTTTCTTTCACCATTTTTTCCTTCCAAGGACTATGAAGTTGTACCCAAGTCGAGGCTGTTGTAAGCATAGCAGCAGTAAACGGGGTGCCTGCGTCCTGTGGACTTTTGGATTTTCCAACATATAGGCCCATGAGTGGAAGCGCCCTATGCTTTGTAGCTCTGTTTTTTAGATGTTTTAGGAAACACAGCACACTTCTCCAGAGTGGCCGTTGGCAATTTACATTCCCCCCTTCAGCGTAACGAGGCTCCCTTTTCTCCTCTCCTTGTCCTGCATCTCTGGTTTTTACCCTTTGTGAGGATGGTCCTTTTTTCTGATTCGAAGTGATACCTCTCTGTAGTGTTGATTTGCATTGCCCGCTTCTTTGGTTGGCCAAAAAGGGCGTATGCGTTTTTCCTGAATATATTCTGGAAGTTAAATTTGAGAGACAGCTTTTCTTTTTAATTGATGAATTAATTTATTTATTTTTGGCTGTGTTGGGTCTTCGTTTCTGTGCGAAGGCTTTCTCTAGTTGTGGCAAGCGGGGGCCCCTCTTCATCGCGGTGCGCGGGCCTCCCACTATCGCGGCCTCTCTTGTTGCGGAGCACAGGCTCCAGACGCGCAGGCTCAGGAGTTGTGGCTCACGGGCCTAGTTGCTCCGCGGCATGTGGGATCCTCCCAGACCAGGGCTCGAACCCGTGTCCCCTGCATTAGCAGGCAGATTCTCAACCACTGCGCCACCAGGGAAGCCCCTTGAATAGTTTTGTATTTAAAGTTTGTCTGTGGGGACTTCCCTGGTGACGCAGTGGTTAAGAGTCCGCCTGCCAATGCAGGGGACACGGGCTCGAGCCCTGGTCCGGGAAGATCCCACATGCCGCAGAGCAACCAAGCCTGCACGGCACAACTACTGAAGCCTGCGCGCCTAGAGCCCGTGCTCGCCCACAAGAGAAGCCACCGCAATGAGAAGCCCGTGCACCGCAACGAAGAGGAGCCCCGCTCGACGTAACTAGAGGAAGCCCACGTGCAGCAACGAAGACCCAACGCAGCCAAACATAAATTATAAACTAAAATAAAATTTGCCTCTGAATAACTTGGAGTGAATTTGGTATAAGTTGTAAAGTTTGCATCTACATTCACTTCATTCCAAATGGTTTCCAATTAATTGTTCCTTAACTACTTTTAGAAAACTTTTGGGATAGAGACTCCATTTCAGTTTGAATTTCCAGTTGAATGGATTCAGCAGTCCTGTCAGTAGGGCACGCTGCCCCCAGTGACCTGTGAGGGAGGCGTGGCCTGCACTTCCTGCACTGACCACAGGGTGGCGCCGAGTTCGCCTCTCTGACCCACAGCGCATGCTCGTTCCATGGAACTCGATTGTGAGGGCAGCTGAGAGGAGTTGAGCCGCCTCAGGCGCGGGGGCGGGGGCGGGGGCCTTCGGGTAGGACGCCCGGCTCAGCGTCTCTGCTGAGAGGAGCTCGGTCTCCGTCTCCTCAGGACTCGCTGGGGTTTCGGCTTCAGGACAAAGTGGGGCTGCGTCCACGCTGACTAGGGAACTAGGTTTCCTGAGGACCCAGGTGATGCCTGAGGAAAAGGTGAAGAGACGGTGAGGAAAAGTGGGGAGAAGCTTCCTGTGGGCGACTGACCGTTGAGGGGGTCCGTCTTCGTGTGAGCGAGGGAGGGCTTGGCGTGGAAAGCTGGGTGTTTGGTCAGGTTTGTGTGCAGGGTAGCCAGCGTGAGTTATGGGGCGTCCAGTTTTCCCAGCACCATTTGTCGTGGGGCGTGTCGTGCTCCTTGGTGTGTCCTTGGTCCCTGTGTCATAAATTCACCGACCCCGTCCGTGTGGGTTGAATTCTGGTCTCTCTGTCCTGTTCCTCTGGTCCCTGTGCCCGTTTTGAGCCTGTTCCACACTGTTTTGGTGACCCTAGCTTCTCAGCAGAGTGTGACGTCAGGGAGGGAGATGCCTCCAGCCCGTTCTCTTTTTTCAGGGTTTCTTTGGCTATTTGGGGTCCTTTGTGGTTCCCCACAGATATTAGGAGGATTTGCTCTATTTGGGGGGAAAATACCATGGAATTTTGGGAGGGATTGCATTCACTGTGTCCACTGCTTTGGGTAGCATGGATATTTTAACAATATTAATTGTTCCATTCCATGAGAACAGGATATCTTTCCATTTCTTGGTGTGTTTTGCAATGTCTTCATCAATGTCTTCAAGTTTTCAGTGTGCAGGTCTTTCACCTCCTTGGTTGACTTTATTCCCAGGTATTTTGTTCTTTTTGATGCAGTTGTAAACAGGGTTGCTTTCTTTCTCTTTCTGATGGTTCATTATTAGTGTTTAGAAAGGCAACTGATTTCTGTGTATTGATTTTGCAACTTTACTGAATTGATTTATTAGTTCTAATAGTTTTTCTGTGGAATGAAGTGGAAAATTGGAATTCAAAAATCCCACTGTTTCTACCATATCCAGGTCGTCCACAACACGGAGGACAGCGGCTCCTAATATAACCTTCCCACAGTGCCTCTGAATGACATGTGGACTTTGGGTGAACTGGATCTGGGTAAGGCTTGGCTTCTATATGGAAGTTTGATGTTTTCTCTGCTTTTCTGGCATGCTGTTGACATACATGATGTTTTGAAAAGTAATTGACTTTCCAGTAATTTCAAACATACAACTTTACATACATAAAAACAAGTCTTGTACCTTGATTAAATATACTCCTAAATATTGATGTTGACATTATTAAAAATGGAATTGTTCTCATAAATTCTTTTTCAGATTATTTTTTGCCAGCGGATGCATATAAGACAGATTTTCATGACTTGATATTTTGTTCTGTAACTTTGCTTATTAATTAGTTGATTAGCTCAAATAATTCCTTTGCTGATTATAGGTAGTTTTATATATAAGATGATGTGACCTATGTTCTGTGAAGAGACCCGGTTTTAATTTTTCCATTCACCCATGGATGCCTTTTCTTTCTTTCCTCAAGATTCTGGGTAGAACTTCCAGTACACTATTGAGTAACGGTGATGAAGGCCAGCTTCCTGGCCCTGTTCCTGATTTCAGGAGTAAATCTTTCAGTCTTTAACGTTGAGCATGATGTTTGCTGTGGCTTTTTGTACTACTCTTTTCCATATTGAACAACTTTCCTTTTATTCCTGCTTTCTTGAGTGTTTTTCATGAAATAACACTGGATTTTCATTGTAGATGTTTTGCATTAATTGATATGATTATGTGTTTTTACTTCACACCATTATTGTGGTTGAATACATTGCTTACTTTTCATATGCTGAGCAACCTGAAATTCCTGGTGTAGAGATACTTGGCTTATGGCATTATCCATTTAAAGTTCTGTTGGTTTCATGTTGCTATTATTGTGTGATAGATTTTTACATTCCTATTTATAAGTTGTACTGGGGTAGTTTTCTTGTTTTTTTTCCTTTATTTTTAAAATCTTTTTTAAAATAGTGGTTTTCTTTCATTTGAATTATTTATTTACTTTGGCCACATCCCATGGCTTGTGGGATCTTAGTTCCCCAGTCAGGGATCGAACCCGAGCCCTTGGCAGTGAAAGCACAGAGTCCTAACCACTGGGCCACCAGAGTATTCCCCAGTTTTCTTTTTCAAGATGTATTTGTATAATCTGATTAGACTTGGCTTGGTGTAAGTGGTTTGGAGGGTTAGCATTAGGGCTGGGGCTGGTGTGAGGGTTGGGGCTGTGTATGGTTTATGGTTGCTGTTATGGTTTAAGTTTTATGGTTAATGAGTTATTTATGGGTATGGTTAATGACTATATTTTCTGGTTTGGTTATGGTTATGGTTTTGCTTATTGGTTAAGGTTTATGGTTTTGGTCTCAGGGTGTTTGGGTTCTGTGTTAGAGTGGGTGTTAGGGTATGGGTTAGAATTGGGGTACAGGTAGGCTACGGGTAGAGCATGGGTTAGGGTAAGGTACAGGTTTAGGGTACGGGTTAGGCTAAGGTTAGGTCAGGGCTTAGGGTCAGGATCAGAGTTTAGGGTTAGGGTCCATGTCAGGATTAGCGTCAAGCTTGAGCGAGGCCATTGTTTGCTGCTCCTCCAGTGCTGGATTCTCATTGATAGATGAATGAAATGTCTGCTCTGGTCACCCACTGTTTCAAATTGAGCTCAGCCTTAGTCAAGGGTTCTTAGGGCCTCAGAGGTCATGCAGGGTTTCCCTCCACCCTCCCTCCTGGGAAGGGTGATGCAGGCCCCACTCTGTCTGGGCAGCCCCAGGTCCAACATGGCCCTGACATGCAGGATACTAAGTAGACGTGATGTAAGACTTGGTGCATCAGTCTGCCAGCCCCCAGGTGCTGCCTTTTTTTTTTTTCTTAATTAATTAATTAATTAATTTTGGGCTGTGTTGGGTCTGCATTGCTGCCCGGAGGCTTTCTCTAGTTGCGGCGAGTGGGGGCTTCTCATTGCGGTGGCTTCTCTTGTTGCGGAGCACAGGCTCTAAGCGCGTGGGCTTCAGCAGTCGGGGCTCGCGGGTTCTAGAGCTCAGGCTCAGTAGTTGTGGTGCACGGGCTTAGTTGCTCCACAGCATGTGGGATCTTCCCGGACCAGGGCTCAAACCCGTGTCCCCTGCATGGGCAGGTGGATTCTTAACCACTGCGCCACCAGGGAAGTCTGGTGTTGCGTTCGTGAGGGCTGGTGGGGCCCTCTTGGGACTGGGCGGATCCTTTGTTCCATCTGCACGGGTGTCCAAGCAGGTCTCAGAACAGCCCTTGGCCTCTGAGCATCCAGGCAGGCACCCACGTTCCTCCAGCTCAGGTTAGCCTTGGCCCCTCCAGCCCCCGTGGCCAATTACTGAGCTGATTGTGTCTTTACTCTTTCAAATGAAATCACTCTCTCCAGGTGGGCGAGAAGTTTACTTGTGAACTTGGTTAGGGTTAGGGGTTAGGGGTTAAGGGTTAGGGTCAGGGTTAGGGCTAGGGCTAGGGGTTAGGGTTAGGCTTAGGGTTGGGTTAGGGTTAGGGGTTAGGGTTAGGGTTTAGGTTTAGGGTTAGGGTTAGTGTTGGGTTAGGGTTAGGGTTAAGGTAGGGTTAGGGTTGGGTTAGGGTTAGGGTTTAGGGTTAGGGTGTCCAGCCTTACGTCCCATTCAGCTGTGAGTGTAGATGTGGTCAGTCCAGTTGCCTCACAGCCCCTGATTGAATTTTGTAAGAATTCCTCTCTCTCTCTCACTGTCTTTCTCTTTTTATAATTAATTTTTTTAATGGGGTGTAGCTGATTTGCAATGTTGTGTTTCTTGGTGCTGTACATCCACTTGAGTCACTTACAGAGAGACATCAGTAAATTCTTTTCTAGTTTCTAGTAGTCAGATATATGTTTTTTCTGTGAATAGAGTGTGCTGAGTCCAGTTCCTTGAACAATGAGTATGTCTTGGCGATTACATTATTGGCGTATGGAACGGTATCTGTGCCAATTTCAACCTCCTGGTTTATGCATCACCGCACCACACTTTTCCCCTTAAGCAGCCGTAAGTGTGTTTTGTAAACGTGTGATGGTGTTCTGTTTGTAATTCAGTTCACGGTTGGCGATTTTTAGATTCCCTTTATAAGTGATATCTTATGATAAGTTTCCCTTGCTGTCTAACTTATTTCACTCTCAATGACCATACATAAGTCCCCCTGAGTCGCTGCAACTGGCCTCATTTCATTGATTTCAGGGCTGAGTAATATTCCGTCGTGCTTAAGTATCAAATTTTCTTTCACCATTTTTTCCTTCCAAGGACTATGAAGTTGTACCCAAGTCGAGGCTGTTGTAAGCATAGCAGCAGTAAACGGGGTGCCTGCGTCCTGTGGACTTTTGGATTTTCCAACATATAGGCCCATGAGTGGAAGCGCCCTATGCTTTGTAGCTCTGTTTTTTAGATGTTTTAGGAAACACAGCACACTTCTCCAGAGTGGCCGTTGGCAATTTACATTCCCCCCTTCAGCGTAACGAGGCTCCCTTTTCTCCTCTCCTTGTCCTGCATCTCTGGTTTTTACCCTTTGTGAGGATGGTCCTTTTTTCTGATTCGAAGTGATACCTCTCTGTAGTGTTGATTTGCATTGCCCGCTTCTTTGGTTGGCCAAAAAGGGCGTATGCGTTTTTCCTGAATATATTCTGGAAGTTAAATTTGAGAGACAGCTTTTCTTTTTAATTGATGAATTAATTTATTTATTTTTGGCTGTGTTGGGTCTTCGTTTCTGTGCGAAGGCTTTCTCTAGTTGTGGCAAGCGGGGGCCCCTCTTCATCGCGGTGCGCGGGCCTCCCACTATCGCGGCCTCTCTTGTTGCGGAGCACAGGCTCCAGACGCGCAGGCTCAGGAGTTGTGGCTCACGGGCCTAGTTGCTCCGCGGCATGTGGGATCCTCCCAGACCAGGGCTCGAACCCGTGTCCCCTGCATTAGCAGGCAGATTCTCAACCACTGCGCCACCAGGGAAGCCCCTTGAATAGTTTTGTATTTAAAGTTTGTCTGTGGGGACTTCCCTGGTGACGCAGTGGTTAAGAGTCCGCCTGCCAATGCAGGGGACACGGGCTCGAGCCCTGGTCCGGGAAGATCCCACATGCCGCAGAGCAACCAAGCCTGCACGGCACAACTACTGAAGCCTGCGCGCCTAGAGCCCGTGCTCGCCCACAAGAGAAGCCACCGCAATGAGAAGCCCGTGCACCGCAACGAAGAGGAGCCCCGCTCGACGTAACTAGAGGAAGCCCACGTGCAGCAACGAAGACCCAACGCAGCCAAACATAAATTATAAACTAAAATAAAATTTGCCTCTGAATAACTTTGAGTGAATTTGGTATAAGTTGTAAAGTTTGCATCTACATTCACTTCATTCCAAATGGTTTCCAATTAATTGTTCCTTAACTACTTTTAGAAAACTTTTGGGATAGAGACTCCATTTCAGTTTGAATTTCCAGTTTAATGGATTCAGCAGTCCTGTCAGTAGGGCACGCTGCCCCCAGTGACCTGTGAGGGAGGCGTGGCCTGCACTTCCTGCACTGACCACAGGGTGGCGCCGAGTTCGCCTCTCTGACCCACAGCGCATGCTCGTTCCATGGAACTCGATTGTGAGGGCAGCTGAGAGGAGTTGAGCCGCCTCAGGCGCGGGGGCGGGGGCGGGGGCCTTCGGGTAGGACGCCCGGCTCAGCGTCTCTGCTGAGAGGAGCTCGGTCTCCGTCTCCTCAGGACTCGCTGGGGTTTCGGCTTCAGGACAAAGTGGGGCTGCGTCCACGCTGACTAGGGAACTAGGTTTCCTGAGGACCCAGGTGATGCCTGAGGAAAAGGTGAAGAGACGGTGAGGAAAAGTGGGGAGAAGCTTCCTGTGGGCGACTGACCGTTGAGGGGGTCCGTCTTCGTGTGAGCGAGGGAGGGCTTGGCGTGGAAAGCTGGGTGTTTGGTCAGGTTTGTGTGCAGGGTAGCCAGCGTGAGTTATGGGGCGTCCAGTTTTCCCAGCACCATTTGTCGTGGGGCGTGTCGTGCTCCTTGGTGTGTCCTTGGTCCCTGTGTCATAAATTCACCGACCCCGTCCGTGTGGGTTGAATTCTGGTCTCTCTGTCCTGTTCCTCTGGTCCCTGTGCCCGTTTTGAGCCAGTTCCACACTGTTTTGGTGACTGTAGCTTCTCAGCAGAGTGTGACGTCAGGGAGGGAGATGCCTCCAGCCCGTTCTCTTTTTTCAGGGTTTCTTTGGCTATTTGGGGTCCTTTGTGGTTCCCCACAGATATTAGGAGGATTTGCTCTATTTGGGGGGAAAATACCATGGAATTTTGGGAGGGATTGCATTCACTGTGTCCACTGCTTTGGGTAGCATGGATATTTTAACAATATTAATTGTTCCATTCCATGAGAACAGGATATCTTTCCATTTCTTGGTGTGTTTTGCAATGTCTTCATCAATGTCTTCAAGTTTTCAGTGTGCAGGTCTTTCACCTCCTTGGTTGACTTTATTCCCAGGTATTTTGTTCTTTTTGATGCAGTTGTAAACAGGGTTGCTTTCTTTCTCTTTCTGATGGTTCATTATTAGTGTTTAGAAAGGCAACTGATTTCTGTGTATTGATTTTGCAACTTTACTGAATTGATTTATTAGTTCTAATAGTTTTTCTGTGGAATGAAGTGGAAAATTGGAATTCAAAAATCCCACTGTTTCTACCATATCCAGGTCGTCCACAACACGGAGGACAGCGGCTCCTAATATAACCTTCCCACAGTGCCTCTGAATGACATGTGGACTTTGGGTGAACTGGATCTGGGTAAGGCTTGGCTTCTATATGGAAGTTTGATGTTTTCTCTGCTTTTCTGGCATGCTGTTGACATACATGATGTTTTGAAAAGTAATTGACTTTCCAGTAATTTCAAACATACAACTTTACATACATAAAAACAAGTCTTGTACCTTGATTAAATATACTCCTAAATATTGATGTTGACATTATTAAAAATGGAATTGTTCTCATAAATTCTTTTTCAGATTATTTTTTGCCAGCGGATGCATATAAGATAGATTTTCATGACTTGATATTTTGTTCTGTAACTTTGCTTATTAATTAGTTGATTAGCTCAAATAATTCCTTTGCTGATTATAGGTAGTTTTATATATAAGATGATGTGACCTATGTTCTGTGAAGAGACCCGGTTTTAATTTTTCCATTCACCCATGGATGCCTTTTCTTTCTTTCCTCAAGATTCTGGGTAGAACTTCCAGTACACTATTGAGTAACGGTGATGAAGGCCAGCTTCCTGGCCCTGTTCCTGATTTCAGGAGTAAATCTTTCAGTCTTTAACGTTGAGCATGATGTTTGCTGTGGCTTTTTGTACTACTCTTTTCCATATTGAACAACTTTCCTTTTATTCCTGCTTTCTTGAGTGTTTTTCATGAAATAACACTGGATTTTCATTGTAGATGTTTTGCATTAATTGATATGATTATGTGTTTTTACTTCACACCATTATTGTGGTTGAATACATTGCTTACTTTTCATATGCTGAGCAACCTGAAATTCCTGGTGTAGAGATACTTGGCTTATGGCATTATCCATTTAAAGTTCTGTTGGTTTCATGTTGCTATTATTGTGTGATAGATTTTTACATTCCTATTTATAAGTTGTACTGGGGTAGTTTTCTTGTTTTTTTTCCTTTATTTTTAAAATCTTTTTTAAAATAGTGGTTTTCTTTCATTTGAATTATTTATTTACTTTGGCCACATCCCATGGCTTGTGGGATCTTAGTTCCCCAGTCAGGGATCGAACCCGAGCCCTTGGCAGTGAAAGCACAGAGTCCTAACCACTGGGCCACCAGAGTATTCCCCAGTTTTCTTTTTCAAGATGTATTTGTATAATCTGATTAGACTTGGCTTGGTGTAAGTGGTTTGGAGGGTTAGCATTAGGGCTGGGGCTGGTGTGAGGGTTGGGGCTGTGTATGGTTTATGGTTGCTGTTATGGTTTAAGTTTTATGGTTAATGAGTTATTTATGGGTATGGTTAATGACTATATTTTCTGGTTTGGTTATGGTTATGGTTTTGCTTATTGGTTAAGGTTTATGGTTTTGGTCTCAGGGTGTTTGGGTTCTGTGTTAGAGTGGGTGTTAGGGTATGGGTTAGAATTGGGGTACAGGTAGGCTACGGGTAGAGCATGGGTTAGGGTAAGGTACAGGTTTAGGGTACGGGTTAGGCTAAGGTTAGGTCAGGGCTTAGGGTCAGGATCAGAGTTTAGGGTTAGGGTCCATGTCAGGATTAGCGTCAAGGTTGAGCGAGGCCATTGTTTGCTGCTCCTCCAGTGCTGGATTCTCATTGATAGATGAATGAAATGTCTGCTCTGGTCACCCACTGTTTCAAATTGAGCTCAGCCTTAGTCAAGGGTTCTTAGGGCCTCAGAGGTCATGCAGGGTTTCCCTCCACCCTCCCTCCTGGGAAGGGTGATGCAGGCCCCACTCTGTCTGGGCAGCCCCAGGTCCAACATGGCCCTGACATGCAGGATACTAAGTAGACGTGATGTAAGACTTGGTGCATCAGTCTGCCAGCCCCCAGGTGCTGCCTTTTTTTTTTTTCTTAATTAATTAATTAATTAATTTTGGGCTGTGTTGGGTCTGCATTGCTGCCCGGAGGCTTTCTCTAGTTGCGGCGAGTGGGGGCTTCTCATTGCGGTGGCTTCTCTTGTTGCGGAGCACAGGCTCTAAGCGCGTGGGCTTCAGCAGTCGGGGCTCGCGGGTTCTAGAGCTCAGGCTCAGTAGTTGTGGTGCACGGGCTTAGTTGCTCCACAGCATGTGGGATCTTCCCGGACCAGGGCTCAAACCCGTGTCCCCTGCATGGGCAGGTGGATTCTTAACCACTGCGCCACCAGGGAAGTCTGGTGTTGCGTTCGTGAGGGCTGGTGGGGCCCTCTTGGGACTGGGCGGATCCTTTGTTCCATCTGCACGGGTGTCCAAGCAGGTCTCAGAACAGCCCTTGGCCTCTGAGCATCCAGGCAGGCACCCACGTTCCTCCAGCTCAGGTTAGCCTTGGCCCCTCCAGCCCCCGTGGCCAATTACTGAGCTGATTGTGTCTTTACTCTTTCAAATGAAATCACTCTCTCCAGGTGGGCGAGAAGTTTACTTGTGAACTTGGTTAGGGTTAGGGGTTAGGGGTTAAGGGTTAGGGTCAGGGTTAGCGCTAGGGCTAGGGGTTAGGGTTAGGCTTAGGGTTGGGTTAGGGTTAGGGGTTAGGGTTAGGGTTTAGGTTTAGGGTTAGGGTTAGTGTTGGGTTAGGGTTAGGGTTAAGGTAGGGTTAGGGTTGGGTTAGGGTTAGGGTTTAGGGTTAGGGTGTCCAGCCTTACGTCCCATTCAGCTGTGAGTGTAGATGTGGTCAGTCCAGTTGCCTCACAGCCCCTGATTGAATTTTGTAAGAATTCCTCTCTCTCTCTCACTGTCTTTCTCTTTTTATAATTAATTTTTTTAATGGGGTGTAGCTGATTTGCAATGTTGTGTTTCTTGGTGCTGTACATCCACTTGAGTCACTTACAGAGAGACATCAGTAAATTCTTTTCTAGTTTCTAGTAGTCAGATATATGTTTTTTCTGTGAATAGAGTGTGCTGAGTCCAGTTCCTTGAACAATGAGTATGTCTTGGCGATTACATTATTGGCGTATGGAACGGTATCTGTGCCAATTTCAACCTCCTGGTTTATGCATCACCGCACCACACTTTTCCCCTTAAGCAGCCGTAAGTGTGTTTTGTAAACGTGTGATGGTGTTCTGTTTGTAATTCAGTTCACGGTTGGCGATTTTTAGATTCCCTTTATAAGTGATATCTTATGATAAGTTTCCCTTGCTGTCTAACTTATTTCACTCTCAATGACCATACATAAGTCCCCCTGAGTCGCTGCAACTGGCCTCATTTCATTGATTTCAGGGCTGAGTAATATTCCGTCGTGCTTAAGTATCAAATTTTCTTTCACCATTTTTTCCTTCCAAGGACTATGAAGTTGTACCCAAGTCGAGGCTGTTGTAAGCATAGCAGCAGTAAACGGGGTGCCTGCGTCCTGTGGACTTTTGGATTTTCCAACATATAGGCCCATGAGTGGAAGCGCCCTATGCTTTGTAGCTCTGTTTTTTAGATGTTTTAGGAAACACAGCACACTTCTCCAGAGTGGCCGTTGGCAATTTACATTCCCCCCTTCAGCGTAACGAGGCTCCCTTTTCTCCTCTCCTTGTCCTGCATCTCTGGTTTTTACCCTTTGTGAGGATGGTCCTTTTTTCTGATTCGAAGTGATACCTCTCTGTAGTGTTGATTTGCATTGCCCGCTTCTTTGGTTGGCCAAAAAGGGCGTATGCGTTTTTCCTGAATATATTCTGGAAGTTAAATTTGAGAGACAGCTTTTCTTTTTAATTGATGAATTAATTTATTTATTTTTGGCTGTGTTGGGTCTTCGTTTCTGTGCGAAGGCTTTCTCTAGTTGTGGCAAGCGGGGGCCCCTCTTCATCGCGGTGCGCGGGCCTCCCACTATCGCGGCCTCTCTTGTTGCGGAGCACAGGCTCCAGACGCGCAGGCTCAGGAGTTGTGGCTCACGGGCCTAGTTGCTCCGCGGCATGTGGGATCCTCCCAGACCAGGGCTCGAACCCGTGTCCCCTGCATTAGCAGGCAGATTCTCAACCACTGCGCCACCAGGGAAGCCCCTTGAATAGTTTTGTATTTAAAGTTTGTCTGTGGGGACTTCCCTGGTGACGCAGTGGTTAAGAGTCCGCCTGCCAATGCAGGGGACACGGGCTCGAGCCCTGGTCCGGGAAGATCCCACATGCCGCAGAGCAACCAAGCCTGCACGGCACAACTACTGAAGCCTGCGCGCCTAGAGCCCGTGCTCGCCCACAAGAGAAGCCACCGCAATGAGAAGCCCGTGCACCGCAACGAAGAGGAGCCCCGCTCGACGTAACTAGAGGAAGCCCACGTGCAGCAACGAAGACCCAACGCAGCCAAACATAAATTATAAACTAAAATAAAATTTGCCTCTGAATAACTTTGAGTGAATTTGGTATAAGTTGTAAAGTTTGCATCTACATTCACTTCATTCCAAATGGTTTCCAATTAATTGTTCCTTAACTACTTTTGGAAAACTTTTGGGATAGAGACTCCATTTCAGTTTGAATTTCCAGTTTAATGGATTCAGCAGTCCTGTCAGTAGGGCACGCTGCCCCCAGTGACCTGTGAGGGAGGCGTGGCCTGCACTTCCTGCACTGACCACAGGGTGGCGCCGAGTTCGCCTCTCTGACCCACAGCGCATGCTCGTTCCATGGAACTCGATTGTGAGGGCAGCTGAGAGGAGTTGAGCCGCCTCAGGCGCGGGGGCGGGGGCGGGGGCCTTCGGGTAGGACGCCCGGCTCAGCGTCTCTGCTGAGAGGAGCTCGGTCTCCGTCTCCTCAGGACTCGCTGGGGTTTCGGCTTCAGGACAAAGTGGGGCTGCGTCCACGCTGACTAGGGAACTAGGTTTCCTGAGGACCCAGGTGATGCCTGAGGAAAAGGTGAAGAGACGGTGAGGAAAAGTGGGGAGAAGCTTCCTGTGGGCGACTGACCGTTGAGGGGGTCCGTCTTCGTGTGAGCGAGGGAGGGCTTGGCGTGGAAAGCTGGGTGTTTGGTCAGGTTTGTGTGCAGGGTAGCCAGCGTGAGTTATGGGGCGTCCAGTTTTCCCAGCACCATTTGTCGTGGGGCGTGTCGTGCTCCTTGGTGTGTCCTTGGTCCCTGTGTCATAAATTCACCGACCCCGTCCGTGTGGGTTGAATTCTGGTCTCTCTGTCCTGTTCCTCTGGTCCCTGTGCCCGTTTTGAGCCAGTTCCACACTGTTTTGGTGACCGTAGCTTCTCAGCAGAGTGTGACGTCAGGGAGGGAGATGCCTCCAGCCCGTTCTCTTTTTTCAGGGTTTCTTTGGCTATTTGGGGTCCTTTGTGGTTCCCCACAGATATTAGGAGGATTTGCTCTATTTGGGGGGAAAATACCATGGAATTTTGGGAGGGATTGCATTCACTGTGTCCACTGCTTTGGGTAGCATGGATATTTTAACAATATTAATTGTTCCATTCCATGAGAACAGGATATCTTTCCATTTCTTGGTGTGTTTTGCAATGTCTTCATCAATGTCTTCAAGTTTTCAGTGTGCAGGTCTTTCACCTCCTTGGTTGACTTTATTCCCAGGTATTTTGTTCTTTTTGATGCAGTTGTAAACAGGGTTGCTTTCTTTCTCTTTCTGATGGTTCATTATTAGTGTTTAGAAAGGCAACTGATTTCTGTGTATTGATTTTGCAACTTTACTGAATTGATTTATTAGTTCTAATAGTTTTTCTGTGGAATGAAGTGGAAAATTGGAATTCAAAAATCCCACTGTTTCTACCATATCCAGGTCGTCCACAACACGGAGGACAGCGGCTCCTAATATAACCTTCCCACAGTGCCTCTGAATGACATGTGGACTTTGGGTGAACTGGATCTGGGTAAGGCTTGGCTTCTATATGGAAGTTTGATGTTTTCTCTGCTTTTCTGGCATGCTGTTGACATACATGATGTTTTGAAAAGTAATTGACTTTCCAGTAATTTCAAACATACAACTTTACATACATAAAAACAAGTCTTGTACCTTGATTAAATATACTCCTAAATATTGATGTTGACATTATTAAAAATGGAATTGTTCTCATAAATTCTTTTTCAGATTATTTTTTGCCAGCGGATGCATATAAGATAGATTTTCATGACTTGATATTTTGTTCTGTAACTTTGCTTATTAATTAGTTGATTAGCTCAAATAATTCCTTTGCTGATTATAGGTAGTTTTATATATAAGATGATGTGACCTATGTTCTGTGAAGAGACCCGGTTTTAATTTTTCCATTCACCCATGGATGCCTTTTCTTTCTTTCCTCAAGATTCTGGGTAGAACTTCCAGTACACTATTGAGTAACGGTGATGAAGGCCAGCTTCCTGGCCCTGTTCCTGATTTCAGGAGTAAATCTTTCAGTCTTTAACGTTGAGCATGATGTTTGCTGTGGCTTTTTGTACTACTCTTTTCCATATTGAACAACTTTCCTTTTATTCCTGCTTTCTTGAGTGTTTTTCATGAAATAACACTGGATTTTCATTGTAGATGTTTTGCATTAATTGATATGATTATGTGTTTTTACTTCACACCATTATTGTGGTTGAATACATTGCTTACTTTTCATATGCTGAGCAACCTGAAATTCCTGGTGTAGAGATACTTGGCTTATGGCATTATCCATTTAAAGTTCTGTTGGTTTCATGTTGCTATTATTGTGTGATAGATTTTTACATTCCTATTTATAAGTTGTACTGGGGTAGTTTTCTTGTTTTTTTTCCTTTATTTTTAAAATCTTTTTTAAAATAGTGGTTTTCTTTCATTTGAATTATTTATTTACTTTGGCCACATCCCATGGCTTGTGGGATCTTAGTTCCCCAGTCAGGGATCGAACCCGAGCCCTTGGCAGTGAAAGCACAGAGTCCTAACCACTGGGCCACCAGAGTATTCCCCAGTTTTCTTTTTCAAGATGTATTTGTATAATCTGATTAGACTTGGCTTGGTGTAAGTGGTTTGGAGGGTTAGCATTAGGGCTGGGGCTGGTGTGAGGGTTGGGGCTGTGTATGGTTTATGGTTGCTGTTATGGTTTAAGTTTTATGGTTAATGAGTTATTTATGGGTATGGTTAATGACTATATTTTCTGGTTTGGTTATGGTTATGGTTTTGCTTATTGGTTAAGGTTTATGGTTTTGGTCTCAGGGTGTTTGGGTTCTGTGTTAGAGTGGGTGTTAGGGTATGGGTTAGAATTGGGGTACAGGTAGGCTACGGGTAGAGCATGGGTTAGGGTAAGGTACAGGTTTAGGGTACGGGTTAGGCTAAGGTTAGGTCAGGGCTTAGGGTCAGGATCAGAGTTTAGGGTTAGGGTCCATGTCAGGATTAGCGTCAAGGTTGAGCGAGGCCATTGTTTGCTGCTCCTCCAGTGCTGGATTCTCATTGATAGATGAATGAAATGTCTGCTCTGGTCACCCACTGTTTCAAATTGAGCTCAGCCTTAGTCAAGGGTTCTTAGGGCCTCAGAGGTCATGCAGGGTTTCCCTCCACCCTCCCTCCTGGGAAGGGTGATGCAGGCCCCACTCTGTCTGGGCAGCCCCAGGTCCAACATGGCCCTGACATGCAGGATACTAAGTAGACGTGATGTAAGACTTGGTGCATCAGTCTGCCAGCCCCCAGGTGCTGCCTTTTTTTTTTTTCTTAATTAATTAATTAATTAATTTTGGGCTGTGTTGGGTCTGCATTGCTGCCCGGAGGCTTTCTCTAGTTGCGGCGAGTGGGGGCTTCTCATTGCGGTGGCTTCTCTTGTTGCGGAGCACAGGCTCTAAGCGCGTGGGCTTCAGCAGTCGGGGCTCGCGGGTTCTAGAGCTCAGGCTCAGTAGTTGTGGTGCACGGGCTTAGTTGCTCCACAGCATGTGGGATCTTCCCGGACCAGGGCTCAAACCCGTGTCCCCTGCATGGGCAGGTGGATTCTTAACCACTGCGCCACCAGGGAAGTCTGGTGTTGCGTTCGTGAGGGCTGGTGGGGCCCTCTTGGGACTGGGCGGATCCTTTGTTCCATCTGCACGGGTGTCCAAGCAGGTCTCAGAACAGCCCTTGGCCTCTGAGCATCCAGGCAGGCACCCACGTTCCTCCAGCTCAGGTTAGCCTTGGCCCCTCCAGCCCCCGTGGCCAATTACTGAGCTGATTGTGTCTTTACTCTTTCAAATGAAATCACTCTCTCCAGGTGGGCGAGAAGTTTACTTGTGAACTTGGTTAGGGTTAGGGGTTAGGGGTTAAGGGTTAGGGTCAGGGTTAGGGCTAGGGCTAGGGGTTAGGGTTAGGCTTAGGGTTGGGTTAGGGTTAGGGGTTAGGGTTAGGGTTTAGGTTTAGGGTTAGGGTTAGTGTTGGGTTAGGGTTAGGGTTAAGGTAGGGTTAGGGTTGGGTTAGGGTTAGGGTTTAGGGTTAGGGTGTCCAGCCTTACGTCCCATTCAGCTGTGAGTGTAGATGTGGTCAGTCCAGTTGCCTCACAGCCCCTGATTGAATTTTGTAAGAATTCCTCTCTCTCTCTCACTGTCTTTCTCTTTTTATAATTAATTTTTTTAATGGGGTGTAGCTGATTTGCAATGTTGTGTTTCTTGGTGCTGTACATCCACTTGAGTCACTTACAGAGAGACATCAGTAAATTCTTTTCTAGTTTCTAGTAGTCAGATATATGTTTTTTCTGTGAATAGAGTGTGCTGAGTCCAGTTCCTTGAACAATGAGTATGTCTTGGCGATTACATTATTGGCGTATGGAACGGTATCTGTGCCAATTTCAACCTCCTGGTTTATGCATCACCGCACCACACTTTTCCCCTTAAGCAGCCGTAAGTGTGTTTTGTAAACGTGTGATGGTGTTCTGTTTGTAATTCAGTTCACGGTTGGCGATTTTTAGATTCCCTTTATAAGTGATATCTTATGATAAGTTTCCCTTGCTGTCTAACTTATTTCACTCTCAATGACCATACATAAGTCCCCCTGAGTCGCTGCAACTGGCCTCATTTCATTGATTTCAGGGCTGAGTAATATTCCGTCGTGCTTAAGTATCAAATTTTCTTTCACCATTTTTTCCTTCCAAGGACTATGAAGTTGTACCCAAGTCGAGGCTGTTGTAAGCATAGCAGCAGTAAACGGGGTGCCTGCGTCCTGTGGACTTTTGGATTTTCCAACATATAGGCCCATGAGTGGAAGCGCCCTATGCTTTGTAGCTCTGTTTTTTAGATGTTTTAGGAAACACAGCACACTTCTCCAGAGTGGCCGTTGGCAATTTACATTCCCCCCTTCAGCGTAACGAGGCTCCCTTTTCTCCTCTCCTTGTCCTGCATCTCTGGTTTTTACCCTTTGTGAGGATGGTCCTTTTTTCTGATTCGAAGTGATACCTCTCTGTAGTGTTGATTTGCATTGCCCGCTTCTTTGGTTGGCCAAAAAGGGCGTATGCGTTTTTCCTGAATATATTCTGGAAGTTAAATTTGAGAGACAGCTTTTCTTTTTAATTGATGAATTAATTTATTTATTTTTGGCTGTGTTGGGTCTTCGTTTCTGTGCGAAGGCTTTCTCTAGTTGTGGCAAGCGGGGGCCCCTCTTCATCGCGGTGCGCGGGCCTCCCACTATCGCGGCCTCTCTTGTTGCGGAGCACAGGCTCCAGACGCGCAGGCTCAGGAGTTGTGGCTCACGGGCCTAGTTGCTCCGCGGCATGTGGGATCCTCCCAGACCAGGGCTCGAACCCGTGTCCCCTGCATTAGCAGGCAGATTCTCAACCACTGCGCCACCAGGGAAGCCCCTTGAATAGTTTTGTATTTAAAGTTTGTCTGTGGGGACTTCCCTGGTGACGCAGTGGTTAAGAGTCCGCCTGCCAATGCAGGGGACACGGGCTCGAGCCCTGGTCCGGGAAGATCCCACATGCCGCAGAGCAACCAAGCCTGCACGGCACAACTACTGAAGCCTGCGCGCCTAGAGCCCGTGCTCGCCCACAAGAGAAGCCACCGCAATGAGAAGCCCGTGCACCGCAACGAAGAGGAGCCCCGCTCGACGTAACTAGAGGAAGCCCACGTGCAGCAACGAAGACCCAACGCAGCCAAACATAAATTATAAACTAAAATAAAATTTGCCTCTGAATAACTTTGAGTGAATTTGGTATAAGTTGTAAAGTTTGCATCTACATTCACTTCATTCCAAATGGTTTCCAATTAATTGTTCCTTAACTACTTTTGGAAAACTTTTGGGATAGAGACTCCATTTCAGTTTGAATTTCCAGTTTAATGGATTCAGCAGTCCTGTCAGTAGGGCACGCTGCCCCCAGTGACCTGTGAGGGAGGCGTGGCCTGCACTTCCTGCACTGACCACAGGGTGGCGCCGAGTTCGCCTCTCTGACCCACAGCGCATGCTCCTTCCATGGAACTCGATTGTGAGGGCAGCTGAGAGGAGTTGAGCCGCCTCAGGCGCGGGGGCGGGGGCGGGGGCCTTCGGGTAGGACGCCCGGCTCAGCGTCTCTGCTGAGAGGAGCTCGGTCTCCGTCTCCTCAGGACTCGCTGGGGTTTCGGCTTCAGGACAAAGTGGGGCTGCGTCCACGCTGACTAGGGAACTAGGTTTCCTGAGGACCCAGGTGATGCCTGAGGAAAAGGTGAAGAGACGGTGAGGAAAAGTGGGGAGAAGCTTCCTGTGGGCGACTGACCGTTGAGGGGGTCCGTCTTCGTGTGAGCGAGGGAGGGCTTGGCGTGGAAAGCTGGGTGTTTGGTCAGGTTTGTGTGCAGGGTAGCCAGCGTGAGTTATGGGGCGTCCAGTTTTCCCAGCACCATTTGTCGTGGGGCGTGTCGTGCTCCTTGGTGTGTCCTTGGTCCCTGTGTCATAAATTCACCGACCCCGTCCGTGTGGGTTGAATTCTGGTCTCTCTGTCCTGTTCCTCTGGTCCCTGTGCCCGTTTTGAGCCAGTTCCACACTGTTTTGGTGACCGTAGCTTCTCAGCAGAGTGTGACGGCAGGGAGGGAGATGCCTCCAGCCCGTTCTCTTTTTTCAGGGTTTCTTTGGCTATTTGGGGTCCTTTGTGGTTCCCCACAGATATTAGGAGGATTTGCTCTATTTGGGGGGAAAATACCATGGAATTTTGGGAGGGATTGCATTCACTGTGTCCACTGCTTTGGGTAGCATGGATATTTTAACAATATTAATTGTTCCATTCCATGAGAACAGGATATCTTTCCATTTCTTGGTGTGTTTTGCAATGTCTTCATCAATGTCTTCAAGTTTTCAGTGTGCAGGTCTTTCACCTCCTTGGTTGACTTTATTCCCAGGTATTTTGTTCTTTTTGATGCAGTTGTAAACAGGGTTGCTTTCTTTCTCTTTCTGATGGTTCATTATTAGTGTTTAGAAAGGCAACTGATTTCTGTGTATTGATTTTGCAACTTTACTGAATTGATTTATTAGTTCTAATAGTTTTTCTGTGGAATGAAGTGGAAAATTGGAATTCAAAAATCCCACTGTTTCTACCATATCCAGGTCGTCCACAACACGGAGGACAGCGGCTCCTAATATAACCTTCCCACAGTGCCTCTGAATGACATGTGGACTTTGGGTGAACTGGATCTGGGTAAGGCTTGGCTTCTATATGGAAGTTTGATGTTTTCTCTGCTTTTCTGGCATGCTGTTGACATACATGATGTTTTGAAAAGTAATTGACTTTCCAGTAATTTCAAACATACAACTTTACATACATAAAAACAAGTCTTGTACCTTGATTAAATATACTCCTAAATATTGATGTTGACATTATTAAAAATGGAATTGTTCTCATAAATTCTTTTTCAGATTATTTTTTGCCAGCGGATGCATATAAGACAGATTTTCATGACTTGATATTTTGTTCTGTAACTTTGCTTATTAATTAGTTGATTAGCTCAAATAATTCCTTTGCTGATTATAGGTAGTTTTATATATAAGATGATGTGACCTATGTTCTGTGAAGAGACCCGGTTTTAATTTTTCCATTCACCCATGGATGCCTTTTCTTTCTTTCCTCAAGATTCTGGGTAGAACTTCCAGTACACTATTGAGTAACGGTGATGAAGGCCAGCTTCCTGGCCCTGTTCCTGATTTCAGGAGTAAATCTTTCAGTCTTTAACGTTGAGCATGATGTTTGCTGTGGCTTTTTGTACTACTCTTTTCCATATTGAACAACTTTCCTTTTATTCCTGCTTTCTTGAGTGTTTTTCATGAAATAACACTGGATTTTCATTGTAGATGTTTTGCATTAATTGATATGATTATGTGTTTTTACTTCACACCATTATTGTGGTTGAATACATTGCTTACTTTTCATATGCTGAGCAACCTGAAATTCCTGGTGTAGAGATACTTGGCTTATGGCATTATCCATTTAAAGTTCTGTTGGTTTCATGTTGCTATTATTGTGTGATAGATTTTTACATTCCTATTTATAAGTTGTACTGGGGTAGTTTTCTTGTTTTTTTTCCTTTATTCTTAAAATCTTTTTTAAAATAGTGGTTTTCTTTCATTTGAATTATTTATTTACTTTGGCCACATCCCATGGCTTGTGGGATCTTAGTTCCCCAGTCAGGGATCGAACCCGAGCCCTTGGCAGTGAAAGCACAGAGTCCTAACCACTGGGCCACCAGAGTATTCCCCAGTTTTCTTTTTCAAGATGTATTTGTATAATCTGATTAGACTTGGCTTGGTGTAAGTGGTTTGGAGGGTTAGCATTAGGGCTGGGGCTGGTGTGAGGGTTGGGGCTGTGTATGGTTTATGGTTGCTGTTATGGTTTAAGTTTTATGGTTAATGAGTTATTTATGGGTATGGTTAATGACTATATTTTCTGGTTTGGTTATGGTTATGGTTTTGCTTATTGGTTAAGGTTTATGGTTTTGGTCTCAGGGTGTTTGGGTTCTGTGTTAGAGTGGGTGTTAGGGTATGGGTTAGAATTGGGGTACAGGTAGGCTACGGGTAGAGCATGGGTTAGGGTAAGGTACAGGTTTAGGGTACGGGTTAGGCTAAGGTTAGGTCAGGGCTTAGGGTCAGGATCAGAGTTTAGGGTTAGGGTCCATGTCAGGATTAGCGTCAAGCTTGAGCGAGGCCATTGTTTGCTGCTCCTCCAGTGCTGGATTCTCATTGATAGATGAATGAAATGTCTGCTCTGGTCACCCACTGTTTCAAATTGAGCTCAGCCTTAGTCAAGGGTTCTTAGGGCCTCAGAGGTCATGCAGGGTTTCCCTCCACCCTCCCTCCTGGGAAGGGTGATGCAGGCCCCACTCTGTCTGGGCAGCCCCAGGTCCAACATGGCCCTGACATGCAGGATACTAAGTAGACGTGATGTAAGACTTGGTGCATCAGTCTGCCAGCCCCCAGGTGCTGCCTTTTTTTTTTTTTCTTAATTAATTAATTAATTAATTTTGGGCTGTGTTGGGTCTGCATTGCTGCCCGGAGGCTTTCTCTAGTTGCGGCGAGTGGGGGCTTCTCATTGCGGTGGCTTCTCTTGTTGCGGAGCACAGGCTCTAAGCGCGTGGGCTTCAGCAGTCGGGGCTCGCGGGTTCTAGAGCTCAGGCTCAGTAGTTGTGGTGCACGGGCTTAGTTGCTCCACAGCATGTGGGATCTTCCCGGACCAGGGCTCAAACCCGTGTCCCCTGCATGGGCAGGTGGATTCTTAACCACTGCGCCACCAGGGAAGTCTGGTGTTGCGTTCGTGAGGGCTGGTGGGGCCCTCTTGGGACTGGGCGGATCCTTTGTTCCATCTGCACGGGTGTCCAAGCAGGTCTCAGAACAGCCCTTGGCCTCTGAGCATCCAGGCAGGCACCCACGTTCCTCCAGCTCAGGTTAGCCTTGGCCCCTCCAGCCCCCGTGGCCAATTACTGAGCTGATTGTGTCTTTACTCTTTCAAATGAAATCACTCTCTCCAGGTGGGCGAGAAGTTTACTTGTGAACTTGGTTAGGGTTAGGGGTTAGGGGTTAAGGGTTAGGGTCAGGGTTAGGGCTAGGGCTAGGGGTTAGGGTTAGGCTTAGGGTTGGGTTAGGGTTAGGGGTTAGGGTTAGGGTTTAGGTTTAGGGTTAGGGTTAGTGTTGGGTTAGGGTTAGGGTTAAGGTAGGGTTAGGGTTGGGTTAGGGTTAGGGTTTAGGGTTAGGGTGTCCAGCCTTACGTCCCATTCAGCTGTGAGTGTAGATGTGGTCAGTCCAGTTGCCTCACAGCCCCTGATTGAATTTTGTAAGAATTCCTCTCTCTCTCTCACTGTCTTTCTCTTTTTATAATTAATTTTTTTAATGGGGTGTAGCTGATTTGCAATGTTGTGTTTCTTGGTGCTGTACATCCACTTGAGTCACTTACAGAGAGACATCAGTAAATTCTTTTCTAGTTTCTAGTAGTCAGATATATGTTTTTTCTGTGAATAGAGTGTGCTGAGTCCAGTTCCTTGAACAATGAGTATGTCTTGGCGATTACATTATTGGCGTATGGAACGGTATCTGTGCCAATTTCAACCTCCTGGTTTATGCATCACCGCACCACACTTTTCCCCTTAAGCAGCCGTAAGTGTGTTTTGTAAACGTGTGATGGTGTTCTGTTTGTAATTCAGTTCACGGTTGGCGATTTTTAGATTCCCTTTATAAGTGATATCTTATGATAAGTTTCCCTTGCTGTCTAACTTATTTCACTCTCAATGACCATACATAAGTCCCCCTGAGTCGCTGCAACTGGCCTCATTTCATTGATTTCAGGGCTGAGTAATATTCCGTCGTGCTTAAGTATCAAATTTTCTTTCACCATTTTTTCCTTCCAAGGACTATGAAGTTGTACCCAAGTCGAGGCTGTTGTAAGCATAGCAGCAGTAAACGGGGTGCCTGCGTCCTGTGGACTTTTGGATTTTCCAACATATAGGCCCATGAGTGGAAGCGCCCTATGCTTTGTAGCTCTGTTTTTTAGATGTTTTAGGAAACACAGCACACTTCTCCAGAGTGGCCGTTGGCAATTTACATTCCCCCCTTCAGCGTAACGAGGCTCCCTTTTCTCCTCTCCTTGTCCTGCATCTCTGGTTTTTACCCTTTGTGAGGATGGTCCTTTTTTCTGATTCGAAGTGATACCTCTCTGTAGTGTTGATTTGCATTGCCCGCTTCTTTGGTTGGCCAAAAAGGGCGTATGCGTTTTTCCTGAATATATTCTGGAAGTTAAATTTGAGAGACAGCTTTTCTTTTTAATTGATGAATTAATTAATTTATTTTTGGCTGTGTTGGGTCTTCGTTTCTGTGCGAAGGCTTTCTCTAGTTGTGGCAAGCGGGGGCCCCTCTTCATCGCGGTGCGCGGGCCTCCCACTATCGCGGCCTCTCTTGTTGCGGAGCACAGGCTCCAGACGCGCAGGCTCAGGAGTTGTGGCTCACGGGCCTAGTTGCTCCGCGGCATGTGGGATCCTCCCAGACCAGGGCTCGAACCCGTGTCCCCTGCATTAGCAGGCAGATTCTCAACCACTGCGCCACCAGGGAAGCCCCTTGAATAGTTTTGTATTTAAAGTTTGTCTGTGGGGACTTCCCTGGTGACGCAGTGGTTAAGAGTCCGCCTGCCAATGCAGGGGACACGGGCTCGAGCCCTGGTCCGGGAAGATCCCACATGCCGCAGAGCAACCAAGCCTGCACGGCACAACTACTGAAGCCTGCGCGCCTAGAGCCCGTGCTCGCCCACAAGAGAAGCCACCGCAATGAGAAGCCCGTGCACCGCAACGAAGAGGAGCCCCGCTCGACGTAACTAGAGGAAGCCCACGTGCAGCAACGAAGACCCAACGCAGCCAAACATAAATTATAAACTAAAATAAAATTTGCCTCTGAATAACTTTGAGTGAATTTGGTATAAGTTGTAAAGTTTGCATCTACATTCACTTCATTCCAAATGGTTTCCAATTAATTGTTCCTTAACTACTTTTAGAAAACTTTTGGGATAGAGACTCCATTTCAGTTTGAATTTCCAGTTTAATGGATTCAGCAGTCCTGTCAGTAGGGCACGCTGCCCCCAGTGACCTGTGAGGGAGGCGTGGCCTGCACTTCCTGCACTGACCACAGGGTGGCGCCGAGTTCGCCTCTCTGACCCACAGCGCATGCTCCTTCCATGGAACTCGATTGTGAGGGCAGCTGAGAGGAGTTGAGCCGCCTCAGGCGCGGGGGCGGGGGCGGGGGCCTTCGGGTAGGACGCCCGGCTCAGCGTCTCTGCTGAGAGGAGCTCGGTCTCCGTCTCCTCAGGACTCGCTGGGGTTTCGGCTTCAGGACAAAGTGGGGCTGCGTCCACGCTGACTAGGGAACTAGGTTTCCTGAGGACCCAGGTGATGCCTGAGGAAAAGGTGAAGAGACGGTGAGGAAAAGTGGGGAGAAGCTTCCTGTGGGCGACTGACCGTTGAGGGGGTCCGTCTTCGTGTGAGCGAGGGAGGGCTTGGCGTGGAAAGCTGGGTGTTTGGTCAGGTTTGTGTGCAGGGTAGCCAGCGTGAGTTATGGGGCGTCCAGTTTTCCCAGCACCATTTGTCGTGGGGCGTGTCGTGCTCCTTGGTGTGTCCTTGGTCCCTGTGTCATAAATTCACCGACCCCGTCCGTGTGGGTTGAATTCTGGTCTCTCTGTCCTGTTCCTCTGGTCCCTGTGCCCGTTTTGAGCCAGTTCCACACTGTTTTGGTGACCGTAGCTTCTCAGCAGAGTGTGACGTCAGGGAGGGAGATGCCTCCAGCCCGTTCTCTTTTTTCAGGGTTTCTTTGGCTATTTGGGGTCCTTTGTGGTTCCCCACAGATATTAGGAGGATTTGCTCTATTTGGGGGGAAAATACCATGGAATTTTGGGAGGGATTGCATTCACTGTGTCCACTGCTTTGGGTAGCATGGATATTTTAACAATATTAATTGTTCCATTCCATGAGAACAGGATATCTTTCCATTTCTTGGTGTGTTTTGCAATGTCTTCATCAATGTCTTCAAGTTTTCAGTGTGCAGGTCTTTCACCTCCTTGGTTGACTTTATTCCCAGGTATTTTGTTCTTTTTGATGCAGTTGTAAACAGGGTTGCTTTCTTTCTCTTTCTGATGGTTCATTATTAGTGTTTAGAAAGGCAACTGATTTCTGTGTATTGATTTTGCAACTTTACTGAATTGATTTATTAGTTCTAATAGTTTTTCTGTGGAATGAAGTGGAAAATTGGAATTCAAAAATCCCACTGTTTCTACCATATCCAGGTCGTCCACAACACGGAGGACAGCGGCTCCTAATATAACCTTCCCACAGTGCCTCTGAATGACATGTGGACTTTGGGTGAACTGGATCTGGGTAAGGCTTGGCTTCTATATGGAAGTTTGATGTTTTCTCTGCTTTTCTGGCATGCTGTTGACATACATGATGTTTTGAAAAGTAATTGACTTTCCAGTAATTTCAAACATACAACTTTACATACATAAAAACAAGTCTTGTACCTTGATTAAATATACTCCTAAATATTGATGTTGACATTATTAAAAATGGAATTGTTCTCATAAATTCTTTTTCAGATTATTTTTTGCCAGCGGATGCATATAAGACAGATTTTCATGACTTGATATTTTGTTCTGTAACTTTGCTTATTAATTAGTTGATTAGCTCAAATAATTCCTTTGCTGATTATAGGTAGTTTTATATATAAGATGATGTGACCTATGTTCTGTGAAGAGACCCGGTTTTAATTTTTCCATTCACCCATGGATGCCTTTTCTTTCTTTCCTCAAGATTCTGGGTAGAACTTCCAGTACACTATTGAGTAACGGTGATGAAGGCCAGCTTCCTGGCCCTGTTCCTGATTTCAGGAGTAAATCTTTCAGTCTTTAACGTTGAGCATGATGTTTGCTGTGGCTTTTTGTACTACTCTTTTCCATATTGAACAACTTTCCTTTTATTCCTGCTTTCTTGAGTGTTTTTCATGAAATAACACTGGATTTTCATTGTAGATGTTTTGCATTAATTGATATGATTATGTGTTTTTACTTCACACCATTATTGTGGTTGAATACATTGCTTACTTTTCATATGCTGAGCAACCTGAAATTCCTGGTGTAGAGATACTTGGCTTATGGCATTATCCATTTAAAGTTCTGTTGGTTTCATGTTGCTATTATTGTGTGATAGATTTTTACATTCCTATTTATAAGTTGTACTGGGGTAGTTTTCTTGTTTTTTTTCCTTTATTTTTAAAATCTTTTTTAAAATAGTGGTTTTCTTTCATTTGAATTATTTATTTACTTTGGCCACATCCCATGGCTTGTGGGATCTTAGTTCCCCAGTCAGGGATCGAACCCGAGCCCTTGGCAGTGAAAGCACAGAGTCCTAACCACTGGGCCACCAGAGTATTCCCCAGTTTTCTTTTTCAAGATGTATTTGTATAATCTGATTAGACTTGGCTTGGTGTAAGTGGTTTGGAGGGTTAGCATTAGGGCTGGGGCTGGTGTGAGGGTTGGGGCTGTGTATGGTTTATGGTTGCTGTTATGGTTTAAGTTTTATGGTTAATGAGTTATTTATGGGTATGGTTAATGACTATATTTTCTGGTTTGGTTATGGTTATGGTTTTGCTTATTGGTTAAGGTTTATGGTTTTGGTCTCAGGGTGTTTGGGTTCTGTGTTAGAGTGGGTGTTAGGGTATGGGTTAGAATTGGGGTACAGGTAGGCTACGGGTAGAGCATGGGTTAGGGTAAGGTACAGGTTTAGGGTACGGGTTAGGCTAAGGTTAGGTCAGGGCTTAGGGTCAGGATCAGAGTTTAGGGTTAGGGTCCATGTCAGGATTAGCGTCAAGCTTGAGCGAGGCCATTGTTTGCTGCTCCTCCAGTGCTGGATTCTCATTGATAGATGAATGAAATGTCTGCTCTGGTCACCCACTGTTTCAAATTGAGCTCAGCCTTAGTCAAGGGTTCTTAGGGCCTCAGAGGTCATGCAGGGTTTCCCTCCACCCTCCCTCCTGGGAAGGGTGATGCAGGCCCCACTCTGTCTGGGCAGCCCCAGGTCCAACATGGCCCTGACATGCAGGATACTAAGTAGACGTGATGTAAGACTTGGTGCATCAGTCTGCCAGCCCCCAGGTGCTGCCTTTTTTTTTTTTCTTAATTAATTAATTAATTAATTTTGGGCTGTGTTGGGTCTGCATTGCTGCCCGGAGGCTTTCTCTAGTTGCGGCGAGTGGGGGCTTCTCATTGCGGTGGCTTCTCTTGTTGCGGAGCACAGGCTCTAAGCGCGTGGGCTTCAGCAGTCGGGGCTCGCGGGTTCTAGAGCTCAGGCTCAGTAGTTGTGGTGCACGGGCTTAGTTGCTCCACAGCATGTGGGATCTTCCCGGACCAGGGCTCAAACCCGTGTCCCCTGCATGGGCAGGTGGATTCTTAACCACTGCGCCACCAGGGAAGTCTGGTGTTGCGTTCGTGAGGGCTGGTGGGGCCCTCTTGGGACTGGGCGGATCCTTTGTTCCATCTGCACGGGTGTCCAAGCAGGTCTCAGAACAGCCCTTGGCCTCTGAGCATCCAGGCAGGCACCCACGTTCCTCCAGCTCAGGTTAGCCTTGGCCCCTCCAGCCCCCGTGGCCAATTACTGAGCTGATTGTGTCTTTACTCTTTCAAATGAAATCACTCTCTCCAGGTGGGCGAGAAGTTTACTTGTGAACTTGGTTAGGGTTAGGGGTTAGGGGTTAAGGGTTAGGGTCAGGGTTAGGGCTAGGGCTAGGGGTTAGGGTTAGGCTTAGGGTTGGGTTAGGGTTAGGGGTTAGGGTTAGGGTTTAGGTTTAGGGTTAGGGTTAGTGTTGGGTTAGGGTTAGGGTTAAGGTAGGGTTAGGGTTGGGTTAGGGTTAGGGTTTAGGGTTAGGGTGTCCAGCCTTACGTCCCATTCAGCTGTGAGTGTAGATGTGGTCAGTCCAGTTGCCTCACAGCCCCTGATTGAATTTTGTAAGAATTCCTCTCTCTCTCTCACTGTCTTTCTCTTTTTATAATTAATTTTTTTAATGGGGTGTAGCTGATTTGCAATGTTGTGTTTCTTGGTGCTGTACATCCACTTGAGTCACTTACAGAGAGACATCAGTAAATTCTTTTCTAGTTTCTAGTAGTCAGATATATGTTTTTTCTGTGAATAGAGTGTGCTGAGTCCAGTTCCTTGAACAATGAGTATGTCTTGGCGATTACATTATTGGCGTATGGAACGGTATCTGTGCCAATTTCAACCTCCTGGTTTATGCATCACCGCACCACACTTTTCCCCTTAAGCAGCCGTAAGTGTGTTTTGTAAACGTGTGATGGTGTTCTGTTTGTAATTCAGTTCACGGTTGGCGATTTTTAGATTCCCTTTATAAGTGATATCTTATGATAAGTTTCCCTTGCTGTCTAACTTATTTCACTCTCAATGACCATACATAAGTCCCCCTGAGTCGCTGCAACTGGCCTCATTTCATTGATTTCAGGGCTGAGTAATATTCCGTCGTGCTTAAGTATCAAATTTTCTTTCACCATTTTTTCCTTCCAAGGACTATGAAGTTGTACCCAAGTCGAGGCTGTTGTAAGCATAGCAGCAGTAAACGGGGTGCCTGCGTCCTGTGGACTTTTGGATTTTCCAACATATAGGCCCATGAGTGGAAGCGCCCTATGCTTTGTAGCTCTGTTTTTTAGATGTTTTAGGAAACACAGCACACTTCTCCAGAGTGGCCGTTGGCAATTTACATTCCCCCCTTCAGCGTAACGAGGCTCCCTTTTCTCCTCTCCTTGTCCTGCATCTCTGGTTTTTACCCTTTGTGAGGATGGTCCTTTTTTCTGATTCGAAGTGATACCTCTCTGTAGTGTTGATTTGCATTGCCCGCTTCTTTGGTTGGCCAAAAAGGGCGTATGCGTTTTTCCTGAATATATTCTGGAAGTTAAATTTGAGAGACAGCTTTTCTTTTTAATTGATGAATTAATTAATTTATTTTTGGCTGTGTTGGGTCTTCGTTTCTGTGCGAAGGCTTTCTCTAGTTGTGGCAAGCGGGGGCCCCTCTTCATCGCGGTGCGCGGGCCTCCCACTATCGCGGCCTCTCTTGTTGCGGAGCATAGGCTCCAGACGCGCAGGCTCAGGAGTTGTGGCTCACGGGCCTAGTTGCTCCGCGGCATGTGGGATCCTCCCAGACCAGGGCTCGAACCCGTGTCCCCTGCATTAGCAGGCAGATTCTCAACCACTGCGCCACCAGGGAAGCCCCTTGAATAGTTTTGTATTTAAAGTTTGTCTGTGGGGACTTCCCTGGTGACGCAGTGGTTAAGAGTCCGCCTGCCAATGCAGGGGACACGGGCTCGAGCCCTGGTCCGGGAAGATCCCACATGCCGCAGAGCAACCAAGCCTGCACGGCACAACTACTGAAGCCTGCGCGCCTAGAGCCCGTGCTCGCCCACAAGAGAAGCCACCGCAATGAGAAGCCCGTGCACCGCAACGAAGAGGAGCCCCGCTCGACGTAACTAGAGGAAGCCCACGTGCAGCAACGAAGACCCAACGCAGCCAAACATAAATTATAAACTAAAATAAAATTTGCCTCTGAATAACTTTGAGTGAATTTGGTATAAGTTGTAAAGTTTGCATCTACATTCACTTCATTCCAAATGGTTTCCAATTAATTGTTCCTTAACTACTTTTAGAAAACTTTTGGGATAGAGACTCCATTTCAGTTTGAATTTCCAGTTGAATGGATTCAGCAGTCCTGTCAGTAGGGCACGCTGCCCCCAGTGACCTGTGAGGGAGGCGTGGCCTGCACTTCCTGCACTGACCACAGGGTGGCGCCGAGTTCGCCTCTCTGACCCACAGCGCATGCTCGTTCCATGGAACTCGATTGTGAGGGCAGCTGAGAGGAGTTGAGCCGCCTCAGGCGCGGGGGCGGGGGCGGGGGCCTTCGGGTAGGACGCCCGGCTCAGCGTCTCTGCTGAGAGGAGCTCGGTCTCCGTCTCCTCAGGACTCGCTGGGGTTTCGGCTTCAGGACAAAGTGGGGCTGCGTCCACGCTGACTAGGGAACTAGGTTTCCTGAGGACCCAGGTGATGCCTGAGGAAAAGGTGAAGAGACGGTGAGGAAAAGTGGGGAGAAGCTTCCTGTGGGCGACTGACCGTTGAGGGGGTCCGTCTTCGTGTGAGCGAGGGAGGGCTTGGCGTGGAAAGCTGGGTGTTTGGTCAGGTTTGTGTGCAGGGTAGCCAGCGTGAGTTATGGGGCGTCCAGTTTTCCCAGCACCATTTGTCGTGGGGCGTGTCGTGCTCCTTGGTGTGTCCTTGGTCCCTGTGTCATAAATTCACCGACCCCGTCCGTGTGGGTTGAATTCTGGTCTCTCTGTCCTGTTCCTCTGGTCCCTGTGCCCGTTTTGAGCCAGTTCCACACTGTTTTGGTGACCGTAGCTTCTCAGCAGAGTGTGACGTCAGGGAGGGAGATGCCTCCAGCCCGTTCTCTTTTTTCAGGGTTTCTTTGGCTATTTGGGGTCCTTTGTGGTTCCCCACAGATATTAGGAGGATTTGCTCTATTTGGGGGGAAAATACCATGGAATTTTGGGAGGGATTGCATTCACTGTGTCCACTGCTTTGGGTAGCATGGATATTTTAACAATATTAATTGTTCCATTCCATGAGAACAGGATATCTTTCCATTTCTTGGTGTGTTTTGCAATGTCTTCATCAATGTCTTCAAGTTTTCAGTGTGCAGGTCTTTCACCTCCTTGGTTGACTTTATTCCCAGGTATTTTGTTCTTTTTGATGCAGTTGTAAACAGGGTTGCTTTCTTTCTCTTTCTGATGGTTCATTATTAGTGTTTAGAAAGGCAACTGATTTCTGTGTATTGATTTTGCAACTTTACTGAATTGATTTATTAGTTCTAATAGTTTTTCTGTGGAATGAAGTGGAAAATTGGAATTCAAAAATCCCACTGTTTCTACCATATCCAGGTCGTCCACAACACGGAGGACAGCGGCTCCTAATATAACCTTCCCACAGTGCCTCTGAATGACATGTGGACTTTGGGTGAACTGGATCTGGGTAAGGCTTGGCTTCTATATGGAAGTTTGATGTTTTCTCTGCTTTTCTGGCATGCTGTTGACATACATGATGTTTTGAAAAGTAATTGACTTTCCAGTAATTTCAAACATACAACTTTACATACATAAAAACAAGTCTTGTACCTTGATTAAATATACTCCTAAATATTGATGTTGACATTATTAAAAATGGAATTGTTCTCATAAATTCTTTTTCAGATTATTTTTTGCCAGCGGATGCATATAAGACAGATTTTCATGACTTGATATTTTGTTCTGTAACTTTGCTTATTAATTAGTTGATTAGCTCAAATAATTCCTTTGCTGATTATAGGTAGTTTTATATATAAGATGATGTGACCTATGTTCTGTGAAGAGACCCGGTTTTAATTTTTCCATTCACCCATGGATGCCTTTTCTTTCTTTCCTCAAGATTCTGGGTAGAACTTCCAGTACACTATTGAGTAACGGTGATGAAGGCCAGCTTCCTGGCCCTGTTCCTGATTTCAGGAGTAAATCTTTCAGTCTTTAACGTTGAGCATGATGTTTGCTGTGGCTTTTTGTACTACTCTTTTCCATATTGAACAACTTTCCTTTTATTCCTGCTTTCTTGAGTGTTTTTCATGAAATAACACTGGATTTTCATTGTAGATTTTTTGCATTAATTGATATGATTATGTGTTTTTACTTCACACCATTATTGTGGTTGAATACATTGCTTACTTTTCATATGCTGAGCAACCTGAAATTCCTGGTGTAGAGATACTTGGCTTATGGCATTATCCATTTAAAGTTCTGTTGGTTTCATGTTGCTATTATTGTGTGATAGATTTTTACATTCCTATTTATAAGTTGTACTGGGGTAGTTTTCTTGTTTTTTTTCCTTTATTCTTAAAATCTTTTTTAAAATAGTGGTTTTCTTTCATTTGAATTATTTATTTACTTTGGCCACATCCCATGGCTTGTGGGATCTTAGTTCCCCAGTCAGGGATCGAACCCGAGCCCTTGGCAGTGAAAGCACAGAGTCCTAACCACTGGGCCACCAGAGTATTCCCCAGTTTTCTTTTTCAAGATGTATTTGTATAATCTGATTAGACTTGGCTTGGTGTAAGTGGTTTGGAGGGTTAGCATTAGGGCTGGGGCTGGTGTGAGGGTTGGGGCTGTGTATGGTTTATGGTTGCTGTTATGGTTTAAGTTTTATGGTTAATGAGTTATTTATGGGTATGGTTAATGACTATATTTTCTGGTTTGGTTATGGTTATGGTTTTGCTTATTGGTTAAGGTTTATGGTTTTGGTCTCAGGGTGTTTGGGTTCTGTGTTAGAGTGGGTGTTAGGGTATGGGTTAGAATTGGGGTACAGGTAGGCTACGGGTAGAGCATGGGTTAGGGTAAGGTACAGGTTTAGGGTACGGGTTAGGCTAAGGTTAGGTCAGGGCTTAGGGTCAGGATCAGAGTTTAGGGTTAGGGTCCATGTCAGGATTAGCGTCAAGCTTGAGCGAGGCCATTGTTTGCTGCTCCTCCAGTGCTGGATTCTCATTGATAGATGAATGAAATGTCTGCTCTGGTCACCCACTGTTTCAAATTGAGCTCAGCCTTAGTCAAGGGTTCTTAGGGCCTCAGAGGTCATGCAGGGTTTCCCTCCACCCTCCCTCCTGGGAAGGGTGATGCAGGCCCCACTCTGTCTGGGCAGCCCCAGGTCCAACATGGCCCTGACATGCAGGATACTAAGTAGACGTGATGTAAGACTTGGTGCATCAGTCTGCCAGCCCCCAGGTGCTGCCTTTTTTTTTTTTCTTAATTAATTAATTAATTAATTTTGGGCTGTGTTGGGTCTGCATTGCTGCCCGGAGGCTTTCTCTAGTTGCGGCGAGTGGGGGCTTCTCATTGCGGTGGCTTCTCTTGTTGCGGAGCACAGGCTCTAAGCGCGTGGGCTTCAGCAGTCGGGGCTCGCGGGTTCTAGAGCTCAGGCTCAGTAGTTGTGGTGCACGGGCTTAGTTGCTCCACAGCATGTGGGATCTTCCCGGACCAGGGCTCAAACCCGTGTCCCCTGCATGGGCAGGTGGATTCTTAACCACTGCGCCACCAGGGAAGTCTGGTGTTGCGTTCGTGAGGGCTGGTGGGGCCCTCTTGGGACTGGGCGGATCCTTTGTTCCATCTGCACGGGTGTCCAAGCAGGTCTCAGAACAGCCCTTGGCCTCTGAGCATCCAGGCAGGCACCCACGTTCCTCCAGCTCAGGTTAGCCTTGGCCCCTCCAGCCCCCGTGGCCAATTACTGAGCTGATTGTGTCTTTACTCTTTCAAATGAAATCACTCTCTCCAGGTGGGCGAGAAGTTTACTTGTGAACTTGGTTAGGGTTAGGGGTTAGGGGTTAAGGGTTAGGGTCAGGGTTAGGGCTAGGGCTAGGGGTTAGGGTTAGGCTTAGGGTTGGGTTAGGGTTAGGGGTTAGGGTTAGGGTTTAGGTTTAGGGTTAGGGTTAGTGTTGGGTTAGGGTTAGGGTTAAGGTAGGGTTAGGGTTGGGTTAGGGTTAGGGTTTAGGGTTAGGGTGTCCAGCCTTACGTCCCATTCAGCTGTGAGTGTAGATGTGGTCAGTCCAGTTGCCTCACAGCCCCTGATTGGATTTTGTAAGAATTCCTCTCTCTCTCTCACTGTCTTTCTCTTTTTATAATTAATTTTTTTAATGGGGTGTAGCTGATTTGCAATGTTGTGTTTCTTGGTGCTGTACATCCACTTGAGTCACTTACAGAGAGACATCAGTAAATTCTTTTCTAGTTTCTAGTAGTCAGATATATGTTTTTTCTGTGAATAGAGTGTGCTGAGTCCAGTTCCTTGAACAATGAGTATGTCTTGGCGATTACATTATTGGCGTATGGAACGGTATCTGTGCCAATTTCAACCTCCTGGTTTATGCATCACCGCACCACACTTTTCCCCTTAAGCAGCCGTAAGTGTGTTTTGTAAACGTGTGATGGTGTTCTGTTTGTAATTCAGTTCACGGTTGGCGATTTTTAGATTCCCTTTATAAGTGATATCTTATGATAAGTTTCCCTTGCTGTCTAACTTATTTCACTCTCAATGACCATACATAAGTCCCCCTGAGTCGCTGCAACTGGCCTCATTTCATTGATTTCAGGGCTGAGTAATATTCCGTCGTGCTTAAGTATCAAATTTTCTTTCACCATTTTTTCCTTCCAAGGACTATGAAGTTGTACCCAAGTCGAGGCTGTTGTAAGCATAGCAGCAGTAAACGGGGTGCCTGCGTCCTGTGGACTTTTGGATTTTCCAACATATAGGCCCATGAGTGGAAGCGCCCTATGCTTTGTAGCTCTGTTTTTTAGATGTTTTAGGAAACACAGCACACTTCTCCAGAGTGGCCGTTGGCAATTTACATTCCCCCCTTCAGCGTAACGAGGCTCCCTTTTCTCCTCTCCTTGTCCTGCATCTCTGGTTTTTACCCTTTGTGAGGATGGTCCTTTTTTCTGATTCGAAGTGATACCTCTCTGTAGTGTTGATTTGCATTGCCCGCTTCTTTGGTTGGCCAAAAAGGGCGTATGCGTTTTTCCTGAATATATTCTGGAAGTTAAATTTGAGAGACAGCTTTTCTTTTTAATTGATGAATTAATTTATTTATTTTTGGCTGTGTTGGGTCTTCGTTTCTGTGCGAAGGCTTTCTCTAGTTGTGGCAAGCGGGGGCCCCTCTTCATCGCGGTGCGCGGGCCTCCCACTATCGCGGCCTCTCTTGTTGCGGAGCACAGGCTCCAGACGCGCAGGCTCAGGAGTTGTGGCTCACGGGCCTAGTTGCTCCGCGGCATGTGGGATCCTCCCAGACCAGGGCTCGAACCCGTGTCCCCTGCATTAGCAGGCAGATTCTCAACCACTGCGCCACCAGGGAAGCCCCTTGAATAGTTTTGTATTTAAAGTTTGTCTGTGGGGACTTCCCTGGTGACGCAGTGGTTAAGAGTCCGCCTGCCAATGCAGGGGACACGGGCTCGAGCCCTGGTCCGGGAAGATCCCACATGCCGCAGAGCAACCAAGCCTGCACGGCACAACTACTGAAGCCTGCGCGCCTAGAGCCCGTGCTCGCCCACAAGAGAAGCCACCGCAATGAGAAGCCCGTGCACCGCAACGAAGAGGAGCCCCGCTCGACGTAACTAGAGGAAGCCCACGTGCAGCAACGAAGACCCAACGCAGCCAAACATAAATTATAAACTAAACTAAAATTTGCCTCTGAATAACTTTGAGTGAATTTGGTATAAGTTGTAAAGTTTGCATCTACATTCACTTCATTCCAAATGGTTTCCAATTAATTGTTCCTTAACTACTTTTAGAAAACTTTTGGGATAGAGACTCCATTTCAGTTTGAATTTCCAGTTGAATGGATTCAGCAGTCCTGTCAGTAGGGCACGCTGCCCCCAGTGACCTGTGAGGGAGGCGCGGCCTGCACTTCCTGCACTGACCACAGGGTGGCGCCGAGTTCGCCTCTCTGACCCACAGCGCATGCTCGTTCCATGGAACTCGATTGTGAGGGCAGCTGAGAGGAGTTGAGCCGCCTCAGGCGCGGGGGCGGGGGCGGGGGCCTTCGGGTAGGACGCCCGGCTCAGCGTCTCTGCTGAGAGGAGCTCGGTCTCCGTCTCCTCAGGACTCGCTGGGGTTTCGGCTTCAGGACAAAGTGGGGCTGCGTCCACGCTGACTAGGGAACTAGGTTTCCTGAGGACCCAGGTGATGCCTGAGGAAAAGGTGAAGAGACGGTGAGGAAAAGTGGGGAGAAGCTTCCTGTGGGCGACTGACCGTTGAGGGGGTCCGTCTTCGTGTGAGCGAGGGAGGGCTTGGCGTGGAAAGCTGGGTGTTTGGTCAGGTTTGTGTGCAGGGTAGCCAGCGTGAGTTATGGGGCGTCCAGTTTTCCCAGCACCATTTGTCGTGGGGCGTGTCGTGCTCCTTGGTGTGTCCTTGGTCCCTGTGTCATAAATTCACCGACCCCGTCCGTGTGGGTTGAATTCTGGTCTCTCTGTCCTGTTCCTCTGGTCCCTGTGCCCGTTTTGAGCCTGTTCCACACTGTTTTGGTGACCCTAGCTTCTCAGCAGAGTGTGACGTCAGGGAGGGAGATGCCTCCAGCCCGTTCTCTTTTTTCAGGGTTTCTTTGGCTATTTGGGGTCCTTTGTGGTTCCCCACAGATATTAGGAGGATTTGCTCTATTTGGGGGGAAAATACCATGGAATTTTGGGAGGGATTGCATTCACTGTGTCCACTGCTTTGGGTAGCATGGATATTTTAACAATATTAATTGTTCCATTCCATGAGAACAGGATATCTTTCCATTTCTTGGTGTGTTTTGCAATGTCTTCATCAATGTCTTCAAGTTTTCAGTGTGCAGGTCTTTCACCTCCTTGGTTGACTTTATTCCCAGGTATTTTGTTCTTTTTGATGCAGTTGTAAACAGGGTTGCTTTCTTTCTCTTTCTGATGGTTCATTATTAGTGTTTAGAAAGGCAACTGATTTCTGTGTATTGATTTTGCAACTTTACTGAATTGATTTATTAGTTCTAATAGTTTTTCTGTGGAATGAAGTGGAAAATTGGAATTCAAAAATCCCACTGTTTCTACCATATCCAGGTCGTCCACAACACGGAGGACAGCGGCTCCTAATATAACCTTCCCACAGTGCCTCTGAATGACATGTGGACTTTGGGTGAACTGGATCTGGGTAAGGCTTGGCTTCTATATGGAAGTTTGATGTTTTCTCTGCTTTTCTGGCATGCTGTTGACATACATGATGTTTTGAAAAGTAATTGACTTTCCAGTAATTTCAAACATACAACTTTACATACATAAAAACAAGTCTTGTACCTTGATTAAATATACTCCTAAATATTGATGTTGACATTATTAAAAATGGAATTGTTCTCATAAATTCTTTTTCAGATTATTTTTTGCCAGCGGATGCATATAAGACAGATTTTCATGACTTGATATTTTGTTCTGTAACTTTGCTTATTAATTAGTTGATTAGCTCAAATAATTCCTTTGCTGATTATAGGTAGTTTTATATATAAGATGATGTGACCTATGTTCTGTGAAGAGACCCGGTTTTAATTTTTCCATTCACCCATGGATGCCTTTTCTTTCTTTCCTCAAGATTCTGGGTAGAACTTCCAGTACACTATTGAGTAACGGTGATGAAGGCCAGCTTCCTGGCCCTGTTCCTGATTTCAGGAGTAAATCTTTCAGTCTTTAACGTTGAGCATGATGTTTGCTGTGGCTTTTTGTACTACTCTTTTCCATATTGAACAACTTTCCTTTTATTCCTGCTTTCTTGAGTGTTTTTCATGAAATAACACTGGATTTTCATTGTAGATGTTTTGCATTAATTGATATGATTATGTGTTTTTACTTCACACCATTATTGTGGTTGAATACATTGCTTACTTTTCATATGCTGAGCAACCTGAAATTCCTGGTGTAGAGATACTTGGCTTATGGCATTATCCATTTAAAGTTCTGTTGGTTTCATGTTGCTATTATTGTGTGATAGATTTTTACATTCCTATTTATAAGTTGTACTGGGGTAGTTTTCTTGTTTTTTTTCCTTTATTTTTAAAATCTTTTTTAAAATAGTGGTTTTCTTTCATTTGAATTATTTATTTACTTTGGCCACATCCCATGGCTTGTGGGATCTTAGTTCCCCAGTCAGGGATCGAACCCGAGCCCTTGGCAGTGAAAGCACAGAGTCCTAACCACTGGGCCACCAGAGTATTCCCCAGTTTTCTTTTTCAAGATGTATTTGTATAATCTGATTAGACTTGGCTTGGTGTAAGTGGTTTGGAGGGTTAGCATTAGGGCTGGGGCTGGTGTGAGGGTTGGGGCTGTGTATGGTTTATGGTTGCTGTTATGGTTTAAGTTTTATGGTTAATGAGTTATTTATGGGTATGGTTAATGACTATATTTTCTGGTTTGGTTATGGTTATGGTTTTGCTTATTGGTTAAGGTTTATGGTTTTGGTCTCAGGGTGTTTGGGTTCTGTGTTAGAGTGGGTGTTAGGGTATGGGTTAGAATTGGGGTACAGGTAGGCTACGGGTAGAGCATGGGTTAGGGTAAGGTACAGGTTTAGGGTACGGGTTAGGCTAAGGTTAGGTCAGGGCTTAGGGTCAGGATCAGAGTTTAGGGTTAGGGTCCATGTCAGGATTAGCGTCAAGCTTGAGCGAGGCCATTGTTTGCTGCTCCTCCAGTGCTGGATTCTCATTGATAGATGAATGAAATGTCTGCTCTGGTCACCCACTGTTTCAAATTGAGCTCAGCCTTAGTCAAGGGTTCTTAGGGCCTCAGAGGTCATGCAGGGTTTCCCTCCACCCTCCCTCCTGGGAAGGGTGATGCAGGCCCCACTCTGTCTGGGCAGCCCCAGGTCCAACATGGCCCTGACATGCAGGATACTAAGTAGACGTGATGTAAGACTTGGTGCATCAGTCTGCCAGCCCCCAGGTGCTGCCTTTTTTTTTTTTCTTAATTAATTAATTAATTAATTTTGGGCTGTGTTGGGTCTGCATTGCTGCCCGGAGGCTTTCTCTAGTTGCGGCGAGTGGGGGCTTCTCATTGCGGTGGCTTCTCTTGTTGCGGAGCACAGGCTCTAAGCGCGTGGGCTTCAGCAGTCGGGGCTCGCGGGTTCTAGAGCTCAGGCTCAGTAGTTGTGGTGCACGGGCTTAGTTGCTCCACAGCATGTGGGATCTTCCCGGACCAGGGCTCAAACCCGTGTCCCCTGCATGGGCAGGTGGATTCTTAACCACTGCGCCACCAGGGAAGTCTGGTGTTGCGTTCGTGAGGGCTGGTGGGGCCCTCTTGGGACTGGGCGGATCCTTTGTTCCATCTGCACGGGTGTCCAAGCAGGTCTCAGAACAGCCCTTGGCCTCTGAGCATCCAGGCAGGCACCCACGTTCCTCCAGCTCAGGTTAGCCTTGGCCCCTCCAGCCCCCGTGGCCAATTACTGAGCTGATTGTGTCTTTACTCTTTCAAATGAAATCACTCTCTCCAGGTGGGCGAGAAGTTTACTTGTGAACTTGGTTAGGGTTAGGGGTTAGGGGTTAAGGGTTAGGGTCAGGGTTAGGGCTAGGGCTAGGGGTTAGGGTTAGGCTTAGGGTTGGGTTAGGGTTAGGGGTTAGGGTTAGGGTTTAGGTTTAGGGTTAGGGTTAGTGTTGGGTTAGGGTTAGGGTTAAGGTAGGGTTAGGGTTGGGTTAGGGTTAGGGTTTAGGGTTAGGGTGTCCAGCCTTACGTCCCATTCAGCTGTGAGTGTAGATGTGGTCAGTCCAGTTGCCTCACAGCCCCTGATTGAATTTTGTAAGAATTCCTCTCTCTCTCTCACTGTCTTTCTCTTTTTATAATTAATTTTTTTAATGGGGTGTAGCTGATTTGCAATGTTGTGTTTCTTGGTGCTGTACATCCACTTGAGTCACTTACAGAGAGACATCAGTAAATTCTTTTCTAGTTTCTAGTAGTCAGATATATGTTTTTTCTGTGAATAGAGTGTGCTGAGTCCAGTTCCTTGAACAATGAGTATGTCTTGGCGATTACATTATTGGCGTATGGAACGGTATCTGTGCCAATTTCAACCTCCTGGTTTATGCATCACCGCACCACACTTTTCCCCTTAAGCAGCCGTAAGTGTGTTTTGTAAACGTGTGATGGTGTTCTGTTTGTAATTCAGTTCACGGTTGGCGATTTTTAGATTCCCTTTATAAGTGATATCTTATGATAAGTTTCCCTTGCTGTCTAACTTATTTCACTCTCAATGACCATACATAAGTCCCCCTGAGTCGCTGCAACTGGCCTCATTTCATTGATTTCAGGGCTGAGTAATATTCCGTCGTGCTTAAGTATCAAATTTTCTTTCACCATTTTTTCCTTCCAAGGACTATGAAGTTGTACCCAAGTCGAGGCTGTTGTAAGCATAGCAGCAGTAAACGGGGTGCCTGCGTCCTGTGGACTTTTGGATTTTCCAACATATAGGCCCATGAGTGGAAGCGCCCTATGCTTTGTAGCTCTGTTTTTTAGATGTTTTAGGAAACACAGCACACTTCTCCAGAGTGGCCGTTGGCAATTTACATTCCCCCCTTCAGCGTAACGAGGCTCCCTTTTCTCCTCTCCTTGTCCTGCATCTCTGGTTTTTACCCTTTGTGAGGATGGTCCTTTTTTCTGATTCGAAGTGATACCTCTCTGTAGTGTTGATTTGCATTGCCCGCTTCTTTGGTTGGCCAAAAAGGGCGTATGCGTTTTTCCTGAATATATTCTGGAAGTTAAATTTGAGAGACAGCTTTTCTTTTTAATTGATGAATTAATTTATTTATTTTTGGCTGTGTTGGGTCTTCGTTTCTGTGCGAAGGCTTTCTCTAGTTGTGGCAAGCGGGGGCCCCTCTTCATCGCGGTGCGCGGGCCTCCCACTATCGCGGCCTCTCTTGTTGCGGAGCACAGGCTCCAGACGCGCAGGCTCAGGAGTTGTGGCTCACGGGCCTAGTTGCTCCGCGGCATGTGGGATCCTCCCAGACCAGGGCTCGAACCCGTGTCCCCTGCATTAGCAGGCAGATTCTCAACCACTGCGCCACCAGGGAAGCCCCTTGAATAGTTTTGTATTTAAAGTTTGTCTGTGGGGACTTCCCTGGTGACGCAGTGGTTAAGAGTCCGCCTGCCAATGCAGGGGACACGGGCTCGAGCCCTGGTCCGGGAAGATCCCACATGCCGCAGAGCAACCAAGCCTGCACGGCACAACTACTGAAGCCTGCGCGCCTAGAGCCCGTGCTCGCCCACAAGAGAAGCCACCGCAATGAGAAGCCCGTGCACCGCAACGAAGAGGAGCCCCGCTCGACGTAACTAGAGGAAGCCCACGTGCAGCAACGAAGACCCAACGCAGCCAAACATAAATTATAAACTAAAATAAAATTTGCCTCTGAATAACTTGGAGTGAATTTGGTATAAGTTGTAAAGTTTGCATCTACATTCACTTCATTCCAAATGGTTTCCAATTAATTGTTCCTTAACTACTTTTGGAAAACTTTTGGGATAGAGACTCCATTTCAGTTTGAATTTCCAGTTTAATGGATTCAGCAGTCCTGTCAGTAGGGCACGCTGCCCCCAGTGACCTGTGAGGGAGGCGTGGCCTGCACTTCCTGCACTGACCACAGGGTGGCGCCGAGTTCGCCTCTCTGACCCACAGCGCATGCTCCTTCCATGGAACTCGATTGTGAGGGCAGCTGAGAGGAGTTGAGCCGCCTCAGGCGCGGGGGCGGGGGCGGGGGCCTTCGGGTAGGACGCCCGGCTCAGCGTCTCTGCTGAGAGGAGCTCGGTCTCCGTCTCCTCAGGACTCGCTGGGGTTTCGGCTTCAGGACAAAGTGGGGCTGCGTCCACGCTGACTAGGGAACTAGGTTTCCTGAGGACCCAGGTGATGCCTGAGGAAAAGGTGAAGAGACGGTGAGGAAAAGTGGGGAGAAGCTTCCTGTGGGCGACTGACCGTTGAGGGGGTCCGTCTTCGTGTGAGCGAGGGAGGGCTTGGCGTGGAAAGCTGGGTGTTTGGTCAGGTTTGTGTGCAGGGTAGCCAGCGTGAGTTATGGGGCGTCCAGTTTTCCCAGCACCATTTGTCGTGGGGCGTGTCGTGCTCCTTGGTGTGTCCTTGGTCCCTGTGTCATAAATTCACCGACCCCGTCCGTGTGGGTTGAATTCTGGTCTCTCTGTCCTGTTCCTCTGGTCCCTGTGCCCGTTTTGAGCCTGTTCCACACTGTTTTGGTGACCCTAGCTTCTCAGCAGAGTGTGACGTCAGGGAGGGAGATGCCTCCAGCCCGTTCTCTTTTTTCAGGGTTTCTTTGGCTATTTGGGGTCCTTTGTGGTTCCCCACAGATATTAGGAGGATTTGCTCTATTTGGGGGGAAAATACCATGGAATTTTGGGAGGGATTGCATTCACTGTGTCCACTGCTTTGGGTAGCATGGATATTTTAACAATATTAATTGTTCCATTCCATGAGAACAGGATATCTTTCCATTTCTTGGTGTGTTTTGCAATGTCTTCATCAATGTCTTCAAGTTTTCAGTGTGCAGGTCTTTCACCTCCTTGGTTGACTTTATTCCCAGGTATTTTGTTCTTTTTGATGCAGTTGTAAACAGGGTTGCTTTCTTTCTCTTTCTGATGGTTCATTATTAGTGTTTAGAAAGGCAACTGATTTCTGTGTATTGATTTTGCAACTTTACTGAATTGATTTATTAGTTCTAATAGTTTTTCTGTGGAATGAAGTGGAAAATTGGAATTCAAAAATCCCACTGTTTCTACCATATCCAGGTCGTCCACAACACGGAGGACAGCGGCTCCTAATATAACCTTCCCACAGTGCCTCTGAATGACATGTGGACTTTGGGTGAACTGGATCTGGGTAAGGCTTGGCTTCTATATGGAAGTTTGATGTTTTCTCTGCTTTTCTGGCATGCTGTTGACATACATGATGTTTTGAAAAGTAATTGACTTTCCAGTAATTTCAAACATACAACTTTACATACATAAAAACAAGTCTTGTACCTTGATTAAATATACTCCTAAATATTGATGTTGACATTATTAAAAATGGAATTGTTCTCATAAATTCTTTTTCAGATTATTTTTTGCCAGCGGATGCATATAAGACAGATTTTCATGACTTGATATTTTGTTCTGTAACTTTGCTTATTAATTAGTTGATTAGCTCAAATAATTCCTTTGCTGATTATAGGTAGTTTTATATATAAGATGATGTGACCTATGTTCTGTGAAGAGACCCGGTTTTAATTTTTCCATTCACCCATGGATGCCTTTTCTTTCTTTCCTCAAGATTCTGGGTAGAACTTCCAGTACACTATTGAGTAACGGTGATGAAGGCCAGCTTCCTGGCCCTGTTCCTGATTTCAGGAGTAAATCTTTCAGTCTTTAACGTTGAGCATGATGTTTGCTGTGGCTTTTTGTACTACTCTTTTCCATATTGAACAACTTTCCTTTTATTCCTGCTTTCTTGAGTGTTTTTCATGAAATAACACTGGATTTTCATTGTAGATGTTTTGCATTAATTGATATGATTATGTGTTTTTACTTCACACCATTATTGTGGTTGAATACATTGCTTACTTTTCATATGCTGAGCAACCTGAAATTCCTGGTGTAGAGATACTTGGCTTATGGCATTATCCATTTAAAGTTCTGTTGGTTTCATGTTGCTATTATTGTGTGATAGATTTTTACATTCCTATTTATAAGTTGTACTGGGGTAGTTTTCTTGTTTTTTTTCCTTTATTTTTAAAATCTTTTTTAAAATAGTGGTTTTCTTTCATTTGAATTATTTATTTACTTTGGCCACATCCCATGGCTTGTGGGATCTTAGTTCCCCAGTCAGGGATCGAACCCGAGCCCTTGGCAGTGAAAGCACAGAGTCCTAACCACTGGGCCACCAGAGTATTCCCCAGTTTTCTTTTTCAAGATGTATTTGTATAATCTGATTAGACTTGGCTTGGTGTAAGTGGTTTGGAGGGTTAGCATTAGGGCTGGGGCTGGTGTGAGGGTTGGGGCTGTGTATGGTTTATGGTTGCTGTTATGGTTTAAGTTTTATGGTTAATGAGTTATTTATGGGTATGGTTAATGACTATATTTTCTGGTTTGGTTATGGTTATGGTTTTGCTTATTGGTTAAGGTTTATGGTTTTGGTCTCAGGGTGTTTGGGTTCTGTGTTAGAGTGGGTGTTAGGGTATGGGTTAGAATTGGGGTACAGGTAGGCTACGGGTAGAGCATGGGTTAGGGTAAGGTACAGGTTTAGGGTACGGGTTAGGCTAAGGTTAGGTCAGGGCTTAGGGTCAGGATCAGAGTTTAGGGTTAGGGTCCATGTCAGGATTAGCGTCAAGCTTGAGCGAGGCCATTGTTTGCTGCTCCTCCAGTGCTGGATTCTCATTGATAGATGAATGAAATGTCTGCTCTGGTCACCCACTGTTTCAAATTGAGCTCAGCCTTAGTCAAGGGTTCTTAGGGCCTCAGAGGTCATGCAGGGTTTCCCTCCACCCTCCCTCCTGGGAAGGGTGATGCAGGCCCCACTCTGTCTGGGCAGCCCCAGGTCCAACATGGCCCTGACATGCAGGATACTAAGTAGACGTGATGTAAGACTTGGTGCATCAGTCTGCCAGCCCCCAGGTGCTGCCTTTTTTTTTTTTCTTAATTAATTAATTAATTAATTTTGGGCTGTGTTGGGTCTGCATTGCTGCCCGGAGGCTTTCTCTAGTTGCGGCGAGTGGGGGCTTCTCATTGCGGTGGCTTCTCTTGTTGCGGAGCACAGGCTCTAAGCGCGTGGGCTTCAGCAGTCGGGGCTCGCGGGTTCTAGAGCTCAGGCTCAGTAGTTGTGGTGCACGGGCTTAGTTGCTCCACAGCATGTGGGATCTTCCCGGACCAGGGCTCAAACCCGTGTCCCCTGCATGGGCAGGTGGATTCTTAACCACTGCGCCACCAGGGAAGTCTGGTGTTGCGTTCGTGAGGGCTGGTGGGGCCCTCTTGGGACTGGGCGGATCCTTTGTTCCATCTGCACGGGTGTCCAAGCAGGTCTCAGAACAGCCCTTGGCCTCTGAGCATCCAGGCAGGCACCCACGTTCCTCCAGCTCAGGTTAGCCTTGGCCCCTCCAGCCCCCGTGGCCAATTACTGAGCTGATTGTGTCTTTACTCTTTCAAATGAAATCACTCTCTCCAGGTGGGCGAGAAGTTTACTTGTGAACTTGGTTAGGGTTAGGGGTTAGGGGTTAAGGGTTAGGGTCAGGGTTAGGGCTAGGGCTAGGGGTTAGGGTTAGGCTTAGGGTTGGGTTAGGGTTAGGGGTTAGGGTTAGGGTTTAGGTTTAGGGTTAGGGTTAGTGTTGGGTTAGGGTTAGGGTTAAGGTAGGGTTAGGGTTGGGTTAGGGTTAGGGTTTAGGGTTAGGGTGTCCAGCCTTACGTCCCATTCAGCTGTGAGTGTAGATGTGGTCAGTCCAGTTGCCTCACAGCCCCTGATTGAATTTTGTAAGAATTCCTCTCTCTCTCTCACTGTCTTTCTCTTTTTATAATTAATTTTTTTAATGGGGTGTAGCTGATTTGCAATGTTGTGTTTCTTGGTGCTGTACATCCACTTGAGTCACTTACAGAGAGACATCAGTAAATTCTTTTCTAGTTTCTAGTAGTCAGATATATGTTTTTTCTGTGAATAGAGTGTGCTGAGTCCAGTTCCTTGAACAATGAGTATGTCTTGGCGATTACATTATTGGCGTATGGAACGGTATCTGTGCCAATTTCAACCTCCTGGTTTATGCATCACCGCACCACACTTTTCCCCTTAAGCAGCCGTAAGTGTGTTTTGTAAACGTGTGATGGTGTTCTGTTTGTAATTCAGTTCACGGTTGGCGATTTTTAGATTCCCTTTATAAGTGATATCTTATGATAAGTTTCCCTTGCTGTCTAACTTATTTCACTCTCAATGACCATACATAAGTCCCCCTGAGTCGCTGCAACTGGCCTCATTTCATTGATTTCAGGGCTGAGTAATATTCCGTCGTGCTTAAGTATCAAATTTTCTTTCACCATTTTTTCCTTCCAAGGACTATGAAGTTGTACCCAAGTCGAGGCTGTTGTAAGCATAGCAGCAGTAAACGGGGTGCCTGCGTCCTGTGGACTTTTGGATTTTCCAACATATAGGCCCATGAGTGGAAGCGCCCTATGCTTTGTAGCTCTGTTTTTTAGATGTTTTAGGAAACACAGCACACTTCTCCAGAGTGGCCGTTGGCAATTTACATTCCCCCCTTCAGCGTAACGAGGCTCCCTTTTCTCCTCTCCTTGTCCTGCATCTCTGGTTTTTACCCTTTGTGAGGATGGTCCTTTTTTCTGATTCGAAGTGATACCTCTCTGTAGTGTTGATTTGCATTGCCCGCTTCTTTGGTTGGCCAAAAAGGGCGTATGCGTTTTTCCTGAATATATTCTGGAAGTTAAATTTGAGAGACAGCTTTTCTTTTTAATTGATGAATTAATTTATTTATTTTTGGCTGTGTTGGGTCTTCGTTTCTGTGCGAAGGCTTTCTCTAGTTGTGGCAAGCGGGGGCCCCTCTTCATCGCGGTGCGCGGGCCTCCCACTATCGCGGCCTCTCTTGTTGCGGAGCACAGGCTCCAGACGCGCAGGCTCAGGAGTTGTGGCTCACGGGCCTAGTTGCTCCGCGGCATGTGGGATCCTCCCAGACCAGGGCTCGAACCCGTGTCCCCTGCATTAGCAGGCAGATTCTCAACCACTGCGCCACCAGGGAAGCCCCTTGAATAGTTTTGTATTTAAAGTTTGTCTGTGGGGACTTCCCTGGTGACGCAGTGGTTAAGAGTCCGCCTGCCAATGCAGGGGACACGGGCTCGAGCCCTGGTCCGGGAAGATCCCACATGCCGCAGAGCAACCAAGCCTGCACGGCACAACTACTGAAGCCTGCGCGCCTAGAGCCCGTGCTCGCCCACAAGAGAAGCCACCGCAATGAGAAGCCCGTGCACCGCAACGAAGAGGAGCCCCGCTCGACGTAACTAGAGGAAGCCCACGTGCAGCAACGAAGACCCAACGCAGCCAAACATAAATTATAAACTAAAATAAAATTTGCCTCTGAATAACTTTGAGTGAATTTGGTATAAGTTGTAAAGTTTGCATCTACATTCACTTCATTCCAAATGGTTTCCAATTAATTGTTCCTTAACTACTTTTGGAAAACTTTTGGGATAGAGACTCCATTTCAGTTTGAATTTCCAGTTTAATGGATTCAGCAGTCCTGTCAGTAGGGCACGCTGCCCCCAGTGACCTGTGAGGGAGGCGTGGCCTGCACTTCCTGCACTGACCACAGGGTGGCGCCGAGTTCGCCTCTCTGACCCACAGCGCATGCTCCTTCCATGGAACTCGATTGTGAGGGCAGCTGAGAGGAGTTGAGCCGCCTCAGGCGCGGGGGCGGGGGCGGGGGCCTTCGGGTAGGACGCCCGGCTCAGCGTCTCTGCTGAGAGGAGCTCGGTCTCCGTCTCCTCAGGACTCGCTGGGGTTTCGGCTTCAGGACAAAGTGGGGCTGCGTCCACGCTGACTAGGGAACTAGGTTTCCTGAGGACCCAGGTGATGCCTGAGGAAAAGGTGAAGAGACGGTGAGGAAAAGTGGGGAGAAGCTTCCTGTGGGCGACTGACCGTTGAGGGGGTCCGTCTTCGTGTGAGCGAGGGAGGGCTTGGCGTGGAAAGCTGGGTGTTTGGTCAGGTTTGTGTGCAGGGTAGCCAGCGTGAGTTATGGGGCGTCCAGTTTTCCCAGCACCATTTGTCGTGGGGCGTGTCGTGCTCCTTGGTGTGTCCTTGGTCCCTGTGTCATAAATTCACCGACCCCGTCCGTGTGGGTTGAATTCTGGTCTCTCTGTCCTGTTCCTCTGGTCCCTGTGCCCGTTTTGAGCCTGTTCCACACTGTTTTGGTGACCCTAGCTTCTCAGCAGAGTGTGACGTCAGGGAGGGAGATGCCTCCAGCCCGTTCTCTTTTTTCAGGGTTTCTTTGGCTATTTGGTGTCCTTTGTGGTTCCCCACAGATATTAGGAGGATTTGCTCTATTTGGGGGGAAAATACCATGGAATTTTGGGAGGGATTGCATTCACTGTGTCCACTGCTTTGGGTAGCATGGATATTTTAACAATATTAATTGTTCCATTCCATGAGAACAGGATATCTTTCCATTTCTTGGTGTGTTTTGCAATGTCTTCATCAATGTCTTCAAGTTTTCAGTGTGCAGGTCTTTCACCTCCTTGGTTGACTTTATTCCCAGGTATTTTGTTCTTTTTGATGCAGTTGTAAACAGGGTTGCTTTCTTTCTCTTTCTGATGGTTCATTATTAGTGTTTAGAAAGGCAACTGATTTCTGTGTATTGATTTTGCAACTTTACTGAATTGATTTATTAGTTCTAATAGTTTTTCTGTGGAATGAAGTGGAAAATTGGAATTCAAAAATCCCACTGTTTCTACCATATCCAGGTCGTCCACAACACGGAGGACAGCGGCTCCTAATATAACCTTCCCACAGTGCCTCTGAATGACATGTGGACTTTGGGTGAACTGGATCTGGGTAAGGCTTGGCTTCTATATGGAAGTTTGATGTTTTCTCTGCTTTTCTGGCATGCTGTTGACATACATGATGTTTTGAAAAGTAATTGACTTTCCAGTAATTTCAAACATACAACTTTACATACATAAAAACAAGTCTTGTACCTTGATTAAATATACTCCTAAATATTGATGTTGACATTATTAAAAATGGAATTGTTCTCATAAATTCTTTTTCAGATTATTTTTTGCCAGCGGATGCATATAAGACAGATTTTCATGACTTGATATTTTGTTCTGTAACTTTGCTTATTAATTAGTTGATTAGCTCAAATAATTCCTTTGCTGATTATAGGTAGTTTTATATATAAGATGATGTGACCTATGTTCTGTGAAGAGACCCGGTTTTAATTTTTCCATTCACCCATGGATGCCTTTTCTTTCTTTCCTCAAGATTCTGGGTAGAACTTCCAGTACACTATTGAGTAACGGTGATGAAGGCCAGCTTCCTGGCCCTGTTCCTGATTTCAGGAGTAAATCTTTCAGTCTTTAACGTTGAGCATGATGTTTGCTGTGGCTTTTTGTACTACTCTTTTCCATATTGAACAACTTTCCTTTTATTCCTGCTTTCTTGAGTGTTTTTCATGAAATAACACTGGATTTTCATTGTAGATGTTTTGCATTAATTGATATGATTATGTGTTTTTACTTCACACCATTATTGTGGTTGAATACATTGCTTACTTTTCATATGCTGAGCAACCTGAAATTCCTGGTGTAGAGATACTTGGCTTATGGCATTATCCATTTAAAGTTCTGTTGGTTTCATGTTGCTATTATTGTGTGATAGATTTTTACATTCCTATTTATAAGTTGTACTGGGGTAGTTTTCTTGTTTTTTTTCCTTTATTTTTAAAATCTTTTTTAAAATAGTGGTTTTCTTTCATTTGAATTATTTATTTACTTTGGCCACATCCCATGGCTTGTGGGATCTTAGTTCCCCAGTCAGGGATCGAACCCGAGCCCTTGGCAGTGAAAGCACAGAGTCCTAACCACTGGGCCACCAGAGTATTCCCCAGTTTTCTTTTTCAAGATGTATTTGTATAATCTGATTAGACTTGGCTTGGTGTAAGTGGTTTGGAGGGTTAGCATTAGGGCTGGGGCTGGTGTGAGGGTTGGGGCTGTGTATGGTTTATGGTTGCTGTTATGGTTTAAGTTTTATGGTTAATGAGTTATTTATGGGTATGGTTAATGACTATATTTTCTGGTTTGGTTATGGTTATGGTTTTGCTTATTGGTTAAGGTTTATGGTTTTGGTCTCAGGGTGTTTGGGTTCTGTGTTAGAGTGGGTGTTAGGGTATGGGTTAGAATTGGGGTACAGGTAGGCTACGGGTAGAGCATGGGTTAGGGTAAGGTACAGGTTTAGGGTACGGGTTAGGCTAAGGTTAGGTCAGGGCTTAGGGTCAGGATCAGAGTTTAGGGTTAGGGTCCATGTCAGGATTAGCGTCAAGCTTGAGCGAGGCCATTGTTTGCTGCTCCTCCAGTGCTGGATTCTCATTGATAGATGAATGAAATGTCTGCTCTGGTCACCCACTGTTTCAAATTGAGCTCAGCCTTAGTCAAGGGTTCTTAGGGCCTCAGAGGTCATGCAGGGTTTCCCTCCACCCTCCCTCCTGGGAAGGGTGATGCAGGCCCCACTCTGTCTGGGCAGCCCCAGGTCCAACATGGCCCTGACATGCAGGATACTAAGTAGACGTGATGTAAGACTTGGTGCATCAGTCTGCCAGCCCCCAGGTGCTGCCTTTTTTTTTTTTCTTAATTAATTAATTAATTAATTTTGGGCTGTGTTGGGTCTGCATTGCTGCCCGGAGGCTTTCTCTAGTTGCGGCGAGTGGGGGCTTCTCATTGCGGTGGCTTCTCTTGTTGCGGAGCACAGGCTCTAAGCGCGTGGGCTTCAGCAGTCGGGGCTCGCGGGTTCTAGAGCTCAGGCTCAGTAGTTGTGGTGCACGGGCTTAGTTGCTCCACAGCATGTGGGATCTTCCCGGACCAGGGCTCAAACCCGTGTCCCCTGCATGGGCAGGTGGATTCTTAACCACTGCGCCACCAGGGAAGTCTGGTGTTGCGTTCGTGAGGGCTGGTGGGGCCCTCTTGGGACTGGGCGGATCCTTTGTTCCATCTGCACGGGTGTCCAAGCAGGTCTCAGAACAGCCCTTGGCCTCTGAGCATCCAGGCAGGCACCCACGTTCCTCCAGCTCAGGTTAGCCTTGGCCCCTCCAGCCCCCGTGGCCAATTACTGAGCTGATTGTGTCTTTACTCTTTCAAATGAAATCACTCTCTCCAGGTGGGCGAGAAGTTTACTTGTGAACTTGGTTAGGGTTAGGGGTTAGGGGTTAAGGGTTAGGGTCAGGGTTAGGGCTAGGGCTAGGGGTTAGGGTTAGGCTTAGGGTTGGGTTAGGGTTAGGGGTTAGGGTTAGGGTTTAGGTTTAGGGTTAGGGTTAGTGTTGGGTTAGGGTTAGGGTTAAGGTAGGGTTAGGGTTGGGTTAGGGTTAGGGTTTAGGGTTAGGGTGTCCAGCCTTACGTCCCATTCAGCTGTGAGTGTAGATGTGGTCAGTCCAGTTGCCTCACAGCCCCTGATTGAATTTTGTAAGAATTCCTCTCTCTCTCTCACTGTCTTTCTCTTTTTATAATTAATTTTTTTAATGGGGTGTAGCTGATTTGCAATGTTGTGTTTCTTGGTGCTGTACATCCACTTGAGTCACTTACAGAGAGACATCAGTAAATTCTTTTCTAGTTTCTAGTAGTCAGATATATGTTTTTTCTGTGAATAGAGTGTGCTGAGTCCAGTTCCTTGAACAATGAGTATGTCTTGGCGATTACATTATTGGCGTATGGAACGGTATCTGTGCCAATTTCAACCTCCTGGTTTATGCATCACCGCACCACACTTTTCCCCTTAAGCAGCCGTAAGTGTGTTTTGTAAACGTGTGATGGTGTTCTGTTTGTAATTCAGTTCACGGTTGGCGATTTTTAGATTCCCTTTATAAGTGATATCTTATGATAAGTTTCCCTTGCTGTCTAACTTATTTCACTCTCAATGACCATACATAAGTCCCCCTGAGTCGCTGCAACTGGCCTCATTTCATTGATTTCAGGGCTGAGTAATATTCCGTCGTGCTTAAGTATCAAATTTTCTTTCACCATTTTTTCCTTCCAAGGACTATGAAGTTGTACCCAAGTCGAGGCTGTTGTAAGCATAGCAGCAGTAAACGGGGTGCCTGCGTCCTGTGGACTTTTGGATTTTCCAACATATAGGCCCATGAGTGGAAGCGCCCTATGCTTTGTAGCTCTGTTTTTTAGATGTTTTAGGAAACACAGCACACTTCTCCAGAGTGGCCGTTGGCAATTTACATTCCCCCCTTCAGCGTAACGAGGCTCCCTTTTCTCCTCTCCTTGTCCTGCATCTCTGGTTTTTACCCTTTGTGAGGATGGTCCTTTTTTCTGATTCGAAGTGATACCTCTCTGTAGTGTTGATTTGCATTGCCCGCTTCTTTGGTTGGCCAAAAAGGGCGTATGCGTTTTTCCTGAATATATTCTGGAAGTTAAATTTGAGAGACAGCTTTTCTTTTTAATTGATGAATTAATTAATTTATTTTTGGCTGTGTTGGGTCTTCGTTTCTGTGCGAAGGCTTTCTCTAGTTGTGGCAAGCGGGGGCCCCTCTTCATCGCGGTGCGCGGGCCTCCCACTATCGCGGCCTCTCTTGTTGCGGAGCACAGGCTCCAGACGCGCAGGCTCAGGAGTTGTGGCTCACGGGCCTAGTTGCTCCGCGGCATGTGGGATCCTCCCAGACCAGGGCTCGAACCCGTGTCCCCTGCATTAGCAGGCAGATTCTCAACCACTGCGCCACCAGGGAAGCCCCTTGAATAGTTTTGTATTTAAAGTTTGTCTGTGGGGACTTCCCTGGTGACGCAGTGGTTAAGAGTCCGCCTGCCAATGCAGGGGACACGGGCTCGAGCCCTGGTCCGGGAAGATCCCACATGCCGCAGAGCAACCAAGCCTGCACGGCACAACTACTGAAGCCTGCGCGCCTAGAGCCCGTGCTCGCCCACAAGAGAAGCCACCGCAATGAGAAGCCCGTGCACCGCAACGAAGAGGAGCCCCGCTCGACGTAACTAGAGGAAGCCCACGTGCAGCAACGAAGACCCAACGCAGCCAAACATAAATTATAAACTAAAATAAAATTTGCCTCTGAATAACTTTGAGTGAATTTGGTATAAGTTGTAAAGTTTGCATCTACATTCACTTCATTCCAAATGGTTTCCAATTAATTGTTCCTTAACTACTTTTAGAAAACTTTTGGGATAGAGACTCCATTTCAGTTTGAATTTCCAGTTTAATGGATTCAGCAGTCCTGTCAGTAGGGCACGCTGCCCCCAGTGACCTGTGAGGGAGGCGTGGCCTGCACTTCCTGCACTGACCACAGGGTGGCGCCGAGTTCGCCTCTCTGACCCACAGCGCATGCTCGTTCCATGGAACTCGATTGTGAGGGCAGCTGAGAGGAGTTGAGCCGCCTCAGGCGCGGGGGCGGGGGCGGGGGCCTTCGGGTAGGACGCCCGGCTCAGCGTCTCTGCTGAGAGGAGCTCGGTCTCCGTCTCCTCAGGACTCGCTGGGGTTTCGGCTTCAGGACAAAGTGGGGCTGCGTCCACGCTGACTAGGGAACTAGGTTTCCTGAGGACCCAGGTGATGCCTGAGGAAAAGGTGAAGAGACGGTGAGGAAAAGTGGGGAGAAGCTTCCTGTGGGCGACTGACCGTTGAGGGGGTCCGTCTTCGTGTGAGCGAGGGAGGGCTTGGCGTGGAAAGCTGGGTGTTTGGTCAGGTTTGTGTGCAGGGTAGCCAGCGTGAGTTATGGGGCGTCCAGTTTTCCCAGCACCATTTGTCGTGGGGCGTGTCGTGCTCCTTGGTGTGTCCTTGGTCCCTGTGTCATAAATTCACCGACCCCGTCCGTGTGGGTTGAATTCTGGTCTCTCTGTCCTGTTCCTCTGGTCCCTGTGCCCGTTTTGAGCCAGTTCCACACTGTTTTGGTGACCGTAGCTTCTCAGCAGAGTGTGACGTCAGGGAGGGAGATGCCTCCAGCCCGTTCTCTTTTTTCAGGGTTTCTTTGGCTATTTGGGGTCCTTTGTGGTTCCCCACAGATATTAGGAGGATTTGCTCTATTTGGGGGGAAAATACCATGGAATTTTGGGAGGGATTGCATTCACTGTGTCCACTGCTTTGGGTAGCATGGATATTTTAACAATATTAATTGTTCCATTCCATGAGAACAGGATATCTTTCCATTTCTTGGTGTGTTTTGCAATGTCTTCATCAATGTCTTCAAGTTTTCAGTGTGCAGGTCTTTCACCTCCTTGGTTGACTTTATTCCCAGGTATTTTGTTCTTTTTGATGCAGTTGTAAACAGGGTTGCTTTCTTTCTCTTTCTGATGGTTCATTATTAGTGTTTAGAAAGGCAACTGATTTCTGTGTATTGATTTTGCAACTTTACTGAATTGATTTATTAGTTCTAATAGTTTTTCTGTGGAATGAAGTGGAAAATTGGAATTCAAAAATCCCACTGTTTCTACCATATCCAGGTCGTCCACAACACGGAGGACAGCGGCTCCTAATATAACCTTCCCACAGTGCCTCTGAATGACATGTGGACTTTGGGTGAACTGGATCTGGGTAAGGCTTGGCTTCTATATGGAAGTTTGATGTTTTCTCTGCTTTTCTGGCATGCTGTTGACATACATGATGTTTTGAAAAGTAATTGACTTTCCAGTAATTTCAAACATACAACTTTACATACATAAAAACAAGTCTTGTACCTTGATTAAATATACTCCTAAATATTGATGTTGACATTATTAAAAATGGAATTGTTCTCATAAATTCTTTTTCAGATTATTTTTTGCCAGCGGATGCATATAAGACAGATTTTCATGACTTGATATTTTGTTCTGTAACTTTGCTTATTAATTAGTTGATTAGCTCAAATAATTCCTTTGCTGATTATAGGTAGTTTTATATATAAGATGATGTGACCTATGTTCTGTGAAGAGACCCGGTTTTAATTTTTCCATTCACCCATGGATGCCTTTTCTTTCTTTCCTCAAGATTCTGGGTAGAACTTCCAGTACACTATTGAGTAACGGTGATGAAGGCCAGCTTCCTGGCCCTGTTCCTGATTTCAGGAGTAAATCTTTCAGTCTTTAACGTTGAGCATGATGTTTGCTGTGGCTTTTTGTACTACTCTTTTCCATATTGAACAACTTTCCTTTTATTCCTGCTTTCTTGAGTGTTTTTCATGAAATAACACTGGATTTTCATTGTAGATGTTTTGCATTAATTGATATGATTATGTGTTTTTACTTCACACCATTATTGTGGTTGAATACATTGCTTACTTTTCATATGCTGAGCAACCTGAAATTCCTGGTGTAGAGATACTTGGCTTATGGCATTATCCATTTAAAGTTCTGTTGGTTTCATGTTGCTATTATTGTGTGATAGATTTTTACATTCCTATTTATAAGTTGTACTGGGGTAGTTTTCTTGTTTTTTTTCCTTTATTCTTAAAATCTTTTTTAAAATAGTGGTTTTCTTTCATTTGAATTATTTATTTACTTTGGCCACATCCCATGGCTTGTGGGATCTTAGTTCCCCAGTCAGGGATCGAACCCGAGCCCTTGGCAGTGAAAGCACAGAGTCCTAACCACTGGGCCACCAGAGTATTCCCCAGTTTTCTTTTTCAAGATGTATTTGTATAATCTGATTAGACTTGGCTTGGTGTAAGTGGTTTGGAGGGTTAGCATTAGGGCTGGGGCTGGTGTGAGGGTTGGGGCTGTGTATGGTTTATGGTTGCTGTTATGGTTTAAGTTTTATGGTTAATGAGTTATTTATGGGTATGGTTAATGACTATATTTTCTGGTTTGGTTATGGTTATGGTTTTGCTTATTGGTTAAGGTTTATGGTTTTGGTCTCAGGGTGTTTGGGTTCTGTGTTAGAGTGGGTGTTAGGGTATGGGTTAGAATTGGGGTACAGGTAGGCTACGGGTAGAGCATGGGTTAGGGTAAGGTACAGGTTTAGGGTACGGGTTAGGCTAAGGTTAGGTCAGGGCTTAGGGTCAGGATCAGAGTTTAGGGTTAGGGTCCATGTCAGGATTAGCGTCAAGCTTGAGCGAGGCCATTGTTTGCTGCTCCTCCAGTGCTGGATTCTCATTGATAGATGAATGAAATGTCTGCTCTGGTCACCCACTGTTTCAAATTGAGCTCAGCCTTAGTCAAGGGTTCTTAGGGCCTCAGAGGTCATGCAGGGTTTCCCTCCACCCTCCCTCCTGGGAAGGGTGATGCAGGCCCCACTCTGTCTGGGCAGCCCCAGGTCCAACATGGCCCTGACATGCAGGATACTAAGTAGACGTGATGTAAGACTTGGTGCATCAGTCTGCCAGCCCCCAGGTGCTGCCTTTTTTTTTTTCTTAATTAATTAATTAATTAATTTTGGGCTGTGTTGGGTCTGCATTGCTGCCCGGAGGCTTTCTCTAGTTGCGGCGAGTGGGGGCTTCTCATTGCGGTGGCTTCTCTTGTTGCGGAGCACAGGCTCTAAGCGCGTGGGCTTCAGCAGTCGGGGCTCGCGGGTTCTAGAGCTCAGGCTCAGTAGTTGTGGTGCACGGGCTTAGTTGCTCCACAGCATGTGGGATCTTCCCGGACCAGGGCTCAAACCCGTGTCCCCTGCATGGGCAGGTGGATTCTTAACCACTGCGCCACCAGGGAAGTCTGGTGTTGCGTTCGTGAGGGCTGGTGGGGCCCTCTTGGGACTGGGCGGATCCTTTGTTCCATCTGCACGGGTGTCCAAGCAGGTCTCAGAACAGCCCTTGGCCTCTGAGCATCCAGGCAGGCACCCACGTTCCTCCAGCTCAGGTTAGCCTTGGCCCCTCCAGCCCCCGTGGCCAATTACTGAGCTGATTGTGTCTTTACTCTTTCAAATGAAATCACTCTCTCCAGGTGGGCGAGAAGTTTACTTGTGAACTTGGTTAGGGTTAGGGGTTAGGGGTTAAGGGTTAGGGTCAGGGTTAGGGCTAGGGCTAGGGGTTAGGGTTAGGCTTAGGGTTGGGTTAGGGTTAGGGGTTAGGGTTAGGGTTTAGGTTTAGGGTTAGGGTTAGTGTTGGGTTAGGGTTAGGGTTAAGGTAGGGTTAGGGTTGGGTTAGGGTTAGGGTTTAGGGTTAGGGTGTCCAGCCTTACGTCCCATTCAGCTGTGAGTGTAGATGTGGTCAGTCCAGTTGCCTCACAGCCCCTGATTGAATTTTGTAAGAATTCCTCTCTCTCTCTCACTGTCTTTCTCTTTTTATAATTAATTTTTTTAATGGGGTGTAGCTGATTTGCAATGTTGTGTTTCTTGGTGCTGTACATCCACTTGAGTCACTTACAGAGAGACATCAGTAAATTCTTTTCTAGTTTCTAGTAGTCAGATATATGTTTTTTCTGTGAATAGAGTGTGCTGAGTCCAGTTCCTTGAACAATGAGTATGTCTTGGCGATTACATTATTGGCGTATGGAACGGTATCTGTGCCAATTTCAACCTCCTGGTTTATGCATCACCGCACCACACTTTTCCCCTTAAGCAGCCGTAAGTGTGTTTTGTAAACGTGTGATGGTGTTCTGTTTGTAATTCAGTTCACGGTTGGCGATTTTTAGATTCCCTTTATAAGTGATATCTTATGATAAGTTTCCCTTGCTGTCTAACTTATTTCACTCTCAATGACCATACATAAGTCCCCCTGAGTCGCTGCAACTGGCCTCATTTCATTGATTTCAGGGCTGAGTAATATTCCGTCGTGCTTAAGTATCAAATTTTCTTTCACCATTTTTTCCTTCCAAGGACTATGAAGTTGTACCCAAGTCGAGGCTGTTGTAAGCATAGCAGCAGTAAACGGGGTGCCTGCGTCCTGTGGACTTTTGGATTTTCCAACATATAGGCCCATGAGTGGAAGCGCCCTATGCTTTGTAGCTCTGTTTTTTAGATGTTTTAGGAAACACAGCACACTTCTCCAGAGTGGCCGTTGGCAATTTACATTCCCCCCTTCAGCGTAACGAGGCTCCCTTTTCTCCTCTCCTTGTCCTGCATCTCTGGTTTTTACCCTTTGTGAGGATGGTCCTTTTTTCTGATTCGAAGTGATACCTCTCTGTAGTGTTGATTTGCATTGCCCGCTTCTTTGGTTGGCCAAAAAGGGCGTATGCGTTTTTCCTGAATATATTCTGGAAGTTAAATTTGAGAGACAGCTTTTCTTTTTAATTGATGAATTAATTTATTTATTTTTGGCTGTGTTGGGTCTTCGTTTCTGTGCGAAGGCTTTCTCTAGTTGTGGCAAGCGGGGGCCCCTCTTCATCGCGGTGCGCGGGCCTCCCACTATCGCGGCCTCTCTTGTTGCGGAGCACAGGCTCCAGACGCGCAGGCTCAGGAGTTGTGGCTCACGGGCCTAGTTGCTCCGCGGCATGTGGGATCCTCCCAGACCAGGGCTCGAACCCGTGTCCCCTGCATTAGCAGGCAGATTCTCAACCACTGCGCCACCAGGGAAGCCCCTTGAATAGTTTTGTATTTAAAGTTTGTCTGTGGGGACTTCCCTGGTGACGCAGTGGTTAAGAGTCCGCCTGCCAATGCAGGGGACACGGGCTCGAGCCCTGGTCCGGGAAGATCCCACATGCCGCAGAGCAACCAAGCCTGCACGGCACAACTACTGAAGCCTGCGCGCCTAGAGCCCGTGCTCGCCCACAAGAGAAGCCACCGCAATGAGAAGCCCGTGCACCGCAACGAAGAGGAGCCCCGCTCGACGTAACTAGAGGAAGCCCACGTGCAGCAACGAAGACCCAACGCAGCCAAACATAAATTATAAACTAAAATAAAATTTGCCTCTGAATAACTTTGAGTGAATTTGGTATAAGTTGTAAAGTTTGCATCTACATTCACTTCATTCCAAATGGTTTCCAATTAATTGTTCCTTAACTACTTTTGGAAAACTTTTGGGATAGAGACTCCATTTCAGTTTGAATTTCCAGTTTAATGGATTCAGCAGTCCTGTCAGTAGGGCACGCTGCCCCCAGTGACCTGTGAGGGAGGCGTGGCCTGCACTTCCTGCACTGACCACAGGGTGGCGCCGAGTTCGCCTCTCTGACCCACAGCGCATGCTCCTTCCATGGAACTCGATTGTGAGGGCAGCTGAGAGGAGTTGAGCCGCCTCAGGCGCGGGGGCGGGGGCGGGGGCCTTCGGGTAGGACGCCCGGCTCAGCGTCTCTGCTGAGAGGAGCTCGGTCTCCGTCTCCTCAGGACTCGCTGGGGTTTCGGCTTCAGGACAAAGTGGGGCTGCGTCCACGCTGACTAGGGAACTAGGTTTCCTGAGGACCCAGGTGATGCCTGAGGAAAAGGTGAAGAGACGGTGAGGAAAAGTGGGGAGAAGCTTCCTGTGGGCGACTGACCGTTGAGGGGGTCCGTCTTCGTGTGAGCGAGGGAGGGCTTGGCGTGGAAAGCTGGGTGTTTGGTCAGGTTTGTGTGCAGGGTAGCCAGCGTGAGTTATGGGGCGTCCAGTTTTCCCAGCACCATTTGTCGTGGGGCGTGTCGTGCTCCTTGGTGTGTCCTTGGTCCCTGTGTCATAAATTCACCGACCCCGTCCGTGTGGGTTGAATTCTGGTCTCTCTGTCCTGTTCCTCTGGTCCCTGTGCCCGTTTTGAGCCTGTTCCACACTGTTTTGGTGACCCTAGCTTCTCAGCAGAGTGTGACGTCAGGGAGGGAGATGCCTCCAGCCCGTTCTCTTTTTTCAGGGTTTCTTTGGCTATTTGGGGTCCTTTGTGGTTCCCCACAGATATTAGGAGGATTTGCTCTATTTGGGGGGAAAATACCATGGAATTTTGGGAGGGATTGCATTCACTGTGTCCACTGCTTTGGGTAGCATGGATATTTTAACAATATTAATTGTTCCATTCCATGAGAACAGGATATCTTTCCATTTCTTGGTGTGTTTTGCAATGTCTTCATCAATGTCTTCAAGTTTTCAGTGTGCAGGTCTTTCACCTCCTTGGTTGACTTTATTCCCAGGTATTTTGTTCTTTTTGATGCAGTTGTAAACAGGGTTGCTTTCTTTCTCTTTCTGATGGTTCATTATTAGTGTTTAGAAAGGCAACTGATTTCTGTGTATTGATTTTGCAACTTTACTGAATTGATTTATTAGTTCTAATAGTTTTTCTGTGGAATGAAGTGGAAAATTGGAATTCAAAAATCCCACTGTTTCTACCATATCCAGGTCGTCCACAACACGGAGGACAGCGGCTCCTAATATAACCTTCCCACAGTGCCTCTGAATGACATGTGGACTTTGGGTGAACTGGATCTGGGTAAGGCTTGGCTTCTATATGGAAGTTTGATGTTTTCTCTGCTTTTCTGGCATGCTGTTGACATACATGATGTTTTGAAAAGTAATTGACTTTCCAGTAATTTCAAACATACAACTTTACATACATAAAAACAAGTCTTGTACCTTGATTAAATATACTCCTAAATATTGATGTTGACATTATTAAAAATGGAATTGTTCTCATAAATTCTTTTTCAGATTATTTTTTGCCAGCGGATGCATATAAGACAGATTTTCATGACTTGATATTTTGTTCTGTAACTTTGCTTATTAATTAGTTGATTAGCTCAAATAATTCCTTTGCTGATTATAGGTAGTTTTATATATAAGATGATGTGACCTATGTTCTGTGAAGAGACCCGGTTTTAATTTTTCCATTCACCCATGGATGCCTTTTCTTTCTTTCCTCAAGATTCTGGGTAGAACTTCCAGTACACTATTGAGTAACGGTGATGAAGGCCAGCTTCCTGGCCCTGTTCCTGATTTCAGGAGTAAATCTTTCAGTCTTTAACGTTGAGCATGATGTTTGCTGTGGCTTTTTGTACTACTCTTTTCCATATTGAACAACTTTCCTTTTATTCCTGCTTTCTTGAGTGTTTGTCATGAAATAACACTGGATTTTCATTGTAGATGTTTTGCATTAATTGATATGATTATGTGTTTTTACTTCACACCATTATTGTGGTTGAATACATTGCTTACTTTTCATATGCTGAGCAACCTGAAATTCCTGGTGTAGAGATACTTGGCTTATGGCATTATCCATTTAAAGTTCTGTTGGTTTCATGTTGCTATTATTGTGTGATAGATTTTTACATTCCTATTTATAAGTTGTACTGGGGTAGTTTTCTTGTTTTTTTTCCTTTATTCTTAAAATCTTTTTTAAAATAGTGGTTTTCTTTCATTTGAATTATTTATTTACTTTGGCCACATCCCATGGCTTGTGGGATCTTAGTTCCCCAGTCAGGGATCGAACCCGAGCCCTTGGCAGTGAAAGCACAGAGTCCTAACCACTGGGCCACCAGAGTATTCCCCAGTTTTCTTTTTCAAGATGTATTTGTATAATCTGATTAGACTTGGCTTGGTGTAAGTGGTTTGGAGGGTTAGCATTAGGGCTGGGGCTGGTGTGAGGGTTGGGGCTGTGTATGGTTTATGGTTGCTGTTATGGTTTAAGTTTTATGGTTAATGAGTTATTTATGGGTATGGTTAATGACTATATTTTCTGGTTTGGTTATGGTTATGGTTTTGCTTATTGGTTAAGGTTTATGGTTTTGGTCTCAGGGTGTTTGGGTTCTGTGTTAGAGTGGGTGTTAGGGTATGGGTTAGAATTGGGGTACAGGTAGGCTACGGGTAGAGCATGGGTTAGGGTAAGGTACAGGTTTAGGGTACGGGTTAGGCTAAGGTTAGGTCAGGGCTTAGGGTCAGGATCAGAGTTTAGGGTTAGGGTCCATGTCAGGATTAGCGTCAAGCTTGAGCGAGGCCATTGTTTGCTGCTCCTCCAGTGCTGGATTCTCATTGATAGATGAATGAAATGTCTGCTCTGGTCACCCACTGTTTCAAATTGAGCTCAGCCTTAGTCAAGGGTTCTTAGGGCCTCAGAGGTCATGCAGGGTTTCCCTCCACCCTCCCTCCTGGGAAGGGTGATGCAGGCCCCACTCTGTCTGGGCAGCCCCAGGTCCAACATGGCCCTGACATGCAGGATACTAAGTAGACGTGATGTAAGACTTGGTGCATCAGTCTGCCAGCCCCCAGGTGCTGCCTTTTTTTTTTTTCTTAATTAATTAATTAATTAATTTTGGGCTGTGTTGGGTCTGCATTGCTGCCCGGAGGCTTTCTCTAGTTGCGGCGAGTGGGGGCTTCTCATTGCGGTGGCTTCTCTTGTTGCGGAGCACAGGCTCTAAGCGCGTGGGCTTCAGCAGTCGGGGCTCGCGGGTTCTAGAGCTCAGGCTCAGTAGTTGTGGTGCACGGGCTTAGTTGCTCCACAGCATGTGGGATCTTCCCGGACCAGGGCTCAAACCCGTGTCCCCTGCATGGGCAGGTGGATTCTTAACCACTGCGCCACCAGGGAAGTCTGGTGTTGCGTTCGTGAGGGCTGGTGGGGCCCTCTTGGGACTGGGCGGATCCTTTGTTCCATCTGCACGGGTGTCCAAGCAGGTCTCAGAACAGCCCTTGGCCTCTGAGCATCCAGGCAGGCACCCACGTTCCTCCAGCTCAGGTTAGCCTTGGCCCCTCCAGCCCCCGTGGCCAATTACTGAGCTGATTGTGTCTTTACTCTTTCAAATGAAATCACTCTCTCCAGGTGGGCGAGAAGTTTACTTGTGAACTTGGTTAGGGTTAGGGGTTAGGGGTTAAGGGTTAGGGTCAGGGTTAGGGCTAGGGCTAGGGGTTAGGGTTAGGCTTAGGGTTGGGTTAGGGTTAGGGGTTAGGGTTAGGGTTTAGGTTTAGGGTTAGGGTTAGTGTTGGGTTAGGGTTAGGGTTAAGGTAGGGTTAGGGTTGGGTTAGGGTTAGGGTTTAGGGTTAGGGTGTCCAGCCTTACGTCCCATTCAGCTGTGAGTGTAGATGTGGTCAGTCCAGTTGCCTCACAGCCCCTGATTGAATTTTGTAAGAATTCCTCTCTCTCTCTCACTGTCTTTCTCTTTTTATAATTAATTTTTTTAATGGGGTGTAGCTGATTTGCAATGTTGTGTTTCTTGGTGCTGTACATCCACTTGAGTCACTTACAGAGAGACATCAGTAAATTCTTTTCTAGTTTCTAGTAGTCAGATATATGTTTTTTCTGTGAATAGAGTGTGCTGAGTCCAGTTCCTTGAACAATGAGTATGTCTTGGCGATTACATTATTGGCGTATGGAACGGTATCTGTGCCAATTTCAACCTCCTGGTTTATGCATCACCGCACCACACTTTTCCCCTTAAGCAGCCGTAAGTGTGTTTTGTAAACGTGTGATGGTGTTCTGTTTGTAATTCAGTTCACGGTTGGCGATTTTTAGATTCCCTTTATAAGTGATATCTTATGATAAGTTTCCCTTGCTGTCTAACTTATTTCACTCTCAATGACCATACATAAGTCCCCCTGAGTCGCTGCAACTGGCCTCATTTCATTGATTTCAGGGCTGAGTAATATTCCGTCGTGCTTAAGTATCAAATTTTCTTTCACCATTTTTTCCTTCCAAGGACTATGAAGTTGTACCCAAGTCGAGGCTGTTGTAAGCATAGCAGCAGTAAACGGGGTGCCTGCGTCCTGTGGACTTTTGGATTTTCCAACATATAGGCCCATGAGTGGAAGCGCCCTATGCTTTGTAGCTCTGTTTTTTAGATGTTTTAGGAAACACAGCACACTTCTCCAGAGTGGCCGTTGGCAATTTACATTCCCCCCTTCAGCGTAACGAGGCTCCCTTTTCTCCTCTCCTTGTCCTGCATCTCTGGTTTTTACCCTTTGTGAGGATGGTCCTTTTTTCTGATTCGAAGTGATACCTCTCTGTAGTGTTGATTTGCATTGCCCGCTTCTTTGGTTGGCCAAAAAGGGCGTATGCGTTTTTCCTGAATATATTCTGGAAGTTAAATTTGAGAGACAGCTTTTCTTTTTAATTGATGAATTAATTTATTTATTTTTGGCTGTGTTGGGTCTTCGTTTCTGTGCGAAGGCTTTCTCTAGTTGTGGCAAGCGGGGGCCCCTCTTCATCGCGGTGCGCGGGCCTCCCACTATCGCGGCCTCTCTTGTTGCGGAGCACAGGCTCCAGACGCGCAGGCTCAGGAGTTGTGGCTCACGGGCCTAGTTGCTCCGCGGCATGTGGGATCCTCCCAGACCAGGGCTCGAACCCGTGTCCCCTGCATTAGCAGGCAGATTCTCAACCACTGCGCCACCAGGGAAGCCCCTTGAATAGTTTTGTATTTAAAGTTTGTCTGTGGGGACTTCCCTGGTGACGCAGTGGTTAAGAGTCCGCCTGCCAATGCAGGGGACACGGGCTCGAGCCCTGGTCCGGGAAGATCCCACATGCCGCAGAGCAACCAAGCCTGCACGGCACAACTACTGAAGCCTGCGCGCCTAGAGCCCGTGCTCGCCCACAAGAGAAGCCACCGCAATGAGAAGCCCGTGCACCGCAACGAAGAGGAGCCCCGCTCGACGTAACTAGAGGAAGCCCACGTGCAGCAACGAAGACCCAACGCAGCCAAACATAAATTATAAACTAAAATAAAATTTGCCTCTGAATAACTTTGAGTGAATTTGGTATAAGTTGTAAAGTTTGCATCTACATTCACTTCATTCCAAATGGTTTCCAATTAATTGTTCCTTAACTACTTTTGGAAAACTTTTGGGATAGAGACTCCATTTCAGTTTGAATTTCCAGTTTAATGGATTCAGCAGTCCTGTCAGTAGGGCACGCTGCCCCCAGTGACCTGTGAGGGAGGCGTGGCCTGCACTTCCTGCACTGACCACAGGGTGGCGCCGAGTTCGCCTCTCTGACCCACAGCGCATGCTCCTTCCATGGAACTCGATTGTGAGGGCAGCTGAGAGGAGTTGAGCCGCCTCAGGCGCGGGGGCGGGGGCGGGGGCCTTCGGGTAGGACGCCCGGCTCAGCGTCTCTGCTGAGAGGAGCTCGGTCTCCGTCTCCTCAGGACTCGCTGGGGTTTCGGCTTCAGGACAAAGTGGGGCTGCGTCCACGCTGACTAGGGAACTAGGTTTCCTGAGGACCCAGGTGATGCCTGAGGAAAAGGTGAAGAGACGGTGAGGAAAAGTGGGGAGAAGCTTCCTGTGGGCGACTGACCGTTGAGGGGGTCCGTCTTCGTGTGAGCGAGGGAGGGCTTGGCGTGGAAAGCTGGGTGTTTGGTCAGGTTTGTGTGCAGGGTAGCCAGCGTGAGTTATGGGGCGTCCAGTTTTCCCAGCACCATTTGTCGTGGGGCGTGTCGTGCTCCTTGGTGTGTCCTTGGTCCCTGTGTCATAAATTCACCGACCCCGTCCGTGTGGGTTGAATTCTGGTCTCTCTGTCCTGTTCCTCTGGTCCCTGTGCCCGTTTTGAGCCTGTTCCACACTGTTTTGGTGACCCTAGCTTCTCAGCAGAGTGTGACGTCAGGGAGGGAGATGCCTCCAGCCCGTTCTCTTTTTTCAGGGTTTCTTTGGCTATTTGGGGTCCTTTGTGGTTCCCCACAGATATTAGGAGGATTTGCTCTATTTGGGGGGAAAATACCATGGAATTTTGGGAGGGATTGCATTCACTGTGTCCACTGCTTTGGGTAGCATGGATATTTTAACAATATTAATTGTTCCATTCCATGAGAACAGGATATCTTTCCATTTCTTGGTGTGTTTTGCAATGTCTTCATCAATGTCTTCAAGTTTTCAGTGTGCAGGTCTTTCACCTCCTTGGTTGACTTTATTCCCAGGTATTTTGTTCTTTTTGATGCAGTTGTAAACAGGGTTGCTTTCTTTCTCTTTCTGATGGTTCATTATTAGTGTTTAGAAAGGCAACTGATTTCTGTGTATTGATTTTGCAACTTTACTGAATTGATTTATTAGTTCTAATAGTTTTTCTGTGGAATGAAGTGGAAAATTGGAATTCAAAAATCCCACTGTTTCTACCATATCCAGGTCGTCCACAACACGGAGGACAGCGGCTCCTAATATAACCTTCCCACAGTGCCTCTGAATGACATGTGGACTTTGGGTGAACTGGATCTGGGTAAGGCTTGGCTTCTATATGGAAGTTTGATGTTTTCTCTGCTTTTCTGGCATGCTGTTGACATACATGATGTTTTGAAAAGTAATTGACTTTCCAGTAATTTCAAACATACAACTTTACATACATAAAAACAAGTCTTGTACCTTGATTAAATATACTCCTAAATATTGATGTTGACATTATTAAAAATGGAATTGTTCTCATAAATTCTTTTTCAGATTATTTTTTGCCAGCGGATGCATATAAGACAGATTTTCATGACTTGATATTTTGTTCTGTAACTTTGCTTATTAATTAGTTGATTAGCTCAAATAATTCCTTTGCTGATTATAGGTAGTTTTATATATAAGATGATGTGACCTATGTTCTGTGAAGAGACCCGGTTTTAATTTTTCCATTCACCCATGGATGCCTTTTCTTTCTTTCCTCAAGATTCTGGGTAGAACTTCCAGTACACTATTGAGTAACGGTGATGAAGGCCAGCTTCCTGGCCCTGTTCCTGATTTCAGGAGTAAATCTTTCAGTCTTTAACGTTGAGCATGATGTTTGCTGTGGCTTTTTGTACTACTCTTTTCCATATTGAACAACTTTCCTTTTATTCCTGCTTTCTTGAGTGTTTTTCATGAAATAACACTGGATTTTCATTGTAGATGTTTTGCATTAATTGATATGATTATGTGTTTTTACTTCACACCATTATTGTGGTTGAATACATTGCTTACTTTTCATATGCTGAGCAACCTGAAATTCCTGGTGTAGAGATACTTGGCTTATGGCATTATCCATTTAAAGTTCTGTTGGTTTCATGTTGCTATTATTGTGTGATAGATTTTTACATTCCTATTTATAAGTTGTACTGGGGTAGTTTTCTTGTTTTTTTTCCTTTATTCTTAAAATCTTTTTTAAAATAGTGGTTTTCTTTCATTTGAATTATTTATTTACTTTGGCCACATCCCATGGCTTGTGGGATCTTAGTTCCCCAGTCAGGGATCGAACCCGAGCCCTTGGCAGTGAAAGCACAGAGTCCTAACCACTGGGCCACCAGAGTATTCCCCAGTTTTCTTTTTCAAGATGTATTTGTATAATCTGATTAGACTTGGCTTGGTGTAAGTGGTTTGGAGGGTTAGCATTAGGGCTGGGGCTGGTGTGAGGGTTGGGGCTGTGTATGGTTTATGGTTGCTGTTATGGTTTAAGTTTTATGGTTAATGAGTTATTTATGGGTATGGTTAATGACTATATTTTCTGGTTTGGTTATGGTTATGGTTTTGCTTATTGGTTAAGGTTTATGGTTTTGGTCTCAGGGTGTTTGGGTTCTGTGTTAGAGTGGGTGTTAGGGTATGGGTTAGAATTGGGGTACAGGTAGGCTACGGGTAGAGCATGGGTTAGGGTAAGGTACAGGTTTAGGGTACGGGTTAGGCTAAGGTTAGGTCAGGGCTTAGGGTCAGGATCAGAGTTTAGGGTTAGGGTCCATGTCAGGATTAGCGTCAAGCTTGAGCGAGGCCATTGTTTGCTGCTCCTCCAGTGCTGGATTCTCATTGATAGATGAATGAAATGTCTGCTCTGGTCACCCACTGTTTCAAATTGAGCTCAGCCTTAGTCAAGGGTTCTTAGGGCCTCAGAGGTCATGCAGGGTTTCCCTCCACCCTCCCTCCTGGGAAGGGTGATGCAGGCCCCACTCTGTCTGGGCAGCCCCAGGTCCAACATGGCCCTGACATGCAGGATACTAAGTAGACGTGATGTAAGACTTGGTGCATCAGTCTGCCAGCCCCCAGGTGCTGCCTTTTTTTTTTTTCTTAATTAATTAATTAATTAATTTTGGGCTGTGTTGGGTCTGCATTGCTGCCCGGAGGCTTTCTCTAGTTGCGGCGAGTGGGGGCTTCTCATTGCGGTGGCTTCTCTTGTTGCGGAGCACAGGCTCTAAGCGCGTGGGCTTCAGCAGTCGGGGCTCGCGGGTTCTAGAGCTCAGGCTCAGTAGTTGTGGTGCACGGGCTTAGTTGCTCCACAGCATGTGGGATCTTCCCGGACCAGGGCTCAAACCCGTGTCCCCTGCATGGGCAGGTGGATTCTTAACCACTGCGCCACCAGGGAAGTCTGGTGTTGCGTTCGTGAGGGCTGGTGGGGCCCTCTTGGGACTGGGCGGATCCTTTGTTCCATCTGCACGGGTGTCCAAGCAGGTCTCAGAACAGCCCTTGGCCTCTGAGCATCCAGGCAGGCACCCACGTTCCTCCAGCTCAGGTTAGCCTTGGCCCCTCCAGCCCCCGTGGCCAATTACTGAGCTGATTGTGTCTTTACTCTTTCAAATGAAATCACTCTCTCCAGGTGGGCGAGAAGTTTACTTGTGAACTTGGTTAGGGTTAGGGGTTAGGGGTTAAGGGTTAGGGTCAGGGTTAGGGCTAGGGCTAGGGGTTAGGGTTAGGCTTAGGGTTGGGTTAGGGTTAGGGGTTAGGGTTAGGGTTTAGGTTTAGGGTTAGGGTTAGTGTTGGGTTAGGGTTAGGGTTAAGGTAGGGTTAGGGTTGGGTTAGGGTTAGGGTTTAGGGTTAGGGTGTCCAGCCTTACGTCCCATTCAGCTGTGAGTGTAGATGTGGTCAGTCCAGTTGCCTCACAGCCCCTGATTGAATTTTGTAAGAATTCCTCTCTCTCTCTCACTGTCTTTCTCTTTTTATAATTAATTTTTTTAATGGGGTGTAGCTGATTTGCAATGTTGTGTTTCTTGGTGCTGTACATCCACTTGAGTCACTTACAGAGAGACATCAGTAAATTCTTTTCTAGTTTCTAGTAGTCAGATATATGTTTTTTCTGTGAATAGAGTGTGCTGAGTCCAGTTCCTTGAACAATGAGTATGTCTTGGCGATTACATTATTGGCGTATGGAACGGTATCTGTGCCAATTTCAACCTCCTGGTTTATGCATCACCGCACCACACTTTTCCCCTTAAGCAGCCGTAAGTGTGTTTTGTAAACGTGTGATGGTGTTCTGTTTGTAATTCAGTTCACGGTTGGCGATTTTTAGATTCCCTTTATAAGTGATATCTTATGATAAGTTTCCCTTGCTGTCTAACTTATTTCACTCTCAATGACCATACATAAGTCCCCCTGAGTCGCTGCAACTGGCCTCATTTCATTGATTTCAGGGCTGAGTAATATTCCGTCGTGCTTAAGTATCAAATTTTCTTTCACCATTTTTTCCTTCCAAGGACTATGAAGTTGTACCCAAGTCGAGGCTGTTGTAAGCATAGCAGCAGTAAACGGGGTGCCTGCGTCCTGTGGACTTTTGGATTTTCCAACATATAGGCCCATGAGTGGAAGCGCCCTATGCTTTGTAGCTCTGTTTTTTAGATGTTTTAGGAAACACAGCACACTTCTCCAGAGTGGCCGTTGGCAATTTACATTCCCCCCTTCAGCGTAACGAGGCTCCCTTTTCTCCTCTCCTTGTCCTGCATCTCTGGTTTTTACCCTTTGTGAGGATGGTCCTTTTTTCTGATTCGAAGTGATACCTCTCTGTAGTGTTGATTTGCATTGCCCGCTTCTTTGGTTGGCCAAAAAGGGCGTATGCGTTTTTCCTGAATATATTCTGGAAGTTAAATTTGAGAGACAGCTTTTCTTTTTAATTGATGAATTAATTTATTTATTTTTGGCTGTGTTGGGTCTTCGTTTCTGTGCGAAGGCTTTCTCTAGTTGTGGCAAGCGGGGGCCCCTCTTCATCGCGGTGCGCGGGCCTCCCACTATCGCGGCCTCTCTTGTTGCGGAGCACAGGCTCCAGACGCGCAGGCTCAGGAGTTGTGGCTCACGGGCCTAGTTGCTCCGCGGCATGTGGGATCCTCCCAGACCAGGGCTCGAACCCGTGTCCCCTGCATTAGCAGGCAGATTCTCAACCACTGCGCCACCAGGGAAGCCCCTTGAATAGTTTTGTATTTAAAGTTTGTCTGTGGGGACTTCCCTGGTGACGCAGTGGTTAAGAGTCCGCCTGCCAATGCAGGGGACACGGGCTCGAGCCCTGGTCCGGGAAGATCCCACATGCCGCAGAGCAACCAAGCCTGCACGGCACAACTACTGAAGCCTGCGCGCCTAGAGCCCGTGCTCGCCCACAAGAGAAGCCACCGCAATGAGAAGCCCGTGCACCGCAACGAAGAGGAGCCCCGCTCGACGTAACTAGAGGAAGCCCACGTGCAGCAACGAAGACCCAACGCAGCCAAACATAAATTATAAACTAAAATAAAATTTGCCTCTGAATAACTTTGAGTGAATTTGGTATAAGTTGTAAAGTTTGCATCTACATTCACTTCATTCCAAATGGTTTCCAATTAATTGTTCCTTAACTACTTTTGGAAAACTTTTGGGATAGAGACTCCATTTCAGTTTGAATTTCCAGTTTAATGGATTCAGCAGTCCTGTCAGTAGGGCACGCTGCCCCCAGTGACCTGTGAGGGAGGCGTGGCCTGCACTTCCTGCACTGACCACAGGGTGGCGCCGAGTTCGCCTCTCTGACCCACAGCGCATGCTCCTTCCATGGAACTCGATTGTGAGGGCAGCTGAGAGGAGTTGAGCCGCCTCAGGCGCGGGGGCGGGGGCGGGGGCCTTCGGGTAGGACGCCCGGCTCAGCGTCTCTGCTGAGAGGAGCTCGGTCTCCGTCTCCTCAGGACTCGCTGGGGTTTCGGCTTCAGGACAAAGTGGGGCTGCGTCCACGCTGACTAGGGAACTAGGTTTCCTGAGGACCCAGGTGATGCCTGAGGAAAAGGTGAAGAGACGGTGAGGAAAAGTGGGGAGAAGCTTCCTGTGGGCGACTGACCGTTGAGGGGGTCCGTCTTCGTGTGAGCGAGGGAGGGCTTGGCGTGGAAAGCTGGGTGTTTGGTCAGGTTTGTGTGCAGGGTAGCCAGCGTGAGTTATGGGGCGTCCAGTTTTCCCAGCACCATTTGTCGTGGGGCGTGTCGTGCTCCTTGGTGTGTCCTTGGTCCCTGTGTCATAAATTCACCGACCCCGTCCGTGTGGGTTGAATTCTGGTCTCTCTGTCCTGTTCCTCTGGTCCCTGTGCCCGTTTTGAGCCTGTTCCACACTGTTTTGGTGACCCTAGCTTCTCAGCAGAGTGTGACGTCAGGGAGGGAGATGCCTCCAGCCCGTTCTCTTTTTTCAGGGTTTCTTTGGCTATTTGGGGTCCTTTGTGGTTCCCCACAGATATTAGGAGGATTTGCTCTATTTGGGGGGAAAATACCATGGAATTTTGGGAGGGATTGCATTCACTGTGTCCACTGCTTTGGGTAGCATGGATATTTTAACAATATTAATTGTTCCATTCCATGAGAACAGGATATCTTTCCATTTCTTGGTGTGTTTTGCAATGTCTTCATCAATGTCTTCAAGTTTTCAGTGTGCAGGTCTTTCACCTCCTTGGTTGACTTTATTCCCAGGTATTTTGTTCTTTTTGATGCAGTTGTAAACAGGGTTGCTTTCTTTCTCTTTCTGATGGTTCATTATTAGTGTTTAGAAAGGCAACTGATTTCTGTGTATTGATTTTGCAACTTTACTGAATTGATTTATTAGTTCTAATAGTTTTTCTGTGGAATGAAGTGGAAAATTGGAATTCAAAAATCCCACTGTTTCTACCATATCCAGGTCGTCCACAACACGGAGGACAGCGGCTCCTAATATAACCTTCCCACAGTGCCTCTGAATGACATGTGGACTTTGGGTGAACTGGATCTGGGTAAGGCTTGGCTTCTATATGGAAGTTTGATGTTTTCTCTGCTTTTCTGGCATGCTGTTGACATACATGATGTTTTGAAAAGTAATTGACTTTCCAGTAATTTCAAACATACAACTTTACATACATAAAAACAAGTCTTGTACCTTGATTAAATATACTCCTAAATATTGATGTTGACATTATTAAAAATGGAATTGTTCTCATAAATTCTTTTTCAGATTATTTTTTGCCAGCGGATGCATATAAGACAGATTTTCATGACTTGATATTTTGTTCTGTAACTTTGCTTATTAATTAGTTGATTAGCTCAAATAATTCCTTTGCTGATTATAGGTAGTTTTATATATAAGATGATGTGACCTATGTTCTGTGAAGAGACCCGGTTTTAATTTTTCCATTCACCCATGGATGCCTTTTCTTTCTTTCCTCAAGATTCTGGGTAGAACTTCCAGTACACTATTGAGTAACGGTGATGAAGGCCAGCTTCCTGGCCCTGTTCCTGATTTCAGGAGTAAATCTTTCAGTCTTTAACGTTGAGCATGATGTTTGCTGTGGCTTTTTGTACTACTCTTTTCCATATTGAACAACTTTCCTTTTATTCCTGCTTTCTTGAGTGTTTTTCATGAAATAACACTGGATTTTCATTGTAGATGTTTTGCATTAATTGATATGATTATGTGTTTTTACTTCACACCATTATTGTGGTTGAATACATTGCTTACTTTTCATATGCTGAGCAACCTGAAATTCCTGGTGTAGAGATACTTGGCTTATGGCATTATCCATTTAAAGTTCTGTTGGTTTCATGTTGCTATTATTGTGTGATAGATTTTTACATTCCTATTTATAAGTTGTACTGGGGTAGTTTTCTTGTTTTTTTTCCTTTATTCTTAAAATCTTTTTTAAAATAGTGGTTTTCTTTCATTTGAATTATTTATTTACTTTGGCCACATCCCATGGCTTGTGGGATCTTAGTTCCCCAGTCAGGGATCGAACCCGAGCCCTTGGCAGTGAAAGCACAGAGTCCTAACCACTGGGCCACCAGAGTATTCCCCAGTTTTCTTTTTCAAGATGTATTTGTATAATCTGATTAGACTTGGCTTGGTGTAAGTGGTTTGGAGGGTTAGCATTAGGGCTGGGGCTGGTGTGAGGGTTGGGGCTGTGTATGGTTTATGGTTGCTGTTATGGTTTAAGTTTTATGGTTAATGAGTTATTTATGGGTATGGTTAATGACTATATTTTCTGGTTTGGTTATGGTTATGGTTTTGCTTATTGGTTAAGGTTTATGGTTTTGGTCTCAGGGTGTTTGGGTTCTGTGTTAGAGTGGGTGTTAGGGTATGGGTTAGAATTGGGGTACAGGTAGGCTACGGGTAGAGCATGGGTTAGGGTAAGGTACAGGTTTAGGGTACGGGTTAGGCTAAGGTTAGGTCAGGGCTTAGGGTCAGGATCAGAGTTTAGGGTTAGGGTCCATGTCAGGATTAGCGTCAAGCTTGAGCGAGGCCATTGTTTGCTGCTCCTCCAGTGCTGGATTCTCATTGATAGATGAATGAAATGTCTGCTCTGGTCACCCACTGTTTCAAATTGAGCTCAGCCTTAGTCAAGGGTTCTTAGGGCCTCAGAGGTCATGCAGGGTTTCCCTCCACCCTCCCTCCTGGGAAGGGTGATGCAGGCCCCACTCTGTCTGGGCAGCCCCAGGTCCAACATGGCCCTGACATGCAGGATACTAAGTAGACGTGATGTAAGACTTGGTGCATCAGTCTGCCAGCCCCCAGGTGCTGCCTTTTTTTTTTTTCTTAATTAATTAATTAATTAATTTTGGGCTGTGTTGGGTCTGCATTGCTGCCCGGAGGCTTTCTCTAGTTGCGGCGAGTGGGGGCTTCTCATTGCGGTGGCTTCTCTTGTTGCGGAGCACAGGCTCTAAGCGCGTGGGCTTCAGCAGTCGGGGCTCGCGGGTTCTAGAGCTCAGGCTCAGTAGTTGTGGTGCACGGGCTTAGTTGCTCCACAGCATGTGGGATCTTCCCGGACCAGGGCTCAAACCCGTGTCCCCTGCATGGGCAGGTGGATTCTTAACCACTGCGCCACCAGGGAAGTCTGGTGTTGCGTTCGTGAGGGCTGGTGGGGCCCTCTTGGGACTGGGCGGATCCTTTGTTCCATCTGCACGGGTGTCCAAGCAGGTCTCAGAACAGCCCTTGGCCTCTGAGCATCCAGGCAGGCACCCACGTTCCTCCAGCTCAGGTTAGCCTTGGCCCCTCCAGCCCCCGTGGCCAATTACTGAGCTGATTGTGTCTTTACTCTTTCAAATGAAATCACTCTCTCCAGGTGGGCGAGAAGTTTACTTGTGAACTTGGTTAGGGTTAGGGGTTAGGGGTTAAGGGTTAGGGTCAGGGTTAGGGCTAGGGCTAGGGGTTAGGGTTAGGCTTAGGGTTGGGTTAGGGTTAGGGGTTAGGGTTAGGGTTTAGGTTTAGGGTTAGGGTTAGTGTTGGGTTAGGGTTAGGGTTAAGGTAGGGTTAGGGTTGGGTTAGGGTTAGGGTTTAGGGTTAGGGTGTCCAGCCTTACGTCCCATTCAGCTGTGAGTGTAGATGTGGTCAGTCCAGTTGCCTCACAGCCCCTGATTGAATTTTGTAAGAATTCCTCTCTCTCTCTCACTGTCTTTCTCTTTTTATAATTAATTTTTTTAATGGGGTGTAGCTGATTTGCAATGTTGTGTTTCTTGGTGCTGTACATCCACTTGAGTCACTTACAGAGAGACATCAGTAAATTCTTTTCTAGTTTCTAGTAGTCAGATATATGTTTTTTCTGTGAATAGAGTGTGCTGAGTCCAGTTCCTTGAACAATGAGTATGTCTTGGCGATTACATTATTGGCGTATGGAACGGTATCTGTGCCAATTTCAACCTCCTGGTTTATGCATCACCGCACCACACTTTTCCCCTTAAGCAGCCGTAAGTGTGTTTTGTAAACGTGTGATGGTGTTCTGTTTGTAATTCAGTTCACGGTTGGCGATTTTTAGATTCCCTTTATAAGTGATATCTTATGATAAGTTTCCCTTGCTGTCTAACTTATTTCACTCTCAATGACCATACATAAGTCCCCCTGAGTCGCTGCAACTGGCCTCATTTCATTGATTTCAGGGCTGAGTAATATTCCGTCGTGCTTAAGTATCAAATTTTCTTTCACCATTTTTTCCTTCCAAGGACTATGAAGTTGTACCCAAGTCGAGGCTGTTGTAAGCATAGCAGCAGTAAACGGGGTGCCTGCGTCCTGTGGACTTTTGGATTTTCCAACATATAGGCCCATGAGTGGAAGCGCCCTATGCTTTGTAGCTCTGTTTTTTAGATGTTTTAGGAAACACAGCACACTTCTCCAGAGTGGCCGTTGGCAATTTACATTCCCCCCTTCAGCGTAACGAGGCTCCCTTTTCTCCTCTCCTTGTCCTGCATCTCTGGTTTTTACCCTTTGTGAGGATGGTCCTTTTTTCTGATTCGAAGTGATACCTCTCTGTAGTGTTGATTTGCATTGCCCGCTTCTTTGGTTGGCCAAAAAGGGCGTATGCGTTTTTCCTGAATATATTCTGGAAGTTAAATTTGAGAGACAGCTTTTCTTTTTAATTGATGAATTAATTTATTTATTTTTGGCTGTGTTGGGTCTTCGTTTCTGTGCGAAGGCTTTCTCTAGTTGTGGCAAGCGGGGGCCCCTCTTCATCGCGGTGCGCGGGCCTCCCACTATCGCGGCCTCTCTTGTTGCGGAGCACAGGCTCCAGACGCGCAGGCTCAGGAGTTGTGGCTCACGGGCCTAGTTGCTCCGCGGCATGTGGGATCCTCCCAGACCAGGGCTCGAACCCGTGTCCCCTGCATTAGCAGGCAGATTCTCAACCACTGCGCCACCAGGGAAGCCCCTTGAATAGTTTTGTATTTAAAGTTTGTCTGTGGGGACTTCCCTGGTGACGCAGTGGTTAAGAGTCCGCCTGCCAATGCAGGGGACACGGGCTCGAGCCCTGGTCCGGGAAGATCCCACATGCCGCAGAGCAACCAAGCCTGCACGGCACAACTACTGAAGCCTGCGCGCCTAGAGCCCGTGCTCGCCCACAAGAGAAGCCACCGCAATGAGAAGCCCGTGCACCGCAACGAAGAGGAGCCCCGCTCGACGTAACTAGAGGAAGCCCACGTGCAGCAACGAAGACCCAACGCAGCCAAACATAAATTATAAACTAAAATAAAATTTGCCTCTGAATAACTTGGAGTGAATTTGGTATAAGTTGTAAAGTTTGCATCTACATTCACTTCATTCCAAATGGTTTCCAATTAATTGTTCCTTAACTACTTTTGGAAAACTTTTGGGATAGAGACTCCATTTCAGTTTGAATTTCCAGTTTAATGGATTCAGCAGTCCTGTCAGTAGGGCACGCTGCCCCCAGTGACCTGTGAGGGAGGCGTGGCCTGCACTTCCTGCACTGACCACAGGGTGGCGCCGAGTTCGCCTCTCTGACCCACAGCGCATGCTCCTTCCATGGAACTCGATTGTGAGGGCAGCTGAGAGGAGTTGAGCCGCCTCAGGCGCGGGGGCGGGGGCGGGGGCCTTCGGGTAGGACGCCCGGCTCAGCGTCTCTGCTGAGAGGAGCTCGGTCTCCGTCTCCTCAGGACTCGCTGGGGTTTCGGCTTCAGGACAAAGTGGGGCTGCGTCCACGCTGACTAGGGAACTAGGTTTCCTGAGGACCCAGGTGATGCCTGAGGAAAAGGTGAAGAGACGGTGAGGAAAAGTGGGGAGAAGCTTCCTGTGGGCGACTGACCGTTGAGGGGGTCCGTCTTCGTGTGAGCGAGGGAGGGCTTGGCGTGGAAAGCTGGGTGTTTGGTCAGGTTTGTGTGCAGGGTAGCCAGCGTGAGTTATGGGGCGTCCAGTTTTCCCAGCACCATTTGTCGTGGGGCGTGTCGTGCTCCTTGGTGTGTCCTTGGTCCCTGTGTCATAAATTCACCGACCCCGTCCGTGTGGGTTGAATTCTGGTCTCTCTGTCCTGTTCCTCTGGTCCCTGTGCCCGTTTTGAGCCTGTTCCACACTGTTTTGGTGACCCTAGCTTCTCAGCAGAGTGTGACGTCAGGGAGGGAGATGCCTCCAGCCCGTTCTCTTTTTTCAGGGTTTCTTTGGCTATTTGGTGTCCTTTGTGGTTCCCCACAGATATTAGGAGGATTTGCTCTATTTGGGGGGAAAATACCATGGAATTTTGGGAGGGATTGCATTCACTGTGTCCACTGCTTTGGGTAGCATGGATATTTTAACAATATTAATTGTTCCATTCCATGAGAACAGGATATCTTTCCATTTCTTGGTGTGTTTTGCAATGTCTTCATCAATGTCTTCAAGTTTTCAGTGTGCAGGTCTTTCACCTCCTTGGTTGACTTTATTCCCAGGTATTTTGTTCTTTTTGATGCAGTTGTAAACAGGGTTGCTTTCTTTCTCTTTCTGATGGTTCATTATTAGTGTTTAGAAAGGCAACTGATTTCTGTGTATTGATTTTGCAACTTTACTGAATTGATTTATTAGTTCTAATAGTTTTTCTGTGGAATGAAGTGGAAAATTGGAATTCAAAAATCCCACTGTTTCTACCATATCCAGGTCGTCCACAACACGGAGGACAGCGGCTCCTAATATAACCTTCCCACAGTGCCTCTGAATGACATGTGGACTTTGGGTGAACTGGATCTGGGTAAGGCTTGGCTTCTATATGGAAGTTTGATGTTTTCTCTGCTTTTCTGGCATGCTGTTGACATACATGATGTTTTGAAAAGTAATTGACTTTCCAGTAATTTCAAACATACAACTTTACATACATAAAAACAAGTCTTGTACCTTGATTAAATATACTCCTAAATATTGATGTTGACATTATTAAAAATGGAATTGTTCTCATAAATTCTTTTTCAGATTATTTTTTGCCAGCGGATGCATATAAGACAGATTTTCATGACTTGATATTTTGTTCTGTAACTTTGCTTATTAATTAGTTGATTAGCTCAAATAATTCCTTTGCTGATTATAGGTAGTTTTATATATAAGATGATGTGACCTATGTTCTGTGAAGAGACCCGGTTTTAATTTTTCCATTCACCCATGGATGCCTTTTCTTTCTTTCCTCAAGATTCTGGGTAGAACTTCCAGTACACTATTGAGTAACGGTGATGAAGGCCAGCTTCCTGGCCCTGTTCCTGATTTCAGGAGTAAATCTTTCAGTCTTTAACGTTGAGCATGATGTTTGCTGTGGCTTTTTGTACTACTCTTTTCCATATTGAACAACTTTCCTTTTATTCCTGCTTTCTTGAGTGTTTTTCATGAAATAACACTGGATTTTCATTGTAGATGTTTTGCATTAATTGATATGATTATGTGTTTTTACTTCACACCATTATTGTGGTTGAATACATTGCTTACTTTTCATATGCTGAGCAACCTGAAATTCCTGGTGTAGAGATACTTGGCTTATGGCATTATCCATTTAAAGTTCTGTTGGTTTCATGTTGCTATTATTGTGTGATAGATTTTTACATTCCTATTTATAAGTTGTACTGGGGTAGTTTTCTTGTTTTTTTTCCTTTATTTTTAAAATCTTTTTTAAAATAGTGGTTTTCTTTCATTTGAATTATTTATTTACTTTGGCCACATCCCATGGCTTGTGGGATCTTAGTTCCCCAGTCAGGGATCGAACCCGAGCCCTTGGCAGTGAAAGCACAGAGTCCTAACCACTGGGCCACCAGAGTATTCCCCAGTTTTCTTTTTCAAGATGTATTTGTATAATCTGATTAGACTTGGCTTGGTGTAAGTGGTTTGGAGGGTTAGCATTAGGGCTGGGGCTGGTGTGAGGGTTGGGGCTGTGTATGGTTTATGGTTGCTGTTATGGTTTAAGTTTTATGGTTAATGAGTTATTTATGGGTATGGTTAATGACTATATTTTCTGGTTTGGTTATGGTTATGGTTTTGCTTATTGGTTAAGGTTTATGGTTTTGGTCTCAGGGTGTTTGGGTTCTGTGTTAGAGTGGGTGTTAGGGTATGGGTTAGAATTGGGGTACAGGTAGGCTACGGGTAGAGCATGGGTTAGGGTAAGGTACAGGTTTAGGGTACGGGTTAGGCTAAGGTTAGGTCAGGGCTTAGGGTCAGGATCAGAGTTTAGGGTTAGGGTCCATGTCAGGATTAGCGTCAAGCTTGAGCGAGGCCATTGTTTGCTGCTCCTCCAGTGCTGGATTCTCATTGATAGATGAATGAAATGTCTGCTCTGGTCACCCACTGTTTCAAATTGAGCTCAGCCTTAGTCAAGGGTTCTTAGGGCCTCAGAGGTCATGCAGGGTTTCCCTCCACCCTCCCTCCTGGGAAGGGTGATGCAGGCCCCACTCTGTCTGGGCAGCCCCAGGTCCAACATGGCCCTGACATGCAGGATACTAAGTAGACGTGATGTAAGACTTGGTGCATCAGTCTGCCAGCCCCCAGGTGCTGCCTTTTTTTTTTTTCTTAATTAATTAATTAATTAATTTTGGGCTGTGTTGGGTCTGCATTGCTGCCCGGAGGCTTTCTCTAGTTGCGGCGAGTGGGGGCTTCTCATTGCGGTGGCTTCTCTTGTTGCGGAGCACAGGCTCTAAGCGCGTGGGCTTCAGCAGTCGGGGCTCGCGGGTTCTAGAGCTCAGGCTCAGTAGTTGTGGTGCACGGGCTTAGTTGCTCCACAGCATGTGGGATCTTCCCGGACCAGGGCTCAAACCCGTGTCCCCTGCATGGGCAGGTGGATTCTTAACCACTGCGCCACCAGGGAAGTCTGGTGTTGCGTTCGTGAGGGCTGGTGGGGCCCTCTTGGGACTGGGCGGATCCTTTGTTCCATCTGCACGGGTGTCCAAGCAGGTCTCAGAACAGCCCTTGGCCTCTGAGCATCCAGGCAGGCACCCACGTTCCTCCAGCTCAGGTTAGCCTTGGCCCCTCCAGCCCCCGTGGCCAATTACTGAGCTGATTGTGTCTTTACTCTTTCAAATGAAATCACTCTCTCCAGGTGGGCGAGAAGTTTACTTGTGAACTTGGTTAGGGTTAGGGGTTAGGGGTTAAGGGTTAGGGTCAGGGTTAGGGCTAGGGCTAGGGGTTAGGGTTAGGCTTAGGGTTGGGTTAGGGTTAGGGGTTAGGGTTAGGGTTTAGGTTTAGGGTTAGGGTTAGTGTTGGGTTAGGGTTAGGGTTAAGGTAGGGTTAGGGTTGGGTTAGGGTTAGGGTTTAGGGTTAGGGTGTCCAGCCTTACGTCCCATTCAGCTGTGAGTGTAGATGTGGTCAGTCCAGTTGCCTCACAGCCCCTGATTGAATTTTGTAAGAATTCCTCTCTCTCTCTCACTGTCTTTCTCTTTTTATAATTAATTTTTTTAATGGGGTGTAGCTGATTTGCAATGTTGTGTTTCTTGGTGCTGTACATCCACTTGAGTCACTTACAGAGAGACATCAGTAAATTCTTTTCTAGTTTCTAGTAGTCAGATATATGTTTTTTCTGTGAATAGAGTGTGCTGAGTCCAGTTCCTTGAACAATGAGTATGTCTTGGCGATTACATTATTGGCGTATGGAACGGTATCTGTGCCAATTTCAACCTCCTGGTTTATGCATCACCGCACCACACTTTTCCCCTTAAGCAGCCGTAAGTGTGTTTTGTAAACGTGTGATGGTGTTCTGTTTGTAATTCAGTTCACGGTTGGCGATTTTTAGATTCCCTTTATAAGTGATATCTTATGATAAGTTTCCCTTGCTGTCTAACTTATTTCACTCTCAATGACCATACATAAGTCCCCCTGAGTCGCTGCAACTGGCCTCATTTCATTGATTTCAGGGCTGAGTAATATTCCGTCGTGCTTAAGTATCAAATTTTCTTTCACCATTTTTTCCTTCCAAGGACTATGAAGTTGTACCCAAGTCGAGGCTGTTGTAAGCATAGCAGCAGTAAACGGGGTGCCTGCGTCCTGTGGACTTTTGGATTTTCCAACATATAGGCCCATGAGTGGAAGCGCCCTATGCTTTGTAGCTCTGTTTTTTAGATGTTTTAGGAAACACAGCACACTTCTCCAGAGTGGCCGTTGGCAATTTACATTCCCCCCTTCAGCGTAACGAGGCTCCCTTTTCTCCTCTCCTTGTCCTGCATCTCTGGTTTTTACCCTTTGTGAGGATGGTCCTTTTTTCTGATTCGAAGTGATACCTCTCTGTAGTGTTGATTTGCATTGCCCGCTTCTTTGGTTGGCCAAAAAGGGCGTATGCGTTTTTCCTGAATATATTCTGGAAGTTAAATTTGAGAGACAGCTTTTCTTTTTAATTGATGAATTAATTTATTTATTTTTGGCTGTGTTGGGTCTTCGTTTCTGTGCGAAGGCTTTCTCTAGTTGTGGCAAGCGGGGGCCCCTCTTCATCGCGGTGCGCGGGCCTCCCACTATCGCGGCCTCTCTTGTTGCGGAGCACAGGCTCCAGACGCGCAGGCTCAGGAGTTGTGGCTCACGGGCCTAGTTGCTCCGCGGCATGTGGGATCCTCCCAGACCAGGGCTCGAACCCGTGTCCCCTGCATTAGCAGGCAGATTCTCAACCACTGCGCCACCAGGGAAGCCCCTTGAATAGTTTTGTATTTAAAGTTTGTCTGTGGGGACTTCCCTGGTGACGCAGTGGTTAAGAGTCCGCCTGCCAATGCAGGGGACACGGGCTCGAGCCCTGGTCCGGGAAGATCCCACATGCCGCAGAGCAACCAAGCCTGCACGGCACAACTACTGAAGCCTGCGCGCCTAGAGCCCGTGCTCGCCCACAAGAGAAGCCACCGCAATGAGAAGCCCGTGCACCGCAACGAAGAGGAGCCCCGCTCGACGTAACTAGAGGAAGCCCACGTGCAGCAACGAAGACCCAACGCAGCCAAACATAAATTATAAACTAAAATAAAATTTGCCTCTGAATAACTTTGAGTGAATTTGGTATAAGTTGTAAAGTTTGCATCTACATTCACTTCATTCCAAATGGTTTCCAATTAATTGTTCCTTAACTACTTTTGGAAAACTTTTGGGATAGAGACTCCATTTCAGTTTGAATTTCCAGTTTAATGGATTCAGCAGTCCTGTCAGTAGGGCACGCTGCCCCCAGTGACCTGTGAGGGAGGCGTGGCCTGCACTTCCTGCACTGACCACAGGGTGGCGCCGAGTTCGCCTCTCTGACCCACAGCGCATGCTCCTTCCATGGAACTCGATTGTGAGGGCAGCTGAGAGGAGTTGAGCCGCCTCAGGCGCGGGGGCGGGGGCGGGGGCCTTCGGGTAGGACGCCCGGCTCAGCGTCTCTGCTGAGAGGAGCTCGGTCTCCGTCTCCTCAGGACTCGCTGGGGTTTCGGCTTCAGGACAAAGTGGGGCTGCGTCCACGCTGACTAGGGAACTAGGTTTCCTGAGGACCCAGGTGATGCCTGAGGAAAAGGTGAAGAGACGGTGAGGAAAAGTGGGGAGAAGCTTCCTGTGGGCGACTGACCGTTGAGGGGGTCCGTCTTCGTGTGAGCGAGGGAGGGCTTGGCGTGGAAAGCTGGGTGTTTGGTCAGGTTTGTGTGCAGGGTAGCCAGCGTGAGTTATGGGGCGTCCAGTTTTCCCAGCACCATTTGTCGTGGGGCGTGTCGTGCTCCTTGGTGTGTCCTTGGTCCCTGTGTCATAAATTCACCGACCCCGTCCGTGTGGGTTGAATTCTGGTCTCTCTGTCCTGTTCCTCTGGTCCCTGTGCCCGTTTTGAGCCAGTTCCACACTGTTTTGGTGACCGTAGCTTCTCAGCAGAGTGTGACGTCAGGGAGGGAGATGCCTCCAGCCCGTTCTCTTTTTTCAGGGTTTCTTTGGCTATTTGGGGTCCTTTGTGGTTCCCCACAGATATTAGGAGGATTTGCTCTATTTGGGGGGAAAATACCATGGAATTTTGGGAGGGATTGCATTCACTGTGTCCACTGCTTTGGGTAGCATGGATATTTTAACAATATTAATTGTTCCATTCCATGAGAACAGGATATCTTTCCATTTCTTGGTGTGTTTTGCAATGTCTTCATCAATGTCTTCAAGTTTTCAGTGTGCAGGTCTTTCACCTCCTTGGTTGACTTTATTCCCAGGTATTTTGTTCTTTTTGATGCAGTTGTAAACAGGGTTGCTTTCTTTCTCTTTCTGATGGTTCATTATTAGTGTTTAGAAAGGCAACTGATTTCTGTGTATTGATTTTGCAACTTTACTGAATTGATTTATTAGTTCTAATAGTTTTTCTGTGGAATGAAGTGGAAAATTGGAATTCAAAAATCCCACTGTTTCTACCATATCCAGGTCGTCCACAACACGGAGGACAGCGGCTCCTAATATAACCTTCCCACAGTGCCTCTGAATGACATGTGGACTTTGGGTGAACTGGATCTGGGTAAGGCTTGGCTTCTATATGGAAGTTTGATGTTTTCTCTGCTTTTCTGGCATGCTGTTGACATACATGATGTTTTGAAAAGTAATTGACTTTCCAGTAATTTCAAACATACAACTTTACATACATAAAAACAAGTCTTGTACCTTGATTAAATATACTCCTAAATATTGATGTTGACATTATTAAAAATGGAATTGTTCTCATAAATTCTTTTTCAGATTATTTTTTGCCAGCGGATGCATATAAGACAGATTTTCATGACTTGATATTTTGTTCTGTAACTTTGCTTATTAATTAGTTGATTAGCTCAAATAATTCCTTTGCTGATTATAGGTAGTTTTATATATAAGATGATGTGACCTATGTTCTGTGAAGAGACCCGGTTTTAATTTTTCCATTCACCCATGGATGCCTTTTCTTTCTTTCCTCAAGATTCTGGGTAGAACTTCCAGTACACTATTGAGTAACGGTGATGAAGGCCAGCTTCCTGGCCCTGTTCCTGATTTCAGGAGTAAATCTTTCAGTCTTTAACGTTGAGCATGATGTTTGCTGTGGCTTTTTGTACTACTCTTTTCCATATTGAACAACTTTCCTTTTATTCCTGCTTTCTTGAGTGTTTTTCATGAAATAACACTGGATTTTCATTGTAGATGTTTTGCATTAATTGATATGATTATGTGTTTTTACTTCACACCATTATTGTGGTTGAATACATTGCTTACTTTTCATATGCTGAGCAACCTGAAATTCCTGGTGTAGAGATACTTGGCTTATGGCATTATCCATTTAAAGTTCTGTTGGTTTCATGTTGCTATTATTGTGTGATAGATTTTTACATTCCTATTTATAAGTTGTACTGGGGTAGTTTTCTTGTTTTTTTTCCTTTATTTTTAAAATCTTTTTTAAAATAGTGGTTTTCTTTCATTTGAATTATTTATTTACTTTGGCCACATCCCATGGCTTGTGGGATCTTAGTTCCCCAGTCAGGGATCGAACCCGAGCCCTTGGCAGTGAAAGCACAGAGTCCTAACCACTGGGCCACCAGAGTATTCCCCAGTTTTCTTTTTCAAGATGTATTTGTATAATCTGATTAGACTTGGCTTGGTGTAAGTGGTTTGGAGGGTTAGCATTAGGGCTGGGGCTGGTGTGAGGGTTGGGGCTGTGTATGGTTTATGGTTGCTGTTATGGTTTAAGTTTTATGGTTAATGAGTTATTTATGGGTATGGTTAATGACTATATTTTCTGGTTTGGTTATGGTTATGGTTTTGCTTATTGGTTAAGGTTTATGGTTTTGGTCTCAGGGTGTTTGGGTTCTGTGTTAGAGTGGGTGTTAGGGTATGGGTTAGAATTGGGGTACAGGTAGGCTACGGGTAGAGCATGGGTTAGGGTAAGGTACAGGTTTAGGGTACGGGTTAGGCTAAGGTTAGGTCAGGGCTTAGGGTCAGGATCAGAGTTTAGGGTTAGGGTCCATGTCAGGATTAGCGTCAAGCTTGAGCGAGGCCATTGTTTGCTGCTCCTCCAGTGCTGGATTCTCATTGATAGATGAATGAAATGTCTGCTCTGGTCACCCACTGTTTCAAATTGAGCTCAGCCTTAGTCAAGGGTTCTTAGGGCCTCAGAGGTCATGCAGGGTTTCCCTCCACCCTCCCTCCTGGGAAGGGTGATGCAGGCCCCACTCTGTCTGGGCAGCCCCAGGTCCAACATGGCCCTGACATGCAGGATACTAAGTAGACGTGATGTAAGACTTGGTGCATCAGTCTGCCAGCCCCCAGGTGCTGCCTTTTTTTTTTTTCTTAATTAATTAATTAATTAATTTTGGGCTGTGTTGGGTCTGCATTGCTGCCCGGAGGCTTTCTCTAGTTGCGGCGAGTGGGGGCTTCTCATTGCGGTGGCTTCTCTTGTTGCGGAGCACAGGCTCTAAGCGCGTGGGCTTCAGCAGTCGGGGCTCGCGGGTTCTAGAGCTCAGGCTCAGTAGTTGTGGTGCACGGGCTTAGTTGCTCCACAGCATGTGGGATCTTCCCGGACCAGGGCTCAAACCCGTGTCCCCTGCATGGGCAGGTGGATTCTTAACCACTGCGCCACCAGGGAAGTCTGGTGTTGCGTTCGTGAGGGCTGGTGGGGCCCTCTTGGGACTGGGCGGATCCTTTGTTCCATCTGCACGGGTGTCCAAGCAGGTCTCAGAACAGCCCTTGGCCTCTGAGCATCCAGGCAGGCACCCACGTTCCTCCAGCTCAGGTTAGCCTTGGCCCCTCCAGCCCCCGTGGCCAATTACTGAGCTGATTGTGTCTTTACTCTTTCAAATGAAATCACTCTCTCCAGGTGGGCGAGAAGTTTACTTGTGAACTTGGTTAGGGTTAGGGGTTAGGGGTTAAGGGTTAGGGTCAGGGTTAGGGCTAGGGCTAGGGGTTAGGGTTAGGCTTAGGGTTGGGTTAGGGTTAGGGGTTAGGGTTAGGGTTTAGGTTTAGGGTTAGGGTTAGTGTTGGGTTAGGGTTAGGGTTAAGGTAGGGTTAGGGTTGGGTTAGGGTTAGGGTTTAGGGTTAGGGTGTCCAGCCTTACGTCCCATTCAGCTGTGAGTGTAGATGTGGTCAGTCCAGTTGCCTCACAGCCCCTGATTGAATTTTGTAAGAATTCCTCTCTCTCTCTCACTGTCTTTCTCTTTTTATAATTAATTTTTTTAATGGGGTGTAGCTGATTTGCAATGTTGTGTTTCTTGGTGCTGTACATCCACTTGAGTCACTTACAGAGAGACATCAGTAAATTCTTTTCTAGTTTCTAGTAGTCAGATATATGTTTTTTCTGTGAATAGAGTGTGCTGAGTCCAGTTCCTTGAACAATGAGTATGTCTTGGCGATTACATTATTGGCGTATGGAACGGTATCTGTGCCAATTTCAACCTCCTGGTTTATGCATCACCGCACCACACTTTTCCCCTTAAGCAGCCGTAAGTGTGTTTTGTAAACGTGTGATGGTGTTCTGTTTGTAATTCAGTTCACGGTTGGCGATTTTTAGATTCCCTTTATAAGTGATATCTTATGATAAGTTTCCCTTGCTGTCTAACTTATTTCACTCTCAATGACCATACATAAGTCCCCCTGAGTCGCTGCAACTGGCCTCATTTCATTGATTTCAGGGCTGAGTAATATTCCGTCGTGCTTAAGTATCAAATTTTCTTTCACCATTTTTTCCTTCCAAGGACTATGAAGTTGTACCCAAGTCGAGGCTGTTGTAAGCATAGCAGCAGTAAACGGGGTGCCTGCGTCCTGTGGACTTTTGGATTTTCCAACATATAGGCCCATGAGTGGAAGCGCCCTATGCTTTGTAGCTCTGTTTTTTAGATGTTTTAGGAAACACAGCACACTTCTCCAGAGTGGCCGTTGGCAATTTACATTCCCCCCTTCAGCGTAACGAGGCTCCCTTTTCTCCTCTCCTTGTCCTGCATCTCTGGTTTTTACCCTTTGTGAGGATGGTCCTTTTTTCTGATTCGAAGTGATACCTCTCTGTAGTGTTGATTTGCATTGCCCGCTTCTTTGGTTGGCCAAAAAGGGCGTATGCGTTTTTCCTGAATATATTCTGGAAGTTAAATTTGAGAGACAGCTTTTCTTTTTAATTGATGAATTAATTTATTTATTTTTGGCTGTGTTGGGTCTTCGTTTCTGTGCGAAGGCTTTCTCTAGTTGTGGCAAGCGGGGGCCCCTCTTCATCGCGGTGCGCGGGCCTCCCACTATCGCGGCCTCTCTTGTTGCGGAGCACAGGCTCCAGACGCGCAGGCTCAGGAGTTGTGGCTCACGGGCCTAGTTGCTCCGCGGCATGTGGGATCCTCCCAGACCAGGGCTCGAACCCGTGTCCCCTGCATTAGCAGGCAGATTCTCAACCACTGCGCCACCAGGGAAGCCCCTTGAATAGTTTTGTATTTAAAGTTTGTCTGTGGGGACTTCCCTGGTGACGCAGTGGTTAAGAGTCCGCCTGCCAATGCAGGGGACACGGGCTCGAGCCCTGGTCCGGGAAGATCCCACATGCCGCAGAGCAACCAAGCCTGCACGGCACAACTACTGAAGCCTGCGCGCCTAGAGCCCGTGCTCGCCCACAAGAGAAGCCACCGCAATGAGAAGCCCGTGCACCGCAACGAAGAGGAGCCCCGCTCGACGTAACTAGAGGAAGCCCACGTGCAGCAACGAAGACCCAACGCAGCCAAACATAAATTATAAACTAAAATAAAATTTGCCTCTGAATAACTTTGAGTGAATTTGGTATAAGTTGTAAAGTTTGCATCTACATTCACTTCATTCCAAATGGTTTCCAATTAATTGTTCCTTAACTACTTTTGGAAAACTTTTGGGATAGAGACTCCATTTCAGTTTGAATTTCCAGTTTAATGGATTCAGCAGTCCTGTCAGTAGGGCACGCTGCCCCCAGTGACCTGTGAGGGAGGCGTGGCCTGCACTTCCTGCACTGACCACAGGGTGGCGCCGAGTTCGCCTCTCTGACCCACAGCGCATGCTCGTTCCATGGAACTCGATTGTGAGGGCAGCTGAGAGGAGTTGAGCCGCCTCAGGCGCGGGGGCGGGGGCGGGGGCCTTCGGGTAGGACGCCCGGCTCAGCGTCTCTGCTGAGAGGAGCTCGGTCTCCGTCTCCTCAGGACTCGCTGGGGTTTCGGCTTCAGGACAAAGTGGGGCTGCGTCCACGCTGACTAGGGAACTAGGTTTCCTGAGGACCCAGGTGATGCCTGAGGAAAAGGTGAAGAGACGGTGAGGAAAAGTGGGGAGAAGCTTCCTGTGGGCGACTGACCGTTGAGGGGGTCCGTCTTCGTGTGAGCGAGGGAGGGCTTGGCGTGGAAAGCTGGGTGTTTGGTCAGGTTTGTGTGCAGGGTAGCCAGCGTGAGTTATGGGGCGTCCAGTTTTCCCAGCACCATTTGTCGTGGGGCGTGTCGTGCTCCTTGGTGTGTCCTTGGTCCCTGTGTCATAAATTCACCGACCCCGTCCGTGTGGGTTGAATTCTGGTCTCTCTGTCCTGTTCCTCTGGTCCCTGTGCCCGTTTTGAGCCAGTTCCACACTGTTTTGGTGACCCTAGCTTCTCAGCAGAGTGTGACGGCAGGGAGGGAGATGCCTCCAGCCCGTTCTCTTTTTTCAGGGTTTCTTTGGCTATTTGGGGTCCTTTGTGGTTCCCCACAGATATTAGGAGGATTTGCTCTATTTGGGGGGAAAATACCATGGAATTTTGGGAGGGATTGCATTCACTGTGTCCACTGCTTTGGGTAGCATGGATATTTTAACAATATTAATTGTTCCATTCCATGAGAACAGGATATCTTTCCATTTCTTGGTGTGTTTTGCAATGTCTTCATCAATGTCTTCAAGTTTTCAGTGTGCAGGTCTTTCACCTCCTTGGTTGACTTTATTCCCAGGTATTTTGTTCTTTTTGATGCAGTTGTAAACAGGGTTGCTTTCTTTCTCTTTCTGATGGTTCATTATTAGTGTTTAGAAAGGCAACTGATTTCTGTGTATTGATTTTGCAACTTTACTGAATTGATTTATTAGTTCTAATAGTTTTTCTGTGGAATGAAGTGGAAAATTGGAATTCAAAAATCCCACTGTTTCTACCATATCCAGGTCGTCCACAACACGGAGGACAGCGGCTCCTAATATAACCTTCCCACAGTGCCTCTGAATGACATGTGGACTTTGGGTGAACTGGATCTGGGTAAGGCTTGGCTTCTATATGGAAGTTTGATGTTTTCTCTGCTTTTCTGGCATGCTGTTGACATACATGATGTTTTGAAAAGTAATTGACTTTCCAGTAATTTCAAACATACAACTTTACATACATAAAAACAAGTCTTGTACCTTGATTAAATATACTCCTAAATATTGATGTTGACATTATTAAAAATGGAATTGTTCTCATAAATTCTTTTTCAGATTATTTTTTGCCAGCGGATGCATATAAGACAGATTTTCATGACTTGATATTTTGTTCTGTAACTTTGCTTATTAATTAGTTGATTAGCTCAAATAATTCCTTTGCTGATTATAGGTAGTTTTATATATAAGATGATGTGACCTATGTTCTGTGAAGAGACCCGGTTTTAATTTTTCCATTCACCCATGGATGCCTTTTCTTTCTTTCCTCAAGATTCTGGGTAGAACTTCCAGTACACTATTGAGTAACGGTGATGAAGGCCAGCTTCCTGGCCCTGTTCCTGATTTCAGGAGTAAATCTTTCAGTCTTTAACGTTGAGCATGATGTTTGCTGTGGCTTTTTGTACTACTCTTTTCCATATTGAACAACTTTCCTTTTATTCCTGCTTTCTTGAGTGTTTTTCATGAAATAACACTGGATTTTCATTGTAGATGTTTTGCATTAATTGATATGATTATGTGTTTTTACTTCACACCATTATTGTGGTTGAATACATTGCTTACTTTTCATATGCTGAGCAACCTGAAATTCCTGGTGTAGAGATACTTGGCTTATGGCATTATCCATTTAAAGTTCTGTTGGTTTCATGTTGCTATTATTGTGTGATAGATTTTTACATTCCTATTTATAAGTTGTACTGGGGTAGTTTTCTTGTTTTTTTTCCTTTATTTTTAAAATCTTTTTTAAAATAGTGGTTTTCTTTCATTTGAATTATTTATTTACTTTGGCCACATCCCATGGCTTGTGGGATCTTAGTTCCCCAGTCAGGGATCGAACCCGAGCCCTTGGCAGTGAAAGCACAGAGTCCTAACCACTGGGCCACCAGAGTATTCCCCAGTTTTCTTTTTCAAGATGTATTTGTATAATCTGATTAGACTTGGCTTGGTGTAAGTGGTTTGGAGGGTTAGCATTAGGGCTGGGGCTGGTGTGAGGGTTGGGGCTGTGTATGGTTTATGGTTGCTGTTATGGTTTAAGTTTTATGGTTAATGAGTTATTTATGGGTATGGTTAATGACTATATTTTCTGGTTTGGTTATGGTTATGGTTTTGCTTATTGGTTAAGGTTTATGGTTTTGGTCTCAGGGTGTTTGGGTTCTGTGTTAGAGTGGGTGTTAGGGTATGGGTTAGAATTGGGGTACAGGTAGGCTACGGGTAGAGCATGGGTTAGGGTAAGGTACAGGTTTAGGGTACGGGTTAGGCTAAGGTTAGGTCAGGGCTTAGGGTCAGGATCAGAGTTTAGGGTTAGGGTCCATGTCAGGATTAGCGTCAAGCTTGAGCGAGGCCATTGTTTGCTGCTCCTCCAGTGCTGGATTCTCATTGATAGATGAATGAAATGTCTGCTCTGGTCACCCACTGTTTCAAATTGAGCTCAGCCTTAGTCAAGGGTTCTTAGGGCCTCAGAGGTCATGCAGGGTTTCCCTCCACCCTCCCTCCTGGGAAGGGTGATGCAGGCCCCACTCTGTCTGGGCAGCCCCAGGTCCAACATGGCCCTGACATGCAGGATACTAAGTAGACGTGATGTAAGACTTGGTGCATCAGTCTGCCAGCCCCCAGGTGCTGCCTTTTTTTTTTTTCTTAATTAATTAATTAATTAATTTTGGGCTGTGTTGGGTCTGCATTGCTGCCCGGAGGCTTTCTCTAGTTGCGGCGAGTGGGGGCTTCTCATTGCGGTGGCTTCTCTTGTTGCGGAGCACAGGCTCTAAGCGCGTGGGCTTCAGCAGTCGGGGCTCGCGGGTTCTAGAGCTCAGGCTCAGTAGTTGTGGTGCACGGGCTTAGTTGCTCCACAGCATGTGGGATCTTCCCGGACCAGGGCTCAAACCCGTGTCCCCTGCATGGGCAGGTGGATTCTTAACCACTGCGCCACCAGGGAAGTCTGGTGTTGCGTTCGTGAGGGCTGGTGGGGCCCTCTTGGGACTGGGCGGATCCTTTGTTCCATCTGCACGGGTGTCCAAGCAGGTCTCAGAACAGCCCTTGGCCTCTGAGCATCCAGGCAGGCACCCACGTTCCTCCAGCTCAGGTTAGCCTTGGCCCCTCCAGCCCCCGTGGCCAATTACTGAGCTGATTGTGTCTTTACTCTTTCAAATGAAATCACTCTCTCCAGGTGGGCGAGAAGTTTACTTGTGAACTTGGTTAGGGTTAGGGGTTAGGGGTTAAGGGTTAGGGTCAGGGTTAGGGCTAGGGCTAGGGGTTAGGGTTAGGCTTAGGGTTGGGTTAGGGTTAGGGGTTAGGGTTAGGGTTTAGGTTTAGGGTTAGGGTTAGTGTTGGGTTAGGGTTAGGGTTAAGGTAGGGTTAGGGTTGGGTTAGGGTTAGGGTTTAGGGTTAGGGTGTCCAGCCTTACGTCCCATTCAGCTGTGAGTGTAGATGTGGTCAGTCCAGTTGCCTCACAGCCCCTGATTGAATTTTGTAAGAATTCCTCTCTCTCTCTCACTGTCTTTCTCTTTTTATAATTAATTTTTTTAATGGGGTGTAGCTGATTTGCAATGTTGTGTTTCTTGGTGCTGTACATCCACTTGAGTCACTTACAGAGAGACATCAGTAAATTCTTTTCTAGTTTCTAGTAGTCAGATATATGTTTTTTCTGTGAATAGAGTGTGCTGAGTCCAGTTCCTTGAACAATGAGTATGTCTTGGCGATTACATTATTGGCGTATGGAACGGTATCTGTGCCAATTTCAACCTCCTGGTTTATGCATCACCGCACCACACTTTTCCCCTTAAGCAGCCGTAAGTGTGTTTTGTAAATGTGTGATGGTGTTCTGTTTGTAATTCAGTTCACGGTTGGCGATTTTTAGATTCCCTTTATAAGTGATATCTTATGATAAGTTTCCCTTGCTGTCTAACTTATTTCACTCTCAATGACCATACATAAGTCCCCCTGAGTCGCTGCAACTGGCCTCATTTCATTGATTTCAGGGCTGAGTAATATTCCGTCGTGCTTAAGTATCAAATTTTCTTTCACCATTTTTTCCTTCCAAGGACTATGAAGTTGTACCCAAGTCGAGGCTGTTGTAAGCATAGCAGCAGTAAACGGGGTGCCTGCGTCCTGTGGACTTTTGGATTTTCCAACATATAGGCCCATGAGTGGAAGCGCCCTATGCTTTGTAGCTCTGTTTTTTAGATGTTTTAGGAAACACAGCACACTTCTCCAGAGTGGCCGTTGGCAATTTACATTCCCCCCTTCAGCGTAACGAGGCTCCCTTTTCTCCTCTCCTTGTCCTGCATCTCTGGTTTTTACCCTTTGTGAGGATGGTCCTTTTTTCTGATTCGAAGTGATACCTCTCTGTAGTGTTGATTTGCATTGCCCGCTTCTTTGGTTGGCCAAAAAGGGCGTATGCGTTTTTCCTGAATATATTCTGGAAGTTAAATTTGAGAGACAGCTTTTCTTTTTAATTGATGAATTAATTTATTTATTTTTGGCTGTGTTGGGTCTTCGTTTCTGTGCGAAGGCTTTCTCTAGTTGTGGCAAGCGGGGGCCCCTCTTCATCGCGGTGCGCGGGCCTCCCACTATCGCGGCCTCTCTTGTTGCGGAGCACAGGCTCCAGACGCGCAGGCTCAGGAGTTGTGGCTCACGGGCCTAGTTGCTCCGCGGCATGTGGGATCCTCCCAGACCAGGGCTCGAACCCGTGTCCCCTGCATTAGCAGGCAGATTCTCAACCACTGCGCCACCAGGGAAGCCCCTTGAATAGTTTTGTATTTGAAGTTTGTCTGTGGGGACTTCCCTGGTGACGCAGTGGTTAAGAGTCCGCCTGCCAATGCAGGGGACACGGGCTCGAGCCCTGGTCCGGGAAGATCCCACATGCCGCAGAGCAACCAAGCCTGCACGGCACAACTACTGAAGCCTGCGCGCCTAGAGCCCGTGCTCGCCCACAAGAGAAGCCACCGCAATGAGAAGCCCGTGCACCGCAACGAAGAGGAGCCCCGCTCGACGTAACTAGAGGAAGCCCACGTGCAGCAACGAAGACCCAACGCAGCCAAACATAAATTATAAACTAAAATAAAATTTGCCTCTGAATAACTTTGAGTGAATTTGGTATAAGTTGTAAAGTTTGCATCTACATTCACTTCATTCCAAATGGTTTCCAATTAATTGTTCCTTAACTACTTTTAGAAAACTTTTGGGATAGAGACTCCATTTCAGTTTGAATTTCCAGTTTAATGGATTCAGCAGTCCTGTCAGTAGGGCACGCTGCCCCCAGTGACCTGTGAGGGAGGCGTGGCCTGCACTTCCTGCACTGACCACAGGGTGGCGCCGAGTTCGCCTCTCTGACCCACAGCGCATGCTCCTTCCATGGAACTCGATTGTGAGGGCAGCTGAGAGGAGTTGAGCCGCCTCAGGCGCGGGGGCGGGGGCGGGGGCCTTCGGGTAGGACGCCCGGCTCAGCGTCTCTGCTGAGAGGAGCTCGGTCTCCGTCTCCTCAGGACTCGCTGGGGTTTCGGCTTCAGGACAAAGTGGGGCTGCGTCCACGCTGACTAGGGAACTAGGTTTCCTGAGGACCCAGGTGATGCCTGAGGAAAAGGTGAAGAGACGGTGAGGAAAAGTGGGGAGAAGCTTCCTGTGGGCGACTGACCGTTGAGGGGGTCCGTCTTCGTGTGAGCGAGGGAGGGCTTGGCGTGGAAAGCTGGGTGTTTGGTCAGGTTTGTGTGCAGGGTAGCCAGCGTGAGTTATGGGGCGTCCAGTTTTCCCAGCACCATTTGTCGTGGGGCGTGTCGTGCTCCTTGGTGTGTCCTTGGTCCCTGTGTCATAAATTCACCGACCCCGTCCGTGTGGGTTGAATTCTGGTCTCTCTGTCCTGTTCCTCTGGTCCCTGTGCCCGTTTTGAGCCAGTTCCACACTGTTTTGGTGACCCTAGCTTCTCAGCAGAGTGTGACGTCAGGGAGGGAGATGCCTCCAGCCCGTTCTCTTTTTTCAGGGTTTCTTTGGCTATTTGGGGTCCTTTGTGGTTCCCCACAGATATTAGGAGGATTTGCTCTATTTGGGGGGAAAATACCATGGAATTTTGGGAGGGATTGCATTCACTGTGTCCACTGCTTTGGGTAGCATGGATATTTTAACAATATTAATTGTTCCATTCCATGAGAACAGGATATCTTTCCATTTCTTGGTGTGTTTTGCAATGTCTTCATCAATGTCTTCAAGTTTTCAGTGTGCAGGTCTTTCACCTCCTTGGTTGACTTTATTCCCAGGAATTTTGTTCTTTTTGATGCAGTTGTAAACAGGGTTGCTTTCTTTCTCTTTCTGATGGTTCATTATTAGTGTTTAGAAAGGCAACTGATTTCTGTGTATTGATTTTGCAACTTTACTGAATTGATTTATTAGTTCTAATAGTTTTTCTGTGGAATGAAGTGGAAAATTGGAATTCAAAAATCCCACTGTTTCTACCATATCCAGGTCGTCCACAACACGGAGGACAGCGGCTCCTAATATAACCTTCCCACAGTGCCTCTGAATGACATGTGGACTTTGGGTGAACTGGATCTGGGTAAGGCTTGGCTTCTATATGGAAGTTTGATGTTTTCTCTGCTTTTCTGGCATGCTGTTGACATACATGATGTTTTGAAAAGTAATTGACTTTCCAGTAATTTCAAACATACAACTTTACATACATAAAAACAAGTCTTGTACCTTGATTAAATATACTCCTAAATATTGATGTTGACATTATTAAAAATGGAATTGTTCTCATAAATTCTTTTTCAGATTATTTTTTGCCAGCGGATGCATATAAGACAGATTTTCATGACTTGATATTTTGTTCTGTAACTTTGCTTATTAATTAGTTGATTAGCTCAAATAATTCCTTTGCTGATTATAGGTAGTTTTATATATAAGATGATGTGACCTATGTTCTGTGAAGAGACCCGGTTTTAATTTTTCCATTCACCCATGGATGCCTTTTCTTTCTTTCCTCAAGATTCTGGGTAGAACTTCCAGTACACTATTGAGTAACGGTGATGAAGGCCAGCTTCCTGGCCCTGTTCCTGATTTCAGGAGTAAATCTTTCAGTCTTTAACGTTGAGCATGATGTTTGCTGTGGCTTTTTGTACTACTCTTTTCCATATTGAACAACTTTCCTTTTATTCCTGCTTTCTTGAGTGTTTGTCATGAAATAACACTGGATTTTCATTGTAGATGTTTTGCATTAATTGATATGATTATGTGTTTTTACTTCACACCATTATTGTGGTTGAATACATTGCTTACTTTTCATATGCTGAGCAACCTGAAATTCCTGGTGTAGAGATACTTGGCTTATGGCATTATCCATTTAAAGTTCTGTTGGTTTCATGTTGCTATTATTGTGTGATAGATTTTTACATTCCTATTTATAAGTTGTACTGGGGTAGTTTTCTTGTTTTTTTTCCTTTATTCTTAAAATCTTTTTTAAAATAGTGGTTTTCTTTCATTTGAATTATTTATTTACTTTGGCCACATCCCATGGCTTGTGGGATCTTAGTTCCCCAGTCAGGGATCGAACCCGAGCCCTTGGCAGTGAAAGCACAGAGTCCTAACCACTGGGCCACCAGAGTATTCCCCAGTTTTCTTTTTCAAGATGTATTTGTATAATCTGATTAGACTTGGCTTGGTGTAAGTGGTTTGGAGGGTTAGCATTAGGGCTGGGGCTGGTGTGAGGGTTGGGGCTGTGTATGGTTTATGGTTGCTGTTATGGTTTAAGTTTTATGGTTAATGAGTTATTTATGGGTATGGTTAATGACTATATTTTCTGGTTTGGTTATGGTTATGGTTTTGCTTATTGGTTAAGGTTTATGGTTTTGGTCTCAGGGTGTTTGGGTTCTGTGTTAGAGTGGGTGTTAGGGTATGGGTTAGAATTGGGGTACAGGTAGGCTACGGGTAGAGCATGGGTTAGGGTAAGGTACAGGTTTAGGGTACGGGTTAGGCTAAGGTTAGGTCAGGGCTTAGGGTCAGGATCAGAGTTTAGGGTTAGGGTCCATGTCAGGATTAGCGTCAAGCTTGAGCGAGGCCATTGTTTGCTGCTCCTCCAGTGCTGGATTCTCATTGATAGATGAATGAAATGTCTGCTCTGGTCACCCACTGTTTCAAATTGAGCTCAGCCTTAGTCAAGGGTTCTTAGGGCCTCAGAGGTCATGCAGGGTTTCCCTCCACCCTCCCTCCTGGGAAGGGTGATGCAGGCCCCACTCTGTCTGGGCAGCCCCAGGTCCAACATGGCCCTGACATGCAGGATACTAAGTAGACGTGATGTAAGACTTGGTGCATCAGTCTGCCAGCCCCCAGGTGCTGCCTTTTTTTTTTTTCTTAATTAATTAATTAATTAATTTTGGGCTGTGTTGGGTCTGCATTGCTGCCCGGAGGCTTTCTCTAGTTGCGGCGAGTGGGGGCTTCTCATTGCGGTGGCTTCTCTTGTTGCGGAGCACAGGCTCTAAGCGCGTGGGCTTCAGCAGTCGGGGCTCGCGGGTTCTAGAGCTCAGGCTCAGTAGTTGTGGTGCACGGGCTTAGTTGCTCCACAGCATGTGGGATCTTCCCGGACCAGGGCTCAAACCCGTGTCCCCTGCATGGGCAGGTGGATTCTTAACCACTGCGCCACCAGGGAAGTCTGGTGTTGCGTTCGTGAGGGCTGGTGGGGCCCTCTTGGGACTGGGCGGATCCTTTGTTCCATCTGCACGGGTGTCCAAGCAGGTCTCAGAACAGCCCTTGGCCTCTGAGCATCCAGGCAGGCACCCACGTTCCTCCAGCTCAGGTTAGCCTTGGCCCCTCCAGCCCCCGTGGCCAATTACTGAGCTGATTGTGTCTTTACTCTTTCAAATGAAATCACTCTCTCCAGGTGGGCGAGAAGTTTACTTGTGAACTTGGTTAGGGTTAGGGGTTAGGGGTTAAGGGTTAGGGTCAGGGTTAGGGCTAGGGCTAGGGGTTAGGGTTAGGCTTAGGGTTGGGTTAGGGTTAGGGGTTAGGGTTAGGGTTTAGGTTTAGGGTTAGGGTTAGTGTTGGGTTAGGGTTAGGGTTAAGGTAGGGTTAGGGTTGGGTTAGGGTTAGGGTTTAGGGTTAGGGTGTCCAGCCTTACGTCCCATTCAGCTGTGAGTGTAGATGTGGTCAGTCCAGTTGCCTCACAGCCCCTGATTGAATTTTGTAAGAATTCCTCTCTCTCTCTCACTGTCTTTCTCTTTTTATAATTAATTTTTTTAATGGGGTGTAGCTGATTTGCAATGTTGTGTTTCTTGGTGCTGTACATCCACTTGAGTCACTTACAGAGAGACATCAGTAAATTCTTTTCTAGTTTCTAGTAGTCAGATATATGTTTTTTCTGTGAATAGAGTGTGCTGAGTCCAGTTCCTTGAACAATGAGTATGTCTTGGCGATTACATTATTGGCGTATGGAACGGTATCTGTGCCAATTTCAACCTCCTGGTTTATGCATCACCGCACCACACTTTTCCCCTTAAGCAGCCGTAAGTGTGTTTTGTAAACGTGTGATGGTGTTCTGTTTGTAATTCAGTTCACGGTTGGCGATTTTTAGATTCCCTTTATAAGTGATATCTTATGATAAGTTTCCCTTGCTGTCTAACTTATTTCACTCTCAATGACCATACATAAGTCCCCCTGAGTCGCTGCAACTGGCCTCATTTCATTGATTTCAGGGCTGAGTAATATTCCGTCGTGCTTAAGTATCAAATTTTCTTTCACCATTTTTTCCTTCCAAGGACTATGAAGTTGTACCCAAGTCGAGGCTGTTGTAAGCATAGCAGCAGTAAACGGGGTGCCTGCGTCCTGTGGACTTTTGGATTTTCCAACATATAGGCCCATGAGTGGAAGCGCCCTATGCTTTGTAGCTCTGTTTTTTAGATGTTTTAGGAAACACAGCACACTTCTCCAGAGTGGCCGTTGGCAATTTACATTCCCCCCTTCAGCGTAACGAGGCTCCCTTTTCTCCTCTCCTTGTCCTGCATCTCTGGTTTTTACCCTTTGTGAGGATGGTCCTTTTTTCTGATTCGAAGTGATACCTCTCTGTAGTGTTGATTTGCATTGCCCGCTTCTTTGGTTGGCCAAAAAGGGCGTATGCGTTTTTCCTGAATATATTCTGGAAGTTAAATTTGAGAGACAGCTTTTCTTTTTAATTGATGAATTAATTTATTTATTTTTGGCTGTGTTGGGTCTTCGTTTCTGTGCGAAGGCTTTCTCTAGTTGTGGCAAGCGGGGGCCCCTCTTCATCGCGGTGCGCGGGCCTCCCACTATCGCGGCCTCTCTTGTTGCGGAGCACAGGCTCCAGACGCGCAGGCTCAGGAGTTGTGGCTCACGGGCCTAGTTGCTCCGCGGCATGTGGGATCCTCCCAGACCAGGGCTCGAACCCGTGTCCCCTGCATTAGCAGGCAGATTCTCAACCACTGCGCCACCAGGGAAGCCCCTTGAATAGTTTTGTATTTAAAGTTTGTCTGTGGGGACTTCCCTGGTGACGCAGTGGTTAAGAGTCCGCCTGCCAATGCAGGGGACACGGGCTCGAGCCCTGGTCCGGGAAGATCCCACATGCCGCAGAGCAACCAAGCCTGCACGGCACAACTACTGAAGCCTGCGCGCCTAGAGCCCGTGCTCGCCCACAAGAGAAGCCACCGCAATGAGAAGCCCGTGCACCGCAACGAAGAGGAGCCCCGCTCGACGTAACTAGAGGAAGCCCACGTGCAGCAACGAAGACCCAACGCAGCCAAACATAAATTATAAACTAAAATAAAATTTGCCTCTGAATAACTTTGAGTGAATTTGGTATAAGTTGTAAAGTTTGCATCTACATTCACTTCATTCCAAATGGTTTCCAATTAATTGTTCCTTAACTACTTTTAGAAAACTTTTGGGATAGAGACTCCATTTCAGTTTGAATTTCCAGTTTAATGGATTCAGCAGTCCTGTCAGTAGGGCACGCTGCCCCCAGTGACCTGTGAGGGAGGCGTGGCCTGCACTTCCTGCACTGACCACAGGGTGGCGCCGAGTTCGCCTCTCTGACCCACAGCGCATGCTCCTTCCATGGAACTCGATTGTGAGGGCAGCTGAGAGGAGTTGAGCCGCCTCAGGCGCGGGGGCGGGGGCGGGGGCCTTCGGGTAGGACGCCCGGCTCAGCGTCTCTGCTGAGAGGAGCTCGGTCTCCGTCTCCTCAGGACTCGCTGGGGTTTCGGCTTCAGGACAAAGTGGGGCTGCGTCCACGCTGACTAGGGAACTAGGTTTCCTGAGGACCCAGGTGATGCCTGAGGAAAAGGTGAAGAGACGGTGAGGAAAAGTGGGGAGAAGCTTCCTGTGGGCGACTGACCGTTGAGGGGGTCCGTCTTCGTGTGAGCGAGGGAGGGCTTGGCGTGGAAAGCTGGGTGTTTGGTCAGGTTTGTGTGCAGGGTAGCCAGCGTGAGTTATGGGGCGTCCAGTTTTCCCAGCACCATTTGTCGTGGGGCGTGTCGTGCTCCTTGGTGTGTCCTTGGTCCCTGTGTCATAAATTCACCGACCCCGTCCGTGTGGGTTGAATTCTGGTCTCTCTGTCCTGTTCCTCTGGTCCCTGTGCCCGTTTTGAGCCAGTTCCACACTGTTTTGGTGACCGTAGCTTCTCAGCAGAGTGTGACGGCAGGGAGGGAGATGCCTCCAGCCCGTTCTCTTTTTTCAGGGTTTCTTTGGCTATTTGGGGTCCTTTGTGGTTCCCCACAGATATTAGGAGGATTTGCTCTATTTGGGGGGAAAATACCATGGAATTTTGGGAGGGATTGCATTCACTGTGTCCACTGCTTTGGGTAGCATGGATATTTTAACAATATTAATTGTTCCATTCCATGAGAACAGGATATCTTTCCATTTCTTGGTGTGTTTTGCAATGTCTTCATCAATGTCTTCAAGTTTTCAGTGTGCAGGTCTTTCACCTCCTTGGTTGACTTTATTCCCAGGTATTTTGTTCTTTTTGATGCAGTTGTAAACAGGGTTGCTTTCTTTCTCTTTCTGATGGTTCATTATTAGTGTTTAGAAAGGCAACTGATTTCTGTGTATTGATTTTGCAACTTTACTGAATTGATTTATTAGTTCTAATAGTTTTTCTGTGGAATGAAGTGGAAAATTGGAATTCAAAAATCCCACTGTTTCTACCATATCCAGGTCGTCCACAACACGGAGGACAGCGGCTCCTAATATAACCTTCCCACAGTGCCTCTGAATGACATGTGGACTTTGGGTGAACTGGATCTGGGTAAGGCTTGGCTTCTATATGGAAGTTTGATGTTTTCTCTGCTTTTCTGGCATGCTGTTGACATACATGATGTTTTGAAAAGTAATTGACTTTCCAGTAATTTCAAACATACAACTTTACATACATAAAAACAAGTCTTGTACCTTGATTAAATATACTCCTAAATATTGATGTTGACATTATTAAAAATGGAATTGTTCTCATAAATTCTTTTTCAGATTATTTTTTGCCAGCGGATGCATATAAGACAGATTTTCATGACTTGATATTTTGTTCTGTAACTTTGCTTATTAATTAGTTGATTAGCTCAAATAATTCCTTTGCTGATTATAGGTAGTTTTATATATAAGATGATGTGACCTATGTTCTGTGAAGAGACCCGGTTTTAATTTTTCCATTCACCCATGGATGCCTTTTCTTTCTTTCCTCAAGATTCTGGGTAGAACTTCCAGTACACTATTGAGTAACGGTGATGAAGGCCAGCTTCCTGGCCCTGTTCCTGATTTCAGGAGTAAATCTTTCAGTCTTTAACGTTGAGCATGATGTTTGCTGTGGCTTTTTGTACTACTCTTTTCCATATTGAACAACTTTCCTTTTATTCCTGCTTTCTTGAGTGTTTGTCATGAAATAACACTGGATTTTCATTGTAGATGTTTTGCATTAATTGATATGATTATGTGTTTTTACTTCACACCATTATTGTGGTTGAATACATTGCTTACTTTTCATATGCTGAGCAACCTGAAATTCCTGGTGTAGAGATACTTGGCTTATGGCATTATCCATTTAAAGTTCTGTTGGTTTCATGTTGCTATTATTGTGTGATAGATTTTTACATTCCTATTTATAAGTTGTACTGGGGTAGTTTTCTTGTTTTTTTTCCTTTATTCTTAAAATCTTTTTTAAAATAGTGGTTTTCTTTCATTTGAATTATTTATTTACTTTGGCCACATCCCATGGCTTGTGGGATCTTAGTTCCCCAGTCAGGGATCGAACCCGAGCCCTTGGCAGTGAAAGCACAGAGTCCTAACCACTGGGCCACCAGAGTATTCCCCAGTTTTCTTTTTCAAGATGTATTTGTATAATCTGATTAGACTTGGCTTGGTGTAAGTGGTTTGGAGGGTTAGCATTAGGGCTGGGGCTGGTGTGAGGGTTGGGGCTGTGTATGGTTTATGGTTGCTGTTATGGTTTAAGTTTTATGGTTAATGAGTTATTTATGGGTATGGTTAATGACTATATTTTCTGGTTTGGTTATGGTTATGGTTTTGCTTATTGGTTAAGGTTTATGGTTTTGGTCTCAGGGTGTTTGGGTTCTGTGTTAGAGTGGGTGTTAGGGTATGGGTTAGAATTGGGGTACAGGTAGGCTACGGGTAGAGCATGGGTTAGGGTAAGGTACAGGTTTAGGGTACGGGTTAGGCTAAGGTTAGGTCAGGGCTTAGGGTCAGGATCAGAGTTTAGGGTTAGGGTCCATGTCAGGATTAGCGTCAAGCTTGAGCGAGGCCATTGTTTGCTGCTCCTCCAGTGCTGGATTCTCATTGATAGATGAATGAAATGTCTGCTCTGGTCACCCACTGTTTCAAATTGAGCTCAGCCTTAGTCAAGGGTTCTTAGGGCCTCAGAGGTCATGCAGGGTTTCCCTCCACCCTCCCTCCTGGGAAGGGTGATGCAGGCCCCACTCTGTCTGGGCAGCCCCAGGTCCAACATGGCCCTGACATGCAGGATACTAAGTAGACGTGATGTAAGACTTGGTGCATCAGTCTGCCAGCCCCCAGGTGCTGCCTTTTTTTTTTTCTTAATTAATTAATTAATTAATTTTGGGCTGTGTTGGGTCTGCATTGCTGCCCGGAGGCTTTCTCTAGTTGCGGCGAGTGGGGGCTTCTCATTGCGGTGGCTTCTCTTGTTGCGGAGCACAGGCTCTAAGCGCGTGGGCTTCAGCAGTCGGGGCTCGCGGGTTCTAGAGCTCAGGCTCAGTAGTTGTGGTGCACGGGCTTAGTTGCTCCACAGCATGTGGGATCTTCCCGGACCAGGGCTCAAACCCGTGTCCCCTGCATGGGCAGGTGGATTCTTAACCACTGCGCCACCAGGGAAGTCTGGTGTTGCGTTCGTGAGGGCTGGTGGGGCCCTCTTGGGACTGGGCGGATCCTTTGTTCCATCTGCACGGGTGTCCAAGCAGGTCTCAGAACAGCCCTTGGCCTCTGAGCATCCAGGCAGGCACCCACGTTCCTCCAGCTCAGGTTAGCCTTGGCCCCTCCAGCCCCCGTGGCCAATTACTGAGCTGATTGTGTCTTTACTCTTTCAAATGAAATCACTCTCTCCAGGTGGGCGAGAAGTTTACTTGTGAACTTGGTTAGGGTTAGGGGTTAGGGGTTAAGGGTTAGGGTCAGGGTTAGGGCTAGGGCTAGGGGTTAGGGTTAGGCTTAGGGTTGGGTTAGGGTTAGGGGTTAGGGTTAGGGTTTAGGTTTAGGGTTAGGGTTAGTGTTGGGTTAGGGTTAGGGTTAAGGTAGGGTTAGGGTTGGGTTAGGGTTAGGGTTTAGGGTTAGGGTGTCCAGCCTTACGTCCCATTCAGCTGTGAGTGTAGATGTGGTCAGTCCAGTTGCCTCACAGCCCCTGATTGAATTTTGTAAGAATTCCTCTCTCTCTCTCACTGTCTTTCTCTTTTTATAATTAATTTTTTTAATGGGGTGTAGCTGATTTGCAATGTTGTGTTTCTTGGTGCTGTACATCCACTTGAGTCACTTACAGAGAGACATCAGTAAATTCTTTTCTAGTTTCTAGTAGTCAGATATATGTTTTTTCTGTGAATATAGTGTGCTGAGTCCAGTTCCTTGAACAATGAGTATGTCTTGGCGATTACATTATTGGCGTATGGAACGGTATCTGTGCCAATTTCAACCTCCTGGTTTATGCATCACCGCACCACACTTTTCCCCTTAAGCAGCCGTAAGTGTGTTTTGTAAACGTGTGATGGTGTTCTGTTTGTAATTCAGTTCACGGTTGGCGATTTTTAGATTCCCTTTATAAGTGATATCTTATGATAAGTTTCCCTTGCTGTCTAACTTATTTCACTCTCAATGACCATACATAAGTCCCCCTGAGTCGCTGCAACTGGCCTCATTTCATTGATTTCAGGGCTGAGTAATATTCCGTCGTGCTTAAGTATCAAATTTTCTTTCACCATTTTTTCCTTCCAAGGACTATGAAGTTGTACCCAAGTCGAGGCTGTTGTAAGCATAGCAGCAGTAAACGGGGTGCCTGCGTCCTGTGGACTTTTGGATTTTCCAACATATAGGCCCATGAGTGGAAGCGCCCTATGCTTTGTAGCTCTGTTTTTTAGATGTTTTAGGAAACACAGCACACTTCTCCAGAGTGGCCGTTGGCAATTTACATTCCCCCCTTCAGCGTAACGAGGCTCCCTTTTCTCCTCTCCTTGTCCTGCATCTCTGGTTTTTACCCTTTGTGAGGATGGTCCTTTTTTCTGATTCGAAGTGATACCTCTCTGTAGTGTTGATTTGCATTGCCCGCTTCTTTGGTTGGCCAAAAAGGGCGTATGCGTTTTTCCTGAATATATTCTGGAAGTTAAATTTGAGAGACAGCTTTTCTTTTTAATTGATGAATTAATTTATTTATTTTTGGCTGTGTTGGGTCTTCGTTTCTGTGCGAAGGCTTTCTCTAGTTGTGGCAAGCGGGGGCCCCTCTTCATCGCGGTGCGCGGGCCTCCCACTATCGCGGCCTCTCTTGTTGCGGAGCACAGGCTCCAGACGCGCAGGCTCAGGAGTTGTGGCTCACGGGCCTAGTTGCTCCGCGGCATGTGGGATCCTCCCAGACCAGGGCTCGAACCCGTGTCCCCTGCATTAGCAGGCAGATTCTCAACCACTGCGCCACCAGGGAAGCCCCTTGAATAGTTTTGTATTTGAAGTTTGTCTGTGGGGACTTCCCTGGTGACGCAGTGGTTAAGAGTCCGCCTGCCAATGCAGGGGACACGGGCTCGAGCCCTGGTCCGGGAAGATCCCACATGCCGCAGAGCAACCAAGCCTGCACGGCACAACTACTGAAGCCTGCGCGCCTAGAGCCCGTGCTCGCCCACAAGAGAAGCCACCGCAATGAGAAGCCCGTGCACCGCAACGAAGAGGAGCCCCGCTCGACGTAACTAGAGGAAGCCCACGTGCAGCAACGAAGACCCAACGCAGCCAAACATAAATTATAAACTAAAATAAAATTATCTCTGAATAACTTTGAGTGAATTTGGTATAAGTTGTAAAGTTTGCATCTACATTCACTTCATTCCAAATGGTTTCCAATTAATTGTTCCTTAAAATTTGCCTCTGAATAACTTTGAGTGAATTTGGTATAAGTTGTAAAGTTTGCATCTACATTCACTTCATTCCAAATGGTTTCCAATTAATTGTTCCTTAACTACTTTTAGAAAACTTTTGGGATAGAGACTCCATTTCAGTTTGAATTTCCAGTTTAATGGATTCAGCAGTCCTGTCAGTAGGGCACGCTGCCCCCAGTGACCTGTGAGGGAGGCGTGGCCTGCACTTCCTGCACTGACCACAGGGTGGCGCCGAGTTCGCCTCTCTGACCCACAGCGCATGCTCCTTCCATGGAACTCGATTGTGAGGGCAGCTGAGAGGAGTTGAGCCGCCTCAGGCGCGGGGGCGGGGGCGGGGGCCTTCGGGTAGGACGCCCGGCTCAGCGTCTCTGCTGAGAGGAGCTCGGTCTCCGTCTCCTCAGGACTCGCTGGGGTTTCGGCTTCAGGACAAAGTGGGGCTGCGTCCACGCTGACTAGGGAACTAGGTTTCCTGAGGACCCAGGTGATGCCTGAGGAAAAGGTGAAGAGACGGTGAGGAAAAGTGGGGAGAAGCTTCCTGTGGGCGACTGACCGTTGAGGGGGTCCGTCTTCGTGTGAGCGAGGGAGGGCTTGGCGTGGAAAGCTGGGTGTTTGGTCAGGTTTGTGTGCAGGGTAGCCAGCGTGAGTTATGGGGCGTCCAGTTTTCCCAGCACCATTTGTCGTGGGGCGTGTCGTGCTCCTTGGTGTGTCCTTGGTCCCTGTGTCATAAATTCACCGACCCCGTCCGTGTGGGTTGAATTCTGGTCTCTCTGTCCTGTTCCTCTGGTCCCTGTGCCCGTTTTGAGCCAGTTCCACACTGTTTTGGTGACCCTAGCTTCTCAGCAGAGTGTGACGGCAGGGAGGGAGATGCCTCCAGCCCGTTCTCTTTTTTCAGGGTTTCTTTGGCTATTTGGGGTCCTTTGTGGTTCCCCACAGATATTAGGAGGATTTGCTCTATTTGGGGGGAAAATACCATGGAATTTTGGGAGGGATTGCATTCACTGTGTCCACTGCTTTGGGTAGCATGGATATTTTAACAATATTAATTGTTCCATTCCATGAGAACAGGATATCTTTCCATTTCTTGGTGTGTTTTGCAATGTCTTCATCAATGTCTTCAAGTTTTCAGTGTGCAGGTCTTTCACCTCCTTGGTTGACTTTATTCCCAGGTATTTTGTTCTTTTTGATGCAGTTGTAAACAGGGTTGCTTTCTTTCTCTTTCTGATGGTTCATTATTAGTGTTTAGAAAGGCAACTGATTTCTGTGTATTGATTTTGCAACTTTACTGAATTGATTTATTAGTTCTAATAGTTTTTCTGTGGAATGAAGTGGAAAATTGGAATTCAAAAATCCCACTGTTTCTACCATATCCAGGTCGTCCACAACACGGAGGACAGCGGCTCCTAATATAACCTTCCCACAGTGCCTCTGAATGACATGTGGACTTTGGGTGAACTGGATCTGGGTAAGGCTTGGCTTCTATATGGAAGTTTGATGTTTTCTCTGCTTTTCTGGCATGCTGTTGACATACATGATGTTTTGAAAAGTAATTGACTTTCCAGTAATTTCAAACATACAACTTTACATACATAAAAACAAGTCTTGTACCTTGATTAAATATACTCCTAAATATTGATGTTGACATTATTAAAAATGGAATTGTTCTCATAAATTCTTTTTCAGATTATTTTTTGCCAGCGGATGCATATAAGACAGATTTTCATGACTTGATATTTTGTTCTGTAACTTTGCTTATTAATTAGTTGATTAGCTCAAATAATTCCTTTGCTGATTATAGGTAGTTTTATATATAAGATGATGTGACCTATGTTCTGTGAAGAGACCCGGTTTTAATTTTTCCATTCACCCATGGATGCCTTTTCTTTCTTTCCTCAAGATTCTGGGTAGAACTTCCAGTACACTATTGAGTAACGGTGATGAAGGCCAGCTTCCTGGCCCTGTTCCTGATTTCAGGAGTAAATCTTTCAGTCTTTAACGTTGAGCATGATGTTTGCTGTGGCTTTTTGTACTACTCTTTTCCATATTGAACAACTTTCCTTTTATTCCTGCTTTCTTGAGTGTTTTTCATGAAATAACACTGGATTTTCATTGTAGATGTTTTGCATTAATTGATATGATTATGTGTTTTTACTTCACACCATTATTGTGGTTGAATACATTGCTTACTTTTCATATGCTGAGCAACCTGAAATTCCTGGTGTAGAGATACTTGGCTTATGGCATTATCCATTTAAAGTTCTGTTGGTTTCATGTTGCTATTATTGTGTGATAGATTTTTACATTCCTATTTATAAGTTGTACTGGGGTAGTTTTCTTGTTTTTTTTCCTTTATTCTTAAAATCTTTTTTAAAATAGTGGTTTTCTTTCATTTGAATTATTTATTTACTTTGGCCACATCCCATGGCTTGTGGGATCTTAGTTCCCCAGTCAGGGATCGAACCCGAGCCCTTGGCAGTGAAAGCACAGAGTCCTAACCACTGGGCCACCAGAGTATTCCCCAGTTTTCTTTTTCAAGATGTATTTGTATAATCTGATTAGACTTGGCTTGGTGTAAGTGGTTTGGAGGGTTAGCATTAGGGCTGGGGCTGGTGTGAGGGTTGGGGCTGTGTATGGTTTATGGTTGCTGTTATGGTTTAAGTTTTATGGTTAATGAGTTATTTATGGGTATGGTTAATGACTATATTTTCTGGTTTGGTTATGGTTATGGTTTTGCTTATTGGTTAAGGTTTATGGTTTTGGTCTCAGGGTGTTTGGGTTCTGTGTTAGAGTGGGTGTTAGGGTATGGGTTAGAATTGGGGTACAGGTAGGCTACGGGTAGAGCATGGGTTAGGGTAAGGTACAGGTTTAGGGTACGGGTTAGGCTAAGGTTAGGTCAGGGCTTAGGGTCAGGATCAGAGTTTAGGGTTAGGGTCCATGTCAGGATTAGCGTCAAGCTTGAGCGAGGCCATTGTTTGCTGCTCCTCCAGTGCTGGATTCTCATTGATAGATGAATGAAATGTCTGCTCTGGTCACCCACTGTTTCAAATTGAGCTCAGCCTTAGTCAAGGGTTCTTAGGGCCTCAGAGGTCATGCAGGGTTTCCCTCCACCCTCCCTCCTGGGAAGGGTGATGCAGGCCCCACTCTGTCTGGGCAGCCCCAGGTCCAACATGGCCCTGACATGCAGGATACTAAGTAGACGTGATGTAAGACTTGGTGCATCAGTCTGCCAGCCCCCAGGTGCTGCCTTTTTTTTTTTTCTTAATTAATTAATTAATTAATTTTGGGCTGTGTTGGGTCTGCATTGCTGCCCGGAGGCTTTCTCTAGTTGCGGCGAGTGGGGGCTTCTCATTGCGGTGGCTTCTCTTGTTGCGGAGCACAGGCTCTAAGCGCGTGGGCTTCAGCAGTCGGGGCTCGCGGGTTCTAGAGCTCAGGCTCAGTAGTTGTGGTGCACGGGCTTAGTTGCTCCACAGCATGTGGGATCTTCCCGGACCAGGGCTCAAACCCGTGTCCCCTGCATGGGCAGGTGGATTCTTAACCACTGCGCCACCAGGGAAGTCTGGTGTTGCGTTCGTGAGGGCTGGTGGGGCCCTCTTGGGACTGGGCGGATCCTTTGTTCCATCTGCACGGGTGTCCAAGCAGGTCTCAGAACAGCCCTTGGCCTCTGAGCATCCAGGCAGGCACCCACGTTCCTCCAGCTCAGGTTAGCCTTGGCCCCTCCAGCCCCCGTGGCCAATTACTGAGCTGATTGTGTCTTTACTCTTTCAAATGAAATCACTCTCTCCAGGTGGGCGAGAAGTTTACTTGTGAACTTGGTTAGGGTTAGGGGTTAGGGGTTAAGGGTTAGGGTCAGGGTTAGGGCTAGGGCTAGGGGTTAGGGTTAGGCTTAGGGTTGGGTTAGGGTTAGGGGTTAGGGTTAGGGTTTAGGTTTAGGGTTAGGGTTAGTGTTGGGTTAGGGTTAGGGTTAAGGTAGGGTTAGGGTTGGGTTAGGGTTAGGGTTTAGGGTTAGGGTGTCCAGCCTTACGTCCCATTCAGCTGTGAGTGTAGATGTGGTCAGTCCAGTTGCCTCACAGCCCCTGATTGAATTTTGTAAGAATTCCTCTCTCTCTCTCACTGTCTTTCTCTTTTTATAATTAATTTTTTTAATGGGGTGTAGCTGATTTGCAATGTTGTGTTTCTTGGTGCTGTACATCCACTTGAGTCACTTACAGAGAGACATCAGTAAATTCTTTTCTAGTTTCTAGTAGTCAGATATATGTTTTTTCTGTGAATAGAGTGTGCTGAGTCCAGTTCCTTGAACAATGAGTATGTCTTGGCGATTACATTATTGGCGTATGGAACGGTATCTGTGCCAATTTCAACCTCCTGGTTTATGCATCAACGCACCACACTTTTCCCCTTAAGCAGCCGTAAGTGTGTTTTGTAAACGTGTGATGGTGTTCTGTTTGTAATTCAGTTCACGGTTGGCGATTTTTAGATTCCCTTTATAAGTGATATCTTATGATAAGTTTCCCTTGCTGTCTAACTTATTTCACTCTCAATGACCATACATAAGTCCCCCTGAGTCGCTGCAACTGGCCTCATTTCATTGATTTCAGGGCTGAGTAATATTCCGTCGTGCTTAAGTATCAAATTTTCTTTCACCATTTTTTCCTTCCAAGGACTATGAAGTTGTACCCAAGTCGAGGCTGTTGTAAGCATAGCAGCAGTAAACGGGGTGCCTGCGTCCTGTGGACTTTTGGATTTTCCAACATATAGGCCCATGAGTGGAAGCGCCCTATGCTTTGTAGCTCTGTTTTTTAGATGTTTTAGGAAACACAGCACACTTCTCCAGAGTGGCCGTTGGCAATTTACATTCCCCCCTTCAGCGTAACGAGGCTCCCTTTTCTCCTCTCCTTGTCCTGCATCTCTGGTTTTTACCCTTTGTGAGGATGGTCCTTTTTTCTGATTCGAAGTGATACCTCTCTGTAGTGTTGATTTGCATTGCCCGCTTCTTTGGTTGGCCAAAAAGGGCGTATGCGTTTTTCCTGAATATATTCTGGAAGTTAAATTTGAGAGACAGCTTTTCTTTTTAATTGATGAATTAATTTATTTATTTTTGGCTGTGTTGGGTCTTCGTTTCTGTGCGAAGGCTTTCTCTAGTTGTGGCAAGCGGGGGCCCCTCTTCATCGCGGTGCGCGGGCCTCCCACTATCGCGGCCTCTCTTGTTGCGGAGCACAGGCTCCAGACGCGCAGGCTCAGGAGTTGTGGCTCACGGGCCTAGTTGCTCCGCGGCATGTGGGATCCTCCCAGACCAGGGCTCGAACCCGTGTCCCCTGCATTAGCAGGCAGATTCTCAACCACTGCGCCACCAGGGAAGCCCCTTGAATAGTTTTGTATTTAAAGTTTGTCTGTGGGGACTTCCCTGGTGACGCAGTGGTTAAGAGTCCGCCTGCCAATGCAGGGGACACGGGCTCGAGCCCTGGTCCGGGAAGATCCCACATGCCGCAGAGCAACCAAGCCTGCACGGCACAACTACTGAAGCCTGCGCGCCTAGAGCCCGTGCTCGCCCACAAGAGAAGCCACCGCAATGAGAAGCCCGTGCACCGCAACGAAGAGGAGCCCCGCTCGACGTAACTAGAGGAAGCCCACGTGCAGCAACGAAGACCCAACGCAGCCAAACATAAATTATAAACTAAAATAAAATTTGCCTCTGAATAACTTTGAGTGAATTTGGTATAAGTTGTAAAGTTTGCATCTACATTCACTTCATTCCAAATGGTTTCCAATTAATTGTTCCTTAACTACTTTTAGAAAACTTTTGGGATAGAGACTCCATTTCAGTTTGAATTTCCAGTTTAATGGATTCAGCAGTCCTGTCAGTAGGGCACGCTGCCCCCAGTGACCTGTGAGGGAGGCGTGGCCTGCACTTCCTGCACTGACCACAGGGTGGCGCCGAGTTCGCCTCTCTGACCCACAGCGCATGCTCGTTCCATGGAACTCGATTGTGAGGGCAGCTGAGAGGAGTTGAGCCGCCTCAGGCGCGGGGGCGGGGGCGGGGGCCTTCGGGTAGGACGCCCGGCTCAGCGTCTCTGCTGAGAGGAGCTCGGTCTCCGTCTCCTCAGGACTCGCTGGGGTTTCGGCTTCAGGACAAAGTGGGGCTGCGTCCACGCTGACTAGGGAACTAGGTTTCCTGAGGACCCAGGTGATGCCTGAGGAAAAGGTGAAGAGACGGTGAGGAAAAGTGGGGAGAAGCTTCCTGTGGGCGACTGACCGTTGAGGGGGTCCGTCTTCGTGTGAGCGAGGGAGGGCTTGGCGTGGAAAGCTGGGTGTTTGGTCAGGTTTGTGTGCAGGGTAGCCAGCGTGAGTTATGGGGCGTCCAGTTTTCCCAGCACCATTTGTCGTGGGGCGTGTCGTGCTCCTTGGTGTGTCCTTGGTCCCTGTGTCATAAATTCACCGACCCCGTCCGTGTGGGTTGAATTCTGGTCTCTCTGTCCTGTTCCTCTGGTCCCTGTGCCCGTTTTGAGCCAGTTCCACACTGTTTTGGTGACCCTAGCTTCTCAGCAGAGTGTGACGTCAGGGAGGGAGATGCCTCCAGCCCGTTCTCTTTTTTCAGGGTTTCTTTGGCTATTTGGGGTCCTTTGTGGTTCCCCACAGATATTAGGAGGATTTGCTCTATTTGGGGGGAAAATACCATGGAATTTTGGGAGGGATTGCATTCACTGTGTCCACTGCTTTGGGTAGCATGGATATTTTAACAATATTAATTGTTCCATTCCATGAGAACAGGATATCTTTCCATTTCTTGGTGTGTTTTGCAATGTCTTCATCAATGTCTTCAAGTTTTCAGTGTGCAGGTCTTTCACCTCCTTGGTTGACTTTATTCCCAGGAATTTTGTTCTTTTTGATGCAGTTGTAAACAGGGTTGCTTTCTTTCTCTTTCTGATGGTTCATTATTAGTGTTTAGAAAGGCAACTGATTTCTGTGTATTGATTTTGCAACTTTACTGAATTGATTTATTAGTTCTAATAGTTTTTCTGTGGAATGAAGTGGAAAATTGGAATTCAAAAATCCCACTGTTTCTACCATATCCAGGTCGTCCACAACACGGAGGACAGCGGCTCCTAATATAACCTTCCCACAGTGCCTCTGAATGACATGTGGACTTTGGGTGAACTGGATCTGGGTAAGGCTTGGCTTCTATATGGAAGTTTGATGTTTTCTCTGCTTTTCTGGCATGCTGTTGACATACATGATGTTTTGAAAAGTAATTGACTTTCCAGTAATTTCAAACATACAACTTTACATACATAAAAACAAGTCTTGTACCTTGATTAAATATACTCCTAAATATTGATGTTGACATTATTAAAAATGGAATTGTTCTCATAAATTCTTTTTCAGATTATTTTTTGCCAGCGGATGCATATAAGACAGATTTTCATGACTTGATATTTTGTTCTGTAACTTTGCTTATTAATTAGTTGATTAGCTCAAATAATTCCTTTGCTGATTATAGGTAGTTTTATATATAAGATGATGTGACCTATGTTCTGTGAAGAGACCCGGTTTTAATTTTTCCATTCACCCATGGATGCCTTTTCTTTCTTTCCTCAAGATTCTGGGTAGAACTTCCAGTACACTATTGAGTAACGGTGATGAAGGCCAGCTTCCTGGCCCTGTTCCTGATTTCAGGAGTAAATCTTTCAGTCTTTAACGTTGAGCATGATGTTTGCTGTGGCTTTTTGTACTACTCTTTTCCATATTGAACAACTTTCCTTTTATTCCTGCTTTCTTGAGTGTTTGTCATGAAATAACACTGGATTTTCATTGTAGATGTTTTGCATTAATTGATATGATTATGTGTTTTTACTTCACACCATTATTGTGGTTGAATACATTGCTTACTTTTCATATGCTGAGCAACCTGAAATTCCTGGTGTAGAGATACTTGGCTTATGGCATTATCCATTTAAAGTTCTGTTGGTTTCATGTTGCTATTATTGTGTGATAGATTTTTACATTCCTATTTATAAGTTGTACTGGGGTAGTTTTCTTGTTTTTTTTCCTTTATTCTTAAAATCTTTTTTAAAATAGTGGTTTTCTTTCATTTGAATTATTTATTTACTTTGGCCACATCCCATGGCTTGTGGGATCTTAGTTCCCCAGTCAGGGATCGAACCCGAGCCCTTGGCAGTGAAAGCACAGAGTCCTAACCACTGGGCCACCAGAGTATTCCCCAGTTTTCTTTTTCAAGATGTATTTGTATAATCTGATTAGACTTGGCTTGGTGTAAGTGGTTTGGAGGGTTAGCATTAGGGCTGGGGCTGGTGTGAGGGTTGGGGCTGTGTATGGTTTATGGTTGCTGTTATGGTTTAAGTTTTATGGTTAATGAGTTATTTATGGGTATGGTTAATGACTATATTTTCTGGTTTGGTTATGGTTATGGTTTTGCTTATTGGTTAAGGTTTATGGTTTTGGTCTCAGGGTGTTTGGGTTCTGTGTTAGAGTGGGTGTTAGGGTATGGGTTAGAATTGGGGTACAGGTAGGCTACGGGTAGAGCATGGGTTAGGGTAAGGTACAGGTTTAGGGTACGGGTTAGGCTAAGGTTAGGTCAGGGCTTAGGGTCAGGATCAGAGTTTAGGGTTAGGGTCCATGTCAGGATTAGCGTCAAGCTTGAGCGAGGCCATTGTTTGCTGCTCCTCCAGTGCTGGATTCTCATTGATAGATGAATGAAATGTCTGCTCTGGTCACCCACTGTTTCAAATTGAGCTCAGCCTTAGTCAAGGGTTCTTAGGGCCTCAGAGGTCATGCAGGGTTTCCCTCCACCCTCCCTCCTGGGAAGGGTGATGCAGGCCCCACTCTGTCTGGGCAGCCCCAGGTCCAACATGGCCCTGACATGCAGGATACTAAGTAGACGTGATGTAAGACTTGGTGCATCAGTCTGCCAGCCCCCAGGTGCTGCCTTTTTTTTTTTCTTAATTAATTAATTAATTAATTTTGGGCTGTGTTGGGTCTGCATTGCTGCCCGGAGGCTTTCTCTAGTTGCGGCGAGTGGGGGCTTCTCATTGCGGTGGCTTCTCTTGTTGCGGAGCACAGGCTCTAAGCGCGTGGGCTTCAGCAGTCGGGGCTCGCGGGTTCTAGAGCTCAGGCTCAGTAGTTGTGGTGCACGGGCTTAGTTGCTCCACAGCATGTGGGATCTTCCCGGACCAGGGCTCAAACCCGTGTCCCCTGCATGGGCAGGTGGATTCTTAACCACTGCGCCACCAGGGAAGTCTGGTGTTGCGTTCGTGAGGGCTGGTGGGGCCCTCTTGGGACTGGGCGGATCCTTTGTTCCATCTGCACGGGTGTCCAAGCAGGTCTCAGAACAGCCCTTGGCCTCTGAGCATCCAGGCAGGCACCCACGTTCCTCCAGCTCAGGTTAGCCTTGGCCCCTCCAGCCCCCGTGGCCAATTACTGAGCTGATTGTGTCTTTACTCTTTCAAATGAAATCACTCTCTCCAGGTGGGCGAGAAGTTTACTTGTGAACTTGGTTAGGGTTAGGGGTTAGGGGTTAAGGGTTAGGGTCAGGGTTAGGGCTAGGGCTAGGGGTTAGGGTTAGGCTTAGGGTTGGGTTAGGGTTAGGGGTTAGGGTTAGGGTTTAGGTTTAGGGTTAGGGTTAGTGTTGGGTTAGGGTTAGGGTTAAGGTAGGGTTAGGGTTGGGTTAGGGTTAGGGTTTAGGGTTAGGGTGTCCAGCCTTACGTCCCATTCAGCTGTGAGTGTAGATGTGGTCAGTCCAGTTGCCTCACAGCCCCTGATTGAATTTTGTAAGAATTCCTCTCTCTCTCTCACTGTCTTTCTCTTTTTATAATTAATTTTTTTAATGGGGTGTAGCTGATTTGCAATGTTGTGTTTCTTGGTGCTGTACATCCACTTGAGTCACTTACAGAGAGACATCAGTAAATTCTTTTCTAGTTTCTAGTAGTCAGATATATGTTTTTTCTGTGAATAGAGTGTGCTGAGTCCAGTTCCTTGAACAATGAGTATGTCTTGGCGATTACATTATTGGCGTATGGAACGGTATCTGTGCCAATTTCAACCTCCTGGTTTATGCATCACCGCACCACACTTTTCCCCTTAAGCAGCCGTAAGTGTGTTTTGTAAACGTGTGATGGTGTTCTGTTTGTAATTCAGTTCACGGTTGGCGATTTTTAGATTCCCTTTATAAGTGATATCTTATGATAAGTTTCCCTTGCTGTCTAACTTATTTCACTCTCAATGACCATACATAAGTCCCCCTGAGTCGCTGCAACTGGCCTCATTTCATTGATTTCAGGGCTGAGTAATATTCCGTCGTGCTTAAGTATCAAATTTTCTTTCACCATTTTTTCCTTCCAAGGACTATGAAGTTGTACCCAAGTCGAGGCTGTTGTAAGCATAGCAGCAGTAAACGGGGTGCCTGCGTCCTGTGGACTTTTGGATTTTCCAACATATAGGCCCATGAGTGGAAGCGCCCTATGCTTTGTAGCTCTGTTTTTTAGATGTTTTAGGAAACACAGCACACTTCTCCAGAGTGGCCGTTGGCAATTTACATTCCCCCCTTCAGCGTAACGAGGCTCCCTTTTCTCCTCTCCTTGTCCTGCATCTCTGGTTTTTACCCTTTGTGAGGATGGTCCTTTTTTCTGATTCGAAGTGATACCTCTCTGTAGTGTTGATTTGCATTGCCCGCTTCTTTGGTTGGCCAAAAAGGGCGTATGCGTTTTTCCTGAATATATTCTGGAAGTTAAATTTGAGAGACAGCTTTTCTTTTTAATTGATGAATTAATTTATTTATTTTTGGCTGTGTTGGGTCTTCGTTTCTGTGCGAAGGCTTTCTCTAGTTGTGGCAAGCGGGGGCCCCTCTTCATCGCGGTGCGCGGGCCTCCCACTATCGCGGCCTCTCTTGTTGCGGAGCACAGGCTCCAGACGCGCAGGCTCAGGAGTTGTGGCTCACGGGCCTAGTTGCTCCGCGGCATGTGGGATCCTCCCAGACCAGGGCTCGAACCCGTGTCCCCTGCATTAGCAGGCAGATTCTCAACCACTGCGCCACCAGGGAAGCCCCTTGAATAGTTTTGTATTTAAAGTTTGTCTGTGGGGACTTCCCTGGTGACGCAGTGGTTAAGAGTCCGCCTGCCAATGCAGGGGACACGGGCTCGAGCCCTGGTCCGGGAAGATCCCACATGCCGCAGAGCAACCAAGCCTGCACGGCACAACTACTGAAGCCTGCGCGCCTAGAGCCCGTGCTCGCCCACAAGAGAAGCCACCGCAATGAGAAGCCCGTGCACCGCAACGAAGAGGAGCCCCGCTCGACGTAACTAGAGGAAGCCCACGTGCAGCAACGAAGACCCAACGCAGCCAAACATAAATTATAAACTAAAATAAAATTTGCCTCTGAATAACTTTGAGTGAATTTGGTATAAGTTGTAAAGTTTGCATCTACATTCACTTCATTCCAAATGGTTTCCAATTAATTGTTCCTTAACTACTTTTAGAAAACTTTTGGGATAGAGACTCCATTTCAGTTTGAATTTCCAGTTTAATGGATTCAGCAGTCCTGTCAGTAGGGCACGCTGCCCCCAGTGACCTGTGAGGGAGGCGTGGCCTGCACTTCCTGCACTGACCACAGGGTGGCGCCGAGTTCGCCTCTCTGACCCACAGCGCATGCTCGTTCCATGGAACTCGATTGTGAGGGCAGCTGAGAGGAGTTGAGCCGCCTCAGGCGCGGGGGCGGGGGCGGGGGCCTTCGGGTAGGACGCCCGGCTCAGCGTCTCTGCTGAGAGGAGCTCGGTCTCCGTCTCCTCAGGACTCGCTGGGGTTTCGGCTTCAGGACAAAGTGGGGCTGCGTCCACGCTGACTAGGGAACTAGGTTTCCTGAGGACCCAGGTGATGCCTGAGGAAAAGGTGAAGAGACGGTGAGGAAAAGTGGGGAGAAGCTTCCTGTGGGCGACTGACCGTTGAGGGGGTCCGTCTTCGTGTGAGCGAGGGAGGGCTTGGCGTGGAAAGCTGGGTGTTTGGTCAGGTTTGTGTGCAGGGTAGCCAGCGTGAGTTATGGGGCGTCCAGTTTTCCCAGCACCATTTGTCGTGGGGCGTGTCGTGCTCCTTGGTGTGTCCTTGGTCCCTGTGTCATAAATTCACCGACCCCGTCCGTGTGGGTTGAATTCTGGTCTCTCTGTCCTGTTCCTCTGGTCCCTGTGCCCGTTTTGAGCCAGTTCCACACTGTTTTGGTGACCGTAGCTTCTCAGCAGAGTGTGACGTCAGGGAGGGAGATGCCTCCAGCCCGTTCTCTTTTTTCAGGGTTTCTTTGGCTATTTGGGGTCCTTTGTGGTTCCCCACAGATATTAGGAGGATTTGCTCTATTTGGGGGGAAAATACCATGGAATTTTGGGAGGGATTGCATTCACTGTGTCCACTGCTTTGGGTAGCATGGATATTTTAACAATATTAATTGTTCCATTCCATGAGAACAGGATATCTTTCCATTTCTTGGTGTGTTTTGCAATGTCTTCATCAATGTCTTCAAGTTTTCAGTGTGCAGGTCTTTCACCTCCTTGGTTGACTTTATTCCCAGGTATTTTGTTCTTTTTGATGCAGTTGTAAACAGGGTTGCTTTCTTTCTCTTTCTGATGGTTCATTATTAGTGTTTAGAAAGGCAACTGATTTCTGTGTATTGATTTTGCAACTTTACTGAATTGATTTATTAGTTCTAATAGTTTTTCTGTGGAATGAAGTGGAAAATTGGAATTCAAAAATCCCACTGTTTCTACCATATCCAGGTCGTCCACAACACGGAGGACAGCGGCTCCTAATATAACCTTCCCACAGTGCCTCTGAATGACATGTGGACTTTGGGTGAACTGGATCTGGGTAAGGCTTGGCTTCTATATGGAAGTTTGATGTTTTCTCTGCTTTTCTGGCATGCTGTTGACATACATGATGTTTTGAAAAGTAATTGACTTTCCAGTAATTTCAAACATACAACTTTACATACATAAAAACAAGTCTTGTACCTTGATTAAATATACTCCTAAATATTGATGTTGACATTATTAAAAATGGAATTGTTCTCATAAATTCTTTTTCAGATTATTTTTTGCCAGCGGATGCATATAAGACAGATTTTCATGACTTGATATTTTGTTCTGTAACTTTGCTTATTAATTAGTTGATTAGCTCAAATAATTCCTTTGCTGATTATAGGTAGTTTTATATATAAGATGATGTGACCTATGTTCTGTGAAGAGACCCGGTTTTAATTTTTCCATTCACCCATGGATGCCTTTTCTTTCTTTCCTCAAGATTCTGGGTAGAACTTCCAGTACACTATTGAGTAACGGTGATGAAGGCCAGCTTCCTGGCCCTGTTCCTGATTTCAGGAGTAAATCTTTCAGTCTTTAACGTTGAGCATGATGTTTGCTGTGGCTTTTTGTACTACTCTTTTCCATATTGAACAACTTTCCTTTTATTCCTGCTTTCTTGAGTGTTTGTCATGAAATAACACTGGATTTTCATTGTAGATGTTTTGCATTAATTGATATGATTATGTGTTTTTACTTCACACCATTATTGTGGTTGAATACATTGCTTACTTTTCATATGCTGAGCAACCTGAAATTCCTGGTGTAGAGATACTTGGCTTATGGCATTATCCATTTAAAGTTCTGTTGGTTTCATGTTGCTATTATTGTGTGATAGATTTTTACATTCCTATTTATAAGTTGTACTGGGGTAGTTTTCTTGTTTTTTTTCCTTTATTCTTAAAATCTTTTTTAAAATAGTGGTTTTCTTTCATTTGAATTATTTATTTACTTTGGCCACATCCCATGGCTTGTGGGATCTTAGTTCCCCAGTCAGGGATCGAACCCGAGCCCTTGGCAGTGAAAGCACAGAGTCCTAACCACTGGGCCACCAGAGTATTCCCCAGTTTTCTTTTTCAAGATGTATTTGTATAATCTGATTAGACTTGGCTTGGTGTAAGTGGTTTGGAGGGTTAGCATTAGGGCTGGGGCTGGTGTGAGGGTTGGGGCTGTGTATGGTTTATGGTTGCTGTTATGGTTTAAGTTTTATGGTTAATGAGTTATTTATGGGTATGGTTAATGACTATATTTTCTGGTTTGGTTATGGTTATGGTTTTGCTTATTGGTTAAGGTTTATGGTTTTGGTCTCAGGGTGTTTGGGTTCTGTGTTAGAGTGGGTGTTAGGGTATGGGTTAGAATTGGGGTACAGGTAGGCTACGGGTAGAGCATGGGTTAGGGTAAGGTACAGGTTTAGGGTACGGGTTAGGCTAAGGTTAGGTCAGGGCTTAGGGTCAGGATCAGAGTTTAGGGTTAGGGTCCATGTCAGGATTAGCGTCAAGCTTGAGCGAGGCCATTGTTTGCTGCTCCTCCAGTGCTGGATTCTCATTGATAGATGAATGAAATGTCTGCTCTGGTCACCCACTGTTTCAAATTGAGCTCAGCCTTAGTCAAGGGTTCTTAGGGCCTCAGAGGTCATGCAGGGTTTCCCTCCACCCTCCCTCCTGGGAAGGGTGATGCAGGCCCCACTCTGTCTGGGCAGCCCCAGGTCCAACATGGCCCTGACATGCAGGATACTAAGTAGACGTGATGTAAGACTTGGTGCATCAGTCTGCCAGCCCCCAGGTGCTGCCTTTTTTTTTTTCTTAATTAATTAATTAATTAATTTTGGGCTGTGTTGGGTCTGCATTGCTGCCCGGAGGCTTTCTCTAGTTGCGGCGAGTGGGGGCTTCTCATTGCGGTGGCTTCTCTTGTTGCGGAGCACAGGCTCTAAGCGCGTGGGCTTCAGCAGTCGGGGCTCGCGGGTTCTAGAGCTCAGGCTCAGTAGTTGTGGTGCACGGGCTTAGTTGCTCCACAGCATGTGGGATCTTCCCGGACCAGGGCTCAAACCCGTGTCCCCTGCATGGGCAGGTGGATTCTTAACCACTGCGCCACCAGGGAAGTCTGGTGTTGCGTTCGTGAGGGCTGGTGGGGCCCTCTTGGGACTGGGCGGATCCTTTGTTCCATCTGCACGGGTGTCCAAGCAGGTCTCAGAACAGCCCTTGGCCTCTGAGCATCCAGGCAGGCACCCACGTTCCTCCAGCTCAGGTTAGCCTTGGCCCCTCCAGCCCCCGTGGCCAATTACTGAGCTGATTGTGTCTTTACTCTTTCAAATGAAATCACTCTCTCCAGGTGGGCGAGAAGTTTACTTGTGAACTTGGTTAGGGTTAGGGGTTAGGGGTTAAGGGTTAGGGTCAGGGTTAGGGCTAGGGCTAGGGGTTAGGGTTAGGCTTAGGGTTGGGTTAGGGTTAGGGGTTAGGGTTAGGGTTTAGGTTTAGGGTTAGGGTTAGTGTTGGGTTAGGGTTAGGGTTAAGGTAGGGTTAGGGTTGGGTTAGGGTTAGGGTTTAGGGTTAGGGTGTCCAGCCTTACGTCCCATTCAGCTGTGAGTGTAGATGTGGTCAGTCCAGTTGCCTCACAGCCCCTGATTGAATTTTGTAAGAATTCCTCTCTCTCTCTCACTGTCTTTCTCTTTTTATAATTAATTTTTTTAATGGGGTGTAGCTGATTTGCAATGTTGTGTTTCTTGGTGCTGTACATCCACTTGAGTCACTTACAGAGAGACATCAGTAAATTCTTTTCTAGTTTCTAGTAGTCAGATATATGTTTTTTCTGTGAATAGAGTGTGCTGAGTCCAGTTCCTTGAACAATGAGTATGTCTTGGCGATTACATTATTGGCGTATGGAACGGTATCTGTGCCAATTTCAACCTCCTGGTTTATGCATCACCGCACCACACTTTTCCCCTTAAGCAGCCGTAAGTGTGTTTTGTAAACGTGTGATGGTGTTCTGTTTGTAATTCAGTTCACGGTTGGCGATTTTTAGATTCCCTTTATAAGTGATATCTTATGATAAGTTTCCCTTGCTGTCTAACTTATTTCACTCTCAATGACCATACATAAGTCCCCCTGAGTCGCTGCAACTGGCCTCATTTCATTGATTTCAGGGCTGAGTAATATTCCGTCGTGCTTAAGTATCAAATTTTCTTTCACCATTTTTTCCTTCCAAGGACTATGAAGTTGTACCCAAGTCGAGGCTGTTGTAAGCATAGCAGCAGTAAACGGGGTGCCTGCGTCCTGTGGACTTTTGGATTTTCCAACATATAGGCCCATGAGTGGAAGCGCCCTATGCTTTGTAGCTCTGTTTTTTAGATGTTTTAGGAAACACAGCACACTTCTCCAGAGTGGCCGTTGGCAATTTACATTCCCCCCTTCAGCGTAACGAGGCTCCCTTTTCTCCTCTCCTTGTCCTGCATCTCTGGTTTTTACCCTTTGTGAGGATGGTCCTTTTTTCTGATTCGAAGTGATACCTCTCTGTAGTGTTGATTTGCATTGCCCGCTTCTTTGGTTGGCCAAAAAGGGCGTATGCGTTTTTCCTGAATATATTCTGGAAGTTAAATTTGAGAGACAGCTTTTCTTTTTAATTGATGAATTAATTTATTTATTTTTGGCTGTGTTGGGTCTTCGTTTCTGTGCGAAGGCTTTCTCTAGTTGTGGCAAGCGGGGGCCCCTCTTCATCGCGGTGCGCGGGCCTCCCACTATCGCGGCCTCTCTTGTTGCGGAGCACAGGCTCCAGACGCGCAGGCTCAGGAGTTGTGGCTCACGGGCCTAGTTGCTCCGCGGCATGTGGGATCCTCCCAGACCAGGGCTCGAACCCGTGTCCCCTGCATTAGCAGGCAGATTCTCAACCACTGCGCCACCAGGGAAGCCCCTTGAATAGTTTTGTATTTGAAGTTTGTCTGTGGGGACTTCCCTGGTGACGCAGTGGTTAAGAGTCCGCCTGCCAATGCAGGGGACACGGGCTCGAGCCCTGGTCCGGGAAGATCCCACATGCCGCAGAGCAACCAAGCCTGCACGGCACAACTACTGAAGCCTGCGCGCCTAGAGCCCGTGCTCGCCCACAAGAGAAGCCACCGCAATGAGAAGCCCGTGCACCGCAACGAAGAGGAGCCCCGCTCGACGTAACTAGAGGAAGCCCACGTGCAGCAACGAAGACCCAACGCAGCCAAACATAAATTATAAACTAAAATAAAATTATCTCTGAATAACTTTGAGTGAATTTGGTATAAGTTGTAAAGTTTGCATCTACATTCACTTCATTCCAAATGGTTTCCAATTAATTGTTCCTTAAAATTTGCCTCTGAATAACTTTGAGTGAATTTGGTATAAGTTGTAAAGTTTGCATCTACATTCACTTCATTCCAAATGGTTTCCAATTAATTGTTCCTTAACTACTTTTAGAAAACTTTTGGGATAGAGACTCCATTTCAGTTTGAATTTCCAGTTTAATGGATTCAGCAGTCCTGTCAGTAGGGCACGCTGCCCCCAGTGACCTGTGAGGGAGGCGTGGCCTGCACTTCCTGCACTGACCACAGGGTGGCGCCGAGTTCGCCTCTCTGACCCACAGCGCATGCTCCTTCCATGGAACTCGATTGTGAGGGCAGCTGAGAGGAGTTGAGCCGCCTCAGGCGCGGGGGCGGGGGCGGGGGCCTTCGGGTAGGACGCCCGGCTCAGCGTCTCTGCTGAGAGGAGCTCGGTCTCCGTCTCCTCAGGACTCGCTGGGGTTTCGGCTTCAGGACAAAGTGGGGCTGCGTCCACGCTGACTAGGGAACTAGGTTTCCTGAGGACCCAGGTGATGCCTGAGGAAAAGGTGAAGAGACGGTGAGGAAAAGTGGGGAGAAGCTTCCTGTGGGCGACTGACCGTTGAGGGGGTCCGTCTTCGTGTGAGCGAGGGAGGGCTTGGCGTGGAAAGCTGGGTGTTTGGTCAGGTTTGTGTGCAGGGTAGCCAGCGTGAGTTATGGGGCGTCCAGTTTTCCCAGCACCATTTGTCGTGGGGCGTGTCGTGCTCCTTGGTGTGTCCTTGGTCCCTGTGTCATAAATTCACCGACCCCGTCCGTGTGGGTTGAATTCTGGTCTCTCTGTCCTGTTCCTCTGGTCCCTGTGCCCGTTTTGAGCCAGTTCCACACTGTTTTGGTGACCCTAGCTTCTCAGCAGAGTGTGACGGCAGGGAGGGAGATGCCTCCAGCCCGTTCTCTTTTTTCAGGGTTTCTTTGGCTATTTGGGGTCCTTTGTGGTTCCCCACAGATATTAGGAGGATTTGCTCTATTTGGGGGGAAAATACCATGGAATTTTGGGAGGGATTGCATTCACTGTGTCCACTGCTTTGGGTAGCATGGATATTTTAACAATATTAATTGTTCCATTCCATGAGAACAGGATATCTTTCCATTTCTTGGTGTGTTTTGCAATGTCTTCATCAATGTCTTCAAGTTTTCAGTGTGCAGGTCTTTCACCTCCTTGGTTGACTTTATTCCCAGGTATTTTGTTCTTTTTGATGCAGTTGTAAACAGGGTTGCTTTCTTTCTCTTTCTGATGGTTCATTATTAGTGTTTAGAAAGGCAACTGATTTCTGTGTATTGATTTTGCAACTTTACTGAATTGATTTATTAGTTCTAATAGTTTTTCTGTGGAATGAAGTGGAAAATTGGAATTCAAAAATCCCACTGTTTCTACCATATCCAGGTCGTCCACAACACGGAGGACAGCGGCTCCTAATATAACCTTCCCACAGTGCCTCTGAATGACATGTGGACTTTGGGTGAACTGGATCTGGGTAAGGCTTGGCTTCTATATGGAAGTTTGATGTTTTCTCTGCTTTTCTGGCATGCTGTTGACATACATGATGTTTTGAAAAGTAATTGACTTTCCAGTAATTTCAAACATACAACTTTACATACATAAAAACAAGTCTTGTACCTTGATTAAATATACTCCTAAATATTGATGTTGACATTATTAAAAATGGAATTGTTCTCATAAATTCTTTTTCAGATTATTTTTTGCCAGCGGATGCATATAAGACAGATTTTCATGACTTGATATTTTGTTCTGTAACTTTGCTTATTAATTAGTTGATTAGCTCAAATAATTCCTTTGCTGATTATAGGTAGTTTTATATATAAGATGATGTGACCTATGTTCTGTGAAGAGACCCGGTTTTAATTTTTCCATTCACCCATGGATGCCTTTTCTTTCTTTCCTCAAGATTCTGGGTAGAACTTCCAGTACACTATTGAGTAACGGTGATGAAGGCCAGCTTCCTGGCCCTGTTCCTGATTTCAGGAGTAAATCTTTCAGTCTTTAACGTTGAGCATGATGTTTGCTGTGGCTTTTTGTACTACTCTTTTCCATATTGAACAACTTTCCTTTTATTCCTGCTTTCTTGAGTGTTTTTCATGAAATAACACTGGATTTTCATTGTAGATGTTTTGCATTAATTGATATGATTATGTGTTTTTACTTCACACCATTATTGTGGTTGAATACATTGCTTACTTTTCATATGCTGAGCAACCTGAAATTCCTGGTGTAGAGATACTTGGCTTATGGCATTATCCATTTAAAGTTCTGTTGGTTTCATGTTGCTATTATTGTGTGATAGATTTTTACATTCCTATTTATAAGTTGTACTGGGGTAGTTTTCTTGTTTTTTTTCCTTTATTCTTAAAATCTTTTTTAAAATAGTGGTTTTCTTTCATTTGAATTATTTATTTACTTTGGCCACATCCCATGGCTTGTGGGATCTTAGTTCCCCAGTCAGGGATCGAACCCGAGCCCTTGGCAGTGAAAGCACAGAGTCCTAACCACTGGGCCACCAGAGTATTCCCCAGTTTTCTTTTTCAAGATGTATTTGTATAATCTGATTAGACTTGGCTTGGTGTAAGTGGTTTGGAGGGTTAGCATTAGGGCTGGGGCTGGTGTGAGGGTTGGGGCTGTGTATGGTTTATGGTTGCTGTTATGGTTTAAGTTTTATGGTTAATGAGTTATTTATGGGTATGGTTAATGACTATATTTTCTGGTTTGGTTATGGTTATGGTTTTGCTTATTGGTTAAGGTTTATGGTTTTGGTCTCAGGGTGTTTGGGTTCTGTGTTAGAGTGGGTGTTAGGGTATGGGTTAGAATTGGGGTACAGGTAGGCTACGGGTAGAGCATGGGTTAGGGTAAGGTACAGGTTTAGGGTACGGGTTAGGCTAAGGTTAGGTCAGGGCTTAGGGTCAGGATCAGAGTTTAGGGTTAGGGTCCATGTCAGGATTAGCGTCAAGCTTGAGCGAGGCCATTGTTTGCTGCTCCTCCAGTGCTGGATTCTCATTGATAGATGAATGAAATGTCTGCTCTGGTCACCCACTGTTTCAAATTGAGCTCAGCCTTAGTCAAGGGTTCTTAGGGCCTCAGAGGTCATGCAGGGTTTCCCTCCACCCTCCCTCCTGGGAAGGGTGATGCAGGCCCCACTCTGTCTGGGCAGCCCCAGGTCCAACATGGCCCTGACATGCAGGATACTAAGTAGACGTGATGTAAGACTTGGTGCATCAGTCTGCCAGCCCCCAGGTGCTGCCTTTTTTTTTTTTCTTAATTAATTAATTAATTAATTTTGGGCTGTGTTGGGTCTGCATTGCTGCCCGGAGGCTTTCTCTAGTTGCGGCGAGTGGGGGCTTCTCATTGCGGTGGCTTCTCTTGTTGCGGAGCACAGGCTCTAAGCGCGTGGGCTTCAGCAGTCGGGGCTCGCGGGTTCTAGAGCTCAGGCTCAGTAGTTGTGGTGCACGGGCTTAGTTGCTCCACAGCATGTGGGATCTTCCCGGACCAGGGCTCAAACCCGTGTCCCCTGCATGGGCAGGTGGATTCTTAACCACTGCGCCACCAGGGAAGTCTGGTGTTGCGTTCGTGAGGGCTGGTGGGGCCCTCTTGGGACTGGGCGGATCCTTTGTTCCATCTGCACGGGTGTCCAAGCAGGTCTCAGAACAGCCCTTGGCCTCTGAGCATCCAGGCAGGCACCCACGTTCCTCCAGCTCAGGTTAGCCTTGGCCCCTCCAGCCCCCGTGGCCAATTACTGAGCTGATTGTGTCTTTACTCTTTCAAATGAAATCACTCTCTCCAGGTGGGCGAGAAGTTTACTTGTGAACTTGGTTAGGGTTAGGGGTTAGGGGTTAAGGGTTAGGGTCAGGGTTAGGGCTAGGGCTAGGGGTTAGGGTTAGGCTTAGGGTTGGGTTAGGGTTAGGGGTTAGGGTTAGGGTTTAGGTTTAGGGTTAGGGTTAGTGTTGGGTTAGGGTTAGGGTTAAGGTAGGGTTAGGGTTGGGTTAGGGTTAGGGTTTAGGGTTAGGGTGTCCAGCCTTACGTCCCATTCAGCTGTGAGTGTAGATGTGGTCAGTCCAGTTGCCTCACAGCCCCTGATTGAATTTTGTAAGAATTCCTCTCTCTCTCTCACTGTCTTTCTCTTTTTATAATTAATTTTTTTAATGGGGTGTAGCTGATTTGCAATGTTGTGTTTCTTGGTGCTGTACATCCACTTGAGTCACTTACAGAGAGACATCAGTAAATTCTTTTCTAGTTTCTAGTAGTCAGATATATGTTTTTTCTGTGAATAGAGTGTGCTGAGTCCAGTTCCTTGAACAATGAGTATGTCTTGGCGATTACATTATTGGCGTATGGAACGGTATCTGTGCCAATTTCAACCTCCTGGTTTATGCATCAACGCACCACACTTTTCCCCTTAAGCAGCCGTAAGTGTGTTTTGTAAACGTGTGATGGTGTTCTGTTTGTAATTCAGTTCACGGTTGGCGATTTTTAGATTCCCTTTATAAGTGATATCTTATGATAAGTTTCCCTTGCTGTCTAACTTATTTCACTCTCAATGACCATACATAAGTCCCCCTGAGTCGCTGCAACTGGCCTCATTTCATTGATTTCAGGGCTGAGTAATATTCCGTCGTGCTTAAGTATCAAATTTTCTTTCACCATTTTTTCCTTCCAAGGACTATGAAGTTGTACCCAAGTCGAGGCTGTTGTAAGCATAGCAGCAGTAAACGGGGTGCCTGCGTCCTGTGGACTTTTGGATTTTCCAACATATAGGCCCATGAGTGGAAGCGCCCTATGCTTTGTAGCTCTGTTTTTTAGATGTTTTAGGAAACACAGCACACTTCTCCAGAGTGGCCGTTGGCAATTTACATTCCCCCCTTCAGCGTAACGAGGCTCCCTTTTCTCCTCTCCTTGTCCTGCATCTCTGGTTTTTACCCTTTGTGAGGATGGTCCTTTTTTCTGATTCGAAGTGATACCTCTCTGTAGTGTTGATTTGCATTGCCCGCTTCTTTGGTTGGCCAAAAAGGGCGTATGCGTTTTTCCTGAATATATTCTGGAAGTTAAATTTGAGAGACAGCTTTTCTTTTTAATTGATGAATTAATTAATTTATTTTTGGCTGTGTTGGGTCTTCGTTTCTGTGCGAAGGCTTTCTCTAGTTGTGGCAAGCGGGGGCCCCTCTTCATCGCGGTGCGCGGGCCTCCCACTATCGCGGCCTCTCTTGTTGCGGAGCACAGGCTCCAGACGCGCAGGCTCAGGAGTTGTGGCTCACGGGCCTAGTTGCTCCGCGGCATGTGGGATCCTCCCAGACCAGGGCTCGAACCCGTGTCCCCTGCATTAGCAGGCAGATTCTCAACCACTGCGCCACCAGGGAAGCCCCTTGAATAGTTTTGTATTTAAAGTTTGTCTGTGGGGACTTCCCTGGTGACGCAGTGGTTAAGAGTCCGCCTGCCAATGCAGGGGACACGGGCTCGAGCCCTGGTCCGGGAAGATCCCACATGCCGCAGAGCAACCAAGCCTGCACGGCACAACTACTGAAGCCTGCGCGCCTAGAGCCCGTGCTCGCCCACAAGAGAAGCCACCGCAATGAGAAGCCCGTGCACCGCAACGAAGAGGAGCCCCGCTCGACGTAACTAGAGGAAGCCCACGTGCAGCAACGAAGACCCAACGCAGCCAAACATAAATTATAAACTAAAATAAAATTTGCCTCTGAATAACTTTGAGTGAATTTGGTATAAGTTGTAAAGTTTGCATCTACATTCACTTCATTCCAAATGGTTTCCAATTAATTGTTCCTTAACTACTTTTAGAAAACTTTTGGGATAGAGACTCCATTTCAGTTTGAATTTCCAGTTTAATGGATTCAGCAGTCCTGTCAGTAGGGCACGCTGCCCCCAGTGACCTGTGAGGGAGGCGTGGCCTGCACTTCCTGCACTGACCACAGGGTGGCGCCGAGTTCGCCTCTCTGACCCACAGCGCATGCTCGTTCCATGGAACTCGATTGTGAGGGCAGCTGAGAGGAGTTGAGCCGCCTCAGGCGCGGGGGCGGGGGCGGGGGCCTTCGGGTAGGACGCCCGGCTCAGCGTCTCTGCTGAGAGGAGCTCGGTCTCCGTCTCCTCAGGACTCGCTGGGGTTTCGGCTTCAGGACAAAGTGGGGCTGCGTCCACGCTGACTAGGGAACTAGGTTTCCTGAGGACCCAGGTGATGCCTGAGGAAAAGGTGAAGAGACGGTGAGGAAAAGTGGGGAGAAGCTTCCTGTGGGCGACTGACCGTTGAGGGGGTCCGTCTTCGTGTGAGCGAGGGAGGGCTTGGCGTGGAAAGCTGGGTGTTTGGTCAGGTTTGTGTGCAGGGTAGCCAGCGTGAGTTATGGGGCGTCCAGTTTTCCCAGCACCATTTGTCGTGGGGCGTGTCGTGCTCCTTGGTGTGTCCTTGGTCCCTGTGTCATAAATTCACCGACCCCGTCCGTGTGGGTTGAATTCTGGTCTCTCTGTCCTGTTCCTCTGGTCCCTGTGCCCGTTTTGAGCCAGTTCCACACTGTTTTGGTGACCCTAGCTTCTCAGCAGAGTGTGACGGCAGGGAGGGAGATGCCTCCAGCCCGTTCTCTTTTTTCAGGGTTTCTTTGGCTATTTGGGGTCCTTTGTGGTTCCCCACAGATATTAGGAGGATTTGCTCTATTTGGGGGGAAAATACCATGGAATTTTGGGAGGGATTGCATTCACTGTGTCCACTGCTTTGGGTAGCATGGATATTTTAACAATATTAATTGTTCCATTCCATGAGAACAGGATATCTTTCCATTTCTTGGTGTGTTTTGCAATGTCTTCATCAATGTCTTCAAGTTTTCAGTGTGCAGGTCTTTCACCTCCTTGGTTGACTTTATTCCCAGGTATTTTGTTCTTTTTGATGCAGTTGTAAACAGGGTTGCTTTCTTTCTCTTTCTGATGGTTCATTATTAGTGTTTAGAAAGGCAACTGATTTCTGTGTATTGATTTTGCAACTTTACTGAATTGATTTATTAGTTCTAATAGTTTTTCTGTGGAATGAAGTGGAAAATTGGAATTCAAAAATCCCACTGTTTCTACCATATCCAGGTCGTCCACAACACGGAGGACAGCGGCTCCTAATATAACCTTCCCACAGTGCCTCTGAATGACATGTGGACTTTGGGTGAACTGGATCTGGGTAAGGCTTGGCTTCTATATGGAAGTTTGATGTTTTCTCTGCTTTTCTGGCATGCTGTTGACATACATGATGTTTTGAAAAGTAATTGACTTTCCAGTAATTTCAAACATACAACTTTACATACATAAAAACAAGTCTTGTACCTTGATTAAATATACTCCTAAATATTGATGTTGACATTATTAAAAATGGAATTGTTCTCATAAATTCTTTTTCAGATTATTTTTTGCCAGCGGATGCATATAAGACAGATTTTCATGACTTGATATTTTGTTCTGTAACTTTGCTTATTAATTAGTTGATTAGCTCAAATAATTCCTTTGCTGATTATAGGTAGTTTTATATATAAGATGATGTGACCTATGTTCTGTGAAGAGACCCGGTTTTAATTTTTCCATTCACCCATGGATGCCTTTTCTTTCTTTCCTCAAGATTCTGGGTAGAACTTCCAGTACACTATTGAGTAACGGTGATGAAGGCCAGCTTCCTGGCCCTGTTCCTGATTTCAGGAGTAAATCTTTCAGTCTTTAACGTTGAGCATGATGTTTGCTGTGGCTTTTTGTACTACTCTTTTCCATATTGAACAACTTTCCTTTTATTCCTGCTTTCTTGAGTGTTTGTCATGAAATAACACTGGATTTTCATTGTAGATGTTTTGCATTAATTGATATGATTATGTGTTTTTACTTCACACCATTATTGTGGTTGAATACATTGCTTACTTTTCATATGCTGAGCAACCTGAAATTCCTGGTGTAGAGATACTTGGCTTATGGCATTATCCATTTAAAGTTCTGTTGGTTTCATGTTGCTATTATTGTGTGATAGATTTTTACATTCCTATTTATAAGTTGTACTGGGGTAGTTTTCTTGTTTTTTTTCCTTTATTCTTAAAATCTTTTTTAAAATAGTGGTTTTCTTTCATTTGAATTATTTATTTACTTTGGCCACATCCCATGGCTTGTGGGATCTTAGTTCCCCAGTCAGGGATCGAACCCGAGCCCTTGGCAGTGAAAGCACAGAGTCCTAACCACTGGGCCACCAGAGTATTCCCCAGTTTTCTTTTTCAAGATGTATTTGTATAATCTGATTAGACTTGGCTTGGTGTAAGTGGTTTGGAGGGTTAGCATTAGGGCTGGGGCTGGTGTGAGGGTTGGGGCTGTGTATGGTTTATGGTTGCTGTTATGGTTTAAGTTTTATGGTTAATGAGTTATTTATGGGTATGGTTAATGACTATATTTTCTGGTTTGGTTATGGTTATGGTTTTGCTTATTGGTTAAGGTTTATGGTTTTGGTCTCAGGGTGTTTGGGTTCTGTGTTAGAGTGGGTGTTAGGGTATGGGTTAGAATTGGGGTACAGGTAGGCTACGGGTAGAGCATGGGTTAGGGTAAGGTACAGGTTTAGGGTACGGGTTAGGCTAAGGTTAGGTCAGGGCTTAGGGTCAGGATCAGAGTTTAGGGTTAGGGTCCATGTCAGGATTAGCGTCAAGCTTGAGCGAGGCCATTGTTTGCTGCTCCTCCAGTGCTGGATTCTCATTGATAGATGAATGAAATGTCTGCTCTGGTCACCCACTGTTTCAAATTGAGCTCAGCCTTAGTCAAGGGTTCTTAGGGCCTCAGAGGTCATGCAGGGTTTCCCTCCACCCTCCCTCCTGGGAAGGGTGATGCAGGCCCCACTCTGTCTGGGCAGCCCCAGGTCCAACATGGCCCTGACATGCAGGATACTAAGTAGACGTGATGTAAGACTTGGTGCATCAGTCTGCCAGCCCCCAGGTGCTGCCTTTTTTTTTTTTCTTAATTAATTAATTAATTAATTTTGGGCTGTGTTGGGTCTGCATTGCTGCCCGGAGGCTTTCTCTAGTTGCGGCGAGTGGGGGCTTCTCATTGCGGTGGCTTCTCTTGTTGCGGAGCACAGGCTCTAAGCGCGTGGGCTTCAGCAGTCGGGGCTCGCGGGTTCTAGAGCTCAGGCTCAGTAGTTGTGGTGCACGGGCTTAGTTGCTCCACAGCATGTGGGATCTTCCCGGACCAGGGCTCAAACCCGTGTCCCCTGCATGGGCAGGTGGATTCTTAACCACTGCGCCACCAGGGAAGTCTGGTGTTGCGTTCGTGAGGGCTGGTGGGGCCCTCTTGGGACTGGGCGGATCCTTTGTTCCATCTGCACGGGTGTCCAAGCAGGTCTCAGAACAGCCCTTGGCCTCTGAGCATCCAGGCAGGCACCCACGTTCCTCCAGCTCAGGTTAGCCTTGGCCCCTCCAGCCCCCGTGGCCAATTACTGAGCTGATTGTGTCTTTACTCTTTCAAATGAAATCACTCTCTCCAGGTGGGCGAGAAGTTTACTTGTGAACTTGGTTAGGGTTAGGGGTTAGGGGTTAAGGGTTAGGGTCAGGGTTAGGGCTAGGGCTAGGGGTTAGGGTTAGGCTTAGGGTTGGGTTAGGGTTAGGGGTTAGGGTTAGGGTTTAGGTTTAGGGTTAGGGTTAGTGTTGGGTTAGGGTTAGGGTTAAGGTAGGGTTAGGGTTGGGTTAGGGTTAGGGTTTAGGGTTAGGGTGTCCAGCCTTACGTCCCATTCAGCTGTGAGTGTAGATGTGGTCAGTCCAGTTGCCTCACAGCCCCTGATTGAATTTTGTAAGAATTCCTCTCTCTCTCTCACTGTCTTTCTCTTTTTATAATTAATTTTTTTAATGGGGTGTAGCTGATTTGCAATGTTGTGTTTCTTGGTGCTGTACATCCACTTGAGTCACTTACAGAGAGACATCAGTAAATTCTTTTCTAGTTTCTAGTAGTCAGATATATGTTTTTTCTGTGAATATAGTGTGCTGAGTCCAGTTCCTTGAACAATGAGTATGTCTTGGCGATTACATTATTGGCGTATGGAACGGTATCTGTGCCAATTTCAACCTCCTGGTTTATGCATCACCGCACCACACTTTTCCCCTTAAGCAGCCGTAAGTGTGTTTTGTAAACGTGTGATGGTGTTCTGTTTGTAATTCAGTTCACGGTTGGCGATTTTTAGATTCCCTTTATAAGTGATATCTTATGATAAGTTTCCCTTGCTGTCTAACTTATTTCACTCTCAATGACCATACATAAGTCCCCCTGAGTCGCTGCAACTGGCCTCATTTCATTGATTTCAGGGCTGAGTAATATTCCGTCGTGCTTAAGTATCAAATTTTCTTTCACCATTTTTTCCTTCCAAGGACTATGAAGTTGTACCCAAGTCGAGGCTGTTGTAAGCATAGCAGCAGTAAACGGGGTGCCTGCGTCCTGTGGACTTTTGGATTTTCCAACATATAGGCCCATGAGTGGAAGCGCCCTATGCTTTGTAGCTCTGTTTTTTAGATGTTTTAGGAAACACAGCACACTTCTCCAGAGTGGCCGTTGGCAATTTACATTCCCCCCTTCAGCGTAACGAGGCTCCCTTTTCTCCTCTCCTTGTCCTGCATCTCTGGTTTTTACCCTTTGTGAGGATGGTCCTTTTTTCTGATTCGAAGTGATACCTCTCTGTAGTGTTGATTTGCATTGCCCGCTTCTTTGGTTGGCCAAAAAGGGCGTATGCGTTTTTCCTGAATATATTCTGGAAGTTAAATTTGAGAGACAGCTTTTCTTTTTAATTGATGAATTAATTTATTTATTTTTGGCTGTGTTGGGTCTTCGTTTCTGTGCGAAGGCTTTCTCTAGTTGTGGCAAGCGGGGGCCCCTCTTCATCGCGGTGCGCGGGCCTCCCACTATCGCGGCCTCTCTTGTTGCGGAGCACAGGCTCCAGACGCGCAGGCTCAGGAGTTGTGGCTCACGGGCCTAGTTGCTCCGCGGCATGTGGGATCCTCCCAGACCAGGGCTCGAACCCGTGTCCCCTGCATTAGCAGGCAGATTCTCAACCACTGCGCCACCAGGGAAGCCCCTTGAATAGTTTTGTATTTAAAGTTTGTCTGTGGGGACTTCCCTGGTGACGCAGTGGTTAAGAGTCCGCCTGCCAATGCAGGGGACACGGGCTCGAGCCCTGGTCCGGGAAGATCCCACATGCCGCAGAGCAACCAAGCCTGCACGGCACAACTACTGAAGCCTGCGCGCCTAGAGCCCGTGCTCGCCCACAAGAGAAGCCACCGCAATGAGAAGCCCGTGCACCGCAACGAAGAGGAGCCCCGCTCGACGTAACTAGAGGAAGCCCACGTGCAGCAACGAAGACCCAACGCAGCCAAACATAAATTATAAACTAAAATAAAATTTGCCTCTGAATAACTTTGAGTGAATTTGGTATAAGTTGTAAAGTTTGCATCTACATTCACTTCATTCCAAATGGTTTCCAATTAATTGTTCCTTAACTACTTTTAGAAAACTTTTGGGATAGAGACTCCATTTCAGTTTGAATTTCCAGTTTAATGGATTCAGCAGTCCTGTCAGTAGGGCACGCTGCCCCCAGTGACCTGTGAGGGAGGCGTGGCCTGCACTTCCTGCACTGACCACAGGGTGGCGCCGAGTTCGCCTCTCTGACCCACAGCGCATGCTCCTTCCATGGAACTCGATTGTGAGGGCAGCTGAGAGGAGTTGAGCCGCCTCAGGCGCGGGGGCGGGGGCGGGGGCCTTCGGGTAGGACGCCCGGCTCAGCGTCTCTGCTGAGAGGAGCTCGGTCTCCGTCTCCTCAGGACTCGCTGGGGTTTCGGCTTCAGGACAAAGTGGGGCTGCGTCCACGCTGACTAGGGAACTAGGTTTCCTGAGGACCCAGGTGATGCCTGAGGAAAAGGTGAAGAGACGGTGAGGAAAAGTGGGGAGAAGCTTCCTGTGGGCGACTGACCGTTGAGGGGGTCCGTCTTCGTGTGAGCGAGGGAGGGCTTGGCGTGGAAAGCTGGGTGTTTGGTCAGGTTTGTGTGCAGGGTAGCCAGCGTGAGTTATGGGGCGTCCAGTTTTCCCAGCACCATTTGTCGTGGGGCGTGTCGTGCTCCTTGGTGTGTCCTTGGTCCCTGTGTCATAAATTCACCGACCCCGTCCGTGTGGGTTGAATTCTGGTCTCTCTGTCCTGTTCCTCTGGTCCCTGTGCCCGTTTTGAGCCAGTTCCACACTGTTTTGGTGACCCTAGCTTCTCAGCAGAGTGTGACGGCAGGGAGGGAGATGCCTCCAGCCCGTTCTCTTTTTTCAGGGTTTCTTTGGCTATTTGGGGTCCTTTGTGGTTCCCCACAGATATTAGGAGGATTTGCTCTATTTGGGGGGAAAATACCATGGAATTTTGGGAGGGATTGCATTCACTGTGTCCACTGCTTTGGGTAGCATGGATATTTTAACAATATTAATTGTTCCATTCCATGAGAACAGGATATCTTTCCATTTCTTGGTGTGTTTTGCAATGTCTTCATCAATGTCTTCAAGTTTTCAGTGTGCAGGTCTTTCACCTCCTTGGTTGACTTTATTCCCAGGTATTTTGTTCTTTTTGATGCAGTTGTAAACAGGGTTGCTTTCTTTCTCTTTCTGATGGTTCATTATTAGTGTTTAGAAAGGCAACTGATTTCTGTGTATTGATTTTGCAACTTTACTGAATTGATTTATTAGTTCTAATAGTTTTTCTGTGGAATGAAGTGGAAAATTGGAATTCAAAAATCCCACTGTTTCTACCATATCCAGGTCGTCCACAACACGGAGGACAGCGGCTCCTAATATAACCTTCCCACAGTGCCTCTGAATGACATGTGGACTTTGGGTGAACTGGATCTGGGTAAGGCTTGGCTTCTATATGGAAGTTTGATGTTTTCTCTGCTTTTCTGGCATGCTGTTGACATACATGATGTTTTGAAAAGTAATTGACTTTCCAGTAATTTCAAACATACAACTTTACATACATAAAAACAAGTCTTGTACCTTGATTAAATATACTCCTAAATATTGATGTTGACATTATTAAAAATGGAATTGTTCTCATAAATTCTTTTTCAGATTATTTTTTGCCAGCGGATGCATATAAGACAGATTTTCATGACTTGATATTTTGTTCTGTAACTTTGCTTATTAATTAGTTGATTAGCTCAAATAATTCCTTTGCTGATTATAGGTAGTTTTATATATAAGATGATGTGACCTATGTTCTGTGAAGAGACCCGGTTTTAATTTTTCCATTCACCCATGGATGCCTTTTCTTTCTTTCCTCAAGATTCTGGGTAGAACTTCCAGTACACTATTGAGTAACGGTGATGAAGGCCAGCTTCCTGGCCCTGTTCCTGATTTCAGGAGTAAATCTTTCAGTCTTTAACGTTGAGCATGATGTTTGCTGTGGCTTTTTGTACTACTCTTTTCCATATTGAACAACTTTCCTTTTATTCCTGCTTTCTTGAGTGTTTGTCATGAAATAACACTGGATTTTCATTGTAGATGTTTTGCATTAATTGATATGATTATGTGTTTTTACTTCACACCATTATTGTGGTTGAATACATTGCTTACTTTTCATATGCTGAGCAACCTGAAATTCCTGGTGTAGAGATACTTGGCTTATGGCATTATCCATTTAAAGTTCTGTTGGTTTCATGTTGCTATTATTGTGTGATAGATTTTTACATTCCTATTTATAAGTTGTACTGGGGTAGTTTTCTTGTTTTTTTTCCTTTATTCTTAAAATCTTTTTTAAAATAGTGGTTTTCTTTCATTTGAATTATTTATTTACTTTGGCCACATCCCATGGCTTGTGGGATCTTAGTTCCCCAGTCAGGGATCGAACCCGAGCCCTTGGCAGTGAAAGCACAGAGTCCTAACCACTGGGCCACCAGAGTATTCCCCAGTTTTCTTTTTCAAGATGTATTTGTATAATCTGATTAGACTTGGCTTGGTGTAAGTGGTTTGGAGGGTTAGCATTAGGGCTGGGGCTGGTGTGAGGGTTGGGGCTGTGTATGGTTTATGGTTGCTGTTATGGTTTAAGTTTTATGGTTAATGAGTTATTTATGGGTATGGTTAATGACTATATTTTCTGGTTTGGTTATGGTTATGGTTTTGCTTATTGGTTAAGGTTTATGGTTTTGGTCTCAGGGTGTTTGGGTTCTGTGTTAGAGTGGGTGTTAGGGTATGGGTTAGAATTGGGGTACAGGTAGGCTACGGGTAGAGCATGGGTTAGGGTAAGGTACAGGTTTAGGGTACGGGTTAGGCTAAGGTTAGGTCAGGGCTTAGGGTCAGGATCAGAGTTTAGGGTTAGGGTCCATGTCAGGATTAGCGTCAAGCTTGAGCGAGGCCATTGTTTGCTGCTCCTCCAGTGCTGGATTCTCATTGATAGATGAATGAAATGTCTGCTCTGGTCACCCACTGTTTCAAATTGAGCTCAGCCTTAGTCAAGGGTTCTTAGGGCCTCAGAGGTCATGCAGGGTTTCCCTCCACCCTCCCTCCTGGGAAGGGTGATGCAGGCCCCACTCTGTCTGGGCAGCCCCAGGTCCAACATGGCCCTGACATGCAGGATACTAAGTAGACGTGATGTAAGACTTGGTGCATCAGTCTGCCAGCCCCCAGGTGCTGCCTTTTTTTTTTTTCTTAATTAATTAATTAATTAATTTTGGGCTGTGTTGGGTCTGCATTGCTGCCCGGAGGCTTTCTCTAGTTGCGGCGAGTGGGGGCTTCTCATTGCGGTGGCTTCTCTTGTTGCGGAGCACAGGCTCTAAGCGCGTGGGCTTCAGCAGTCGGGGCTCGCGGGTTCTAGAGCTCAGGCTCAGTAGTTGTGGTGCACGGGCTTAGTTGCTCCACAGCATGTGGGATCTTCCCGGACCAGGGCTCAAACCCGTGTCCCCTGCATGGGCAGGTGGATTCTTAACCACTGCGCCACCAGGGAAGTCTGGTGTTGCGTTCGTGAGGGCTGGTGGGGCCCTCTTGGGACTGGGCGGATCCTTTGTTCCATCTGCACGGGTGTCCAAGCAGGTCTCAGAACAGCCCTTGGCCTCTGAGCATCCAGGCAGGCACCCACGTTCCTCCAGCTCAGGTTAGCCTTGGCCCCTCCAGCCCCCGTGGCCAATTACTGAGCTGATTGTGTCTTTACTCTTTCAAATGAAATCACTCTCTCCAGGTGGGCGAGAAGTTTACTTGTGAACTTGGTTAGGGTTAGGGGTTAGGGGTTAAGGGTTAGGGTCAGGGTTAGGGCTAGGGCTAGGGGTTAGGGTTAGGCTTAGGGTTGGGTTAGGGTTAGGGGTTAGGGTTAGGGTTTAGGTTTAGGGTTAGGGTTAGTGTTGGGTTAGGGTTAGGGTTAAGGTAGGGTTAGGGTTGGGTTAGGGTTAGGGTTTAGGGTTAGGGTGTCCAGCCTTACGTCCCATTCAGCTGTGAGTGTAGATGTGGTCAGTCCAGTTGCCTCACAGCCCCTGATTGAATTTTGTAAGAATTCCTCTCTCTCTCTCACTGTCTTTCTCTTTTTATAATTAATTTTTTTAATGGGGTGTAGCTGATTTGCAATGTTGTGTTTCTTGGTGCTGTACATCCACTTGAGTCACTTACAGAGAGACATCAGTAAATTCTTTTCTAGTTTCTAGTAGTCAGATATATGTTTTTTCTGTGAATAGAGTGTGCTGAGTCCAGTTCCTTGAACAATGAGTATGTCTTGGCGATTACATTATTGGCGTATGGAACGGTATCTGTGCCAATTTCAACCTCCTGGTTTATGCATCACCGCACCACACTTTTCCCCTTAAGCAGCCGTAAGTGTGTTTTGTAAACGTGTGATGGTGTTCTGTTTGTAATTCAGTTCACGGTTGGCGATTTTTAGATTCCCTTTATAAGTGATATCTTATGATAAGTTTCCCTTGCTGTCTAACTTATTTCACTCTCAATGACCATACATAAGTCCCCCTGAGTCGCTGCAACTGGCCTCATTTCATTGATTTCAGGGCTGAGTAATATTCCGTCGTGCTTAAGTATCAAATTTTCTTTCACCATTTTTTCCTTCCAAGGACTATGAAGTTGTACCCAAGTCGAGGCTGTTGTAAGCATAGCAGCAGTAAACGGGGTGCCTGCGTCCTGTGGACTTTTGGATTTTCCAACATATAGGCCCATGAGTGGAAGCGCCCTATGCTTTGTAGCTCTGTTTTTTAGATGTTTTAGGAAACACAGCACACTTCTCCAGAGTGGCCGTTGGCAATTTACATTCCCCCCTTCAGCGTAACGAGGCTCCCTTTTCTCCTCTCCTTGTCCTGCATCTCTGGTTTTTACCCTTTGTGAGGATGGTCCTTTTTTCTGATTCGAAGTGATACCTCTCTGTAGTGTTGATTTGCATTGCCCGCTTCTTTGGTTGGCCAAAAAGGGCGTATGCGTTTTTCCTGAATATATTCTGGAAGTTAAATTTGAGAGACAGCTTTTCTTTTTAATTGATGAATTAATTTATTTATTTTTGGCTGTGTTGGGTCTTCGTTTCTGTGCGAAGGCTTTCTCTAGTTGTGGCAAGCGGGGGCCCCTCTTCATCGCGGTGCGCGGGCCTCCCACTATCGCGGCCTCTCTTGTTGCGGAGCACAGGCTCCAGACGCGCAGGCTCAGGAGTTGTGGCTCACGGGCCTAGTTGCTCCGCGGCATGTGGGATCCTCCCAGACCAGGGCTCGAACCCGTGTCCCCTGCATTAGCAGGCAGATTCTCAACCACTGCGCCACCAGGGAAGCCCCTTGAATAGTTTTGTATTTAAAGTTTGTCTGTGGGGACTTCCCTGGTGACGCAGTGGTTAAGAGTCCGCCTGCCAATGCAGGGGACACGGGCTCGAGCCCTGGTCCGGGAAGATCCCACATGCCGCAGAGCAACCAAGCCTGCACGGCACAACTACTGAAGCCTGCGCGCCTAGAGCCCGTGCTCGCCCACAAGAGAAGCCACCGCAATGAGAAGCCCGTGCACCGCAACGAAGAGGAGCCCCGCTCGACGTAACTAGAGGAAGCCCACGTGCAGCAACGAAGACCCAACGCAGCCAAACATAAATTATAAACTAAAATAAAATTTGCCTCTGAATAACTTTGAGTGAATTTGGTATAAGTTGTAAAGTTTGCATCTACATTCACTTCATTCCAAATGGTTTCCAATTAATTGTTCCTTAACTACTTTTAGAAAACTTTTGGGATAGAGACTCCATTTCAGTTTGAATTTCCAGTTTAATGGATTCAGCAGTCCTGTCAGTAGGGCACGCTGCCCCCAGTGACCTGTGAGGGAGGCGTGGCCTGCACTTCCTGCACTGACCACAGGGTGGCGCCGAGTTCGCCTCTCTGACCCACAGCGCATGCTCGTTCCATGGAACTCGATTGTGAGGGCAGCTGAGAGGAGTTGAGCCGCCTCAGGCGCGGGGGCGGGGGCGGGGGCCTTCGGGTAGGACGCCCGGCTCAGCGTCTCTGCTGAGAGGAGCTCGGTCTCCGTCTCCTCAGGACTCGCTGGGGTTTCGGCTTCAGGACAAAGTGGGGCTGCGTCCACGCTGACTAGGGAACTAGGTTTCCTGAGGACCCAGGTGATGCCTGAGGAAAAGGTGAAGAGACGGTGAGGAAAAGTGGGGAGAAGCTTCCTGTGGGCGACTGACCGTTGAGGGGGTCCGTCTTCGTGTGAGCGAGGGAGGGCTTGGCGTGGAAAGCTGGGTGTTTGGTCAGGTTTGTGTGCAGGGTAGCCAGCGTGAGTTATGGGGCGTCCAGTTTTCCCAGCACCATTTGTCGTGGGGCGTGTCGTGCTCCTTGGTGTGTCCTTGGTCCCTGTGTCATAAATTCACCGACCCCGTCCGTGTGGGTTGAATTCTGGTCTCTCTGTCCTGTTCCTCTGGTCCCTGTGCCCGTTTTGAGCCAGTTCCACACTGTTTTGGTGACCCTAGCTTCTCAGCAGAGTGTGACGGCAGGGAGGGAGATGCCTCCAGCCCGTTCTCTTTTTTCAGGGTTTCTTTGGCTATTTGGGGTCCTTTGTGGTTCCCCACAGATATTAGGAGGATTTGCTCTATTTGGGGGGAAAATACCATGGAATTTTGGGAGGGATTGCATTCACTGTGTCCACTGCTTTGGGTAGCATGGATATTTTAACAATATTAATTGTTCCATTCCATGAGAACAGGATATCTTTCCATTTCTTGGTGTGTTTTGCAATGTCTTCATCAATGTCTTCAAGTTTTCAGTGTGCAGGTCTTTCACCTCCTTGGTTGACTTTATTCCCAGGTATTTTGTTCTTTTTGATGCAGTTGTAAACAGGGTTGCTTTCTTTCTCTTTCTGATGGTTCATTATTAGTGTTTAGAAAGGCAACTGATTTCTGTGTATTGATTTTGCAACTTTACTGAATTGATTTATTAGTTCTAATAGTTTTTCTGTGGAATGAAGTGGAAAATTGGAATTCAAAAATCCCACTGTTTCTACCATATCCAGGTCGTCCACAACACGGAGGACAGCGGCTCCTAATATAACCTTCCCACAGTGCCTCTGAATGACATGTGGACTTTGGGTGAACTGGATCTGGGTAAGGCTTGGCTTCTATATGGAAGTTTGATGTTTTCTCTGCTTTTCTGGCATGCTGTTGACATACATGATGTTTTGAAAAGTAATTGACTTTCCAGTAATTTCAAACATACAACTTTACATACATAAAAACAAGTCTTGTACCTTGATTAAATATACTCCTAAATATTGATGTTGACATTATTAAAAATGGAATTGTTCTCATAAATTCTTTTTCAGATTATTTTTTGCCAGCGGATGCATATAAGATAGATTTTCATGACTTGATATTTTGTTCTGTAACTTTGCTTATTAATTAGTTGATTAGCTCAAATAATTCCTTTGCTGATTATAGGTAGTTTTATATATAAGATGATGTGACCTATGTTCTGTGAAGAGACCCGGTTTTAATTTTTCCATTCACCCATGGATGCCTTTTCTTTCTTTCCTCAAGATTCTGGGTAGAACTTCCAGTACACTATTGAGTAACGGTGATGAAGGCCAGCTTCCTGGCCCTGTTCCTGATTTCAGGAGTAAATCTTTCAGTCTTTAACGTTGAGCATGATGTTTGCTGTGGCTTTTTGTACTACTCTTTTCCATATTGAACAACTTTCCTTTTATTCCTGCTTTCTTGAGTGTTTTTCATGAAATAACACTGGATTTTCATTGTAGATGTTTTGCATTAATTGATATGATTATGTGTTTTTACTTCACACCATTATTGTGGTTGAATACATTGCTTACTTTTCATATGCTGAGCAACCTGAAATTCCTGGTGTAGAGATACTTGGCTTATGGCATTATCCATTTAAAGTTCTGTTGGTTTCATGTTGCTATTATTGTGTGATAGATTTTTACATTCCTATTTATAAGTTGTACTGGGGTAGTTTTCTTGTTTTTTTCCTTTATTTTTAAAATCTTTTTTAGGGATAGCATCAGGGTGTTAGTTAGGGAAAGAGTCATGCCATTATTATAGATAGTGTCAGTGCCTTAGGTAGAGAGAGCATCAGGGCCTTAGTTAAGGACAGCGTCAGAGACATACTTAGGGACATATTCAGGGCCTTAGTTATGAACAGGATCAGGGCATTTTTGAGAGATACATGAGGCTATTAGGGGCAGCATCAGGGTGTTAGGGAAAGAGTCAGCCGTTATTATAGACAGTGTCAGTGCTTCAGGTAGAGACGTCATCACAGCCTTAGTTAGGAAGAGGGTCAGGGCCTTGGTTAGGGACAGGGTCAGGCCAACAGTGAGGGACATTTAAGGCTATTAGGGACATCGTCAAGGCCTTAGATTCGGTCAGCATCAGGGCTGTAGTGTCGACCAGTGTCAGGGCATTAATGAGGGACAAAATTAGGGTGTTAGTTAGGGAAAGAGTCAGGTCATTAGTTACAGACAGTTTTAGGGCCTCAGGTAGAATCGGCATCAAGGCCTTAGTTAGGAAGAGCATCAGGGCCTCAGGTTCAGCATCAGGACATTAGTTAGGGCCAGCAACAGGGCCTTAGGGACAGTGTTGTTAGGCCCTCAGAGATAACGTGAGGGCCTTAGTAAGAGACAGTTTAGGCCGTTAGTTAGGGACACTTCAGAGACTTTCTTAGGGATATATTCAGGGCCTTAGTAATAGAATCAGGGTGTTATTTTGTCACCGCTTAGGCACTAAGGGGCAGCATCAAAGCCTAAGTTAGGAAGGGTGTCAGCATCTTGGGGATAGTGTTAGGGACTTTGTAAGTTATAGCTTAGGCCATTAGCTAGGGACAGTGTCGGGCTTATTAAGGGCAGTGTCAGAGACTTAATGAGGGACATCTTCAGGGGCTTAGTTATGGACAGGATCAGGTCCATACTTGGGACCAGTGTCAGGCCGTTATTTAGGGGCAGTGTCAGGGCCTTCTGTAGAGACAGCGTCAAGGCCCTTAGTTAGGAAGAGGGTCAGGGCCTTAGGACAGGGTCAGAGACGTACTTAGGCACATCTTCAGGGCCTTAGTAATGGACAGGATCAGGACCACAGTGAGGGACATCTAAGTCTATTAGGGACATCGTCAGGGCCTTAGATAGGTTCAGCATCAGGGCCGTAGTTAGGACCAGTGTCAGGGTGTTATTTAGGGGCAAAATTAGGATGTTAGTTAAGGAAAAAGTCAGGAAATCAGTTACAGACAGTGTCAGCTTCTCAGGTAGAGACTTCAGGGTCTTAGTGAGAGCATCAACATCTCAGGTAGGAACTGCATCAGGCCATTACTTAAAGACAGTGTCAAGGCCTTAATTAGGGAGAGTGTCAGGGCCTCAGAGAAAACTTGAGGACTTTAGTAAGAGACACTTCAGGCTGTTCATTAGGGACATCATCAGTGCGTTAGTTATGGACAGGGTCAGGGTATTAGTGAAAGACAGCTCAGGCAATTAGGCATACCGTCAGGGCCTTGGTTAGGGGCAGCGTCAGGGAGTAGTTGGGGAAAGAGTGAGGCCATTAGGTAAAGACAGACTCAGGGCCTTAGTTAGAGACAGTGTCAAGTTCTTTGTTAGGGACACTGTCATGGCCTCAGTTAAAGATAACTTGAGGGTCTTAGTTAGAGATAGTGTCAGGGACTTAGTTATGGACATCTTTAGGGCCTCAGAGGTAATTTGAGGGCCTTAGTAAGAGACATTTTGGGTCATTAGTGACATCGTCTGGACCTTAGTGCCGTCTTCAGTACATCATTTATGGGCCGCATCAGGGCATTAATGAGGGACAGCTCATGTTATTAAGGACCGTGTCAGGGCCTTAGTTAGGGACTGTGTCAGGGCCTTTGTTAGGGAAAGAATGAGGCCATTAGTTAAAGACAGACTCAGAGCCTTAGATACAGACAGCCTCAATCCTTAGTGAGGGAGAGTGTCAGGGCCTCAGTTAAAGATAAGTTGAGGGCCTTTGTTAAGGACAGCCTCCAGGCCTCAGTTAGGGACAGGGTCATGGCCTCGGGACTAATTTCAGGGCCTTAGTTAGGGACAGCATCAGGGATTTAGTTAGCATAAGAGGCAAGACATTAGCTAGGGACAAGGTGAAGTTAAGGTCTAGGGATAGTGTCAGGAAATGAGCTAGGGATAGTGTCAAGACCTTAGTTACTGAGAGTATCAGGGCCTTATTTAGAACCAGTGTCAGGGCTTCAGGTAGGGCCAGCATCAGAGGCTGACTTAGGGAGAGTGACAAGTACTGAGTGAGGCCTAGCATCAGGGCCTTAGCTGGGGACCCTGTCAGGTCATGACTTAGTAGCAGCATCAGGGCCTTGGCTGAATAAGCATTAGGGTATCTTTAGACATGATCAGGGCCTGAGTTAGTCACAGTGTCAAGGCCTCAGTTAGGGATAGTTTGAGGGCCTGAGTTAGGGACAGCGACAGGGCTTTCTTAGGGACGGTGTCAGGACCTTGGTTAGAGATGGGTCAGGATATTAGCTCAGGATAGTGTCAGGGTTTTAGTTATTGCCGGCAGCAGGGCCTATATTAGAGATAGATTCCGGGCCTTAGTTAGGGACAGTGCCAGGGCCTTAGTTAGGACTAGTCAGAGCCTTAGTTATCGAGAGCATTAGGGTTTCAGTTAGGATAAGAAGCAGGACATTAGCTCCAGACACAGTCAGGTTCAAGGCCAGGGAAAGTGTCAGGAAATGAGCGAGGGATAGCGTGAAGGCCTTAGTTATTGAGAACATCAGGGCCTTAGTTAGGAACAGCGTCAGGGCCTTAATCAGAACCAGTGTCGGGGCTTCACGAACGGACAGTGTCAGAGCCTAACTAAGGTACGGCAACAGGGCCTAAGTGAGGCCTATCTTTAGGGCCTGAGTTAGGGACAGTGTCAGGGCATGACTTAGGAGCAGTATAAGGGCCTCTGTAGGATCAGCATTAGGGTATTCGTTAAAGACATCAGGGCCTCTGTTAGGGACAGCCTCAGGGCCTCACTTAGGGACAGCATCAGGCCTTACTTTGGGACAGTTTCAGGACCTTGGTAAGACATCAGTCAGGATATTAGCTCAGGATAATGTCAGGACTTTAGATATTGACGGCAGCTGGGCCTTAGTTAGAGACAGCGCCAGGGCCTGAGTTAGGACTAACGTCAGAGCCTTTCTTAGGTACAGTGTCAGAGACTGAGTGAGGAGTAGTGTCAGGACCTTAGGGACAGTGTCAGGGACTGAGTTAGGTGTAGTGTCAGGTCCTTAGTTAGGGACAGCGTCAGGGATTTAGTTAGCATAGGAGGCTCGACATTACCTAAAGACAAGATTAGGTTAAGGTCTAGGGATAGTGTCAGGACATGACCTAGGGATAGTGTCAAGACCTTAGTTACTTAGGGCATCAGGGCCTAATTTAGGACCAGTGTCAGGGCTTCAGGTAGGGATAGCGTCAGAGCCTGACGTAGGGAGAGCGACAGGGCCTGAGTGAGGCCTAGCATCAGGACCTTACCTAGGGACAGTGTCAGGGCATGACTTAGGAGCAGCATAAGGGCCTTGGTAGGATCAGCCTCAGGGGCTTTGTTAAAGACATTCTCAGGGCCTCTGTTAGGGACAGCCTTAGGGCCTCCCTTAGGGACAGCGTCAGGGCTTACTTAGGGACAGTTTCAGGAGCTTGGTAAGAGATGGGTCCGGAAATTACCTCAGGATAGTGTCAGGACATTAGATATTGACGGCAGCAGGGCCTTAGTTAGGGACAGTGTCAAGGCCTTAGTTAGTACTAGCATCTGGGCCTCTGTTAGGTACAGTGTCAGGGCCTGAGTTAGGAATAGTGTTAGGGCCTTAGTTAGGGACAGTATCACGGCCTTGGGACTAAATTCAGGGCCTGAGGTAGTCACAGCCTAAGGGCTTTAGTTAGCATAAGAGGCAGGACATTTGCTAGGGACAGGGTTAGGGTAAAGTTTAGGGATCGTGTCAGGAAAAGACCTATTGCTAGTGTCAAGAGCTTAGTTACAGTATCAGGGCCTTATTTAGGACCCGTGTCAGGGCTTCAGGTAGGGACAGCGTCAGTGCCTGACTCTGGGAGAGCAACAGGGCCTGAGTGAGGCCTAGCGTCAGGCCCATAGCTGGGGACACTGTCAGGGCATGATGTAGGAGCAACATCAGGGCCTTTGTTGCATCAGCATTAGTGTCTTAGTTACAGACATGATCAGGGCCTGAGTTAGTCACAGCGTCAAGGCCTCAGTTAGGCATAGCTTCAGGGACTGAGTTACGGACAGCCTCAGGTCTTCACTTAGGAACAGCGACAGGGCTTTCTTAGGGACGGTGTCAGGACCTTGGTTAGAAATGGGTCAGGATATTAGCTCAGGATAGTGTCCGGATTTTAGTTATTGCCGGCAGCAGGGCCTATATTAGAGATAGATTCCGGGCCTTAGTTAGGGACAGTGTCAGGGCCTTAATTAGGACTAGTCTGGGCCTTAGTTAGGGAGAGCATTACGGCTTCGGTGAGGATAAGGGGCAGGACGTTAGCTCGGGACAGAGTCAGGTTCCAGGCCAGTGGTAGTGTCAGGATGTGAGCTAGGGATAGGGTGAAGACCTTAGTTATTGAGAGCATCAGGGCCTTAGTTAGGACCAGCGTCAGGGCCTTCATCAGGACCAGTGTCAGGGCTTCACGTACGGACAGCGTCAGAGCCTAACTAAGTTATGGCAACAGGGCCTAAGTGAGGCTTATCTTTAGGGCCTGAGTTAGGGACAGTGTCAGGGCATGACCTAGGAGCAGCATAAGGGCCTCTGTAGGATCAGCCTTAGGGTCTTCGTTAAAGACATTATCAGGGCCTCTGTTAGGGACAGCCTCAGGGTCTCACTTAGGGACAGCACCAGGGGCTTAGTTTGGGACAGTTTCAGTACCTTGGTAAGATCAGGGTCAGGGTATTAGCTCAGGATAATGTCAGGACTTAAATATTGACGGCAGCAGGGCCTTAGTTAGAGACAGTGTCAGGGCCTGAGTTAGGATTTGCATCAGAGCCTTTGTTAGGTACAGTGTCAGTGGCTGAGTTAGGAGTAGTGTCAGGGCCTTAGTTAGGCTTGAGACTCCAGGACCTTCCCTGAGTTCCAAAGGGCAGATTCGAATAGTTGCTAATCAGGGAAGGGAGGGGATGCAGAGACAAGGGAGGAAGAGTCAAGAAACAGCAGTGCAACCTTGGGGCAGGATCCTGGTTTTGCCTCAAGGGATACGCTTAAGAGTATCTTTGGGCGCTTTACCAACCTAAAACCCCCGCAAAATAGAAGATTTTCGTGTTCTTCATTCCAGAGAAGCTCATCAAGAGACCATCTGAGGCCAGATTAAAGTGAGTTAAGGCCCTGTGCACACACTACTCCTTAGGATCAAGTGTGTCCTTAAACCATTTCTGTTAAATTCCTCACCAGATCCTCCTGCATTGGGACGCACGGTTTTTGAGGGCATGAGTTTTCTGTGTCCCCCTTTGGCTGCCAAAGCAGTAAAGCTATTCTTTTCTACTTCCTCCAAACCTCTCTCTCTGAGATTCAATTTGGCACTGGTGCACAGAGGCCGAGTTTTCGACATCAAATTTAGTACCCAGTGTGGGACTGACTTGGGGATGGCCCCTGTGGTTCCCCTGACTTGATTGGACACTGAGATTTTCTCCACGCCAGCCTCTTTCGAGAGAGTGTAGGGTTGGAGAATTCCTTTAGAGGCCAGACCACGTGGGACCATTGCCTGGAAAGGCCGAGCCCCAGTCATCCCAGCAGTTAGAACTGTGGGGCAGGAGTCGATGGTGGAAGAGGGACCACCCTAGCAGCTGCCGAGGCCATCTTTGCCTGAGGACATTCCTCTCTTCCTCCTGCCTGGACTGCCCCGAATGTCCTACTCCAAGGGATTATTTGGGGGAACCAGAAAAATAGCATTTGGGATGTTGCAGCACCTCAGCCAGCATGTGGTAACTCCCCTGGCATGCAGTCTGAGGTCCTTTTAGCCCTGTACATTTGGGGGAACCTTGGTTCCCATTTGAGTGACTTTTCATTCCAGGAAATCTCATTTGGAAGGTGCACCACTTGGACAGAGGTCACAGGCTAAGTTGAGACTTGGAAGCTGATTTGAGTCTTGTGCTGTTTGGTTTTTGGTTTCTGTTTGGTTTCTGGTTCCTTTGGTTTGAGGCTTCCATTGGTGGTTAGGATTTTGTTTTGTTCTTAGCCCGCATTTGAGTGTTCTATGGTTCAGACATAAGAAGTGCTTCTTCTTCAGTTCCATCTGATAGCCAGTGGGCAAAATCCTGGCAGACTGGTCAACCTATAGTTGTAAACCTAAGACTAAGAAAAGAATGAAATTCTATTGTAATTTTGTCTGGCCAGTGTATGGATACATTCTTGAAAAATGCGGAAAGGTGGTCTTTGAATGGTAGCCTAAATGACTATACTATCCTTCAGCTAGTTATTTTGTCACAGGAAGAGAAAGACAGAAGTTCTGTATGTTCAAGCATTTATGAAGCTACGTAATAAAGAAAGTGAGCAGCTAGGTAACAGGCTGATGGTACAAAGAGAAAGGAAAGTCACTTTGCACTAGAGCTGGTTGTGTCTGAATGTGGAAAAAAATAAGGGGCAACATAAGATGGATACAGAAGTGATGAACATTTGTGAAAAGGGAACACTGAGGAAAGAGTTGTGCATGACCAGGATTTTCTAAGATGGATTTTGTTGGAAGTGGGTTAGGGCAAGCCTGGATTTGGTTTCTCCCTCCAAAGTTTTCTTGGAATGCTGTTTTTGATTGTGGACAGCTTGTGAGTTTTTTTGCCTGTGTCTGTGATCTGTATTTTTGTTTGAAATCTCTTTACTTTGGTTCAGTGAATGAGTGTTGTTTGGCCAATTCTAACAGTTCTTTTGATCTCCAGCTAACTTGGAGATGCTTTAGAAGGCCCTTGAGCCATCTCAGAGAGAAATGTTTGATTAGTATGTTAAATTACATGGAATTCCTAAAAATCTAGTATGTCCTGGTAAAATTTGATCAGTCATAATTCTAGTCATTTTTAAATGTACGTCACAGCAATAATGGTTTCTTTTGTCATTTACATTGTGATCAAATGTTTAAGCATGACGTTTTAAGTCTTTATGTGATTTATAGATAGTTACTGTTGTGCTCTAACACTTTGCAAAACTGCTCCATCTTCAAGAAGATCTATGTGAAGGACCTTTTGGCAAGCACAGGTCTCTGATAAATTTCATATGATAATGCCAAACTGGGTAAGAAATGAAAAATCTTAGTGGAGAATCGGATGGCTTCATAAAAAGTTAACAAAAGGATTGGTTACTGAGTGAACTGGTGAATATGGTTATAGTGTTTTTGTTTTTTTGTTACTGGCTTTGATCTGTGTTTCCCAGACACAGGGAAGTCCTTCACCTGAAGCTACTTAGGACTTGGAGCAATTGGGTAAATGACACCTCTGTACTGAAGTGTGTATTTATGAAAGTTACTGTGTTGGCTTCATTTTGCCCTGATGTTTAAGAGGAAAGGAAAATTACCTAATGAAGTTATCAGAATGTAATTACTCATGATGTATCACTGTTTGCTTTAGGTCTACTGCTAAAAGCACATGTACAATGCTTGTGTGACAATTGGGTATGAATAATAAAATGTATGGCCTATATAAAGCATTTTCTCATTAACATACCTCTGAGCATGTTCATGATACCTGATCAGTATTCCCCCAATGTGGATTAACTAGGCATATATAAAGGAGGCCTAGCGCTGAGGGCCATGATCTACACCTGGGCCAAACAGCTGAATCATTCTGGCACTGACTGATTGACATTTTGATCATCAATGCTTTCTATTGAAAGACTTGTAATCAAAAGGGAAAAAAACTCTTCACGTATTGAGGTGTGAGGAAGTCACTCTGGCTTCTACATGGTTTTACTTAAATTTTACTGACCAAAGTGGCCTGTTTTTTGGCCTTTTGGATATGAATTGTACATCTGCTTTGGCATTGAGGAGGGGAATGCATTTGACAGTCAAAAAGTAACTATGGTTCAGACATCCAAGATAAACCTAAGTGACCATTGTAGATGTGATTTAGATGCGTTCCTGTATTTTTTTTGTTTGTTTTTAAGTTTTTTTTTTTGGATGTGGACCAGTTTTTAAGTCTATTGAATTTGTTACAATATTGTTTCTGTTTCATGTTTTGGTTTTTAGGCCACGAGGCATGTGGTATCTTAGCTTCCTGCCCAGGGATCAAACCAGCACCCCCTGCGTTGGAAGGCGAAGTCTTAACCACTGAACCTCCAGGTAAGTCCCCGCGTTCCTGTATTGTTGAAATTGAATTTCTGAGCTATATCAGACTCAGGATGCCACTAGCCATTCTCAAAACAATGTCTGCTGGTAGCTGCAACCGTACGTTTTCAAGGACTCCTCTCTTAACGATTAAATTTCAAACAATGACGTTAGATCAGATACTAATAGAAAGATGAGACATATGTGTAGTGGTCAATAGCTCCTGTTATGGATACATCAATACTACATCAGAAGTTAAAACCTGCTTAGGTAGAATTAGACAACTGGCTGCGAAGCCTCTGTGAAGTGCCAGTTCCAGACCAGGTTTCAGACTTATTCTCCTGAATTCCTAAGGGAATGAGATCTATTTTTACTGTTAAAATTTCAGTTGTTACCCCTCCTATTTTAACTGGATTGGTTGCGCCAAAATGGGGGACCAAGGGACTGAGATCTTAATCATACGAGTCTCAGGTACAGGACTTGGAACTCAAATATTTCTAACTTGGTATCCATTCCCCTAGATTTAGGCAGGACTGCGCCCCATTTCAGCGAGAAGTAGCCAGAGCGGTCATCACCCTGTTCCTTGAAGGATGTGGGGAAAGATAAAAGTGAAGTGGGGATTAAAACCGAGTCCCCTGAAAACCGAGTTCTTGTGCCAAGTTTATGATTAATGTCTCAATCTGAAATGATTATTCCTTTTCTTGTCAAAAATCTGTTCTCCTCAATATTGAGGAGTATCCAGAAGAGGAGGAGTGAAACTGAGAGGGACTCTGTGGTCTCCTGGGCACAGAAGCCTTTCTGTGTGCCTCCTAACTTGTTTGTAGGGAATAGACTAGAGACTCCAGGACCTTCCCTGAGTTCCAAAGGGCAAATTCGAACAGTTGCTAATCAGGGAAGTGAGGGGATGCAGAGACAGGGAGGAAGAGTCAAGAAACAATAGTGCAGCCTTGTGGCAGGATCCTGGTTCTGCCTCAAGGGATACACATAACAATATCTTTGAGCTCCTTAAAGAACTAAAACCCCCAACAAGTGGAAGATGTTAGCATTCTTCATTCCAGAGGAGCTCATCAAGAAACTATCTGAGACCAGATTAAAGGAGTGCAGGCCCTGCATACACACTGATCCTTATGAGCAACCACACCCTTGAACCATCGCTCTAAAACACCAAATCTTCCTGCATTGGGACACACAGCTGTTGAGGGCACGAGCCTGCTGTGTCCTCCATTGGCTGGCAGAGTGATAAAACTAATCTTTTCTATTTTTCCAAAACACTGTTCTCAAGATTTGATTCGGAACCGGTGCAGAGAGGCTGATTATTCAGTATCAGTTAGGTCCAGAGTCAGGCAGTTAGTTAGAAACAGTGTCAGGTCTATAGTTATGGAAAGCCTCAGGGAATTAGGGAGGGAGAGACCAAGATATAACAGACAGCATCAGATCCTGAGCTGGGGAGAGTGTCAGGGCATGACGTAGGACCAGCATCAGGACTGTAGTTAGGATCAGCATCACGGTCTTAGTTAAAGTTATTGCCAGGACCTGAGTTAGGCAAAGTGTCAGGGCCTGAGTTAGGCAAAGTGTCAGGACCTGAGTTAGGCAAAGTGTCAGGGCCTGAGTTAGGGACAGAGTCAGGACCTGAGTTAGGGACAGTGTCAGGGACTGAGTGAGGCCTAGCATCAGGGTCTTAGCTAGGATCAGCATCAGGGCCTTAGTTAAAGACATTATCAGGGCCTGAGTTAGGTACAGCAACAGGGCTTCAAAGGGACAGCCTCAGGGCCACACTTTGGGACGGCATCAGGACTTTTGTCAGGACAGTGTCAGGACCATGGTAAGAGATGGATCAAGATACTAGCTTAGGATAGTGTCAGCACATTGGTTATTGACGGCAGCAAGGCTGACGTTAGGGACAGCTTCAGGGCCTTAGTTAGGGACAGCGTCAGAACCTGAGTTAGACCAAACATCAGGGCCTAAGGTAAGACTAGGGTCAGGGCCTTTGTTAGGGACAATGTCAGGGCCAGGGTTAGGCCTAGCATGAGGGCCTGAGTTAGGCTGGGCGTCAGGGCCTTAGTTAGGGACAGCCTCAGGGCCTCACTTAGGGACAGTGTCAGGGCTTACTTAGGGACAGTGTCAGTACATTGGTAAGAGATAGGTCAGGATATTAGCTCAGGATAGAGTCTGGACTTTAGTTATCGACAGCAGCAGGGCCTTAGTTAGGGACAGTGTCAGGAGCTTAGTTAGGACTAGCATCAGAGCCTTTGCTAGGTACAGTGTGAGGGACTGAGTTAGGAGTAGTGTCAGGGCCTTAGTTAGGGACAATGTGAGGGCCTGAGTTAGGACAAGCATCCAGGCCGTAGTTAGGGACAGTGTCAGGGCCTTGGGACTAATTTCAGAGCCTTAGTTAGGGAGAGCATCAGGACTTTAGTTAGCATAAGAGGCAAGACATTAGCTAGGGACAGGGTTAGGTTAAGGTCTAGGAATAGTGTCAGGAAATGAGCTAGGGAGAGTGTCAAGACCTTACTTACAGAGAGTATCAGGGCCTTACTTAGGGCTAGTGTCAGGGCTTCAGGTAGGGACAGCGTCAGAGCCTGACTTAGGGAGAGCGACAGAACCTGAGTAAGACCTAGCGTCAGGGCCTTAGCTAGGGACAGTGTCAGGGCATGACTTAGGAAGAGCATCAGGGTCTCAAAGACATTTTGAGGGTCTGAGTTATGTACTGCATCTGGGCCTGAGTTAGGGACAGACTCAGGGCTTCACTTAGGGACAGTATCAGGGCTTACATAGGGACAGTGTCAGGACCTTGGTAAGAGATGGGTCAGGATATTAGCTCAGGATACTGTCAGGCCTTTAGTTATTGCTGGCCGCAGGGTCTGTATTTGGGACAGCTTCCGGGCCTTAGCTAGAGAGAGTGTCACGGCCTTAGTGAGGACTAGTCAGGGCCTTAGTTAGGCAGAGCAATAGGGCTTCAGTTAGGATGGGAGGCAGGATATTAGCTAGGGACAGGATGAGGTTAAGGTCTAGGGATAGTGTCAGGAAATGACCTAGGGATAGTGTCAAGACCTTACTGACAGTATCAGGGCCTTATTTAGGACCAACGTCAGGGCTTCGGGTAGGGACAATGTCAGAGCCTGACTTAGGGAGAGCGACAGGGCCTGAGTGAGGCCGAGCGTCAGGGACTTAGCTAGGGACAGTATCGGCATGACTTACGAGTAGCATCAGGGCCTTCGTAGGATCCACATTAGGTTCTTAGTTAGGATAAGAGGCAGGACACTAGCTAGGGACAGAGCCAAGTTACGGGCTAGGGATAGTGTGAAGACCTTAGTTATTGAGAGCATCAGGGCCTTATATAGGAGCAGCGTCATGGCCTTATTCAGGACCAGTGTCAGGGCTTGATGTAGGGACAGCTTCAGAGACTGACTAAGGTACAGCGACAGGGAATACCTGAGGACTCTCTCAGTTAGCACCTGAGTTAGGGACTGTGTCAGGGCAGGACTTAGGAGGAGCATAACGGCCTCGTTAGGATCAGCATCAGGGTCTTTGTTAAAGACATTATTAGGGCTTCTGTTAGAGACAACCTCAGGGCTTCACTTAGGGAGAGCGTCACGGCTTATTTAGGGACAATTTCAGGAACTTGGTAAGAGATGGGTGCAGAAATTAGCTCAGGATAGTCTCAGGACTTTAGATATTGACAGCAGCAGGGCCTTAGTTAGGGACAGTGTCAGGAGCTTAGTTAGGACTAGCATCAGAGCCTTTGCTAGGTACAGTGTGAGGGACTGAGTTAGGAGTAGTGTCAGGGCGTTAGTTAGTGACAGTGTCAGGGCCTTAGTTAGGACTAGTCAGGGCCTTAGTTAGGGAGAGCATTAGGGATTCAGGGAGGATAAGGGGCAGGACATTCCAGGCCAGGGATAGTGTCAGGAAATGAGCTAGGGATAGCGTGAAGACCTTAGTTATTGAGAGCATCAGGGACATAGTTAGGACCAGCGTCAGGGCCTTCATCAGGACCAGTGTCAGGGCTTCACGTACGGACAGCGTCAGAGCCTAACTAAGGTACAGCAACAGGGCCTAAGTGAGGCCTATCTTTAGGGCCTGAGTTAGGGACAGTGTCAGGGCATGACTTAGGAGCAGCATAAAGGCCTCTGTAGGATCAGCATTTGGGTCTTCGGTAAAGACATTATTAGGGTCTCTGTTATGGACAGCCTCAGGGCCTCACTTAGGGACAGTGTCAAGGCTCACTTAGGGACAGTTTCAGGACCTTAGTACGAGATGGGTCAGGAGATAAGCACAGGATAGTGTCAGGACTTTAGATATTGACGGCAGCAGGGCCTTTGTTAGGGACAGTGTCAGGACCTGAGCTAGGTGGAGTGTCACGGCCTTAGTTAGGGACAGGTTCACGGCCTTAGTTAGGGCTAGCATCAGAGCCTTTGTTAGGTATCATGTCAGAGCCTGAGTTAGGAGTAATGTCAAGAACTTAGTTCGGGACAGTGTCAGGGCCTTAGTTACGCCTAGCATCAGAGCCTTCGTTAGGTATCCTGTCAGTGCCTGGGATAGGAGTAGTATTCAGGGCCTTAGTTAGGGCCACTGTCAGGGCCTGAGTTAGGAGTAATGTCAGGGCCTTAGTTAGGGCCAATGTCAGGGCCATAGTTAGAACTAGCATCATGGCTCCTCTTGTTGTGGAGCAGAGGCTCTAGGCACATGGACTTCAGTAGTTGTGGCATGCGGGCTCAGTAGTTGTGGCTCCCGGACTCTAGAGCGCAGGCTCAGTCGTTGTGGAGCACGGGCTTAGTTCCTCTGCAGCATGTGAGATATTGGTGGACCAGGGCTCGAACCCATGTCCCCTACATTGGCAGGTGGATTCCCAACCACTGCACCACAAGCGAAGCCCCTTCTCTGCATTATTTTAACGTCAGTACGCTTTGCAGGACATCTAGGAGCCTCGCGTGGGCACCCTGTTCCCTGCAAGAACACTGAGTACCCTCAAGCCCCCATGGGCCTGCTAAGCCACATCCAGGCCTGTAGCCCTTCGGAGTCACTCTGTGTATGCCGAGTGTAGGGCAAAAGACTGCACTCTTTCTTGGGACAGCTTGATTTCCTCAACACTCCCACAGGTCCACGAACACTGTTGTAGCAGGAGCAACATGCCGTGCAACTCTGACTCATTGCCCTAGTCTGAGCTGCACTGAAAATAACCCTCGGCTTCACATTCGATGTGGGACCCCCTGCCTGAAGTCACCCTGCCTCCAGGAGAATGTGGGCTTGCGTTCCGACTGCAACTAAAGCACAGTTCCTCGGTTAACACTGCAGGCTTTTGAAGAGCCACGGACCCGGAGGCCTAGCTGGGAATTTCCTTGGTTGAGGCATTTCGCTAGATGCAGAACACCCTGCTTCGAGGAGTTGATTCAGAGAAGGAACCACTGGGTAACCTGTGTCTCTTTGGACTTGTTAGAAAGCACAGGGATATATGCTGCGTGTGCCCGTGGAAATGGGGGCCTGATGGAACTAGCCTTGCTTTCCCATTTTGAAAGCTCCATTCATGCTGCCTTGAAGCTACTTGAAATTGACTGCTGTTGACAGGCCACTAGCCACTGTAGGCATGGCTCTGGGAAGAAAATGAGTTTTTCTAGGTAAGCCGGGTGCTTCGATGGCCGGGGTGGAGCTCATCCTGCCACGCTCTAGAGCTAAAGGGAAACTCAACTTGAGTACTGGCCTCAAGGTAAGTCCCTGAGTAGCCGCGCAGAAAGGGAGGCATGCAGCTCTTTCCATGAGGTCTTAGTCGCTGTTCTGCTTTATTTTATTTTATTTTTTAAATTTTTTATTGTTTTTTTAAGATTTATTGATTGATTGATTGATTGTTATGTTGGGTCTTCGTTTCTGTGCTAGGGCCCTCTACAGTTGCGGTAAGTGAGGGCCACTCTTCATCGCGGTGTGTAGGCTTCTCACTATCGCGGCCTCTCTTGTTGCGGAGCACAGGCTCCAGAGGCGCAGGCTCAGTAGTTGTGGCTGACGGTCCCAGTTGCTCCACGGCCTGTGGGATCCTCCCAGACCAGGGCTCGAACCCGTGTACCCTGCATTGGCAGGCAGATTCTCAACCACTGCGCCACCAGGGAAGCCCCTGTTCTGCTTTATTTTAAAGGAAGTACCCTTTTCAGGACTCCTAGGCCCCTCGGGTGTGCATCATTTTCCCTCCAAGATCAGTGAGTACCTCCAGACCCCTGTGGCCTGCTAAGCAACATCGAGGCCTAAAGGTCGGTTCCTCGGAGGCCCTCTGTGTATGCCGAGTAATGGGCAACACCCTGCACGTTTCTTAAAGAGAGCTACATTTCCAGAGCACTGGAACAGCCTCAGGACCACATTTCTAGCCAGTGCGACGTGCCATGGAAGTGTTCGTCATGGCCCCCGTCTGAGCTGCCATGAGAAAACACTCTGCTTAGGATTCTTCGAGGACCTCGTACCTCAAGTCACTCTGCTCGAGGAGAAAGTCAGCATCCTACCATGCTGTGTCACTAAAGGGACATGCAGCGAGAGTACGTGCCTCAAGGTAAGGCCCTGAATTGCCATACAGAAGCGGAGGCGTGCAGCATTTTCCATGAGGTCGTAGCCCCTGCTCTGCATTGTTTTTACGTCAGTACGCTTTGCAGGACATCTAGCAACCCCGCGTAGGCACCCTATCCCCTGCAAGAACACTGAGTAACCTCAGGCCCCCATGGGCCTGCTAAGCCACATCCAGGCCTGTAGCCCTTCGGAGCCACTCTGTGTATGCTGAGTGTAGGGCAACAGACTGCACTCTTTCTTGGGACAGCTTGATTTCCTCAACACTCCCACAGGTCGACGAACACCTTTCTAGCAGGTCCAACATACCGTGCAAGTGTGACTCATTGCCCTAGTCTGAGCTGCACTGAGAAGAACCCTCGGCTTCGCATTCGATCTGGGACCCCCTGCCTGAAGTCACCCTGCCTCCAGGAGAATGTCGGCTTGCGTTCCGACTGCAACTAAAGCCCAGTTCCTCGTGTAACACTGCAGGCGTTTGAAGAGCCACGGGCCCGGAAGCTAAGCTGGGGCGTTCCTTGGTTGAGGCAGTTCGCTGTTTGCAGAACACCCTGCTTCGACGAGTTGATTCAGGGAAGGAACCACTGGGTAACCTGTGTCTGTTTGGACTTGTTAGAAAGCACAGGGATGTATGCTGCGTGTGCCCATGGAAATGAGGGCCTGATGGAACTAGCCTTGCTTTCCCATTTTGAAAGCTCCATTCATGCTGCCTTGAAGCTTCTTGAAATTGACTGCTGTTGACAGGCCACTAGCCAATGTAGGCATGGCTCTGGGAAGAAAATGAGTTTTCTCTAGGTAAGCCGGGTGCTTCGATGGGCAGGGTGGTGCTCAGCCTGCCACGCTCTAGAGCTAAAGAGAAACTCAACGTGAGTACTGGCCTCGAGGTAAGTCCCTGAGTAGCCGCGCAGAAAGGGAGGCATGCAGCTCTTTCCATGAGGTCTTAGTCACTGTTCTGCTTTATTTTATTTTATTTTTTTATTTTTTATTGTTTTTTTGAGATTTATTTATTGATTGATTGATTGTTATGTTGGGTATTCTTTTCTGTGCTAGGGCCCTCTACGGTTGTGGTAACTGGGGGCCACTCTTCATCGCGGTGCGTAGGCCACTCACTATCGCGGCCTCTCTTGCTGTGGAGCACAGGCTCCAGAGGCGTAGGCTCAGTAGTTGTAGCTCACGGGCCCAGTTGCCCCGCGGCCTGTGGGATCCTCCCAGACCAGGACTCGAACCCGTGTACCCTGCGTTGGCAGGCAGATTCTCAACCACTGCGCCACCAGGGAAGCCCCTGTTCTGCTTTATTTTAAAGGAAGTACCCTTTTCAGGACTCCTAGGCCCCTCGGATGTGCATCATTTTCCCTCCAAGATCAGTGAGTACCTCCAGACCCCTGTGGGCCTGCTGAGCAACATCGAGGCCCAAAGGTTGGTCCCTCGGAGGCCCTCTGTATATGCAGAGTGAAGGGCAACACACTGCTCGTTTCTTAAAGAGAGCTATATTTCCAGAGCACTGGAACAGCCTCAGGACCACATATCTAGCCAGTGCGACGTGCCATGGAAGTGTTCGTCATGGCCCCCGTCTGAGCTGCCAAGAGAAAACACTCCGCTTAGGAGTTTTCGAGGACCTTGTACCTCAAGTCACTCTGCTCGAGGAGAAAGTCAGCATCCTACCATGCTGTGTCACTAAAGGGACATGCAGCGAGAGTACGTGCCTCAAGGTAAGGCCCTGAATTGCCATACAGAAGCGGAGGCGTGCAGCATTTTCCATGAGGTCGTAGCCCCTGCTCTGCATTGTTTTAACGTCAGTACGCTTTGCAGGACATCTAGCAACCCCGCGTAGGCACCCTATCCCCTGCAAGAACACTGAGTAACCTCAGGCCCCCATGGGCCTGCTAAGCCACATCCAGGCCAGTAGCCCTTCGGAGCCACTCTGTGTATGCTGAGTGTAAGGCAACAGACTGCACTCTTTCTTGGGACAGCTTGATTTCCTCAACACTCCCACAGGTCGACGAACACCTTTCTAGCAGGTCCAACATACCGTGCAAGTGTGACTCATTGCCCTAGTCTGAGCTGCACTGAGAAGAACCCTCGGCTTCGCATTCGATCTGGGACCCCCTGCCTGAAGTCACCCTGCCTCCAGGAGAATGTCAGCTTGCGTTCCGACTGCAACTAAAGCCCAGTTCCTCGTGTAACACTGCAGGCTTTTGAAGAGACATGGGCCCGGAAGCTAAGCTGGGGCGTTCCTTGGTTGAGGCAGTTCGCTGTTTGCAGAACACCCTGCTTCGAGGAGTTGATTCAGGGAAGGAACGACTGGGTAACCTGTGTCTGTTTGGACTTGTTAGAAAGCACAGGGATGTATGCCGTGTGTGCCCATGGAAATGAGGACCTGATGGAACTAGCCTTGCTTTCCCATTTTGAAAGCTCCATTCATTCTGCCTTGAAGCTTCTTGAAATTGACTGCTGTTGACAGGCCACTTAGCCACTGTAGGCATGGCTCTGGGAAGAAAATGAATTTTCTCTAGGTAAGCCGGGTGCTTCGATGGGCAGGGTGGTGCTCAGCCTGCCACGCTCTAGACCTAAAGGGAAACTCAGCGAGAGTACTGGCCTCGAGGTAAGTCCCTGAGTAGCCGCGCAGAAAGGGAGGCATGCAGCTCTTTCCATGAGGTCTTAGTCACTGTTCTGCTTTATTTTATTTTATTTTTTATTGTTTTTTTCAGATTTATTTTTTGATTGATTGATTGTTATGTTGGGTTTTCTTTTCTGAGCTAGGGCCCTCTACAGTTGTGGTAAGTGGGGGCCACTCTTCATCGCAGTGCGTAGGTCTCTCACTATCGAGGCCTCTCTTGCTGTGGAGCACAGGCTCCAGAGGCGCAGGCTCAGTAGTTGTGGCTAACGGGCCCAGTTGCCCCGCGGACTGTGGGATCCTCCCAGACCAGGGCTCGAACCCGTGTACCCTGCATTGGCAGGCAGATTCTCAACCACTGCGCCACAAGGGAAGCCCCTGTTCTGCTTTATTTTAAAGGAAGTACCCTTTTCAGGACTCCTAGGCCCCTCGGGTGTGCATCACTTTCCCTCCAAGATCAGTGAGTACCTCCAGACCCCTGTGGGCCTGCTAAGCAACATCGAGGCCCAAAGGTCGGTTCCTTGGAGGCCCTCTGTGTATGCTGAGTGATGTGCAACACCCTGCACGTTTCTTAAAGAGAGCTACATTTCCAGAGCACTGGAACAGCCTCAGGACCACATTTCTAGCCAGTGCGACGTGCCATGGAAGTGTTCGTCATGGCCCCCGTCTGAGCTGCCATGAGAAATCACTCTGCTTAGGATTCTTCGAGGACCTCGTACCTGAAGTCTCTCTGCTCGAGGAGAAAGTCAGCATCCTACCATGCTGTGTCGCTAACGGGACACTCAGCGTGAGCAGTTGTCTCGAGGTAAGGCCCTGAATTGCCATGCAGAAGCGGAGGCGTGCAGCAGTGTCCAGGAGGCCGTAGCCGCTGCTCTGCATTGTTTTAACCTCAGTACGCTCTGCAGGACATCTAGGAACCCCGCGTGGGCACCCTATTCCCTGCAAGAACACTGAGTACCCTCAGGCCCCCATGGGCCTGCTAAGCCACATCCAGGCCCGTAGCCCTTTGGAACCACTCTGTGTATGCCGAGTGTAGGGCAACAGTCTGCATTCTTTCTTGGGACAGCTTGAATATCTCAACACTCCCACTGGTCGACGAACACCTTTCTAGCAGGTCCAACATACCGTGCAAGTGTGACTCATTGCCCTAGTCTGAGCTGCACTGAGAACAACCCTCGGCTTCGCATTCGATCTGGGACCCCCTGCCTGAAGTCACCCTGCCTCCAGGAGAATGTCAGCTTGCGTTCCGACTGCAACGAAAGCCCAGTTCCTCGTGTAACACTGCAGGCTTTTGAAGAGCCACGGGCCCGGAGGCTTAGCTGGGGCATTCCTTGGTTGAGGCAGTTTGCTGTTCGCAGAACACCCTGCTTGGACGAGTTGATTCAAGGAAGGAACCACTGTGTAACCTGTGTCTCTTTGGACTTGTTAGAAAGCACAGGGATGTATGCTGCGTGTGCCCGTGGAAATGGGGGCCTGATGGAACTAGCCTTGCTTTCCCATTTGGAAAGCTCCATTCATGCTGCCTTTAAGCTACTTGAAATTGACTGCAGTTGACAGGCCACTAGCCACTGTAGGCATGGCTCTGGGAAGACAATGAGTTTTCTCCAGGTTAGCCGGGTGCTTCGATGGCCGGGGTGGAGCTCATCCTGCCACGCTCTAGAGCTAAAGGGAAAGTCAACGTGAGTACTGGCCTCGAGGTAAGTCCCTGAGTAGCCGCGCAGAAAGGGAGGCATGCAGCTCTTTCCATGAGGTCTTATTCGCTGTTCTGCTTTATTATTATTTTTTTTTTATTTTTTATTGTTTTTTTAAGACTTATTGATTGATTGATTGATTGCTATGTTGGGTCTTCGTTTCTGTGCTAGGGCTCTCTCCAATTGCGGTAAGTAGGGGCCACTTTTCATCGCGGTGCATAGGCCTCTCATTATGGCGGCCTCTCTTGTTGCGGAGCACAGGCTCCAGCGGCGCAGGCTCAGTAGTTGTGGCTCACGGGCCCAGTTGCTCCACGGCTTGTGGGATCCTCCCAGACCAGGGCTCGAACCCGTGTACCCTGCGTTGGCAGACAGATTCTCAACCACTGCGCCACCAGGGAAGCCCCTGTTCTGCTTTATTTTAAAGGAAGTACCCTTTTCAGGACTCCTAGGCTCCTTGGGTGTGCATCATTTTCCCTCCAAGGTCAATGAGTACCTCCAGACCCCTGTGGGCCTGCTGAGCAAAATCGAGGCCAAAAGGTCGGGCCTTCGGAGGCCCTCTGTGTATGCCGAGTGATGGGCAACACACTGCTCGTTCCTTAAGGAGAGCTACATTTCCAGAGCACTGGAACAGCCTCAGGACCACATTTCTAACCAGTGCGACGTACCATGGAACTGTTCGTCATGGCCCCCGTCTGAGCTGCCATGAGAAAACACTCTGCTTAGGATTCTTCCAGGACCTCGTACCTGAAGTCTCTCTGCTCGAGGAGAAAGTCAGCATCCTACCATACTGTGTCGCTAACGGGACACTCAGCCTGAGCAGTTGTCTCAATGTAAGGCCCTGAATTGCCATACAGAAGCGGAGGCGTGCAGCAGTGTCCAGGAGGCCGTAGCCGCTGCTCTGCATTGTTTTAACCTCAGTACGCTTTGCAGGACATCTAGGAACCCCGCGTGGGCACCCTATTCCCTGAAAGAACACTGAGTACCCTCAGGCCCCCATGGGCCTGCTAAGCCACATCCAGGCCCGTAGCCCTTCAGAGCCACTCTGTGTATGCCGAGTGTAGGGCAACAGTCTGCACTCTTTCTCGGGACAGCTCGATTTCCTCAACACTCCCACTGGTCGACGAACACCTTTCTAGCAGGTCCAACATACCGTGCAAGTGTGACTCATTACCCTAGTCTGAGCTGCACTGAGAATAACACTCGGCTTCGCATTCGATCTGGGACCCCCTGCCTGAAGTCCCTGCCTCCAGGAGAATGTCGGCTTGCGTTCCGACTGCAACTAAAGCCCTCTTCTTCCTGTAACACTGCAGGCTTTTGAAGAGCCACGGGCCCGGAGGCTTAGCTGGGGCGTTCCTTGGTTGAGGCAGTTTGCTGTTTGCAGAACTGCCTGCTTCGACGAGTTGATTCAAGGAAGGAACCACTGGGTAACCTGTGTCTCTTTGGACTTGTTAGAAAGCACAGGGATGTATGCTGTGTGTGCCCGTGAAATGGGGGCCTGATGGAACTAGCCTTGCCTTTCCATTTGGAAAGCTCCATTCATGCTGCCTTGAAGCTACTTGAAATTGACTGCTGTTGACAGGCCACTAGCCACTGTAGGCATGGCTCTGGGAAGAAAATGAGTTTTCTCCAGGTTAGCCGGGTGCTTCGATGGCTGGGGTGGAGCTCATCCTGCCACGCTCTAGAGCTAAAGGGAAAGTCAACGTGAGTACTGGCCTCGAGGTAAGTCCCTGAGTAGCCGCGCAGAAAGGGAGGCATGCAGCTCTTTCCATGAGGTCTTATTCGCTGTTCTGCTTTATTATTATTATTTTTTTATTTTTTATTGTTTTTTTTAAGACTTATTGATTGATTGATTGATTGATTGCAATGTTGGGTCTTCGTTTCTGTGCTAGGGCTCTCTCCAATTGCGGTAAGTAGGGGCCACTCTTCATCACGCTGCATAGGCCTCTCATTATCGCGGCCTCTCTTGTTGTGGAGCACAGGCTCCAGCGGCGCAGGCTCAGTAGTTGTGGCTCACGGGCCCAGTTGCTCCACGGCCTGTGGGATCCTCCCAGACCAGGGCTCGAACCCGTGTACCCTGCGTTGGCAGACAGATTCTCAACCACTGCGCCACCAGGGAAGCCCCTGTTCTGCTTTATTTTAAAGGAAGTACCCTTTTCAGGACTCCTAGGCCCCTTGGGTGTGCATCATTTTCCCTCCAAGTTCAGTGAGTACCTCCAGACCCCTGTGGGCCTGCTGAGCAAAATCGAGGCCAAAAGGTCGGGCCTTTGGAGGCCCTCTGTGTATGCCGAGTGATGGGCAACACACTGCTCGTTCCTTAAGGAGAGCTACATTTCCAGAGCACTGGAACAGCCTCAGGACCACATTTCTAACCAGTTCGACGTGCCATGGAAGTGTTCGTCGTGGCCCCCGTCTGAGCTGCCATGAGAAATCACTCTGCTTAGGATTCTTCGAGGACCTCGTACCTGAAGTCTCTCTGCTCGAGGAGAAAGTCAGCATCCTACCATGCTGTGTCGCTAACGGGACACTCAGCGTGAGCAGTTGTCTCGAGGTAAGGCCCTGAATTGCCATGCAGAAGCGGAGGCGTGCAGCAGTGTCCAGGAGGCCGTAGCCGCTGCTCTGCATTGTTTTAACCTCAGTACGCTCTGCAGGACATCTAGGAACCCCGCGTGGGCACCCTATTCCCTGCAAGAACACTGAGTACCCTCAGGCCCCCATGGGCCTGCTAAGCCACATCCAGGCCCGTAGCCCTTTGGAACCACTCTGTGTATGCCGAGTGTAGGGCAACAGTCTGCATTCTTTCTTGGGACAGCTTGAATATCTCAACACTCCCACTGGTCGACGAACACCTTTCTAGCAGGTCCAACATACCGTGCAAGTGTGACTCATTGCCCTAGTCTGAGCTGCACTGAGAACAACCCTCGGCTTCACATTCGATCTGGGACCCCCTGCCTGAAGTCACCCTGCCTCCAGGAGAATGTCAGCTTGCGTTCCGACTGCAACGAAAGCCCAGTTCCTCGTGTAACACTGCAGGCTTTTGAAGAGCCACGGGCCCGGAGGCTTAGCTGGGGCATTCCTTGGTTGAGGCAGTTTGCTGTTCGCAGAACACCCTGCTTGGACGAGTTGATTCAAGGAAGGAACCACTGTGTAACCTGTGTCTCTTTGGACTTGTTAGAAAGCACAGGGATGTATGCTGCGTGTGCCCGTGGAAATGGGGGCCTGATGGAACTAGCCTTGCTTTCCCATTTGGAAAGCTCCATTCATGCTGCCTTTAAGCTACTTGAAATTGACTGCAGTTGACAGGCCACTAGCCACTGTAGGCATGGCTCTGGGAAGACAATGAGTTTTCTCCAGGTTAGCCGGGTGCTTCGATGGCCGGGGTGGAGCTCATCCTGCCACGCTCTAGAGCTAAAGGGAAAGTCAACGTGAGTACTGGCCTCGAGGTAAGTCCCTGAGTAGCCGCGCAGAAAGGGAGGCATGCAGCTCTTTCCATGAGGTCTTATTCGCTGTTCTGCTTTATTATTATTTTTTTTTTATTTTTTATTGTTTTCTTAAGACTTACTGATTGATTGATTGCTATGTTGGGTCTTCGATTTTGTGCTAGGGCTCTCTCCAATTGCGGTAAGTGGGGGCCACTCTTCACTGCGGTGCGTAGGCCTCTCACTATCGCGGCCTCTCTTGTTGCGGAGCACAGGCTCCAGAGGCGCAGGCTCAGTAGTTGTGGCTCACGGGCCCTGTTGCTCCGCGGCCTGTGGGATCCTCCCAGACCAGGGCTCGAACCCGTGTACCCTGCGTTGGCAGGCAGATTCTCAACCACTGCGCTACCAGGGAAGCCCCTGTTCTGCTTTAGTTTAAAGGAAGTACCCTTTTCAGGACTCCTAGGTCCCTCGGGTGTGCATCATTTTCCCTCCAAGATCAGTGAGTACCTCCAGACCCCTGTGGGCCTGCTGAGCAACCTCGAGGCCCCAAGGTCGGGCCTTCGGAGGCCCTCTGTGTATGCCGAGTGAAGGGCAACAAACTGCTCGTTCCTTAAGGAGAGCTACATTTCCAGAGCACTGGAACAGCCTCAGGACCACATTTCTAGCCAGTGTGACGTGCCATGGAAGTGTTCGTCATGGCCCCCGTCTGAGCTGCCATGAGAAAACACTCTGCTTAGGATTCTTCGAGGACCTCGTACCTGAAGTCACTCTGCTCGAGGAGAAAGTTAGCATCCTACCATGCTGTGTCACTAAAGGGACATGCAGCGAGAGTACGTGCCTCAAGGTAAGGCCCTGAATTGCCATTCAGAAGTGGAGGCGTGCAGCATTTTCCATGAGGCCGTAGCCACTGCCCTGCATTGTTTTAACGTCAGTACGCTTTGCAGGACATCTAGGAACCCCACGTGGGCACCCTATCCCCTGCAAGAACACTGAGTACCCTCAGGCCTCCATGGGCCTGCTAAGCCACATCCAGGCCAGTAGCCCTTCGGAGCTACTCTGTGTATGCCGAGTGTAGGGCAACAGACTGCACTCTTTCTTGGGACAGCTTGATTTCCTCATCACTCCCACAGGTCGACGAACACCTTTCTAGCAGGTCCAACATACCGTGCAAGTGTGACTCATGGCCCTAGTCTGAGCTGCACTGAGAACAACCTTCGGCTTCGCATTCGATCTGGGACCCTCTGCCTGAAGTCACCCTGCCTCCAGGAGAATGTCGGCTTGCGTTCCGACTGCAACTAAAGCCCAGTTCCTCGTGTAACACTGCAGGCTTTTGAAGGGCCACGGGCCTGGAGGCCTAGCTGGGGATTTCCTTGGTTTCGGAAGTTTGCTGTTTGCTGAACACCCTGCTTTGAGGATTTGATTCAGTGAAGGAACCACTGGGTAACCAGTGTCTCTTTGGACTTGTTAGAAAGCACAGGGATGTATGCTGCGTGTGCCCCTGGAAATGGGGGCCTGATGGAACTAGCCTTGCTTTCCCATTTTGAAAGCTCCATTCATACTGCCTTGAAGCTACTTGAAATTGACTGCTGGTGACAGGCCACTAGCCACTGTAGGCATGGCTCTGGGAAGAAAATGAGTTTTCTCTAGGTAAGCCGGGTTCTTCTGTGGCTGGGGTGGAGCTCATCCTGCCACGCTCTAGAGCTAAAGGGAAACTCAACGTGAGTACTGGCCTCGAGGTAAGTCCCTGAGTAGCCGCGCAGAAAGGGAGGCATGCAGCTCTTTCCATGTGGTCTTAGTCACTGTTCTGCTTTATTGTAATTTATTTTTTTATTTTTTATTGTTTTTCTAAGACTTATTGATTGATTGATGGATTGCTATGTTGGGTCTTCGTTTCTGTGCTAGGGCTCTCTCCAATTGCGGTAAGTAGGGGCCACTCTTCATCGCGGTGCATAGGCCTAACATTATCGCGGCCTCTCTTGTTGCGGAGCACAGGCTCCAGAGGCGCAGGCTCAGTAGTTGTGGCTCACGAGCCCAGTTGCACCGCAGCCTGTGGGATCCTCCGAGACCAGGGCTCGAACCCGTGTACCCTGCGTTAGCAGACAGATTCTCAACCACTGCGCCACCAGGGAAGCCCCTGTTCTGCTTTATTTTAAAGGAAGTACCCTTTTCAGGACTCCTAGGCCCCTCGGGTGTGCATCATTTTCCCTCCAAGATCAGTGAGTACTTCCAGACCCCTGTGGGCCTGCTAGGCAACATCGAGGCCTTAAGGTCGGTCCCTCGGAGTCCCTCTGTGTATGCCGAGTGATGGGCAACACACTGCTCGTTTCTTAAAGAGAGCTACATTTCCAGAGCACTGGAACAGCCTCAGGACCACATTTCTAGCCAGTGCGACGTGCCATAGAAGTGTTCGTCATGGCCCCCATCTGAGCTGCCATGAGAAAACACTCTGCTTAGGATTCTTCGAGGACCTCGTTCCTGAAGTCACTCTGCTCGAGGAGAAAGTCAGCATCCTACCATGCTGTGTCGCTAATGGGACACTCAGCCTGAGCAGTTGTCTCGAGGTAAGGCCCTGAATTGCCATGCAGTAGCGGAGGCATGCAGCAGTGTCCAGGAAGCCGTAGCCGGTGCTCTGCATTGTTTTAACGTCAGTACGCTTTGCAGGACATCTAGGAACCCCGCGTGGGCACCCTATTCCCTGCAAGAACACTGAGTACCCTCAGGCCTCCATGGGCCTGCTAAGCCACATCCAGGCCAGTAGCCCTTCGGAGCCACTCTGTGTATGCCGAGCGTAGGGCAACAGACTGCACTCTTTCTTGGGACAGCTTGATTTCCTCATCACTCCCGCAGGTCGACGAACACCTTTCTAGCAGGTCCAACATACCGTGCAAGTGTGACTCATTGCCCTAGTCTAAGCTGCACTGAGAACAACCCTCGGCTTCGCATTCGATCTGGGACCCTCTGCCTGAAGTCACCCTGCCTCCAGGAGAATGTCGGCTTGCGTTCCGACTGCAACTAAAGCCCAGTTCCTCGTGTAACACTGCAGGCTTTTGAAGAGCCACGGGCCCGGAAGCTTAGCTGGGGCGTTCCTTGGTTGAGGCAGTTCGCTGTTTGCAGAACACCCTGCCTCGAGGAGTTGATTCAGGGAAGGAACCACTGGGTAACCTGTGTCTGTTTGGACTTGTTAGAAAGCACAGGGATGCATGCTGCGTGTGCCCATGGAAATGAGGGCCTGATGGAACTAGCCTTGCTTTCCCATTTTGAAAGCTCCATTCATGCTGCCTTGAAGCTTCTTGAAATTGACTGCTGTTGACAGGCCACTAGCCACTGTAGGCATGGCTCTGGGAAGACAATGAGTTTTCTCCAGGTTAGCCGGGTGCTTCGATGGCCGGGGTGGAGCTCATCCTGCCACGCTCTAGAGCTAAAGGGAAAGTCAACGTGAGTACTGGCCTCGAGGTAAGTCCCTGAGTAGCCGCGCAGAAAGGGAGGCATGCAGCTCTTTCCATGAGGTCTTATTCGCTGTTCTGCTTTATTATTATTTTTTTTTTATTTTTTATTGTTTTCTTAAGACTTACTGATTGATTGATTGCTATGTTGGGTCTTCGATTTTGTGCTAGGGCTCTCTCCAATTGCGGTAAGTGGGGGCCACTCTTCACTGCGGTGCGTAGGCCTCTCACTATCGCGGCCTCTCTTGTTGCGGAGCACAGGCTCCAGAGGCGCAGGCTCAGTAGTTGTGGCTCACGGGCCCTGTTGCTCCGCGGCCTGTGGGATCCTCCCAGACCAGGGCTCGAACCCGTGTACCCTGCGTTGGCAGGCAGATTCTCAACCACTGCGCTACCAGGGAAGCCCCTGTTCTGCTTTAGTTTAAAGGAAGTACCCTTTTCAGGACTCCTAGGTCCCTCGGGTGTGCATCATTTTCCCTCCAAGATCAGTGAGTACCTCCAGACCCCTGTGGGCCTGCTGAGCAACCTCGAGGCCCCAAGGTCGGGCCTTCGGAGGCCCTCTGTGTATGCCGAGTGAAGGGCAACAAACTGCTCGTTCCTTAAGGAGAGCTACATTTCCAGAGCACTGGAACAGCCTCAGGACCACATTTCTAGCCAGTGTGACGTGCCATGGAAGTGTTCGTCATGGCCCCCGTCTGAGCTGCCATGAGAAAACACTCTGCTTAGGATTCTTCGAGGACCTCGTACCTGAAGTCACTCTGCTCGAGGAGAAAGTTAGCATCCTACCATGCTGTGTCACTAAAGGGACATGCAGCGAGAGTACGTGCCTCAAGGTAAGGCCCTGAATTGCCATTCAGAAGTGGAGGCGTGCAGCATTTTCCATGAGGCCGTAGCCACTGCCCTGCATTGTTTTAACGTCAGTACGCTTTGCAGGACATCTAGGAACCCCACGTGGGCACCCTATCCCCTGCAAGAACACTGAGTACCCTCAGGCCTCCATGGGCCTGCTAAGCCACATCCAGGCCAGTAGCCCTTCGGAGCTACTCTGTGTATGCCGAGTGTAGGGCAACAGACTGCACTCTTTCTTGGGACAGCTTGATTTCCTCATCACTCCCACAGGTCGACGAACACCTTTCTAGCAGGTCCAACATACCGTGCAAGTGTGACTCATGGCCCTAGTCTGAGCTGCACTGAGAACAACCTTCGGCTTCGCATTCGATCTGGGACCCTCTGCCTGAAGTCACCCTGCCTCCAGGAGAATGTCGGCTTGCGTTCCGACTGCAACTAAAGCCCAGTTCCTCGTGTAACACTGCAGGCTTTTGAAGGGCCACGGGCCTGGAGGCCTAGCTGGGGATTTCCTTGGTTTCGGAAGTTTGCTGTTTGCTGAACACCCTGCTTTGAGGATTTGATTCAGTGAAGGAACCACTGGGTAACCAGTGTCTCTTTGGACTTGTTAGAAAGCACAGGGATGTATGCTGCGTGTGCCCCTGGAAATGGGGGCCTGATGGAACTAGCCTTGCTTTCCCATTTTGAAAGCTCCATTCATACTGCCTTGAAGCTACTTGAAATTGACTGCTGGTGACAGGCCACTAGCCACTGTAGGCATGGCTCTGGGAAGAAAATGAGTTTTCTCTAGGTAAGCCGGGTTCTTCTGTGGCTGGGGTGGAGCTCATCCTGCCACGCTCTAGAGCTAAAGGGAAACTCAACGTGAGTACTGGCCTCGAGGTAAGTCCCTGAGTAGCCGCGCAGAAAGGGAGGCATGCAGCTCTTTCCATGTGGTCTTAGTCACTGTTCTGCTTTATTGTAATTTATTTTTTTATTTTTTATTGTTTTTCTAAGACTTATTGATTGATTGATGGATTGCTATGTTGGGTCTTCGTTTCTGTGCTAGGGCTCTCTCCAATTGCGGTAAGTAGGGGCCACTCTTCATCGCGGTGCATAGGCCTAACATTATCGCGGCCTCTCTTGTTGCGGAGCACAGGCTCCAGAGGCGCAGGCTCAGTAGTTGTGGCTCACGAGCCCAGTTGCACCGCAGCCTGTGGGATCCTCCGAGACCAGGGCTCGAACCCGTGTACCCTGCGTTAGCAGACAGATTCTCAACCACTGCGCCACCAGGGAAGCCCCTGTTCTGCTTTATTTTAAAGGAAGTACCCTTTTCAGGACTCCTAGGCCCCTCGGGTGTGCATCATTTTCCCTCCAAGATCAGTGAGTACTTCCAGACCCCTGTGGGCCTGCTAGGCAACATCGAGGCCTTAAGGTCGGTCCCTCGGAGTCCCTCTGTGTATGCCGAGTGATGGGCAACACACTGCTCGTTTCTTAAAGAGAGCTACATTTCCAGAGCACTGGAACAGCCTCAGGACCACATTTCTAGCCAGTGCGACGTGCCATAGAAGTGTTCGTCATGGCCCCCATCTGAGCTGCCATGAGAAAACACTCTGCTTAGGATTCTTCGAGGACCTCGTTCCTGAAGTCACTCTGCTCGAGGAGAAAGTCAGCATCCTACCATGCTGTGTCGCTAATGGGACACTCAGCCTGAGCAGTTGTCTCGAGGTAAGGCCCTGAATTGCCATGCAGTAGCGGAGGCATGCAGCAGTGTCCAGGAAGCCGTAGCCGGTGCTCTGCATTGTTTTAACGTCAGTACGCTTTGCAGGACATCTAGGAACCCCGCGTGGGCACCCTATTCCCTGCAAGAACACTGAGTACCCTCAGGCCTCCATGGGCCTGCTAAGCCACATCCAGGCCAGTAGCCCTTCGGAGCCACTCTGTGTATGCCGAGCGTAGGGCAACAGACTGCACTCTTTCTTGGGACAGCTTGATTTCCTCATCACTCCCGCAGGTCGACGAACACCTTTCTAGCAGGTCCAACATACCGTGCAAGTGTGACTCATTGCCCTAGTCTAAGCTGCACTGAGAACAACCCTCGGCTTCGCATTCGATCTGGGACCCTCTGCCTGAAGTCACCCTGCCTCCAGGAGAATGTCGGCTTGCGTTCCGACTGCAACTAAAGCCCAGTTCCTCGTGTAACACTGCAGGCTTTTGAAGAGCCACGGGCCCGGAAGCTTAGCTGGGGCGTTCCTTGGTTGAGGCAGTTCGCTGTTTGCAGAACACCCTGCCTCGAGGAGTTGATTCAGGGAAGGAACCACTGGGTAACCTGTGTCTGTTTGGACTTGTTAGAAAGCACAGGGATGCATGCTGCGTGTGCCCATGGAAATGAGGGCCTGATGGAACTAGCCTTGCTTTCCCATTTTGAAAGCTCCATTCATGCTGCCTTGAAGCTTCTTGAAATTGACTGCTGTTGACAGGCCACTAGCCACTGTAGGCATGGCTCTGGGAAGAAAATGAGTTTTCTCTAGGTAAGCCGGGTGCTTCGATGGCCAGGGTGGAGCTCATCCTGCCACGCTCTAGAGCTAAAGGGAAATTCAACGTGAGTACTGGCCTCGAGGTAAGTCCCTGTGTAGCCGCGCAGAAAGGGAGGCATGCAGCTCTTTCCATGAGGTCTTAGTCGCTGTTCTGCTTTATTTTATTTTTTTTATTTTTTATTGTTTTCTTAAGACTTACTGATTGATTGATTGCTATGTTGGGTCTTCGTTTTTGTGCTAGGGCTCTCTCCAATTGCGGTAAGTAGGGGCCACTCTTCACTGCGGTGCGTAGGCCTCTCACTATCGCGGCCTCTCTTGTTGCGGAGCACAGGCTCCAGAGGCGCAGGCTCAGTAGTTGTGGCTCACGGGCCCTGTTGCTCCGCGGCCTGTGGGATCCTCCCAGACCAGGGCTCGAACCCGTGTACCCTGCGTTGGCAGGCAGATTCTCAACCACTGCGCTACCAGGGAAGCCCCTGTTCTGCTTTAGTTTAAAGGAAGTACCCTTTTCAGGACTCCTAGGTCCCTCGGGTGTGCATCATTTTCCCTCCAAGATCAGTGAGTACCTCCAGACCCCTGTGGGCCTGCTGAGCAACATCGAGGCCCCAAGGTCGGGCCTTCGGAGGCCCTCTGTGTATGCCGAGTGAAGGGCAACAAACTGCTCGTTCCTTAAGGAGAGCTACATTTCCAGAGCACTGGAACAGCCTCAGGACCACATTTCTAGCCAGTGTGACGTGCCATGGAAGTGTTCGTCATGGCCCCCGTCTGAGCTGCCATGAGAAAACACTCTGCTTAGGATTCTTCGAGGACCTCGTACCTGAAGTCACTCTGCTCGAGGAGAAAGTTAGCATCCTACCATGCTGTGTCACTAAAGGGACATGCAGCGAGAGTACGTGCCTCAAGGTAAGGCCCTGAATTGCCATTCAGAAGTGGAGGCGTGCAGCATTTTCCATGAGGCCGTAGCCACTGCCCTGCATTGTTTTAACGTCAGTACGCTTTGCAGGACATCTAGGAACCCCACGTGGGCACCCTATCCCCTGCAAGAACACTGAGTACCCTCAGGCCTCCATGGGCCTGCTAAGCCACATCCAGGCCAGTAGCCCTTCGGAGCCACTCTGTGTATGCCGAGTGTAGGGCAACAGACTGCACTCTTTCTTGGGACAGCTTGATTTCCTCATCACTCCCACAGGTCGACGAACACCTTTCTAGCAGGTCCAACATACCGTGCAAGTGTGACTCATGGCCCTAGTCTGAGCTGCACTGAGAACAACCCTCGGCTTCGCATTCGATCTGGGACCCCCTGCCTGAAGTCACCCTGCCTCCAGGAGAATGTCGGCTTGCGTTCCGACTGCAACTAAAGCCCAGTTCCTCGTGTAACACTGCAGGCTTTTGAAGGGCCACGGGCCTGGAGGCCTAGCTGGGGATTTCCTTGGTTTCGGAAGTTTGCTGTTTGCTGAACACCCTGCTTTGAGGATTTGATTCAGTGAAGGAACCACTGGGTAACCAGTGTCTCTTTGGACTTGTTAGAAAGCACAGGGATGTATGCTGCGTGTGCCCCTGGAAATGGGGGCCTGATGGAACTAGCCTTGCTTTCCCATTTTGAAAGCTCCATTCATACTGCCTTGAAGCTACTTGAAATTGACTGCTGGTGACAGGCCACTAGCCACTTTAGGCATGGCTCTGGGAAGAAAATGAGTTTTCTCTAGGTAAGCCGGGTTCTTCTGTGGCTGGGGTGGAGCTCATCCTGCCACGCTCTAGAGCTAAAGGGAAACTCAACGTGAGTACTGGCCTCGAGGTAAGTCCCTGAGTAGCCGCGCAGAAAGGGAGGCATGCAGCTCTTTCCATGTGGTCTTAGTCTCTGTTCTGCTTTATTGTAATTTATTTTTTTATTTTTTATTGTTTTTCTAAGACTTATTGATTGATTGATGGATTGCTATGTTGGGTCTTCGTTTCTGTGCTAGGGCTCTCTCCAATTGCGGTAAGTAGGGGCCACTCTTCATCGCGGTGCATAGGCCTAACATTATCGCGGCCTCTCTTGTTGCGGAGCACAGGCTCCAGAGGCGCAGGCTCAGTAGTTGTGGCTCACGAGCCCAGTTGCACCGCAGCCTGTGGGATCCTCCGAGACCAGGGCTCGAACCCGTGTACCCTGCGTTAGCAGACAGATTCTCAACCACTGCGCCACCAGGGAAGCCCCTGTTCTGCTTTATTTTAAAGGAAGTACCCTTTTCAGGACTCCTAGGCCCCTCGGGTGTGCATCATTTTCCCTCCAAGATCAGTGAGTACTTCCAGACCCCTGTGGGCCTGCTAGGCAACATCGAGGCCTTAAGGTCGGTCCCTCGGAGTCCCTCTGTGTATGCCGAGTGATGGGCAACACACTGCTCGTTTCTTAAAGAGAGCTACATTTCCAGAGCACTGGAACAGCCTCAGGACCACATTTCTAGCCAGTGCGACGTGCCATAGAAGTGTTCGTCATGGCCCCCATCTGAGCTGCCATGAGAAAACACTCTGCTTAGGATTCTTCGAGGACCTCGTTCCTGAAGTCACTCTGCTCGAGGAGAAAGTCAGCATCCTACCATGCTGTGTCGCTAATGGGACACTCAGCCTGAGCAGTTGTCTCGAGGTAAGGCCCTGAATTGCCATGCAGTAGCGGAGGCATGCAGCAGTGTCCAGGAAGCCGTAGCCGGTGCTCTGCATTGTTTTAACGTCAGTACGCTTTGCAGGACATCTAGGAACCCCGCGTGGGCACCCTATTCCCTGCAAGAACACTGAGTACCCTCAGGCCTCCATGGGCCTGCTAAGCCACATCCAGGCCAGTAGCCCTTCGGAGCCACTCTGTGTATGCCGAGTGTAGGGCAACAGACTGCACTCTTTCTTGGGACAGCTTGATTTCCTCATCACTCCCGCAGGTCGACGAACACCTTTCTAGCAGGTCCAACATACCGTGCAAGTGTGACTCATTGCCCTAGTCTAAGCTGCACTGAGAACAACCCTCGGCTTCGCATTCGATCTGGGACCCTCTGCCTGAAGTCACCCTGCCTCCAGGAGAATGTCGGCTTGCGTTCCGACTGCAACTAAAGCCCAGTTCCTCGTGTAACACTGCAGGCTTTTGAAGAGCCACGGGCCCGGAAGCTTAGCTGGGGCGTTCCTTGGTTGAGGCAGTTCGCTGTTTGCAGAACACCCTGCCTCGAGGAGTTGATTCAGGGAAGGAACCACTGGGTAACCTGTGTCTGTTTGGACTTGTTAGAAAGCACAGGGATGCATGCTGCGTGTGCCCATGGAAATGAGGGCCTGATGGAACTAGCCTTGCTTTCCCATTTTGAAAGCTCCATTCATGCTGCCTTGAAGCTTCTTGAAATTGACTGCTGTTGACAGGCCACTAGCCACTGTAGGCATGGCTCTGGGAAGAAAATGAGTTTTCTCTAGGTAAGCCGGGTGCTTCGATGGCCAGGGTGGAGCTCATCCTGCCACGCTCTAGAGCTAAAGGGAAATTCAACGTGAGTACTGGCCTCGAGGTAAGTCCCTGTGTAGCTGCGCAGAAAGGGAGGCATGCAGCTCTTTCCATGAGGTCTTAGTCGCTGTTCTGCTTTATTTTATTTTTTTTATTTTTTATTGTTTTCTTAAGACTTACTGATTGATTGATTGCTATGTTGGGTCTTCGTTTTTGTGCTAGGGCTCTCTCCAATTGCGGTAAGTAGGGGCCACTCTTCACTGCGGTGCGTAGGCCTCTCACTATCGCGGCCTCTCTTGTTGCGGAGCACAGGCTCCAGAGGCGCAGGCTCAGTAGTTGTGGCTCACGGGCCCTGTTGCTCCGCGGCCTGTGGGATCCTCCCAGACCAGGGCTCGAACCCGTGTACCCTGCGTTGGCAGGCAGATTCTCAACCACTGCGCTACCAGGGAAGCCCCTGTTCTGCTTTAGTTTAAAGGAAGTACCCTTTTCAGGACTCCTAGGTCCCTCGGGTGTGCATCATTTTCCCTCCAAGATCAGTGAGTACCTCCAGACCCCTGTGGGCCTGCTGAGCAACATCGAGGCCCCAAGGTCGGGCCTTCGGAGGCCCTCTGTGTATGCCGAGTGAAGGGCAACAAACTGCTCGTTCCTTAAGGAGAGCTACATTTCCAGAGCACTGGAACAGCCTCAGGACCACATTTCTAGCCAGTGTGACGTGCCATGGAAGTGTTCGTCATGGCCCCCGTCTGAGCTGCCATGAGAAAACACTCTGCTTAGGATTCTTCGAGGACCTCGTACCTGAAGTCACTCTGCTCGAGGAGAAAGTTAGCATCCTACCATGCTGTGTCACTAAAGGGACATGCAGCGAGAGTACGTGCCTCAAGGTAAGGCCCTGAATTGCCATTCAGAAGTGGAGGCGTGCAGCATTTTCCATGAGGCCGTAGCCACTGCCCTGCATTGTTTTAACGTCAGTACGCTTTGCAGGACATCTAGGAACCCCACGTGGGCACCCTATCCCCTGCAAGAACACTGAGTACCCTTAGGCCTCCATGGGCCTGCTAAGCCACATCCAGGCCAGTAGCCCTTCGGAGCCACTCTGTGTATGCCGAGTGTAGGGCAACAGACTGCACTCTTTCTTGGGACAGCTTGATTTCCTCATCACTCCCACAGGTCGACGAACACCTTTCTAGCAGGTCCAACATACCGTGCAAGTGTGACTCATGGCCCTAGTCTGAGCTGCACTGAGAACAACCTTCGGCTTCGCATTCGATCTGGGACCCCCTGCCTGAAGTCACCCTGCCTCCAGGAGAATGTCGGCTTGCGTTCCGACTGCAACTAAAGCCCAGTTCCTCGTGTAACACTGCAGGCTTTTGAAGGGCCACGGGCCTGGAGGCCTAGCTGGGGATTTCCTTGGTTTCGGAAGTTTGCTGTTTGCTGAACACCCTGCTTTGAGGATTTGATTCAGTGAAGGAACCACTGGGTAACCAGTGTCTCTTTGGACTTGTTAGAAAGCACAGGGATGTATGCTGCGTGTGCCCCTGGAAATGGGGGCCTGATGGAACTAGCCTTGCTTTCCCATTTTGAAAGCTCCATTCATACTGCCTTGAAGCTACTTGAAATTGACTGCTGGTGACAGGCCACTAGCCACTGTAGGCATGGCTCTGGGAAGAAAATGAGTTTTCTCTAGGTAAGCCGGGTTCTTCTGTGGCTGGGGTGGAGCTCATCCTGCCACGCTCTAGAGCTAAAGGGAAACTCAACGTGAGTACTGGCCTCGAGGTAAGTCCCTGAGTAGCCGCGCAGAAAGGGAGGCATGCAGCTCTTTCCATGTGGTCTTAGTCACTGTTCTGCTTTATTGTAATTTATTTTTTTATTTTTTATTGTTTTTCTAAGACTTATTGATTGATTGATGGATTGCTATGTTGGGTCTTCGTTTCTGTGCTAGGGCTCTCTCCAATTGCGGTAAGTAGGGGCCACTCTTCATCGCGGTGCATAGGCCTAACATTATCGCGGCCTCTCTTGTTGCGGAGCACAGGCTCCAGAGGCGCAGGCTCAGTAGTTGTGGCTCACGAGCCCAGTTGCACCGCAGCCTGTGGGATCCTCCGAGACCAGGGCTCGAACCCGTGTACCCTGCGTTAGCAGACAGATTCTCAACCACTGCGCCACCAGGGAAGCCCCTGTTCTGCTTTATTTTAAAGGAAGTACCCTTTTCAGGACTCCTAGGCCCCTCGGGTGTGCATCATTTTCCCTCCAAGATCAGTGAGTACTTCCAGACCCCTGTGGGCCTGCTAGGCAACATCGAGGCCTTAAGGTCGGTCCCTCGGAGTCCCTCTGTGTATGCCGAGTGATGGGCAACACACTGCTCGTTTCTTAAAGAGAGCTACATTTCCAGAGCACTGGAACAGCCTCAGGACCACATTTCTAGCCAGTGCGACGTGCCATAGAAGTGTTCGTCATGGCCCCCATCTGAGCTGCCATGAGAAAACACTCTGCTTAGGATTCTTCGAGGACCTCGTTCCTGAAGTCACTCTGCTCGAGGAGAAAGTCAGCATCCTACCATGCTGTGTCGCTAATGGGACACTCAGCCTGAGCAGTTGTCTCGAGGTAAGGCCCTGAATTGCCATGCAGTAGCGGAGGCATGCAGCAGTGTCCAGGAAGCCGTAGCCGGTGCTCTGCATTGTTTTAACGTCAGTACGCTTTGCAGGACATCTAGGAACCCCGCGTGGGCACCCTATTCCCTGCAAGAACACTGAGTACCCTCAGGCCTCCATGGGCCTGCTAAGCCACATCCAGGCCAGTAGCCCTTCGGAGCCACTCTGTGTATGCCGAGTGTAGGGCAACAGACTGCACTCTTTCTTGGGACAGCTTGATTTCCTCATCACTCCCGCAGGTCGACGAACACCTTTCTAGCAGGTCCAACATACCGTGCAAGTGTGACTCATTGCCCTAGTCTAAGCTGCACTGAGAACAACCCTCGGCTTCGCATTCGATCTGGGACCCTCTGCCTGAAGTCACCCTGCCTCCAGGAGAATGTCGGCTTGCGTTCCGACTGCAACTAAAGCCCAGTTCCTCGTGTAACACTGCAGGCTTTTGAAGAGCCACGGGCCCGGAAGCTTAGCTGGGGCGTTCCTTGGTTGAGGCAGTTCGCTGTTTGCAGAACACCCTGCCTCGAGGAGTTGATTCAGGGAAGGAACCACTGGGTAACCTGTGTCTGTTTGGACTTGTTAGAAAGCACAGGGATGCATGCTGCGTGTGCCCATGGAAATGAGGGCCTGATGGAACTAGCCTTGCTTTCCCATTTTGAAAGCTCCATTCATGCTGCCTTGAAGCTTCTTGAAATTGACTGCTGTTGACAGGCCACTAGCCACTGTAGGCATGGCTCTGGGAAGAAAATGAGATTTCTCTAGGTAAGCCGGGTGCTTCGATGGCCAGGGTGGAGCTCATCCTGCCACGCTCTAGAGCTAAAGGGAAATTCAACGTGAGTACTGGCCTCGAGGTAAGTCCCTGTGTAGCCGCGCAGAAAGGGAGGCATGCAGCTCTTTCCATGAGGTCTTAGTCGCTGTTCTGCTTTATTTTATTTTTTTTATTTTTTATTGTTTTCTTAAGACTTACTGATTGATTGATTGCTATGTTGGGTCTTCGTTTTTGTGCTAGGGCTCTCTCCAATTGCGGTAAGTAGGGGCCACTCTTCACTGCGGTGCATAGGCCTCTCACTATCGCGGCCTCTCTTGTTGCGGAGCACAGGCTCCAGAGGCGCAGGCTCAGTAGTTGTGGCTCACGGGCCCTGTTGCTCCGCGGCCTGTGGGATCCTCCCAGACCAGGGCTCGAACCCGTGTACCCTGCGTTGGCAGGCAGATTCTCAACCACTGCGCTACCAGGGAAGCCCCTGTTCTGCTTTAGTTTAAAGGAAGTACCCTTTTCAGGACTCCTAGGTCCCTCGGGTGTGCATCATTTTCCCTCCAAGATCAGTGAGTACCTCCAGACCCCTGTGGGCCTGCTGAGCAACATCGAGGCCCCAAGGTCGGGCCTTCGGAGGCCCTCTGTGTATGCCGAGTGAAGGGCAACAAACTGCTCGTTCCTTAAGGAGAGCTACATTTCCAGAGCACTGGAACAGCCTCAGGACCACATTTCTAGCCAGTGTGACGTGCCATGGAAGTGTTCGTCATGGCCCCCGTCTGAGCTGCCATGAGAAAACACTCTGCTTAGGATTCTTCGAGGACCTCGTACCTGAAGTCACTCTGCTCGAGGAGAAAGTTAGCATCCTACCATGCTGTGTCACTAAAGGGACATGCAGCGAGAGTACGTGCCTCAAGGTAAGGCCCTGAATTGCCATTCAGAAGTGGAGGCGTGCAGCATTTTCCATGAGGCCGTAGCCACTGCCCTGCATTGTTTTAACGTCAGTACGCTTTGCAGGACATCTAGGAACCCCACGTGGGCACCCTATCCCCTGCAAGAACACTGAGTACCCTCAGGCCTCCATGGGCCTGCTAAGCCACATCCAGGCCAGTAGCCCTTCGGAGCCACTCTGTGTATGCCGAGTGTAGGGCAACAGACTGCACTCTTTCTTGGGACAGCTTGATTTCCTCATCACTCCCACAGGTCGACGAACACCTTTCTAGCAGGTCCAACATACCGTGCAAGTGTGACTCATGGCCCTAGTCTGAGCTGCACTGAGAACAACCTTCGGCTTCGCATTCGATCTGGGACCCCCTGCCTGAAGTCACCCTGCCTCCAGGAGAATGTCGGCTTGCGTTCCGACTGCAACTAAAGCCCAGTTCCTCGTGTAACACTGCAGGCTTTTGAAGGGCCACGGGCCTGGAGGCCTAGCTGGGGATTTCCTTGGTTTCGGAAGTTTGCTGTTTGCTGAACACCCTGCTTTGAGGATTTGATTCAGTGAAGGAACCACTGGGTAACCAGTGTCTCTTTGGACTTGTTAGAAAGCACAGGGATGTATGCTGCGTGTGCCCCTGGAAATGGGGGCCTGATGGAACTAGCCTTGCTTTCCCATTTTGAAAGCTCCATTCATACTGCCTTGAAGCTACTTGAAATTGACTGCTGGTGACAGGCCACTAGCCACTGTAGGCATGGCTCTGGGAAGAAAATGAGTTTTCTCTAGGTAAGCCGGGTTCTTCTGTGGCTGGGGTGGAGCTCATCCTGCCACGCTCTAGAGCTAAAGGGAAACTCAACGTGAGTACTGGCCTCGAGGTAAGTCCCTGAGTAGCCGCGCAGAAAGGGAGGCATGCAGCTCTTTCCATGTGGTCTTAGTCACTGTTCTGCTTTATTGTAATTTATTTTTTTATTTTTTATTGTTTTTCTAAGACTTATTGATTGATTGATGGATTGCTATGTTGGGTCTTCGTTTCTGTGCTAGGGCTCTCTCCAATTGCGGTAAGTAGGGGCCACTCTTCATCGCGGTGCATAGGCCTAACATTATCGCGGCCTCTCTTGTTGCGGAGCACAGGCTCCAGAGGCGCAGGCTCAGTAGTTGTGGCTCACGAGCCCAGTTGCACCGCAGCCTGTGGGATCCTCCGAGACCAGGGCTCGAACCCGTGTACCCTGCGTTAGCAGACAGATTCTCAACCACTGCGCCACCAGGGAAGCCCCTGTTCTGCTTTATTTTAAAGGAAGTACCCTTTTCAGGACTCCTAGGCCCCTCGGGTGTGCATCATTTTCCCTCCAAGATCAGTGAGTACTTCCAGACCCCTGTGGGCCTGCTAGGCAACATCGAGGCCTTAAGGTCGGTCCCTCGGAGTCCCTCTGTGTATGCCGAGTGATGGGCAACACACTGCTCGTTTCTTAAAGAGAGCTACATTTCCAGAGCACTGGAACAGCCTCAGGACCACATTTCTAGCCAGTGCGACGTGCCATAGAAGTGTTCGTCATGGCCCCCATCTGAGCTGCCATGAGAAAACACTCTGCTTAGGATTCTTCGAGGACCTCGTTCCTGAAGTCACTCTGCTCGAGGAGAAAGTCAGCATCCTACCATGCTGTGTCGCTAATGGGACACTCAGCCTGAGCAGTTGTCTCGAGGTAAGGCCCTGAATTGCCATGCAGTAGCGGAGGCATGCAGCAGTGTCCAGGAAGCCGTAGCCGGTGCTCTGCATTGTTTTAACGTCAGTACGCTTTGCAGGACATCTAGGAACCCCGCGTGGGCACCCTATTCCCTGCAAGAACACTGAGTACCCTCAGGCCTCCATGGGCCTGCTAAGCCACATCCAGGCCAGTAGCCCTTCGGAGCCACTCTGTGTATGCCGAGTGTAGGGCAACAGACTGCACTCTTTCTTGGGACAGCTTGATTTCCTCATCACTCCCGCAGGTCGACGAACACCTTTCTAGCAGGTCCAACATACCGTGCAAGTGTGACTCATTGCCCTAGTCTAAGCTGCACTGAGAACAACCCTCGGCTTCGCATTCGATCTGGGACCCTCTGCCTGAAGTCACCCTGCCTCCAGGAGAATGTCGGCTTGCGTTCCGACTGCAACTAAAGCCCAGTTCCTCGTGTAACACTGCAGGCTTTTGAAGAGCCACGGGCCCGGAAGCTTAGCTGGGGCGTTCCTTGGTTGAGGCAGTTCGCTGTTTGCAGAACACCCTGCCTCGAGGAGTTGATTCAGGGAAGGAACCACTGGGTAACCTGTGTCTGTTTGGACTTGTTAGAAAGCACAGGGATGCATGCTGCGTGTGCCCATGGAAATGAGGGCCTGATGGAACTAGCCTTGCTTTCCCATTTTGAAAGCTCCATTCATGCTGCCTTGAAGCTTCTTGAAATTGACTGCTGTTGACAGGCCACTAGCCACTGTAGGCATGGCTCTGGGAAGAAAATGAGTTTTCTCTAGGTAAGCCGGGTGCTTCGATGGCCAGGGTGGAGCTCATCCTGCCACGCTCTAGAGCTAAAGGGAAATTCAACGTGAGTACTGGCCTCGAGGTAAGTCCCTGTGTAGCCGCGCAGAAAGGGAGGCATGCAGCTCTTTCCATGAGGTCTTAGTCGCTGTTCTGCTTTATTTTATTTTTTTTATTTTTTATTGTTTTCTTAAGACTTACTGATTGATTGATTGCTATGTTGGGTCTTCGATTTTGTGCTAGGGCTCTCTCCAATTGCGGTAAGTGGGGGCCACTCTTCACTGCGGTGCGTAGGCCTCTCACTATCGCGGCCTCTCTTGTTGCGGAGCACAGGCTCCAGAGGCGCAGGCTCAGTAGTTGTGGCTCACGGGCCCTGTTGCTCCGCGGCCTGTGGGATCCTCCCAGACCAGGGCTCGAACCCGTGTACCCTGCGTTGGCAGGCAGATTCTCAACCACTGCGCTACCAGGGAAGCCCCTGTTCTGCTTTAGTTTAAAGGAAGTACCCTTTTCAGGACTCCTAGGTCCCTCGGGTGTGCATCATTTTCCCTCCAAGATCAGTGAGTACCTCCAGACCCCTGTGGGCCTGCTGAGCAACCTCGAGGCCCCAAGGTCGGGCCTTCGGAGGCCCTCTGTGTATGCCGAGTGAAGGGCAACAAACTGCTCGTTCCTTAAGGAGAGCTACATTTCCAGAGCACTGGAACAGCCTCAGGACCACATTTCTAGCCAGTGTGACGTGCCATGGAAGTGTTCGTCATGGCCCCCGTCTGAGCTGCCATGAGAAAACACTCTGCTTAGGATTCTTCGAGGACCTCGTACCTGAAGTCACTCTGCTCGAGGAGAAAGTTAGCATCCTACCATGCTGTGTCACTAAAGGGACATGCAGCGAGAGTACGTGCCTCAAGGTAAGGCCCTGAATTGCCATTCAGAAGTGGAGGCGTGCAGCATTTTCCATGAGGCCGTAGCCACTGCCCTGCATTGTTTTAACGTCAGTACGCTTTGCAGGACATCTAGGAACCCCACGTGGGCACCCTATCCCCTGCAAGAACACTGAGTACCCTCAGGCCTCCATGGGCCTGCTAAGCCACATCCAGGCCAGTAGCCCTTCGGAGCTACTCTGTGTATGCCGAGTGTAGGGCAACAGACTGCACTCTTTCTTGGGACAGCTTGATTTCCTCATCACTCCCACAGGTCGACGAACACCTTTCTAGCAGGTCCAACATACCGTGCAAGTGTGACTCATGGCCCTAGTCTGAGCTGCACTGAGAACAACCTTCGGCTTCGCATTCGATCTGGGACCCTCTGCCTGAAGTCACCCTGCCTCCAGGAGAATGTCGGCTTGCGTTCCGACTGCAACTAAAGCCCAGTTCCTCGTGTAACACTGCAGGCTTTTGAAGGGCCACGGGCCTGGAGGCCTAGCTGGGGATTTCCTTGGTTTCGGAAGTTTGCTGTTTGCTGAACACCCTGCTTTGAGGATTTGATTCAGTGAAGGAACCACTGGGTAACCAGTGTCTCTTTGGACTTGTTAGAAAGCACAGGGATGTATGCTGCGTGTGCCCCTGGAAATGGGGGCCTGATGGAACTAGCCTTGCTTTCCCATTTTGAAAGCTCCATTCATACTGCCTTGAAGCTACTTGAAATTGACTGCTGGTGACAGGCCACTAGCCACTGTAGGCATGGCTCTGGGAAGAAAATGAGTTTTCTCTAGGTAAGCCGGGTTCTTCTGTGGCTGGGGTGGAGCTCATCCTGCCACGCTCTAGAGCTAAAGGGAAACTCAACGTGAGTACTGGCCTCGAGGTAAGTCCCTGAGTAGCCGCGCAGAAAGGGAGGCATGCAGCTCTTTCCATGTGGTCTTAGTCACTGTTCTGCTTTATTGTAATTTATTTTTTTATTTTTTATTGTTTTTCTAAGACTTATTGATTGATTGATGGATTGCTATGTTGGGTCTTCGTTTCTGTGCTAGGGCTCTCTCCAATTGCGGTAAGTAGGGGCCACTCTTCATCGCGGTGCATAGGCCTAACATTATCGCGGCCTCTCTTGTTGCGGAGCACAGGCTCCAGAGGCGCAGGCTCAGTAGTTGTGGCTCACGAGCCCAGTTGCACCGCAGCCTGTGGGATCCTCCGAGACCAGGGCTCGAACCCGTGTACCCTGCGTTAGCAGACAGATTCTCAACCACTGCGCCACCAGGGAAGCCCCTGTTCTGCTTTATTTTAAAGGAAGTACCCTTTTCAGGACTCCTAGGCCCCTCGGGTGTGCATCATTTTCCCTCCAAGATCAGTGAGTACTTCCAGACCCCTGTGGGCCTGCTAGGCAACATCGAGGCCTTAAGGTCGGTCCCTCGGAGTCCCTCTGTGTATGCCGAGTGATGGGCAACACACTGCTCGTTTCTTAAAGAGAGCTACATTTCCAGAGCACTGGAACAGCCTCAGGACCACATTTCTAGCCAGTGCGACGTGCCATAGAAGTGTTCGTCATGGCCCCCATCTGAGCTGCCATGAGAAAACACTCTGCTTAGGATTCTTCGAGGACCTCGTTCCTGAAGTCACTCTGCTCGAGGAGAAAGTCAGCATCCTACCATGCTGTGTCGCTAATGGGACACTCAGCCTGAGCAGTTGTCTCGAGGTAAGGCCCTGAATTGCCATGCAGTAGCGGAGGCATGCAGCAGTGTCCAGGAAGCCGTAGCCGGTGCTCTGCATTGTTTTAACGTCAGTACGCTTTGCAGGACATCTAGGAACCCCGCGTGGGCACCCTATTCCCTGCAAGAACACTGAGTACCCTCAGGCCCCCATGGGCCTGCTAAGCCACATCCAGGCCTGTAGCCCTTCGGAGCCACTCTGTGTATGCCGAGTGTAGGGCAACAGACTGCACTCTTTCTTGGGACAGCTTGATTTCCTCATCACTCCCACAGGTCGACGAACACCCTTCTAGCAGGTCCAACATACCGTGCAAGTGTGACTCATGGCCCTAGTCTGAGCTGCACTGAGAACAACCCTCGGCTTCGCATTCGATCTGGGACCCTCTGCCTGAAGTCACCCTGCCTCCAGGAGAATGTCGGCTTGCGTTCCGACTGCAACTAAAGCCCAGTTCCTCGTGTAACACTGCAGGCTTTTGAAGAGCCACGGGCCCGGAAGCTTAGCTGGGGCGTTCCTTGGTTGAGGCAGTTCGCTGTTTGCAGAACACCCTGCCTCGAGGAGTTGATTCAGGGAAGGAACCACTGGGTAACCTGTGTCTGTTTGGACTTGTTAGAAAGCACAGGGATGCATGCTGCGTGTGCCCATGGAAATGAGGGCCTGATGGAACTAGCCTTGCTTTCCCATTTTGAAAGCTCCATTCATGCTGCCTTGAAGCTTCTTGAAATTGACTGCTGTTGACAGGCCACTAGCCACTGTAGGCATGGCTCTGGGAAGAAAATGAGTTTTCTCTAGGTAAGCCGGGTGCTTCGATGGCCAGGGTGGAGCTCATCCTGCCACGCTCTAGAGCTAAAGGGAAATTCAACGTGAGTACTGGCCTCGAGGTAAGTCCCTGTGTAGCCGCGCAGAAAGGGAGGCATGCAGCTCTTTCCATGAGGTCTTAGTCGCTGTTCTGCTTTATTTTATTTTTTTTATTTTTTATTGTTTTCTTAAGACTTACTGATTGATTGATTGCTATGTTGGGTCTTCGATTTTGTGCTAGGGCTCTCTCCAATTGCGGTAAGTGGGGGCCACTCTTCACTGCGGTGCGTAGGCCTCTCACTATCGCGGCCTCTCTTGTTGCGGAGCACAGGCTCCAGAGGCGCAGGCTCAGTAGTTGTGGCTCACGGGCCCTGTTGCTCCGCGGCCTGTGGGATCCTCCCAGACCAGGGCTCGAACCCGTGTACCCTGCGTTGGCAGGCAGATTCTCAACCACTGCGCTACCAGGGAAGCCCCTGTTCTGCTTTAGTTTAAAGGAAGTACCCTTTTCAGGACTCCTAGGTCCCTCGGGTGTGCATCATTTTCCCTCCAAGATCAGTGAGTACCTCCAGACCCCTGTGGGCCTGCTGAGCAACCTCGAGGCCCCAAGGTCGGGCCTTCGGAGGCCCTCTGTGTATGCCGAGTGAAGGGCAACAAACTGCTCGTTCCTTAAGGAGAGCTACATTTCCAGAGCACTGGAACAGCCTCAGGACCACATTTCTAGCCAGTGTGACGTGCCATGGAAGTGTTCGTCATGGCCCCCGTCTGAGCTGCCATGAGAAAACACTCTGCTTAGGATTCTTCGAGGACCTCGTACCTGAAGTCACTCTGCTCGAGGAGAAAGTTAGCATCCTACCATGCTGTGTCACTAAAGGGACATGCAGCGAGAGTACGTGCCTCAAGGTAAGGCCCTGAATTGCCATTCAGAAGTGGAGGCGTGCAGCATTTTCCATGAGGCCGTAGCCACTGCCCTGCATTGTTTTAACGTCAGTACGCTTTGCAGGACATCTAGGAACCCCACGTGGGCACCCTATCCCCTGCAAGAACACTGAGTACCCTCAGGCCTCCATGGGCCTGCTAAGCCACATCCAGGCCAGTAGCCCTTCGGAGCTACTCTGTGTATGCCGAGTGTAGGGCAACAGACTGCACTCTTTCTTGGGACAGCTTGATTTCCTCATCACTCCCACAGGTCGACGAACACCTTTCTAGCAGGTCCAACATACCGTGCAAGTGTGACTCATGGCCCTAGTCTGAGCTGCACTGAGAACAACCTTCGGCTTCGCATTCGATCTGGGACCCTCTGCCTGAAGTCACCCTGCCTCCAGGAGAATGTCGGCTTGCGTTCCGACTGCAACTAAAGCCCAGTTCCTCGTGTAACACTGCAGGCTTTTGAAGGGCCACGGGCCTGGAGGCCTAGCTGGGGATTTCCTTGGTTTCGGAAGTTTGCTGTTTGCTGAACACCCTGCTTTGAGGATTTGATTCAGTGAAGGAACCACTGGGTAACCAGTGTCTCTTTGGACTTGTTAGAAAGCACAGGGATGTATGCTGCGTGTGCCCCTGGAAATGGGGGCCTGATGGAACTAGCCTTGCTTTCCCATTTTGAAAGCTCCATTCATACTGCCTTGAAGCTACTTGAAATTGACTGCTGGTGACAGGCCACTAGCCACTGTAGGCATGGCTCTGGGAAGAAAATGAGTTTTCTCTAGGTAAGCCGGGTTCTTCTGTGGCTGGGGTGGAGCTCATCCTGCCACGCTCTAGAGCTAAAGGGAAACTCAACGTGAGTACTGGCCTCGAGGTAAGTCCCTGAGTAGCCGCGCAGAAAGGGAGGCATGCAGCTCTTTCCATGTGGTCTTAGTCACTGTTCTGCTTTATTGTAATTTATTTTTTTATTTTTTATTGTTTTTCTAAGACTTATTGATTGATTGATGGATTGCTATGTTGGGTCTTCGTTTCTGTGCTAGGGCTCTCTCCAATTGCGGTAAGTAGGGGCCACTCTTCATCGCGGTGCATAGGCCTAACATTATCGCGGCCTCTCTTGTTGCGGAGCACAGGCTCCAGAGGCGCAGGCTCAGTAGTTGTGGCTCACGAGCCCAGTTGCACCGCAGCCTGTGGGATCCTCCGAGACCAGGGCTCGAACCCGTGTACCCTGCGTTAGCAGACAGATTCTCAACCACTGCGCCACCAGGGAAGCCCCTGTTCTGCTTTATTTTAAAGGAAGTACCCTTTTCAGGACTCCTAGGCCCCTCGGGTGTGCATCATTTTCCCTCCAAGATCAGTGAGTACTTCCAGACCCCTGTGGGCCTGCTAGGCAACATCGAGGCCTTAAGGTCGGTCCCTCGGAGTCCCTCTGTGTATGCCGAGTGATGGGCAACACACTGCTCGTTTCTTAAAGAGAGCTACATTTCCAGAGCACTGGAACAGCCTCAGGACCACATTTCTAGCCAGTGCGACGTGCCATAGAAGTGTTCGTCATGGCCCCCATCTGAGCTGCCATGAGAAAACACTCTGCTTAGGATTCTTCGAGGACCTCGTTCCTGAAGTCACTCTGCTCGAGGAGAAAGTCAGCATCCTACCATGCTGTGTCGCTAATGGGACACTCAGCCTGAGCAGTTGTCTCGAGGTAAGGCCCTGAATTGCCATGCAGTAGCGGAGGCATGCAGCAGTGTCCAGGAAGCCGTAGCCGGTGCTCTGCATTGTTTTAACGTCAGTACGCTTTGCAGGACATCTAGGAACCCTGCGTGGGCACCCTATTCCCTGCAAGAACACTGAGTACCCTCAGGCCCCCATGGGCCTGCTAAGCCACATCCAGGCCTGTAGCCCTTCGGAGCCACTCTGTGTATGCCGAGTGTAGGGCAACAGACTGCACTCTTTCTTGGGACAGCTTGATTTCCTCATCACTCCCACAGGTCGACGAACACCTTTCTAGCAGGTCCAACATACCGTGCAAGTGTGACTCATGGCCCTAGTCTGAGCTGCACTGAGAACAACCCTCGGCTTCGCATTCGATCTGGGACCCTCTGCCTGAAGTCACCCTGCCTCCAGGAGAATGTCGGCTTGCGTTCCGACTGCAACTAAAGCCCAGTTCCTCGTGTAACACTGCAGGCTTTTGAAGAGCCACGGGCCCGGAAGCTTAGCTGGGGCGTTCCTTGGTTGAGGCAGTTCGCTGTTTGCAGAACACCCTGCCTCGAGGAGTTGATTCAGGGAAGGAACCACTGGGTAACCTGTGTCTGTTTGGACTTGTTAGAAAGCACAGGGATGCATGCTGCGTGTGCCCATGGAAATGAGGGCCTGATGGAACTAGCCTTGCTTTCCCATTTTGAAAGCTCCATTCATGCTGCCTTGAAGCTTCTTGAAATTGACTGCTGTTGACAGGCCACTAGCCACTGTAGGCATGGCTCTGGGAAGAAAATGAGTTTTCTCTAGGTAAGCCGGGTGCTTCGATGGCCAGGGTGGAGCTCATCCTGCCACGCTCTAGAGCTAAAGGGAAATTCAACGTGAGTACTTGCCTCGAGGTAAGTCCCTGTGTAGCCGCGCAGAAAGGGAGGCATGCAGCTCTTTCCATGAGGTCTTAGTCGCTGTTCTGCTTTATTTTATTTTTTTTATTTTTTATTGTTTTCTTAAGACTTACTGATTGATTGATTGCTATGTTGGGTCTTCGATTTTGTGCTAGGGCTCTCTCCAATTGCGGTAAGTGGGGGCCACTCTTCACTGCGGTGCGTAGGCCTCTCACTATCGCGGCCTCTCTTGTTGCGGAGCACAGGCTCCAGAGGCGCAGGCTCAGTAGTTGTGGCTCACGGGCCCTGTTGCTCCGCGGCCTGTGGGATCCTCCCAGACCAGGGCTCGAACCCGTGTACCCTGCGTTGGCAGGCAGATTCTCAACCACTGCGCTACCAGGGAAGCCCCTGTTCTGCTTTAGTTTAAAGGAAGTACCCTTTTCAGGACTCCTAGGTCCCTCGGGTGTGCATCATTTTCCCTCCAAGATCAGTGAGTACCTCCAGACCCCTGTGGGCCTGCTGAGCAACCTCGAGGCCCCAAGGTCGGGCCTTCGGAGGCCCTCTGTGTATGCCGAGTGAAGGGCAACAAACTGCTCGTTCCTTAAGGAGAGCTACATTTCCAGAGCACTGGAACAGCGTCAGGACCACATTTCTAGCCAGTGTGACGTGCCATGGAAGTGTTCGTCATGGCCCCCGTCTGAGCTGCCATGAGAAAACACTCTGCTTAGGATTCTTTGAGGACCTCGTACCTGAAGTCACTCTGCTCGAGGAGAAAGTTAGCATCCTACCATGCTGTGTCACTAAAGGGACATGCAGCGAGAGTACGTGCCTCAAGGTAAGGCCCTGAATTGCCATTCAGAAGTGGAGGCGTGCAGCATTTTCCATGAGGCCGTAGCCACTGCCCTGCATTGTTTTAACGTCAGTACGCTTTGCAGGACATCTAGGAACCCCACGTGGGCACCCTATCCCCTGCAAGAACACTGAGTACCCTCAGGCCTCCATGGGCCTGCTAAGCCACATCCAGGCCAGTAGCCCTTCGGAGCCACTCTGTGTATGCCGAGTGTAGGGCAACAGACTGCACTCTTTCTTGGGACAGCTTGATTTCCTCATCACTCCCACAGGTCGACGAACACCTTTCTAGCAGGTCCAACATACCGTGCAAGTGTGACTCATGGCCCTAGTCTGAGCTGCACTGAGAACAACCCTCGGCTTCGCATTCGATCTGGGACCCCCTGCCTGAAGTCACCCTGCCTCCAGGAGAATGTCGGCTTGCGTTCCGACTGCAACTAAAGCCCAGTTCCTCGTGTAACACTGCAGGCTTTTGAAGGGCCACGGGCCTGGAGGCCTAGCTGGGGATTTCCTTGGTTTCGGAAGTTTGCTGTTTGCTGAACACCCTGCTTTGAGGATTTGATTCAGTAAAGGAACCACTGGGTAACCAGTGTCTCTTTGGACTTGTTAGAAAGCACAGGGATGTATGCTGCGTGTGCCCGTGGAAATGGGGGCCTGATGGAACTAGCCTTGCTTTCCCATTTTGAAAGCTCCATTCATACTGCCTTGAAGCTACCTGAAATTGACTGCTGGTGACAGGCCACTAGCCACTGTAGGCATGGCTCTGGGAAGAAAATGAGTTTTCTCTAGGTAAGCCGGGTTCTTCTGTGGCTGGGGTGGAGCTCATCCTGCCACGCTCTAGAGCTAAAGGGAAACTCAACGTGAGTACTGGCCTCGAGGTAAGTCCCTGAGTAGCCGCGCAGAAAGGGAGGCATGCAGCTCTTTCCATGTGGTCTTAGTCACTGTTCTGCTTTATTGTAATTTATTTTTTTATTTTTTATTGTTTTTCTAAGACTTATTGATTGATTGATGGATTGCTATGTTGGGTCTTCGTTTCTGTGCTAGGGCTCTCTCCAATTGCGGTAAGTAGGGGCCACTCTTCATCGCGGTGCATAGGCCTAACATTATCGCGGCCTCTCTTGTTGCGGAGCACAGGCTCCAGAGGCGCAGGCTCAGTAGTTGTGGCTCACGAGCCCAGTTGCACCGCAGCCTGTGGGATCCTCCGAGACCAGGGCTCGAACCCGTGTACCCTGCGTTAGCAGACAGATTCTCAACCACTGCGCCACCAGGGAAGCCCCTGTTCTGCTTTATTTTAAAGGAAGTACCCTTTTCAGGACTCCTAGGCCCCTCGGGTGTGCATCATTTTCCCTCCAAGATCAGTGAGTACTTCCAGACCCCTGTGGGCCTGCTAGGCAACATCGAGGCCTTAAGGTCGGTCCCTCGGAGTCCCTCTGTGTATGCCGAGTGATGGGCAACACACTGCTCGTTTCTTAAAGAGAGCTACATTTCCAGAGCACTGGAACAGCCTCAGGACCACATTTCTAGCCAGTGCGACGTGCCATAGAAGTGTTTGTCATGGCCCCCATCTGAGCTGCCATGAGAAAACACTCTGCTTAGGATTCTTCGAGGACCTCGTTCCTGAAGTCACTCTGCTCGAGGAGAAAGTCAGCATCCTAACATGCTGTGTCGCTAATGGGACACTCAGCCTGAGCAGTTGTCTCGAGGTAAGGCCCTGAATTGCCATGCAGTAGCGGAGGCATGCAGCAGTGTCCAGGAAGCCGTAGCCGGTGCTCTGCATTGTTTTAACGTCAGTACGCTTTGCAGGACATCTAGGAACCCCGCGTGGGCACCCTATTCCCTGCAAGAACACTGAGTACCCTCAGGCCCCCATGGGCCTGCTAAGCCACATCCAGGCCTGTAGCCCTTCAGAGCCACTCTGTGTATGCCGAGTGTAGGGCAACAGACTGCACTCTTTCTTGGGACAGCTTGATTTCCTCATCACTCCCACAGGTCGACGAACACCTTTCTAGCAGGTCCAACATACCGTGCAAGTGTGACTCATGGCCCTAGTCTGAGCTGCACTGAGAACAACCCTCGGCTTCGCATTCGATCTGGGACCCCCTGCCTGAAGTCACCCTGCCTCCAGGAGAATGTCGGCTTGCGTTCCGACTGCAACTAAAGCCCAGTTCCTCGTGTAACACTGCAGGCTTTTGAAGGGCCACGGGCCTGGAGGCCTAGCTGGGGATTTCCTTGGTTTCGGAAGTTTGCTGTTTGCTGAACACCCTGCTTTGAGGATTTGATTCAGTGAAGGAACCACTGGGTAACCAGTGTCTCTTTGGACTTGTTAGAAAGCACAGGGATGTATGCTGCGTGTGCCCGTGGAAATGGGGGCCTGATGGAACTAGCCTTGCTTTCCCATTTTGAAAGCTCCATTCATACTGCCTTGAAGCTACTTGAAATTGACTGCTGGTGACAGGCCACTAGCCACTGTAGGCATGGCTCTGGGAAGAAAATGAGTTTTCTCTAGGTAAGCCGGGTTCTTCTGTGGCTGGGGTGGAGCTCATCCTGCCACGCTCTAGAGCTAAAGGGAAACTCAACGTGAGTACTGGCCTCGAGGTAAGTCCCTGAGTAGCCGTGCAGAAAAGGAGGCATGCAGCTCTTTCCATGAGGTCTTAGTCGCTGTTCTGCTTTATTATTATTATTTTTTTATTTTTTATTGTTTTTTTAAGACTTATTGATTGATTGATTGATTGCTATGTTGGGTCTTCGTTTCTGTGCTAGGGCTCTCTCCAATTGCGGTAAGTAGGGGCCACTCTTCATTGCGGTGCGTAGGCGTCTCACTATCGCGGCCTCTCTTGTTGCGGAGCACAGGCTCCAGAGGCGCAGGCTCAGTAGTTGTGGCTCACGGGCCCTGTTGCTCCGCGGCCTGTGGGATCCTCCCAGACCAGGGCCCGAACCCCTGTACCCTGCGTTGGCAGGCAGATTCTCAACCACTGCGCCACCAGGGAAGCCCCTGTTCTGCTTTATTTTAAAGGAAGTACCCTTTTCAGGACTCCTAGGCCCCTCGGGTGTGCATCATTTTCCCTCCAAGATCAGTGAGTACCTGCAGACCCCTGTGGGCCTGCTGAGCAACATCGAGGCCCAAAGGTCGGGCCTTCGGAGGCCCTCTGTGTATGCCGAGTGAAGGGCAACACACTGCTCGTTCCTTAAGGAGAGCTACATTTCCAGAGCACTGGAACAGCCTCAGGACCACATTTCTAGCCAGTGTGACGTGCCATGGAAGTGTTCGTCATGGCCCCCGTCTGAGCTGCCAAGAGAAAACACGCCGCTTAGGAGTTTTCGAGGACTTTGTACGTCAAGTCACTCTGCTCGAGGAGAAACTCAGCATCCTACCATCCTGTGTCGGTAAAGGGACATGCAGCGAGAGTACGTGCCTCAAGGTAAGGCCCTGAATTGCCATACAGAAGCGGACGCGTGCAGCATTTTCCATGAGGTCGTAGCCGCTGCTCTGCATTCTTTTAACGTCAGTACGCTTTGCAGGACATCTAGGAACCCCACGTGAGCATCCTATTCCCTGCAAGAACACTGAGTACCCTCAGGCCTCCGTGGGACTGCTAAGCCACATCCAGGCCAGTAGCCCTTCGGAGCCACTCTGTGTATGCCGAGTGTAGGGCAACAGACTGCACTCTTTCTTGGGACAGCTTGATTTCCTCACCACTCCCACAGGTCGACGAACACCTTTCTAGCAGGTCCAACATACCGTGCAAGTGTGACTCATGGTCCTAGTCTGAGCTGCACTGAGAATAACCCTCGGCTTCGCATTCGATCTGGGACACCCTGCCTGAAGTCACCCTGCCTCCAGGAGAATGTCGGCTTGCGTTCCGACTGCAACTAAAGCCCAGTTCCTCGTGTAACACTGCAGGCTTTTGAAGAGCCACGGGCCCGGAAGCTAAGCTGGGGCGTTCCTTGGTTGAGGCAGTTCGCTGTTTGCAGAACACCCTGCTTTGAGGAGTTGATTCAGGGAAGGAACCACTGGGTAACCTGTGTCTGTTTGGAGTTGTTAGAAAGCACAGGGATGTACGCTGCGTGTGCCCATGGAAATGAGGGCCTGATGGAACTAGCCTTGCTTTCCCATTTTGAAAGCTCCATTCATGCTGCCTTGAAGCTTCTTGAAATTGACTGCTGTTGACAGGCCACTAGCCACTGTAGGCATGGCTCTGGGAAGAAAATGTGTTTTCTCTAGGTAAGCCGGGTGCTTCGATGGCTGGGGTGGAGCTCATCCTGCCACGCTCTAGAGCTAAAGAGAATTTAAACGTGAGTACTGGCCTCGAGGTAAGTCCCTGAGTAACCGCTCAGAAAGGGAGGCATGCAGCTCTTTCCATGAGGTCTTAGTCACTGTTCTGCTTTATTTTATTTTATTTTTTTATTTTTTATTGTTTTTTTGAGATTTATTTATTGATTGATTGTTTGCTATGTTGGGTCTTCGTTTCTTTGCTAGGGCCCTCTACAGTTGCGGTAAGTGGGGGCCACTCTTCATTGCGGTGTGTAGGCCTCTCACTATCGCGGCCGCTCTTGTTGGGAGCACAAGCTCCAGAGGCGCAGGCTCAGTATTTGTGGCTCATGGTCCCAGTTGCCCCGCGGCATGTGGGATCCTCCCAGACCAGGGCTCGAACCCGTGTACCCTGCATTGGCAGGCAGATTCTAAACCACTGCGCTACCAGGGAAGCCCCTGTTCTGCTTTATTTTAAAGGAAGTACCCTTTTCAGGACTCCTACGCCCCTCGGGTGTGCATCATTTTCCCTCCAATATCAGTGAGTACCTTCAGACCCCTGTGGGCCTGCTGAGCAACATCGAGGCCCAAAGGTCGGGCCTTCGTAGGCCCTCTGTGTATGCCGAGTGATGGGCAACACACTGCTCGTTCCTTAAGGAGAGCTACATTTCCAGAGCACTGGAACAGCCTCAGGACCACATTTCTAGCCAGTGTGACGTGCCATGGAAGTGTTCGTCATGGCCCCCGTCTGAGCTGCCATGAGAAAACACTCTGCTTAGGATTCTTCGAGGACCTCGTTCCTGAAGTCACTCTGCTCGAGGAGAAAGTCAGCATCCTACCATGCTGTGTCCCTAACGGGACACTCAGCATGAGCAGTTGTCTCGAGGTAAGGCCCTGAATTGCCATACAGAAGCGGAGGCATGCAGGAGTGTCCAGTAGGCCGTAGCCGCTGCTGTGCATTGTTTTAACATCAGTACGCTTTGGAGGACATCTAGGAACCCCGCGTAGGCACTGTATACCCTGCAAGAACACTGAGTACCCTCAGGCCCCCATGGGCCTGCTAAGCCACATCCAGGCCTGTAGCCCTTCAGAGCCACTCTGTGTATGCCGAGTGTAGGGCAACAGACTGCACTCTTTCTTTGGACAGCTTGATTTCCTCAACCCTCCCAGAGGTCGACGAACACCTTTCTAGCAGGTCCAACATACCGTGCAAGTGTGACTCATGGCCCTAGTCTGAGGTGCACTGAGAATAACCCTCGGCTTCGCATTCGATCTGGGACCCCCTGCCTGAAGTCACCCTGCCTCCCGGAGAATGTCGGCTTGCGTTCCGACTGCAACTAAAGCCCAGTTCCTCGTGTAACACTGCAGGGTTTTGAAGAGCCTCGGGCCCAGAAGCTAAGCTTGGGCGTTCCTTGGTTGAAGCAGTTCGCTGTTTGCAGAACACCCTGCCTCGAGGAGTTGATTCAGGGAAGGAACCACTGGGTAACCTGTGTCTGTTTGGACTTGTTAGAAAGCACAGGGATGTATGCTGCGTGTGCCCGTGGAAATGGGGGCCTGATAGAACTAGCCTTGCTTTCCCATTTTGAAAGCTCCGTTCATACTGCCTTGAAGCTTCTTGAAATTGACTGCTGTTGACAGGCCACTAGCCACTGTAGGCATGGCTCTGGGAAGAAAATGAGTTTTCTCTAGATAAGCCGGGTGCTTCGATGGCCGGGGTGGAGCTCATCCTGCCACGCTCTAGAGCTATAGGGAAACTCAACGTGAGTACTGGCCTCGAGGTAAGTCCCTGTGTAGCCGCGCAGAAAGGGAGGCATGCAGCTCTTTCCATAAGTCTTAGTCACTGTTCTGCTTTATTTTATTTTTTTTATTTTTTATTGTTTTCTTAAGACTTATTGATTGATTGATTGATTGCTATGTTGGGTCTTCGTTTTTGTGCTAGGGCTCTCTCCAATTGCGGTAAGTAGGGGCCACTCTTCACTGTGGTGCGTAGGCCTCTCACTATCGCGGCCTCTCTTGTTGCGGAGCACAGGCTCCAGAGGCGCAGGCTCAGTAGTTGTGGCTCATGGGCAGTGTTGCTCCGCGGCCTGTGGGATCCTCCCAGACCAGGGCTCGAACCCGTGTACCCTGCGTTGGCAGGCAGATTCTCAACCATTGCGCCACCAGGGAAGCCCCTGTTCTGCTTTAGTTTAAAGGAAGTACCCTTTTCAGGACTCCTAGGCCCCTCGGGTGTGCATCATTTTCCCTCCAAGATCAGTGAGTACCTCCAGACCCCTGTGGGCCTGCTGAGCAACATCGAGGCCCAAAAGTCGGGCCTTCGGAGGCCCTCTGTGTATGCCGAGTGAAGGGCAACAAACTGCTCGTTCCTTAAGGAGAGCTACATTTCCAGAGCACTGGAACAGCCTCAGGACCACATTTCTAGCCAGTGTGACGTGCCATAGAAGTGTTCGTCATGGCCCCCGTCTGAGCTGCCATGAGAAAACACTCTGCTTAGGATTCTTCGAGGACCTCGTACCTGAAGTCACTCTGCTCGAGGAGAAAGTCAGCATCCTACCATGCTGTGTCACTAAAGGGACATGCAGCGAGAGTACGTGCCTCAAGGTAAGGCCCTGAATTGCCATACAGAAGTGGAGGCGTGCAGCATTTTCCATGAGGCCGTAGCCGCTGCTCTGCCTTGTTTTAACGTCAGTACGCTTTGCAGGACATCTAGGAACCCCACGTGGGCACCCTATCCCCTGCAAGAACACTGAGTACCCTCAGGCCTCCATGGGCCTGCTAAGCCACATCCAGGCCAGTAGCCCTTCGGAGCCACTCTGTGTATGCCGAGTGTAGGGCAACAGACTGCACTCTTTCTTGGGACAGCTCGATTTCCTCAACACTCCCACTGGTCGACGAACACCTTTCTAGCAGGTCCAACATACCGTGCAAGTGTGACTCATTGCCCTAGTCTGAGCTGCACTGAGAACAACCCTCGGCTTCGCATTCGGTCTGGGACCCCCTGCCTGAAGTCACCCTGCCTCCAGGAGAATGTCGGCTTGCGTTCCGAATGCAACTAAAGCCCAGTTCCTCATGTAACACTGCAGGCTTTTGAAGAGCCACGGGCCCGGAGGCTTAGCTGGGGCGTTCCTTGGTTGAGGCAGTTTGCTCTTTGCAGATCACCCTGCTTCGACGAGTTGATTCAAGGAAGGAACCACTGGGTAACCTGTGACTCTTTGGACTTGTTAGAAAGCACAGAGATGTATGCTGCATGTGCCCATGGAAATGGGGCCCTGGTTGAAGTAGCCTTGCTTTCCCATTTTGAAAGCTCCATTCATGCTGCCTTGAAGCTACTTGAAATTGACTGCTGTTGACAGGCCACTAGCCACTGTAGGCATGGCTCTGGGAAGAAAATGAGTTTTCCCCAGGTAAGCCGGGTTCTTTGATGGCTGGGGTGGACCTCATCCTGCCACGCTCTAGAGCTAAAGGGAAACTCAACGTGAGTACTGGCCTCGAGGTAAGTCCCTGAGTAGCCGTGCAGAAAGGGAGGCATGCAGCTCTTTCCATGAGGTCTTAGTCGCTGTTCTGCTTTATTTTATTTTATTGTTTTATTTTTTATTGTTTTTTTAAGACTTATTGATTGATTGATTGATTGCTATGTTGGGTCTTCGTTTCTGTGCTAGGGCTCTCTCCAATTGCGGTAAGTAGGGGCCACTCTTCATCGCGGTGCATAGGCCTCTCATTATCGCGGCCTCTCTTGTTGCAGAGCACAGGCTCCAGCGGCGCAGACTCAGTAGTTGTGGCTCACGGGCCCAGTTGCTCCATGGCCTGTGGGATCCTCCCAGACCAGGGCTCGAACCCGTGTACATTGCGTTGGCAGACCGATTCTCAACCACTGCGCCACCAGGGAAGCCCCTGTTCTGCTTTATTTTAAAGGAAGTACCCTTTTCAGGACTGCTAGGCCCCTTGGGTGTGCATAATTTTCCCTCCAAGATCAGTGAGTACCTCCAGACCCCTGTGTGCCTGCTGAGCAACATCGAGGCCCAAATTTCGGTCCTTCGGAGGCCCTCCGTGTATTCCGAGTGATGGGCAACACACTGCTCGTTTCTTAAGGAGAGCTACATTTCCAGAGCACTGGAACAGCCTCAGGACCACATTTCTAACCAGTGCGACGTGCCATGGAACTGTTCGTCATGGCCCCCGTCTGAGCTGCCATGAGAAAACACTCTGCTTAGGATTCTTCGAGGACCTCGTACCTGAAGTCTCTCTGCTCGAGGAGAAAGTCAGCATCCTACCATGCTGTGTCGCTAACGGGACACTCAGCGTGAGCAGTTGTCTCGAGATAAGGCCCTGAATTGCCATGCAGAAGCGGAGGCGTGCAGCATTTTCCATGAGGCCATAGCCGCTTCTCTGCATTGTTTTAACGTCAGTACGCTTTGCAGGACATCTAGGAACCCCGCGTGGGCACCCTATTCCTGTAAGAACACTGAGTACCCTCAGGCCCCCATGGGCCTGCTAAGCCACATCCAGGCCCGTAGCCCTTTGGAACCATTCTGTCTATGCCGAGTGTAGGGCAACAGACTGCACTCTTTCTTGGGAGAGCGTGATTTCCTCATCACTCCCACAGGTCGACGAACACCTTTCTAGCAGGTCCAACATACCGTGCAAGTGTGACTCATGGCCCTAGTCTGAGCTGCACTGAGAATAACCCTCGGCTTCGCATTCGATCTGGGACCCCCTGCCTGAAGTCACCCTGCCTCCAGGAGAATGTCAGCTTGCGTTCCGACTGCAAGTAAAGCCCAGTTCCTCGTGTAACACTGCAGGCTTTTGAAGAGCCACGGGCCCGGAGGCTTAGCTGGGTCGTTCCTTGGTTGAGGCAGTTTGCTGTTTGCAGAACACCCTGCTTCGACGAGTTGATTCAAGGAAGGAACCACTGGGTCACCTGTGTCTCTTTGGACTTGTTAGAAAGCACAGGGATGCATGCTGCGTGTGCCCTTGGAAATGGGGGTCTGATGGAACTAGCCTTGCTTTCCCATTTGGAAAGCTCCATTCATGCTGCCTTGAAGCTACTTGAAATTGACTGCTGTTGACAGGCCACTAGCCACTGTAGGCATGGCTCTGGGAAGAAAATGAGTTTTCTCCAGGTTAGCCGGGTGCTTCGATGGCCGGGGTGGAGCTCATCCTGCCACGCTCTAGAGCTAAAGGGAAAGTCAACGTGAGTACTGGCCTCGAGGTAAGTCCCTGAGTAGCTGCGCAGAAAGGGAGGCATGCAGCTCTTTCCATGAGGTCTTAGTCGCTGTTCTGCTTTATTATTATTATTTTTTTTATTTTTTATTGTTTTTTTAAGACTTATTGATTGATTGATTGATTGCTATGTTGGGTCTTCGTTTCTGTGCTAGGGCTCTCTCCAATTGCGGTAAGTAGGGGCCACTCTTCATCGCGCTGCATAGGCCTCTCATTATCGCGGCCTCTCTTGTTGCGGAGCACAGTCTCCAGCGGCGCAGGCTCAGTAGTTGTGGCTCACAGGCCCAGTTGCTCCACGGCCTGTGGGATCCTCCCAGACCAGGGCTGGAACCCGTGTACCCTGCGTTGGCAGACAGACTCTCAACCACTGCGCCACCAGGGAAGCCCCTGTTCTGCTTTATTTTAAAGGAAGTACCCTTTTCAGGACTCCTAGGCCCCTTGGGTGTGCATCATTTTCCCTCCAAGATCAGTGAGTACTTCCAGACCCCTGTGGGCCTGCTGAGCAACATCGAGGCCCCAAGGTCGGGCCTTCGGAGGCCCTCTGTGTATGCCGAGTGATGGGCAACACACTTCTCGTTCCTTAAGGAGAGCTACATTTCCAGAGCACTGGAACAGCCTCAGGACCACATTTCTAACCAGTGCGACGTGCCATGGAACTGTTCGTCATGGCCCCCGTCTGAGCTGCCATGAGAAAACACTCTGCTTAGGATTCTTCGAGAACCTCGTACCTGAAGTCTCTCTGCTCGAGGAGAAAGTCAGCATCCTACCATGCTGTGTCGCTAAAGGGACACTCAGCGTGACCAGTTGTCTCGAGGTAAGGCCCTGAATTGCCATGCAGAAGCGGAGGCGTGCAGCATTTTCCATGAGGCCGTAGCCGCTGCTCTGCATTGTTTTAACCTCAGTACGCTCTGCAGGACATCTAGGAACCCCGCGTGGGCACCCTATTCCCTGCAAGAACACTGAGTACCCTCAGGCCCCCATGGGCCTGCTAAGCCACATCCAGGCCCGTAGCCCTTTGGAACCACTCTGTGTATGCCGAGTGTAGGGCAACAGTCTGCATTCTTTCTTGGGACAGCTTGAATATCTCAACACTCCCACAGGTCGTCAAACACCTTTCTAGCAGGTCCAACATACCGTGCAAGTGTGACTCATGGCCCTAGTCTGAGCTGCACTGAGAATAACCCTCGGCTTCGCATTCGATCTGGGACCCCCTGCCTGAAGTCACCCTGCCTCCAGGAGAATGTCAGCTTGCGTTCCGACTGCAAGTAAAGCCCAGTTCCTCGTGTAACACTGCAGGCTTTTGAAGAGCCACAGGCCCGGAGGCTTAGCTGGGGCGTTCCTTGGTTGAGGCAGTTTGCTGTTTGCAGAACACCCTGCTTCGACGAGTTGATTCAAGGAAGGAACCACTGGGTAACCTGTGTCTGTTTGGACTTGTTAGAAAGCACAGGGATGCATGCTGCGTGTGCCCGTGAAAATGGGGGCCTGATGGAACTAGCCTTGCTTTCCCATTTGGAAAGCTCCATTCATGCTGCCTTGAAGCTACTTGAAATTGACTGCTGTTGACAGGCCACTAGCCACTGTAGGCATGGCTCTGGGAAGAAAATGAGTTTTCTCCAGGTTAGCCGGGTGCTTCGATGGCCGGGGTGGAGCTCATCCTGCCACGCTCTAGAGCTAAAGGGAAACTCAACGTGAGTACTGGCCTCGAGGTAAGTCCCTGTGTAGCCGCGCAGAAAGGGAGGCATGCAGCTCTTTCCATGAGGTCTTAGTCGCTGTTCTGCTTTCTTTTATTTTTTTTTATTTTTTATTGTTTTCTTAAGACTTATTGATTGATTGATTGCTATGTTGGGTCTTCGTTTCTGTGCTAGGGCTCTCTCCAATTGCGGTAAGTGGGGGCCACTCTTCACTGCGGTGCGTAGGCCTCTCACTATCGCGGCCTCTCTTGTTGCGGAGCACAGGCTCCAGAGCCGCAGGCTCAGTAGTTGTGGCTCACAGGCCCTGTTGCTCCGCGGCCTGTGGGATCCTCCCAAACCAGGGCTCGAACCCGTGTACCCTGCGTTGGCAGGCAGATTCTCAACCACTGCGCCACCAGGGAAGCCCCTGTTCTGCTTTATTTTAAAGGAAGTACCCTTTTCAGGACTCCTAGTCCCCTCAGGTGTGCATCATTTTCCCTCCAAGATCAGTGAGTACATCCAGACCCCTGTGGGCCTGCTAGGCAACATCGAGGCCCAAAGGTCAGTCTCTCGGAGGCCCTCTGTGTATGCCGAGTGAAGGGCAACACACTGCTCGTTCCTTAAGGAGAGCTACATTTCCAGAGCACTGGAACAGCCTCAGGACCACATATCTAGCCAGTGCGACGTGCCATGGAAGTGTTCGTCATGGCCCCCGTCTGAGCTGCCAAGAGAAAACACTCCGCTTAGGATTCTTCGAGGACCTTGTACCTCAAGTCACTCTGCTCAAGGAGAAAGTCAGCATCCTACCATGCTGTGTCACTAAAGGGACATGCAGCGAGAGTACGTGCCTCAAGGTAAGGCCCTGAATTGCCATACAGAAGCGGAGGCGTGCAGCATTATCCATGAGGCCGTAGCCGCTGCTCTGCATTGTTTTAACGTCAGTACGCTTTGCAGTACATCTAGGAACCCCGCGTGGGCACCCTATTCCCTGCAAGAACACTGAGTACCCTCAGGCCTCCATGGGCCTGCTAAGCCACATCCAGGCCAGTAGCCCTTCGGAGCCACTCTGTGTATGCGGAGTGTAGGGCAACAGACTGCACTCTTTCTTGGGACAGCTTGATTTCCTCAACACTCCCACAGGTCGACGAACACCTTTCTAGCAGGTCCAACATACCGTGCAAGTGTGACTCATTGCCCTAGTCTGAGCTGCACTGAGAACAACCCTCGGCTTCGCATTCGATCTGGGACACCCTGCCTGAAGTCACCCTGCCTCCAGGAGAATGTCGGCTTGCGTTCCGACTGCAACTAAAGCCCAGTTCCTCGTGTAACACTGCAGGCTTTTGAAGAGCCACGGGCCCGGAAGCTTAGCTGGGGCGTTCCTTGGTTGAGGCAGTTCGCTGTTTGCAGAACACCCTGCTTCGAGGAGGTGATTCAGGGAAGGAACCACTGGGTAACCTGTGTCTGTTTGGACTTGTTAGAAAGCACAGGGATGTATGCTGCGTGTGCCTGTGGAAATGGGGGCCTGATGGAACTAGCCTTGCTTTCCCATTTTGAAAGCTCCATTCATGCTGCCTTGAATCTTCTTGAAATTGACTGCTGTTGACAGGCCACTAGCCACTGTAGGCATGGCTCTGGGAAGAAAATGAGTTTTCTCTAGGTAAGCCGGGTGCTTCAATGGCCGGGGTGGAGCTCATCCTGCCACGCTCTAGAGCTAAAGGGAAATTCAACGTGAGTACTGGCCTCGAGGTAAGTCCCTGTGTAGCCGCGCAGAAAGGGAGGCATGCAGCTCCTTCCATGAGGTCTTAGTCGCTGTTCTGCTTTATTTTATTTTTTTTATTTTTTATTATTTTCTTAAGACTTATTGATTGATTGATTGATTGCTATGTTGGGTCTTCGTTTCTGTGCTAGGGCTCTCTCCAATTGCGGTAAGTAGGGGCCACTCTTCATTGCGGTGCGTAGGCCTCTCACTATCGCGGCCTCTCTTGTTGCGGAGCACAGGCTCCAGAGGCGCAGGCTCAGTAGTTGTGGCTCACGGGCCCTGTTGCTCCGCGGCCTGTGGGATCCTCCCAAACCAGGACTCGAACGCGTGTACCCTGCGTTGGTAGACAGATTCTCAACCACTGCGCCACCAGGGAAGCCCCTGTTCTGCTTTATTTTAAAGGAAGTACCCTTTTCAGGACTCCTAGGCCCCTCGGGTGTGCATCATTTTCCCTCCAAGATCAGTGAGTACCTCCAGACCCCTGTGGGCCTGCTGAGCAACATCGAGGCCCAAAGGTCGGGCCTTCGGAGGCCCTCTGTGTATGCCGAGTGATGGGCAACACACTGCTCGTTCCTTAAGGAGAGCTACATTTCCAGAGCACTGGAACAGCCTCAGGACCACATTTCTAACCAGTGCGACGTGCCATGGAACTGTTCGTCATGGCCCCCGTTTGAGCTGCCATGAGAAAACACTCTGCTTAGGATTCTTTGAGGACCTCGTACCTGAAGTCTCTCTGCTCGAGGAGAAAGTCAGCATCCTACCATACTGTGTTCCTAACGGGACACTCAGCGTCAGCAGTTGTCTCGAGGCAAGGCCCTGATTTGCCATGCAGAAGCGGAGGCGTGCAGCAGTGTCCAGGAGGCCGTAGCCGGTGTTCTGCATTGTTTTAACGTCAGTACGCTTTGCAGGACATCTAGGAACCCCGCGTGGGCACCCTATTCCCTGCAGGAACACTGAGTACCCTCAGGCCCCCATGGGCCTGCTAAGCCACATCCAGGCCCGTAGCCCTTCAGAGCCACTCTGTGTATGCCGAGTGTAGGGCACCAGACTGCACTCTTTCTCGGGACAGCTCGATTTCCTCATCACTCCCACAGGTCGTCAAACACCTTTCTAGCAGGTCCAACATACCGTGCAAGTGTGACTCATTACCCTAGTCTGAGCTGCACTGAGAATAACACTCGGCTTCACATTCGATCTGGGACCCCCTGCCTGAAGTCACCCTGCCTCCAGGAAAATGTCGGCTTGCGTTCCGACTGCAACTAAAGCCCAGTTCCTCGTGTAACACTGCAGGCTTCGAAGAGCCATGGTCCTGGAAACCTAGCTGGGGATTTCCTTGGTTTAGGCAGTTTGCTGTTTGCAGAACACCCTGCTTTGAGGAGTTGATTCAGGGAAGGAACCACTGGGTAACCAGTGTCTCTTTGGACTTGTTAGAAAGCACAGGGATGTATGCTGCGTGTGCCCGTGAAATGGGGGCCTGATGGAACTAGCCTTCCTTTCCCATTTTTTTTTTTTAAAGAATTCCTAAGTTATTTATTTATTTATTTATGGCTGTGTTGGGTTTTCCTTTCTGTGCGGGGGCTTTCTCTAGTTGCGGCAAGCGGGGGCCACTCTTCATCGCAGTGCGCGGGACTCTCACTCTGGCGGCCTCTCTTGTTTCGGAGCACAGGTTCTGGACGCGCAGCCTCAGTACTTGTGGCTCACGGGCCTAGTTGCTCCGTGGCATGTGGGATCTTCCCAGACCAGGGCTCGAACCCGTGTGCCCTGCATTGGCAGGCAGATTCTCAACCACTGCACCACCAGGGAAGACATGCTTTCCCATTTTGAAAGCACCATTCATGCTGCCTTGAAGCTACTTGAAATTGACTGCTGTTGACAGGCCACTAGCCACTGTAGGCATGTCTCTAAGAAGAAAATTAGTTTTCTCTAGGTAAGCCGGGTGCTTCGATGGCCGGGGTGGAGCTCATCCTGCCACGCTCTAGAGCTAAAGGGAAACTCAACGTGAGTACTGGCCTCGAGGTAAGTCCCTGAGTAGCCGCGCAGAAAGGGAGGCATGCAGCTCTTTCCATGAAGTCTTAGTCGCTGTTCTGCTTTATTTTATTTTATTTTTATCATTTTTTATTGTTTTTTTAAATTTTATTTATTGATTGATTGATTGTTATGTTGGGTCTTCGTTTCTGTGCTAGGGCCCTCTACAGTTGCGGTAAGTGGGGGCCATTCTTCATCGTGGTGCGTAGGCCTCTCACTATCGTGGCCTGTCTTGTTGCGGAGCACAGGCTCCAGCGGCGCAGGCTCAGTAGTTGTGGCTCACGCGCCCTGTTGATCCGCGGCCTGTGGGATCCTCCCAGACCAGGGCTCGAACCCATGTACCCTGCGTTGGCAGGCAGATTCTGAACCACTGCACCACCAGGGAAGCCCCTGTTCTACTTTATTTTAAAGGAAGGACCCTTTTCAGGACTCCTAGGCCCCTCGGGTGTGCATCATTTTCCCTCCAAGATCAGTGAGTACCTCCAGACCCCTGTGGGCCTGCTGAGCAACATCGAGGCCCAAGGGTCGGTCCCTCGGAGGCCCTCTGTGTATGCCGAGTGATGGGCAACACACTGCTCGTTCCTTAAGGAGAGCTACATTTCCAGAGCACTGGAACAGCCTCAGGACCACATTTCTAGCCACTGCGACATGCCATGGAAGTGTTCGTCATGGCCCCCGTCTGAGCTGCCAAGAGAAAACACTCTGCTTAGGATTCTTTGAGGACCTCATACCTGAAGTCACTCTGCTCGAGGAGAAAGTCAGCATCCTACCATGATGTGTCGCTAACGGGACACTCAGCGTGAGCAGTTGTCTCGAGGTAAGGCCCTGAATGGCCATGCAGAAGCCGAGGCGTGCAGCAGTCTCCAGGAGGCCGTAGCCGCTGCTCTGCATTGTTTTAACGTCAGTACGCTTTGCAGGACGTCTAGGAACCCCGCGTGGGCACCCTATTCCCTGCAAGAACACTGAGTACCCTCAGGCCCCCATGGGCCTGCTAAGCCACATCCAGGCCCGTAGCCCTTCAGAGCCACTCTGGGTATACCGAGTGTAGGGCAACAGACTGCACTCTTTCTTGGGAGAGCGTGATTTCCTCAACACTCCCACAGGCCGACGAACACCTTTCTAGCAGGTCCAACATACCGTGCAAGTGTGACTCATTGCCCTAGTCTGAGCTGCACTGAGAATAACCCTCGGCTTCGCATTCGATCTGGGACACCCTGCCTGAAGTCACCCTGCTTCCAGGAGAATGTCGGCTTGCGTTCCGACTGCAACTAAAGCCCAGTTCCTCGTGTAACACTGCAGGCTTTTGAAGAGCCACGGGCCCGGAGGCTTAGCTGGGGCGTTCCTTGGTTGAGGCAGTTTGCTGTTTTCATAACTCCCTGCTTCGACGAGTTGATTCAAGGAAGGAACCACTGGATAACCTGTGTCTCTTTGGACTTGTTAGAAAGCACAGGGATGTATGCTGCGTGTGCCCGTGGAAATGGGGGCCTGATGGAACTAGCCTTGCTTTCCCATTTGGAAAGCTCCATTCATGCTGCCTTGAAGCTACTTGAAATTGACTGCTGTTGACAGGCCACTAGCCACTGTAGGCATGGCTCTGGGAAGAAAATGAGTTTTCTCCAGGTTAGCCGGGTGCTTCGATGGCCGGGGTGGAGCTCATCCTGCCACGCTCTAGAGCTAAAGGGAAACTCAACGTGAGTACTGGCCTCGAGGTAAGTCCCTGTGTAGCCGCGCAGAAAGGGAGGCATGCAGCTCTTTCCATGAGGTCTTAGTCGCTGTTCTGCTTTCTTTTATTTTTTTTATTTTTTATTGTTTTCTTAAGACTTATTGATTGATTGATTTATTGCTATGTTGGGTCTTCGTTTCTGTGCTAGGGCTCTCTCCAATTGCAGTAAGTAGGGGCCCCTCTTCATTGCGGTGCATAGGCCTCTCACTATCGCGGCCTCTCTTGTTGCGGAGCACAGGCTCCAGAGCCGCAGGCTCAGTAGTTGTGGCTCACGGGCCCTGTTGCTCCGCGGCCTGTGGGATCCTCCCAAACCAGGACTCGAACCCGTATACCCTGCGTTGGCAGGCAGATTCTCAACCACTGCGCCACCAGGGAAGCCCCTGTTCTGCTTTATTTCAAAGGAAGTACCCTTTTCAGGACTCCTAGGCTCCTTGGGTGTGCATCATTTTCCCTCCAAGATCAGTGAGTACCTCCAGACCCCTGTGGGCCTGCTGAGCAACATCGAGGCCAAAAGGTCGGGCCTTCGGAGGCCCTCTGTGTATGCCGAGTGATGGGCAACACACTGTTCGTTCTTTAAGGAGAGCTACATTTCCAGAGCTCTGGAATAGCCTCAGGACCACATTTGTAGCCAGTGTGACGTGCCATGGAAGTGTTCATCATGGCCCCCGTCTGAGCTGCCATGAGAAAACACTCTACTTAGGATTCTTCGAGGACCTCGTACCTGAAGTCACTCTGCTCGAGGAGATAGTTAGCATCCTATCATGCGGTGTCGCTAACGGGACACTTAGCGTGAGCAGTTGTCTCGAGGCAAGGCCCTGATTTGCCATGCAGAAGCGGAGGCGTGCAGCAGTGTCCAGGAGGCCGTAGCCGGTGTTCTGCATTGTTGTAACGTCAGTACTCTTTGCAGGACATCTACGAACCCCGCGTGGGTACCCTATTCCCTGCTAGAACACTGAGTACCCTCAGGCCCCCATGGGCCTGCTAAGCCACATCCAGGCCCCTAGCCCTTCGGAGCCACTCTGTGTATGCCGAGTGTAGGGCAACAGACTGCACTCTTTCTCGGGACAGCTCGATTTCCTCAACACTCCCACTGGTCGACGAACACCCTTCTAGCTGGTCCAACATACCGTGCAAGTGTGACTCATTACCCTAGTCTGAGCTGCACTGAGAATAACACTCGGCTTCGCATTCGATCTGGGACCCCCTGCCTGAAGTCACCCTGCCTCCAGGAAAATGTCGGCTTGCGTTCTGACTGCAACTAAAGCCCAGTTCCTCGTGTAACACTGCAGGCTTCGAAGAGCCATGGTCCTGGAAGCCTAGCTGGGGATTTCCTTGGTTTAGGCAGTTTGCTGTTTGCAGAACACCCTGCTTTGAGGAGTTGATTCAGGGAAGGAACCACTGGGTAACCAGTGTCTCTTTGGACTTGTTAGAAAGCACAGGGATGTATGCTGTGTGTCCGTAAAATGGGGGCCTGATGGAACTAGCCTTGCTTTCCCATTTGGAAAGCTCCATTCATGCTGCCTTGAAGCTACTTGAAATTGACTGCTGTTGACAGGCCACTAGCCACTGTAGGCATGGCTCTGGGAAGAAAATGAGCTTTCTCCACGTTAGCCGGGTGCTTCGATGGCCAGGGTGGAGCTCATTCTGCCACGCTCTAGAGCTAAAGGGAAAGTCAACGTGAGTACTGGCCTCGAGGTAAGTCCCTGAGTAGCCGTGCAGAAAGGGAGGCATGCAGCTCTTTCCATGAGGTCTTAGTCGCTGTTCTGCTTTATTATTATTATTTTTTTATTTTTTATTGTTTTTTTAAGACTTACTGATTGATTGATTGATTGCTATGTTGGGTCTTCGTTTCTGTGCTAGGGCTCTCTCCAATTGCGGTAAGTAGGGGCCACTCTTCATCGCGGTGCATAGGCCTCTCATTATGGCGGCCTCTCTTGTTGCGGAGCACAGGCTCCAGCGGCGCAGGCTCAGTAGTTGTGGCTCACGGGCCCAGTTGCTCCACGGCCTGTGGGATCCTCCCAGACCAGGGCTCGAACGCGTGTACCCTGCGTTGGCAGACAGATTCTCAACCACTGCGCCACCAGGGAAGCCCCTGTTCTGCTTTATTTTAAAGGAAGTACCCTTTTCAGGACTCCTAGGCCCCTCGGGTGTGCATCATTTTCCCTCCAAGATCAGTGAGTACCTCCAGACCCCTGTGGGCCTGCTGAGCAACATCGAGGCCCAAAGGTCGGGCCTTCGGAGGCCCTCTGTGTATGCCGAGTGATGGGCAACACACTGCTCGTTCCTTAAGGAGAGCTACATTTCCAGAGCACTGGAACAGCCTCAGGACCACATTTCTAACCAGTGCGACGTGCCATGGAACTGTTCGTCATGGCCCCCGTTTGAGCTGCCATGAGAAAACACTCTGCTTAGGATTCTTTGAGGACCTCGTACCTGAAGTCTCTCTGCTCGAGGAGAAAGTCAGCATCCTACCATACTGTGTTCCTAACGGGACACTCAGCGTCAGCAGTTGTCTCGAGGCAAGGCCCTGATTTGCCATGCAGAAGCGGAGGCGTGCAGCAGTGTCCAGGAGGCCGTAGCCGGTGTTCTGCATTGTTTTAACGTCAGTACGCTTTGCAGGACATCTAGGAACCCCGCGTGGGCACCCTATTCCCTGCAGGAACACTGAGTACCCTCAGGCCCCCATGGGCCTGCTAAGCCACATCCAGGCCCGTAGCCCTTCAGAGCCACTCTGTGTATGCCGAGTGTAGGGCACCAGACTGCACTCTTTCTCGGGACAGCTCGATTTCCTCATCACTCCCACAGGTCGTCAAACACCTTTCTAGCAGGTCCAACATACCGTGCAAGTGTGACTCATTGCCCTAGTCTGAGCTGCACTGAGAATAACACTCGGCTTCACATTCGATCTGGGACCCCCTGCCTGAAGTCACCCTGCCTCCAGGAAAATGTCGGCTTGCGTTCCGACTGCAACTAAAGCCCAGTTCCTCGTGTAACACTGCAGGCTTCGAAGAGCCATGGTCCTGGAAACCTAGCTGGGGATTTCCTTGGTTTAGGCAGTTTGCTGTTTGCAGAACACCCTGCTTTGAGGAGTTGATTCAGGGAAGGAACCACTGGGTAACCAGTGTCTCTTTGGACTTGTTAGAAAGCACAGGGATGTATGCTGCGTGTGCCCGTGAAATGGGGGCCTGATGGAACTAGCCTTCCTTTCCCATTTTTTTTTTTTAAAGAATTCCTAAGTTATTTATTTATTTATTTATGGCTGTGTTGGGTTTTCCTTTCTGTGCGGGGGCTTTCTCTAGTTGCGGCAAGCGGGGGCCACTCTTCATCGTAGTGCGCGGGACTCTCACTCTGGCGGCCTCTCTTGTTTCGGAGCACAGGTTCTGGACGCGCAGCCTCAGTACTTGTGGCTCACGGGCCTAGTTGCTCCGTGGCATGTGGGATCTTCCCAGACCAGGGCTCGAACCCGTGTGCCCTGCATTGGCAGGCAGATTCTCAACCACTGCACCACCAGGGAAGACATGCTTTCCCATTTTGAAAGCACCATTCATGCTGCCTTGAAGCTACTTGAAATTGACTGCTGTTGACAGGCCACTAGCCACTGTAGGCATGTCTCTAAGAAGAAAATTAGTTTTCTCTAGGTAAGCCGGGTGCTTCGATGGCCGGGGTGGAGCTCATCCTGCCACGCTCTAGAGCTAAAGGGAAACTCAACGTGAGTACTGGCCTCGAGGTAAGTCCCTGAGTAGCTGCGCAGAAAGGGAGGCATGCAGCTCTTTCCATGAAGTCTTAGTCGCTGTTCTGCTTTATTTTATTTTATTTTTATCATTTTTTATTGTTTTTTTAAATTTTATTTATTGATTGATTGATTGTTATGTTGGGTCTTCGTTTCTGTGCTAGGGCCCTCTACAGTTGCGGTAAGTGGGGGCCATTCTTCATCGTGGTGCGTAGGCCTCTCACTATCGTGGCCTCTCTTGTTGCGGAGCACAGGCTCCAGCGGCGCAGGCTCAGTAGTTGTGGCTCACGCGCCCTGTTGATCCGCGGCCTGTGGGATCCTCCCAGACCAGGGCTCGAACCCATGTACCCTGCGTTGGCAGGCAGATTCTGAACCACTGCACCACCAGGGAAGCCCCTGTTCTACTTTATTTTAAAGGAAGGACCCTTTTCAGGACTCCTAGGCCCCTCGGGTGTGCATCATTTTCCCTCCAAGATCAGTGAGTACCTCCAGACCCCTGTGGGCCTGCTGAGCAACATCGAGGCCCAAGGGTCGGTCCCTCGGAGGCCCTCTGTGTATGCCGAGTGATGGGCAACACACTGCTCGTTCCTTAAGGAGAGCTACATTTCCAGAGCACTGGAACAGCCTCAGGACCACATTTCTAGCCAGTGCAACATGCCATGGAAGTGTTCGTCATGGCCCCCGTCTGAGCTGCCAAGAGAAAACACTCTGCTTAGGATTCTTTGAGGACCTCATACCTGAAGTCACTCTGCTCGAGGAGAAAGTCAGCATCCTACCATGATGTGTCTCTAACGGGACACTCAGCGTGAGCAGTTGTCTCAAGGTAAGGCCCTGAATGGCCATGCAGAAGCGGAGGCGTGCAGCAGTCTCCAGGAGGCCGTAGCCGCTGCTCTGCATTGTTTTAACGTCAGTACGCTTTGCAGGAAGTCTAGGAACCCCGCGTGGGCACCCTATTCCCTGCAAGAACACTGAGTACCCTCAGGCCCCCATGGGCCTGCTAAGCCACATCCAGGCCCGTAGCCCTTCGGAGCCACTCTGGGTATACCGAGTGTAGGGCAACAGACTGCACTCTTTCTTGGGAGAGCGTGATTTCCTCAACACTCCCACAGGTCGACGAACACCTTTCTAGCAGGTCCAACATAGCGTGCAAGTGTGACTCATTGCCCTAGTCTGAGCTGCACTGAGAATAACCCTCGGCTTCGCATTCGATCTGGGACACCCTGCCTGAAGTCACCCTGCCTCCAGGAGAATGTCGGCTTACGTTCCGACTGCAACTAAAGCCCAGTTCCTCGTGTAACACTGCAGGCTTTTGAAGAGCCACGGGCCCGGAGGCTTAGCTGGGGCGTTCCTTGGTTGAGGCAGTTTGCTGTTTTCATAACTCCCTGCTTCGACGAGTTGATTCAAGGAAGGAACCACTGGATAACCTGTGTCTCTTTGGACTTGTTAGAAAGCACAGGGATGTATGCTGCGTGTGCCCGTGGAAATGGGGGCCTGATGGAACTAGCCTTGCTTTCCCATTTGGAAAGCTCCATTCATGCTGCCTTGAAGCTTCTTGAAATTGACTGCTGTTGACAGGCCACTAGCCACTGTAGGCATGGCTCTGGGAAGAAAATGAGTTTTCTCCAGGTTAGCCGGGTGCTTCGATGGCCGGGGTGGAGCTCATCCTGCCACGCTCTAGAGCTAAAGGGAAACTCAACGTGAGTACTGGCCTCGAGGTAAGTCCCTGAGTAGCCGCGCAGAAAGGGAGGCATGCAGCTCTTTCCATGAGGTCTTAGTCGCTGTTCTGCTTTATTTTATTTTATTGTTTTATTTTTTATTGTTTTTTTAAGACTTATTGATTGATTGATTGATTGCTATGTTGGGTCTTCGTTTCTGTGCTAGTGCTCTCTCCAATTGCATTAAGTAGGGGCCACTCTTCATCGCGGTGCGTAGGCCTCTCATTATCGCCGCCTCTCTTGTTGCGGAGCAAAGGTTCCAGCGGCGCAGGCTCAGTAGTTATGGCTCACGGGCCCAGTAGCTCCACGGCCTGTGCGATCCTCCCAGACCAGGGCTCGAATCCGTGTACCCTGCGTTGGCAGACATATTCTCAACCACTGCGCCACCAGGGAAGCCCCTGTTCTGCTTTATTTTAAATTAAGTACCCTTTTCAGGACTCCTAGGCCCCTCGGGTGTGCATCATTTTCCCTCCAAAATCAGTGAGTACCTCCAGACCCCTGTGGGCCTGCTGAGCAACTTCGAGGCCCAAAGGTCGGGCCTTCGGAGGCCCTCTGTGTATGCCGAGTGATGGGCAACACACTGCTCGTTCCTTAAGGAGAGCTACATTTCCAGAGCACTGAAACAGCCTCAGGACCACATTTCTAGCCAGTGCGACATGCCATGGAAGTGTTCGTCATGGCCGCCGTCTGAGCTGCCATGAGAAAACACTCTGCTTCGGATTCTTCGAGGATCTCGTATCTGAAGTCACTCTGCTCGAGGAGAAAGTCAGCATCCTACCATGCTGTGTCGCTAACGGGACACTCAGCGTGAGCAGTTGTCTCGAGGTAAGGCCCTGAATTGCCATGCAGAAGCCGAGGCGTGCAGCATTTTCCAGGAGGCCGTAGCCGCTGCTCTGCGTTGTTTTAATGTCAGTACGCTTTGCAGGATATCTAGGAACCCCGCGTGGGCACCCTATTCCCTGCAGAACACTGAGTACCCTAAGGCCCTCAAGGGCCTGCTAAGCCACATCCAGGCCCGTAGCCCTTCGGAGCCACTCTGTGTATGCCGAGTGTAGGGCAACAGACTGCAGTCTTTCTTGGGACAGCTTGATTTCCGTAACACGCCCACTGGTCGACGAACAGCTTTCTAGCAGGTCCAACATACCATGCAAATGTGACTCATTGCCCCAGTCTGAGCTGCACTGAGAATAACGCTTGGCTTCGCATTCGATCTGGGACCCCCTGCCTGAAGTCACCCTTCCTCCAGGAGAATGTCGGCTTTCGTTCCGACTGCAACTAAAGCCCAGTTCCTTGTGTAACACTGCAGGCTTTTGAAGAGCCACGGTCCCGGAGGCTTAGCTGGGGCGTTCCTTGGTAGACGCAGTTTGCTGTTTGCAGAACACCCTGCTTCGAGGAGTTGATTCAGGGAAGGAACCACTGGGTAACCTGTGTCTGTTTGGACTTGTTAGAAAGCTCAGGGATGTATGTTGCGTGTGCCCGTGGAAATGAGGTCCTGATGGAACTAGCCTTGCTTTCCCATTTGGAAAACTCCATTCATGCTACCTTGAAGGTACTTGAAATTGACTGCTGTTAACAGGCCACTAGCCACTGTAGGCATGGCTCTGGGAAGAAAATGAGTTTTCTCCAGGTTAGCCGGGTGCTTCGATGGCCGGGGTGGAGCTCATCCTGCCACGCGCTAAGCTAAAGGGAAACTCAACATTAGTACTGGCATCAAGGTAAGTCCCTGTGTAGCCGTGCAGAAAGGGAGGCATGCAGCTCTTTCCATGAGGTCTTAGTCACTGTTTTGCTTTATTTTATTTTATTTTTTTCATTTTTTATTGTTTTTTTAAGATTTGATTGATTGATTGATTGTTATGTTGGGTCTTCATTTCTGTGCTAGGGCACTTTACAGTTGCGGTAAGTGGGGGCCACTCTTCATCGCGGTTCGTAGGCCTCTCACTATCGCCGCCTCTCTTGTTGCAGAGCAGAGGCTCCAGAGGCGCAGGCTCAGTAGTTGTGGCTCACGGGCCCTGTTGCTCCTCGGCCTGTGGGATCCTCCCAGACCAGGGCTCGAACCCGTGTACCCTGCGTTAGCAGGCAGATTCTCCACCAGTGCGCCACCAGGGAAGCCCCTGTTCTGCTTTATTTTAAAGGAAGTACCCTTTTCAGGACTCCTAGGCCCCTCGGGTGTGCATCATTTTCCCTCCAAGATCAGTGAGTACCTCCAGACCCCTGTGGGCCTGCTGAGCAACATCGAGGCCCAAAGTTAGGGCCTTTGGAGGCCCTCTGTGTATGCCGAGTGATGGGCTACACACTGCTCGTTCCTTAAGGAGAGCTACATTTCCAGAGCACTGGAACAGCCTCAGGACCACATTTTTAGCCAGTGCGACGTGCCATGGAAGTGTTCGTCACGGCCCCCGTCTGAGCTGCCATGAGAAAACACTCTGCTTAGGATTCTTCGAGGACCTCGTACCTGAAGTCTCTCTGCTCTAGGAGAAAGTCAGCATCCTACCATGATGTGTCGCTAATGGGACACTCAGCATGAGCAGTTTTCTCGAGGTAAGGCCCTGAATGGCCATGCAGAAGCGGAGGCGTGCAGCATTTTCCATGAGGCCGTAGCCGCTGCTCTGCATAGTTTTAACCTCACTACACTTTGCAGGACATCTAGGAACCCCGCGTGGGCACCCTATTCCCTGCAAGAACACTGAGTACCCTCAGGCCCCCATGGGCCTGCTAAGCCACATCCAGGCCCGTAGCCCTTCGGAGCCACTCTGTGTATACCGAGTGTAGGGCAACAGACTGCACTCTTTCTTGGGAGAACGTGATTTCCTCAACACTCCCACAGGTCGACGAACACCTTTCTAGCAGGTCCAACATACCGTGCAGGTGTGACTCATGGCCCTAGTCTGAGCTGCACTGAGAATAACCCTCGGCTTCGCATTCGATCTGGGACCCCCTGCCTGAAGTCACCCTGCCTCCAGGAGAATGTCGGCTTGCGTTCCGACTGCAACGAAAGCCCAGTTCCTCGTGTAACACTGCAGGCTTTTGAAGAGCCACGGGCCCGGAGGCTTAGCTGGGGTGTTCCTTGGTTGAGGCAGTTTGCTGTTTGCAGAACACCGTGATTCGAGGAGTTGATTCAAGGAAAGAACCACTGGGTAACCTGTGTCTTTTTGGACTTGTTAGAAAGCACAGGGGTGTATACTGCGTGTGCCCGTGGAAATGGGGGCCTGATGGAAGTAGCCTTGCTTTCCCATTTTGAAAGCTCCATTCATGCTGCCTTGAAGCTTCTTGAAATTGACTGCTGTTGACAGGCCACTAGCCACTGTAGGCATGGCTCTAGGAAGCAAATGAGTTTTCTCTAGGTAAGCCGGGTGCTTCGATGGCTGGCGTGGAGCTCATCCTGCCACGCTCTAGAACTAAAGGGAAACTCAACGTGAGTACTGGCCTCGAGGTAAGTCCCTGTGTAGCCGCGCAGAAAGGGAGGCATGCAGCTCTTTCCATGAAGTCTTAGTCGCTGTTCTGCTTTATTTTATTTTATTTTTTTCATTTTTTATTGTTTTTTTTAGATTGATTGATTGATTGATTGATTGTTATGTTTGGTCTTCGTTTCTGAGCTAGGGCCCTCTACAGTTGCGGTTAGTGGCGGCCACTCTTCATCACGGTGCGTAGGCCTCTCACTATCGAGGCCTCTCTTGTTGCGGAGCACAGGCTCCAGAGGCGCAGGCTCAGTAGTTGTGGCTCACGGGCCCAGTTCCTCCGCGGCCTGTGAGATTCTCCCAGACCGGTGTTCGAACCCGTGTACCCTGCATTGGCAGGCAGATTTTCAATCACCGCGCTACGAGGGAAGCCCCTGTTCTGCTTTATTTTAAATGAACTACCCTTTTCAGGACTCCTAGGCCCCTCGGGTTTGCATCATTTTCCCTCCAAGATCAGTGAGTACCTCCAGACCCCTTTGGGCCTGCTGAGCAACATCGAGGCCCAAAGGTCGGTACCTCGGAGGCCCTCTGTGTATGCCGAGTGATGGGCAACACACTGCTCGTTCCTTAAGGAGAGCTACATTTCCAGAACACTCGAATAGCCTCAGCCACATTTCTAGCCAGTGCGACGTGCCATGGAATTGCTCGTCATGGCCCCCATCTGAGCTGCCATGAAAAAACACTCTGCTTAGGATTCTTCGAGGACCTCGTACCTGAAGTCACTCTGCTCGAGGAGAAAGTCAACATCCTACCATGCTGTTTCGCTAACGGGACACTCAGCGTGAGCAGTTGTCTCGAGGTAAGGCCCTGAATGGCCATGCAGAAGCGGAGGCGTGCAGCAGTTTCCAGGAGGCCGTAGCCGGTGCTCTGCATTGTTTTAATGTCAGTACGTTTTGCAGGACATCTAGGAACCCCGCGTGGGCACCCTATTCCCTGCAAGAACACTGAGTACCCTCAGGCCCCCATGGGCCTGCTAAGCCACATCCAGGCCCGTAGCCCTTCGGAGCCACTCTGTGTATTCCGAGTGTAGGGCAACAGACTGCACTCTTTCTTGGGAGAGCGTGATTTCCTCAACATTCCCACAGGTTGACGAACACCTTTCTAGCAGGTCCAACATACCGTGCAAGTGTGACTCATTGCCCTAGTCTGAGCTGCACCGAGAATAACCCTCGGCTTCGCATTCAATCTGGGACCCCCTGCCTGAAGTCACCGTGCCTCCAGGAGAATGTCGGCTTGCGTTCCGACTGCAACTAAAGCCCAGTTCTTCGTGTAACACTGCAGGCTTTTGAAGAGCCACGGGCCTGGAGGCCTAGCTGGGGATTTCCTTGGTTTAGGCAGTTTGCTGTTTGCAGAACACCCTGCTTTGAGGAGTTGATTCAGGGAAGGAACCACTGGGTAACCAGTGTCTCTTTGGACTTGTTAGAAAGCACAGGGATGTATGCTGCATGTGCCCGTGGAAATGGGGGCCTGATGGAACTAGCCTTGCTTTCCCATTTGGAAAGCTCCATTCATGCTGTTTTGAAGCTACTTGAAATTGACTGCTGTTGACAGGCCACTAGCCACCGTAGGCATGGCTCTAGGAAGAATATGAGTTTTCTCTAGCTAAGGTGGGTGCTTCCATCGCCGGGGTGTTGCTCATCCTGCCGCGCTCTAGATCTAAAGGGAAACTCAACGTGAGTACTGGCCTCGAGGTAATGATGTGAGTAGCTGTGCAGAAATGGCGTCTTGCAGCTTCTTCCATGATGTCTTAGTCACTCTTCTGCTTTATTTTATAGGAAGTACCCTTTTCCGGACTCCTAAGCCCCCTGTTTGGCAACCTTTTCCCTACAGATCCCTGAGTACCCCCAGACCCCTGTATGTTTGCTGAGCAACAGCCAGGTCAGTTGGCCCTTCAGATGCCTTCTGTGTATGCCGAGCAAAGGGCAACATGCTACACTCTTACTTGAGAGAACTAGATTTCTTCAGCACTCCAACAGCTTTAGGAAAACGTTTCTACCCCATCTAACATGCCATGGAATTGTGCCTCATTGCCCTATTGTGAGCTCTACTGAAAAAGCACTCTGCTAAGCATTCCTTCTAGGACTTACTACCTGAAGTCACCCTGCCTCCAAGGGAACGTCGGCTGGCGTTCCACCTGTGAGTAAAGCACATTTCTTCGTGTTACAGTGCAGGCTTTTGGAGCAAGCACAGGCCCAGAGGCCTAACTCAGGCATTCCTTAGTTGAGGCAGTTCGCTACACACAGAACACCCCGTGTAGAGATGCTGATTCAGGGAAGTGCCCAGTGTGTAGCTCGTGTCTCTTTTCACTTGTTAGGAAGCACGTGTAAGTGTGCTACGTGTCCGCTGGGAAATGGGGGCCTGACGGCAGAAGCCATCTCATCAGAGGTGTTGGGAGTGCGTAGAGGCCTTATATTCCTGTTGTGTGTCCTGCAGGCATCCCATGAAAGACCAGAATCTAGGTCAACTTGGGCAAGCCACTTAAGTGAGCCTCAGCTTTCTTTATTTGTAAGGTGGGCACCACAGCGCTACCCTCCCGTATGCATGGCGAAATCCTGGCAACAAACGTACACCATGTGGCCCCACTTTGAAATCTTTAAAGAGGTCTGCCAATAAAAGTGTCTGTAGGTTGTACCTTCCCTGCAATGCGACACCTGGTCCAAGGTGGAGAGGTTCAGGGGTGAGCAGTTTGCCCTTCACATGAACGGACAGAGCTCAGCCAGCGGAGTCCCTTCACTGAGATCCTGGCTGCCGAGGTCCACACTTTCCATGTATCCAGGCTCGTTTCAGATGGAGACTGAGAGGGCAAATAGGCAGGTGTAAGGATGCAATCCTCAAATCTTTGGCTTCAAATAATCCATCCCAAACTGCTACCCGAGCCCCCCAGTATCAAAAAGGAAACATGTTATAGACCCAGAAAAATGTGTTTCCCAATAGGCCTAGGTTTGCCCTCATAGTCATCAGTATCTAAAATAGAAGTAGCAGTACACTTAAAATCTTAAACTTCTATGTATTTAGGGACCAAAGGCATTTTCATCAGAAAGAAAAGGGATTTAATAATGAAACCACAGAGAGATAAATTGTTTTCAAGCCCCTGATAAGAGAGGGGAGAAATGTCAACCTCATGGGAGTTGCAGAATCAGCAGTTAGGATTTTTGGATGCCAACTCTGGGGGAGAAGAGACTCCAGCCTGTACCCTCCCCGCCCCCCCTCCCCGGTATGCCTGGTTAGGAGGTGAGTCCTGCAGGCGCGGTGGCCCCTGGGCTGGCCGGAGCGGCAGGGTGAGTGCAGGGGTCCCTGAACAGAACAGTTTACCCTCCCTCCCCAGAGACACCTGGCAATGTCTGGAGGGTGGGCTAGTGGCCAGTGGCCAGGGACACTGCTAAACACACTGCAAAGCCCAGGACAAAACCCACCGCAGGGAGCGATTCAGCCCAGAATGTCAGCAGTGCTGAGGATGAGAAATCTATGCACGTGGCAATGCTGGCCTCCAGGAGGAGCTCAGGAGACAGCCCAACCCCCTTCCTGCCCACAAGGGGGCGATGGTCCTCTCCTGTAGCTTGCTCCGATTTAAGGGCCTTTTGCTGTCCGCTGCTGGTTAGTGACCCAGTGCCCTGGCTTTAGGGGTCGGGGCCTGAGGGCCTCGTTAGCTCCCTGAATTCTGTGCACGCAGAGTGCGCTTCACCCCCGCGCTCCCCGCTGTTGTAGAGCAGGGTCTGCAAAGCCAGGAGGAGGGATTGCTGGATTTGGCGCTAGCAGGCTTGGTCTTGGTGTCACTGGTAATGCACAGGGTGGTATTTGGGGTAGAAAGAGACGAATCAGGCCGAGTAGCAGCGAGGTGGCGGCTGCGGTGCGGAGCGCCCCTGAGTCGCGAGGCTCCAGGACCCGCTGGTCAGCAGCAGAGGTGTGACCAAGACACAGCCTCACACCGTGCCCCGCGGCCTGTGCCTTTCGGAGCTGCCCTCTTCAGAAGGCTCTCCCAGGCGCAGACCACCCCATCCCCAAGCCCCAGCACGCTGGCCACTCCGCACTGGACATCGAGAGGTCGTGCGGGGTGTGGTGTCCACGCCAGACTGACGTCCAGGTCAGAGGGGCTCAGCCTGAGGCTGAAAGGAGATGGATGGATCAGTAGGTTAGTGGCGGTATCTCTTGGGAGGGAAGAACAGGGAATTTTTACTTCTCAGTTATCTTCTGCATTTTAAAAACTTCTGCCATGAGTATGCATTTCTGTAACCAAAACCTTATTAGAGTGGAAGCTTAGCGAGGCAGCTTTGCAAAAGGACCCTGCCTGACTCTTGACCCACCTGTGTGCCTAAATGCACATGCAGCTGGGGCTTGGTCAGCAGTGGTGACCTCCTGAAGCTATTTACAACCTGTAAATGGTGTGTGCTCCTCCACGGGATATCTCAGTTCTCTGACTCTCAGGTTCTTCTTCTGTGGAGAAAAAGGGAAGATATGTTCCACAAATGTCCACAGTTGCCCATGAAGAATGTACCTCTGGGCATGAACATGTGCTGGAGTGGCATGATGCTGGGGTCTGCCCCTCGCAGCTCAATCTCAAAGACTCCAAGCAGAGCTACCTACTTTATATTTTTCTTCCCTTCTGAAGACATTGGCTGGCACTTGTCCTTGGTCCAGGGTGTACGCCTTCTTCAACCTGTTGACTGCAGAGTCCTCACATTGCTTTGGGCTTGGTCCAAGTCTGTGCTTGAGTGGAGGACGGGGATTTGAGAGGGTCCACACGCCCCTCCTTCCCAGCCACGCACCTTCTTTTCCTTGCCAAGCTCTCCCTTCTCCTACTGTGCCAACGAAGCAGCTGCTTCAACCTCTTCTGTAACCTGGGCTCTCCCATCTGTCTTCAGTTTTTCCCTTGCTCATAGCTGGTTAGAAGCCTGCGGGGGGGTGTTTTTCAGATGAACTTGAGTAACTTGCCCTCGTAGATTAGTTAAGAGCCTGTAGGTGTCGAAGGGATTTGTGGAAAAGACCCAGCAGAGTCTGCGAGAACCCGAGGCGGCTGTGGCTGGAGCCAGGTGAGCCACAGGTTAGGGGCGTCTGGGCCTCATCCTGTGTGAGGGTGGATGCGCTACTGCTGTCCTCTGCCTCGGGCCCTCATCTGTGAAATGGGGGAACAGTGAGGACTGCCCTCCCGAGGTCGTCATGAGGCTTAATGTGTGAATGCACCGACCACTCAGAGCAGCCCTCACCGCAGGGAGCACTGTGTGTGTGTGTGTGTGTGTGTGTGTGTGTGTGTGTGTGTGTGTGTGTGTGTGTGTGTGTGTGTGTGTGTGTGTGTGTGTGTGTGTGTGTGTGTGTGTGTGTCATTGTAGCTGCCGGGCTTTGCTTTTCTCCACCAGCTCCTTCTTCACGGGGAAGCAAGGAGAGGCATGGGAGGGAGGGAGGGAGAAGACTAGAAAAAGGAGGCAGAGGGAGGTCCCTGGGGAAGGGTTTCTGCCACTCATGCATGGGTGGCCTGGGGTCTAAACTTGGGGTTTTACACCAGGGCGTGTGAGCAAGGGGCTGCGGCCAGGGGCAGAGCATTTGCTGACCGCACGTAGCTCTGGACAGAGCAGGAAGACGCCAAGGCTCTGCCTCCTCCCAGCTGTCAAGGCCCGAGGCAACAGGTCACCCCGTCTGAGTCCCTGAGAAATTGGGAGGTGCTAGTGCAAGGGCACAAAGTTTCAGTTATGCCAGATGAACAAGTTCTAGAGTTCTGCTGTGTAATATGGTGCCTGTAGTTAACAATACTGTATTGTGTGCTTAAAATTTACTGAGGATGGCTCCTATCTTAAGTGTTCTTACCATACACACAAAGAATGATGATAATAGGAATAATAATAAAGGAATGAATAGGTCGGGAGGACACCTTTGGAGTGACACATATGTTTACGGTGTAGATTGTGGTGATGGTTTCATGGGTGTAATCTGTCTCCATACTCACAAAGTTGCATGTATTAATCATGTACAGCTTTCTGTATGTCAATGATACCTTCATAAAGTGGTTTAAAACAATAAAATGGGGGGGAATATAGTCACTCCAAGTACTGAGCACGTTGCCTGTCACAGTAAATAAGTAAATAAATGTAATTATGGTTTAAGCTTAGCTCAGGACTGAGAGTGGGTACTGGGCAGGTGGTGTCTGTGGCCAGCTGCTCCGCCCTGGCTCAGCATTGCTTCTGTGAAGCACAAGGGCTCCCCAAACACAGAGACCAGCTCCAGGTGCACACTCCTGACAGAGAAGGTGGGCTGGTCGCAGACACCTTGTTTTGGTTACTTGCTATTCCTTCCCCCACACGCCCTTTCATTGTCCTGGTCCTTAACCTTTAACTCCTGTAAGAAGCTGGGTTTGCAGATTTCTGAAGACATTTTGCAGTGTGCAGACCTGTTTCACCTTTGTTCCCCATCCTTGGGTCTGGAAATAAAGGCGGGAATACAGTACTCTATGAAAGGAACAATCATAAACCTCAGGTGCCTCAGACTTCAAAGAAATGGCAAACTAGGCATCTCATTTTATACATGGTCCTCTTTAAGTACACTTGTATGTACATAAAATGAAATTGTACTGAAGTAAATCTTATTGCTGAACGTTTGCTTTCCGGAAGATACTTTGGTGTAATAGTTCCTAAGAAAATTTGTTTTTTTAAAGGACCAAAAGTGGGGTGAATGTTTCATGGGTAAAGACCTTTTTCGTAACGAGTGAAGGTGAAATGAGCAGACTGTGCGACTCAGATTCCAGCTGCGTCCCCATCACTACCCTCGGGAGTGTGCCGGAAGGATCCCAGAGAGCTGGCCCACTGGGGTGAGCTTATAGCTTTGGGGCCCCAAACTGCAAGGATGGTCAGCATTCCTGGTGCTCTGGGTTCAGCAAGACCTGACTGAGGTGGGTGGGAGGTGAGTGGGGACACAGCTTTGCCCAGAGCTATCTCGTTGGCCTGTGTTAGAGGGGGAACAGAAGGGAAGAGCAGGCCTGGGTGAATCCCAGGTGCTGGCTGAATGTCTTTTTTTTTCTTTTTTTTAATAAAGGGACTCTCTTTTCTGGTTGTTGGCTGAGTATGTAATGTCCGCTCTGGGTCATCTAAGGGCCGAGACCAAGTACTCTGTTCCTGCTGTGACCCGTGCTTCTGCTACCAAGTGCTGCACAAGGTAGGTACCTCAGAGTCCTAGCTGAACAGCTCATAGAGAGACAGGTCTCACCCTTGCTTCTCCACCTGCATCTTACAGAGCTGGAAAGTAGGAACTGCAGCCCGGCAAGCCACGGACCCAGGCAATCCTAAAACTGCAAAGTCACCTGTGTTGATTCCAGCCAGCTTTTAGTAAGTAAATCCGTGACTCTTGTAAGAAGAGATTTCAGAAGATGTGTACCTTCTAGAGAATTCACATTTAGTGAGGGGCGTGTGAAAAGGTGTACACAATTTTAATCTTTTTATTTTACTAATAGTGTATCTTAATGATTGAAAAATAGAAATTCCTGTAAATATAAAGAAAACCAGAAAGTACTCATACTTTACACACCTAGTGTTCACGATCTAATGGGCCTGCTTCGCCTTCCCCTCTGTCTTCTATCTGAGCCTGCACGATGGACGGGACTCACCTGGTACAAGTGACGTGGGGTCGAGCTGGACTGTTGGTTTTCTGCTCCGCCTCTGCTTCCTCTCCGCATCCTGGACTCTAAAGAAGATGAATGAAATGTCTGCTCTGGTTGCTGGCTGTTTCATCTCCAACTTAACCTCAGTCCGTGGTTGTGTAGGGCCTCAGAAGTCAGGAAGGTCCCCCGCCGCCAACATGGGGAGGGTGGGGCCGGACCCAGGTTCCAGCCCAGCCCTGACACGCAGTGCACTGAGTGGGACATGTTGGCACGCATGCAAGGCTGTAGCGCTGCCAGCCCCCATATGCTGCCTTCTTGAGGGCTGGCGGTGCCCTTCAGGACTGGCTGCATCCTTCGTCCCATTTGAGTGGGCAGTAGTAGATAATAAAAATCTCAGAATATCCCTTGATCCCTGACCATCCAGGCAGGCATCTGTGGTCCTCCAGCTTAGGCCTGCCTGGGCCCTGTCAAGCCCCTGTGGCCAATCGCTGTGCTGACTTTGCTGCTGGGCAATTGAACAGCTACCTGGGCAGCGTAGACGGCCCCTTGGGATGTTTCAGTTCCCTACATCCATGTGATTGAGAAAAGGGCCTCCTCCCTCATAGCCTCTCAGCCTTCCGAGAGGACGTAACCCTCCAGACATTGAGTGTGGCCCTGGCCACAAGCAGCATACAGCAGACCGTGGCCCTGCAATCCTCTGGCCTTTGGGTTGTTGCAAACCTTTGACATTCATACTCATTAAAAATCAAAGGTATGGGAGCAAGTGGCTTCCCAGCTGGTGTTTTCACTCTGAGGCCACGTGGTCTCCAGGAGCCACGTGCATCCGGGCCCAGTCCCTGCGGCCTCCGGAAAGCCAGCCAACTGTGGATTCCACGGTATAGAATCATCCTTGAGACACTGCTCCGCTGAGTAACAGTTTCCTTACCACCTACCGTTTGGTTTCTGTTCTCTGTAAAGGAGAGAGCAGAGACTGGGAAATGAGCAAATGTGTTCTGTGGAGATGGGTGATTAATATAGTCAGAGGGCAGGTGTGACTCCTGGGCTCCCACCTCCCAGGGACACGAATGAAGTCTGTGTGCCTTTTGAGGTACACTGGCAATCAGGGCCAGCCTCTGATGTGAGGCCCCGATGCCCAAAGCAAGAGTCTTGAGTTTACCACCAACAGCAAAGTTGCTATTTTAGCTAGTGGAAGAGCTTCCTGCCATCAAGGGAGGACAGCAAGAGCCCTGGATGGGTGACCACAGCCCCTGACCTTAACTGAACCTCTTCTTTTCTGTTAAAATGGACATTGAGTGGGTGTCGCCTGCAGTTTCTGGAAGCCCTGGATGCAGTGAGAGAGAGTGTTCCTGTGCATGGGGCCACCCAAAGGCATTTAGCAGCACAAAGGATTGGAGGGAGACCAGATCACACTGCAAGAGAGTGAGCCACCAGAACTGCCAGGTCCAAATCCACTCTTAAACCTGTCTCTTGCAGTTATTAATTTATTTCTATCGTTTAAAAATAATGTTTTATTTTACTTTAGTAAGTGTGTCCAGTCCATTGGAATCAAAAAAGTCATAGCTGATACATCAGAACGAATAATCCCTGAGACTCCCTTGGGTGCCCTACTGGATGGGGCATGGCTGGGAGAGATGAAGACACTGAGCAGGGTCCGAACTTAGGGGAACTGCCAGACTGCTGTGTCTCTGTTCCTTCCCTGTCCCAGGAGAGCGAAATCCCGGAACAATGGAAGGACAAGCAAAAGGGGGAAGAGGTCTTTTGGTGGCTTAACTGTTGTGTTTGTATTTTCCTTTGTTATGTTCCATTTTGTTAATGTGTGTTTTTACTAGGAAGTTACCCATTTCCTCTAGATTTCTAGTGTGATGCAATAGGTTTCTCATTCTAGTTTTCATCTGAATTGTCACTTATTAACTGACATCCATATTTCATTTGGGTTTCCTTCATTCTAAGTTTTTCTCTTCCAGGATGCCATCCAGTGTGTCATGTGACATTTAGTCATCATGTCTGTTTAGGCTCTTCTGGGCTTTCACAGTTTCTCAGACTGTCCTTGTTTCTATGACTTTGATATTGGTGAGGAGTACTGGTCAGATACTTTGTTGACTGTCCCGCATTGGAATTTACTTGGTGTTTTTCTCAGGATTAGGCTTGAGTTATGCGTTTTGAGTAAGCAGATCACAGAGGTAAAGTGCTTTCTCATCACTTTATATCAAGGGAACAGGCTCTCAGGGCAACTTATCACTGTTACTATTAACTTTGGTCACCTGGCTGAGGTAGTTTGTCAGATTTCCCCACAATGAAGTTAAGTTTTTCCCACTTCCGTACTGTGTGTCTTCTTCAGGAGGAAGCTACTTTGGGAAGCAGCACTTATGGAGACAGGAGTTATCTCCACCTCCACAATCCATGGATGGCTGAGTGTCCACATCAATTATTGGGACTTCCACATAGGAGATTTCTATTCAACCTTATTGATGAAAACAAACAAACAAACAAACAAAACCCTATGCAGTTACTTATTTTTACCAGCATGGACACCTGTGGACAGTTTTTTTTGTTTGTTTTCTTTGTTTTTTTAACTTTTTGTTATAATCCAGCAGTCCAGATTTTGTTGCTAAGTTCATTCCTACTTTGGCTATTGAGAGCTCTTTCCATTGGCTCCTGTTTTCCTTTGACACCATTCCACTCTGTGGATTATTTTTCTTGATACTTCCTTATTTTCTGATATAAGATTCAAGATTGTCCTGGCTCATATATTTACTGTGTCAGTCCTAGTGTCAGCCATAATTTCAAAGAGCTCTGGTTCCTTTTACTAGAGAATGTTATGAAAAAGTTACATATAGGAGCTGAAAGTGCTCAGCTGATAATGCAAGGAAATATATGCATGTATTCCCACCTCTGTGTATTGTTGGGTCTCAGGGAGGGGTGCTCCACAATGGCATATCAATTATTTTGAATTACAGTTCCTTAATAAATGGCTGATGCAAGAGGGACACTCTGACTATCTCCTTGAAAGCAGGAAGTAAGTCTCTCATGTGAAAGGTGCAGAAGCCTATATGAACAACACTTGGTACTTCTTTAATTTACTGCTCCAAGCCCAAACTCTGTTTAGATTCTTCACTAATTGAGTATCCCAAACCTAAGTTTCTTTGGCCTGTAAATTCCTCATAACTTTATTCTATGATGAAATTAAGCCTCACTTTCTGTTACAGTTGGGGAGGGATCTATAAAGCACCTTGGTTTTTAAAGCAAAGGTTTGTTACTGGAACAAAGTGTCCCCCCAAAATAGTCTGATGCTCAAGATGTCTGTGTTCCCTTCATGTGATAGTTCAGGGCAGGTGGGGGTCGGGGCCCAGGCTCTGTCCTCCTTGTTTCTCTTCCCTGCTTTCAGGTGGAGGGCTCCAACCAGCAGGGGATGGGGTGACCACATGGCACCGTGCCCTCCATCCTAGGACACAGGCTGGCCAAGGTCCTCACCACCTCCAGCACTTCCATTTGGAGCTGCAATGGGTGGGAAGGCTGGGAGGTGCAGGCTGGCTGTGAACAGGAGAAAGGGACGTGGGTTCTGGTGGACAGCTGGGCGGCTCTGCTGTGGCAGGGTCACCCGGAAGCTGGCGCACAGCCTCTGGTCCTGTGAAACATGATTACACAGCAGCATGCAGTCTCTGATGCTTTGTGGTTCTGGAAATCCTATAGGAGGTGGTTCAGAGCAGATTAAGGTAATGCTCTCAGTGGAGGTGGTGAAGACAAAGGTCTGCCCTTGAGACTGAAGGTGCTAATGTGGGTGTATATACAGGACAAAACCATCTCGTGTGAATGTAGATCAGGCTCGTTTAAGATCAGTGCAGTCATGGGGTTTCCCTGATGGTGTAGTGGTTGATAATCTGCCTGCGGATGCAGGGCACACGGGTTCGAGACCTGGTCCGGGAAAATCCCACATGCTGCAGAGCAGCTATGCCCGTGTGCCACAACTACTGAGCCCCCACGCCTAGAGCCCGTGCTCCGCAACAAGAGAAGCCACCGCAATGAGAAGCCCGCGCACCGCAGTGAAGAGAAGCCCCCCTCGCCGCAACTAGAGAAATCCCGTGTGCAGCAATGAAGACCTAACGCAGCCAAAAATAAATTAAATAAAGATTTTAAAAATCTTTAAAGAAGGAAAAAAAGATATCAGTGCAGTCGTGTTATGCCTAAAATCTCATATCTTGTGCCTTTCCTCGGGCACACCTTCCTCAGTTCCTGAGGCTACTGTAACTCACATACAGGGGAATGGAGAGTGGGCTATCTAGTGTGAGACCTTCTTTACCCTGTGTGTGAGTCTGCTCGGGGCTGCCATAACAAACACCACAGACCGGGGAGCTTGAACAACAGACCTACCTCCTAGTCCTGGATGCCGTCTGAGATCAAGGTGTCTGCAGGCTGGTTTTTCCTTGAGGCTTCTCTTCTTGGTGTGTAGACAGCCATCTTCTCACATGATCTTCTGTGTCCTAATCTCTTCTGGTAGGACATCAGTCTTATTGGATTAGGATCCACCCTAGTGACCTCATTTTACCTTGATCACCTCTTTAAAAACCCCATCTCCAAATACAGCCACATCCTGGGGTCCCGGGGTTTAGGGATTCAGCATGTGAATTTGGGGGGATGTGACTGAGCCTATCCCATCCTCCTTAGGAACCAAGTGTGCCTCGGTCCTTCCTTCCCTCAGGTCCCATGGGGATCATGCGATAGCTAAGGGAGAGGCCACTCGTGCAGTGTTTGTGTCCCAGTTGGGGAACCCTTCTCTGCTCTCTTTGATCAGGCAGCGGCAGTGCCAGCCCCATCCTGAGGTGAGCAGTTCTGGGGTTTCCTGCCGTGTCTCCTGGCCGGCTGAGGTGCTCAGTATCAGGGAACCAAGAGCCACCAGCCTAGTAGGGATGCCGGGGACTCTCAGGGCCTTGGCAGATGTCTCTCCCAGCAGATACCCTAGCGAAAGTGGGGAAACATTTGGGGATTACATGTGGGAGAGAGTCACAGTCTCGTTTATGCTTCAGAAAGACCATGTTGGGGTGGGATGTGAGACGCACTGTGGGGGCAGGGAGATTTGTCAGGGCCTGATGGAGGAACCAGGCACTAGATCGGGCTTGGGCCAGGGCTGTGGGTGTAGAGGGGAATTAGTGTGAATTTGGAGGAGGGGGTCGCAGGGTATGAGATCAGCTGGTGCACAATTCTCTGGTTGGTTGATGGTGAGGTAACAGGGTGGTGAACAGTATCAATGCTTAGGTGCCAGTAGGTCTGGGGGCTCTTGATCATCAAGTACAGTAGTTAATGTCTTCCATCTGGTAGAAGTCTGTAAAACAACTCAGGAAGCGTGCATCAGATGCTGTTATCCAGGTACTTCAGAGAGGAGCTACAGCAGAGGATATGGGGGGGTGGGTCTGTCCTGGGAAGGCCCCGTAGGGTCCTGCTCGGTTACACCCGGTGTCTGGGCTCAGCAACCAGGGAAGGTGGGGCTGCTCCTGGGTGTGGGGAGCTGCAGGATCCCGGTCCCCTGAGGGCCCTGTTAGCCCCCAAGGTGAGATGGGGGTGCAGTGACTGGACAGAGGCGTCTGGCCTGGGAGAGGGGTCCGGGCTGGAAATGTCACGGGACTCATCGCAGGGAGGGAGAGGAAAGACCAGGCTGGGGAAGGTGGGTTACAGCAGACTCCACGGATGTGTCTGTGGGCCTGACAGAAGCAACTCAGAGCCAGAAGAAGTGGCCGTCAGGAGCTCAGCTTCATTCCCCTGTTCCTTTGTAAAACTGCTGTGTCAGTTTGAAACACCACCAGGAGACTTCTGGGCCCATTGCTGCCATGGTTTCATCAAAGGGGCCCGGGTGGAAAACAGAACCACTGCAGGCCCCACCCATGTCCCCACTGGGGGTGAATCCGATCAGGGCTCCAGGGCTCACAGACTTGAGGGAACCTCTGTCCTCCGGACTGGTCTTCCTCCTTCCTCTCACCTGCTGGTCAGGAGCCCAGGCACCCCCATCCTGGCTCCATCCCCCAGGGCCTGGATTCTGGGACAGCTTAGAGGTAATGCAAGACCCTCACGCTCCTTTATGTGCCTGGAGGCAAGAATGTCTAAAAAGGTGCAACTGGCTGATTACAGAGGGCTGAGTGTTTGCAGCAGGTATGGTTGGAAAGATGGGGTGTGAGTTTCCTATGTCTTCACAGCCTTCCCAGTGTAAAGATCTGTGCATGTCCTATGGCCAGTGAACTCCCCACACCATCCTCCCAGGAAGCTCAGCCAAGTATTATGAGGGCAGAGGCTCTCCCCTTGCTTATCTGTAACTTCCCACTCCCACAATGAGAAGCTTGGTGCCCACTATCTGCCGTTTACCTATGCATTGCTCCTTTCCAGATTACATGTGCAGAGGTTTCAGAATTGTTAGCTGCTACACCCTGGAAAGAACTCCATAAAATAAAGTCCACTGTTTGTGTACATTTTGCATTTAGTTTAGAGATTGTGTTCATTTCCACAGTTAACTTAGGTCAGCACCTTTTATCCCATCCCCTACAGTGAGATGTTTCCATGCATTTCTAATACAGTTAGATTCGGTCACCTTGAGTATTCCATCCTGTAATACCCCTACACTGTAAATAACTAAATTTGAATAGATTATGATTGGCCCCTTGGGCTACACACATCTGTGGGCTTAGACAAATGCACAGTGACAGGTATCCATCCTAGAGTGTCACATGGAACACTTCAAACCCCCACCCCATGATCTGCTTATCATCTGTGTAGCTTTGCCTTTCCCAGAGTGTCACCAATGGGGTCATACTGCGTGCAGCCTCCTCAGCCTGGATGCTTTCACGTAGCAGTATATACTGAGGATTTATCCATGTCTTTCCATAGGCTGATGGTGCATTCCTTTCTGCTGCTGAGTAGTATTCCATTGCATGTGTATGGGCGGAAAAACAATTTTCACTCTGTCCTTCTAGGTTCTTGGTTGAGCCCCACCCCCGCCGTCTAATAAAAGCCAGATTAACAGTAGAAAAACAGAAGTTTAACAGCATGTATACCTCCTGTATACAGGGGAGCTACCCAGAAAAATTGAGTCAGTCCCTGAAATGGCCAAAGCCATCACCTTAAATACCAAATACCATCTTCAGATAAAAACAAAAGACCTTGGGGAAGGGGGGAAGCCAATAGTGGCAGGTTATCATGCAAAGCACAGTAAGCAAAGGTATTGTATGCAGATTTAAGTCGGGACTTCTCCGTTGATAAGAGTGACTTGAGATTTAATCATCCTTCTATTTCTGGTGCAAAGAGGGACACTCCGTTACAAATGGAGATTTCCTTATAAATGTCCTTCATAAAAGGTCAGTCTCTACTCAGTTTTTTCTATCTTTCTTTTTTTGAATGAGACTGAAATAATCCTTGTGCCAGAGAGACATATATTGGCGTGGTGTATTCTGCTCGCCTTGACCTGGCTGTCCTCCACTTTGCTTATGCAGTCATCTAGTGAAGGATATCCCGGTTTCTTCAGGTTTTTAGCCATTATGAATAGTGCTGCTGTGCATGACTGCATCCTTTTCTGCTTTTAGACATAGATTTTCAAAGCAGTGCCTATATACTGGACGCATAATTGTTGGACCCCGAGGGGAGGCTTGATTAGTTGTGGAAAAAGCTGCGGAACTGTCTTGCCAGGTGGCTGTGCCTGCACCCCAGCCATGAGGAGGGGTTGCTCCTCACCCTCCAGCAGTCGGTGTTGCCATGGTTTTGTTGGAGTTTAGCCATCCTAGTAGGTGTGCTGTGATGGCTCACGATTTTAATTTGGAAATCCCTAATAGTATATGATTTTTTGTATAATTTTTGTATGATTTTTATTAGCTGTATATCTTTTTTGGCCAGGTGTGTGTTCAAATCCTTACCCATTTTTAAAATGGGGTTGTTCTAGAGGTCTGTGTCCATTTTGAGTCCAAGTCGTTTACTGGATATGTGGTTTACAAGTATTTTTCTCCCAGTTTGTGGCTTGTCTTTTTTATCTTGGAGAGGCAGCAGTGAGTGGTGGCATGAAGCGAGATCTTCATTCCCTGCCCAGGAATTGAACCTGGGGAGCCTGGATGAAAACCAGGAATCCTAGCCACCACCCCCACTAGCTCTTGCCCCCAGTGAAAAATGCATTTCTCATAGAGGTAAAAACTGTAAAAACAGGTACAAAGTTTATTATTAGAGACATAGCACAGCAACAAGTGGGAGAGCACACAGAGAAACAGTTTGTTTAGTTAAGACAGAAGCAAGGCAGAGATGCACACCCGGAGAGAAAGGGTGTGGACACCCTCCCTAATGAGGAAGAGTGCAGTAGAGAGGCGGTTAAGTCACTTATATAGGGCAGTTCTTCCGGGTCTCTGTTCACCTCTGGCCAATTATCTGGTTTCTTTTTCCACACCTTCCCTGCCCTAGGACCCTCCCCAACATGCGTGTGCAACTTTTTTCCAAGATGGATTACCACCCAGAGGCCTGTGGGACGACCTTAGCATCACCTATTTTGGGGTGGTGCCCCTTCCTTTTTGACCCCCAAGGAACCTTTCTGCACATGTGCAATGTTTCCCTTGCCCCAAGGATGAGAAACGTATGACCTCTTGATCTTTTAACAGGGTTTAGTCCCACTCTGTCCCTCCCATAAAAATGTCCAATGTCTGGTTATTTACCCTATTTCTGTTGCTGGTTTTCATATCGAGGTGCAGACCTCGAAATATAGACAGGAGTCCGGTCATAAATATGTAGTCCTAGAGCCCGTTTGTCTCTTGTTTCAGGAAAAGTAAACAGGGGGTTGGTAATGAATGTCCAGCCAGGAGCCCATTTTTTTCTCACCCCAGGAAGTGTGAACCGGAGGTCAGTTGTAAATGCGTAGGCTGGAGACCATTTATCTCCTGCCTCATTTTGACTTTGTGAATAAGGTCTTTGAGAGTAGAAATCTTTAATTTTATAAAGTCCACCATATTTTTTTCTTTTGTGATTGGCCTTGTATGTTAAAACTCAAAGCTCGTGATCTATAGACGAAATCCAAGGTCATGTAGATTTTCTTCTATGTTTCTCTGTAATTTTCATAGCCTTGCATTTGAAATGTCTGTGAATAAATTTGTGTGAATTTGGCATAAGTTTTAAAGTTTGTGTCTAGGGACTTCCCTGGTGGTCCTGTGGCTAAGGCTCCGTGCTCCCAGTGCAGGGGGCCTGGGTTCCATCCCTGGTCAGGGAACTAGATCCCACGTGCCTCAAATAAGAGTTCGCATGCTGCAACTTAAAAAAGAAAAAGGTCCCGTGTGACACAGCTAAGACCCAGCGAAGCTAAATAAATAAATATTAAAAAAAAATAAGTCTGTGTCTATAATCATTTCATTTCTTACGGTTTCTAGTTAATTGCTCCTTAACTATTTTGGAGAATTCATGGGTCATTTGGCTGTATTTCAATTTGAATTTCCACAGCAGAATGGATGTAGCAGAAGCCGGGTCTCTTCAGGACCCACTGGGGCTTTGGGACACTGTGGGGTCCAGTTCACGCTGACAGGAGGCAGGTCTCCTCTGGACCTGCTGGGAGGTGACACTGCTAAAAGAAAAGGTGAGGAAAAGTGGGGAAGAAGGTTCTTGTGTCTAGTTGAGTGCTGAGGGTGTCTGTCCTCAGAGGACCCAGGAGAGGAAGGGCTTCATGTGGAACACTGGGTTTTTAGCCAGTTTTTGTGTGGTGTAGACAGAGTGCAGTGTTCTTTGGTGTGTGGTGTCCAGTTTTGCCAGCACCATTTATTGAGGGGACTGTTGTTTCCCCAGTGTATGTTCTTGGCTCTTTTCTTGTGAATTAACTTACCGCATAACCGTAGGTTTATTTCTTGGGTCTCTGTCCTGTTCCTCTGGTCTGTGTGCCTGTTTTTGTGCCAATTGCACACTTTTTGGTGACTGTAGCTTCGTAATGTAGTGTGAAGTCAGGGAGCGAGATGCCTCCAATCTGTTCTCCTTTCTCAAACTCCCTTTGGCTATTCAGGGGCCTTTGTGTTTCCACACAAATGTTAGGAACGTTTGCTGTATTTCTGTGAAGAATGCCATTGGAGTTCTGACCAGGCTTGCTTTGCATTTGAACATTGCTTTTGGTAGAATGGACATTTTAACAGTGTTCTTTGCATCCATGAGCACGGGATAGCTTTCCATTCATTTGTGTCTGTTCAGTTTGTTTTATCAGTGTTTTAGTTTTCAGTGTGCTTTCACATCCTTGGTTCAATTTATTCCCAGGTATTTTTTAGATGCAATTGTAAATGGGATTGTTTTCTTCATTTCTCTTTCTGATGGCACATTATTAGTGTATAGAAAGACAAGTGGTTTTTAGGGCTTCCTTTGTGGCTCAGTGGTTAAGAATCTGCCTGCCAATACAGGGAACACGGGTTCGAGCCCTGGTCTGGGAAGATCCCACATGCTTTGGAACAACTAAGCCCGTGCGCCACAACTACTGAGCCTGTGCTCTGGAGCCCGCGAGCGACAACTGCTGAGGTCGTGTGCCACAACTACTGAAGCCTGCTGTCTTACAGCCCTTGCTCCACAACAAGAGAAGCCACCGCAATGAGAAGCCTGTGCACCACAACGAAGAGTAGCCCCTGCTTGCCGCAGCTAGAGAAAGTCCGTGCACAGCAACGAAGACCCAATGCAGCCAAAGATAAATAAAGAAATAAATATTTTTTTAAAAATTTATAAAAAAAAAGAAAGAGAAGTGATTTTTGTGTACTGATTTTTTACGCTGCAGCTTTACTGAATTCGTTTATTAGTTCTAACAGGGTTTTGGTGGTTTGATGTGGGAAACTAGAATTCAGAAATCCCACTGTTTCTACTACAACCAGGTCATCCACAGCACCCAAGACACAGTGGCTCCTAATATAACCTTCCCATGGTGCCTGTTAATAACGCGTGGACCCTACAAGAATGATGAGCGTCACCACTTTAGGTGAACCGCATCTGGTTAAGGTTTGGCCTCTATTATGAAGTTTGATGTCTTCTCTGCTTTTTTTGGGCATGGTTTTGACCTGGTTCTTTTGAAAAGTAATGTACTCCCCAGTAATTTCAAGTGTATAAAAAAACTATAAGTAGCAGTACAAAATACACCACCTCACGTAAACTACTCAAGTGTGTTTTATGCAATACTGGGGTCCTCTCCCAGGGAACCAGAACATAAAGACCCAAAGACGAAATTTTATGGTTCCACCTTATAATCCTATCCACGGGCCCACTTCAACATTCACCATCTCCGCAACTCTATGGAAATGTCTTTTCCCATTCTGATCCAGTCTTCTTTTTCTGAAACCATTATTGAGACTTTCCCTCATTTTCAAAACCTTTATGGGTTTAAAACACATGAGCTAAGTATGATCTGGGTGACCTTTTCTGCATGACCTCTTTGACTTAGAATGTTTTCAGTGTTCATCCATGTTCTAACATGTATCATCAGTGCTTCATTCATTCTTTTCATTGTGATTAAAAGTAACATTTACCATTTAAACCATTTTGAGTATACAGTTCTGTGGCATTAACTACATTCACACTGTTGTACAAATATTCTCACCATCCATCTCCTGGACCGATTCATTTTCCCCATGGGAAACTCTGTATCAATGTCTCTACATTTTTGCCAAAATTTGTTATTTTTAATTCTCTTGATTATAGGCCTTCTAGTGTTTGTGGAGGGGTATGGCGTTGTGGTATTAATGTGCATTTCCATCGTGACTAACGATGTTTAACATCTCTTCAGGTGTTTGTTGACCATTTGTATGTCTTATCTGGAGAAGGGTCTTTTCAAGTCCTTTTTCCATTTAAAAAACTGGGTTGTTTGCGGGGGCCTGCAGCTCCGCCGCCCGAGCCGGGTCCCGGCAAGCGCTCGTCCTGGCGGCCTTGGCCTCGCTGAGTCCAGCCTGGAGCGGTCTCCGCGCCGCAGGGGCCCGCGCGCCGGGGCATCGTTAGCGGCCTCGCAGGGGCGCCGCTTCCTGCCTCGCGCTCGCAGGAGAGGGGACGCCCGGCCCCAGGCGCCCGTGCCCGGAGTGCCGAGACCGTGCTGTGCCGCGCGGACGCGGCGCCGGCGGGGCGGGTCTTGCTCGGCATTGGCTGCGGCTCACCTGAGCGCACCGGCGGTCTGCGCGCCTTTCCCGGAAGTGGGCGTCCTGGCCAGAGCGCACCTGGCGCGGGGCGTCCTCGGGGGCTCGTGGGGGTGGGTGGAGGAGGGAACCACAACTCACACCAGAGCTGTTCGGCACAGTCGCGGAGCCCCCTAACCTGGCGGCCGCAGGAAGGGCTCGCCTTTGAGTAGAGGCTTTGAGGACAGGCCCGAGCCTACCCCGTCCAATTTTACAAAACATCTGCTGGTGTAAAGCTCGCTCCCGCGCGGTTTTCCCAAGTAGCCAAGTGCCCCACGTGAGGTATCTGCAAGGAGAACCTGAGAGGGCCCGTAGCCCTGAGAGACTTGCCCTTGGCTTATGGCAAGGCCAAGGGATTTATCCTGCATGGTGATTTCTCCTGCTGAGAACCCCCAAACCCCACTCTGGCCAGCTGGCCCAGCTCTGCTTCCTGCACGTCTCCAGCCCGGGCCGGCCCTTGGCCACCTGCTGGGATGGGAAAGGGAAGGGTCTCAGAATTGCACCTTAGAAACTTGCCAGGGGGCATGGATTGAAAAACATGGGGGCCATCCAGGCAGCAGAGAAGGGAGAAGGGCACCTTGCTGCCCTTTCATTGTGGAATCGGTGGCGCTTCTGCTGAGAGGGGCCTTTCCATGGGGACCGCATGCAGTGTGTTTGGTGTCTTGGAACTGAAGAATTAGAACCTGTACAATTTTCAAATTATGTGGTCCTTTAATTTAAAAACAAAACCCCTAGAACCTTTGCTTTATAAATTGAAGTCTGAAAATTGAAGGTCTGTTTTGCTTCCACTGTGACACTATATTAAGAAATGTGGATTTATTGAGAAAAGAGTCAGAATAGAGAAGGAAACAGAGAACTCAGAGGTACCACTGTAGTTTGGCAAAGGCTGGGGGGAGTTAATTTGTCAATGCTGTTGGCTTTCAGTAGCCTGCAGCCATTCTCCTCCTGCGGCTGAGGGGGTATAAAGCTGTACTGGGTTGCTCTACTCTTCTTTTGTAGAATTCCAGCTCAGAGCCATCTCTTGATGTATAAGTATTTCGCAGACTAGGTTCCCAGGCAACTCCTGGAGGGCCAGAGGGGTTCCTTCCTTCATTATACCTGTCTGTTTGAATGAAAACCAGCAACGACATATTTTTCTTTAAATCTGGTTTATGGTCTATCATCCAAAAACCAGATTAGCTATTTCCGCACTCTCTCAACAGGCTCGAGTTCCTGGAAACTGAAACCTAGAGAGGGTGGAAGAGTGCCCGTGGGAGAACGGGAGAGCCTGCCGGGAACCGTGACTCCTGGGTTTTTAATGAGCTTCCTAAACAGCATGGTCATTAATTGGCAAGTGATGACCTTACGGAGAAACTACTGGTGAAAATGTAAAAGCCTTCTGTTAACAATGTGCCCACCAGGTGCGCATCTTATGGAGTATTTTCATTGCATTTCCAACACCTGGGAGGGTGTTGGGCAGAGGGCAGATGTTTAATAGATTTATTGAATAAGTTCAATTACATACAATTATATCAATGGAAGGGTCAGCAACACTATGAGGTTAGGGTTAGGGTTAGGCTTAGGGCCAGGGCCAGGGTCAGGGTCAGGGTCAGGGTCTTAGGGTAAGGGTTAAAATGCAAGTTCTGGGGTTGGGCAGATCTGGGTTCAGACCGTCGTTTACAAACTGTCTTCGTGCAAATCGTGTGTTTTTTTCCTAAGACTCAGCTTCTACCTTTATGAAACGGGGGTAGCAGTGGTGCTGATCCCAGAGGTTTTGTTGAGGCAAAACTCTTTTCTCAGTTCCTAGCATGCGTGAGTGCTCAATGCACTCAGTTAATATTATGGTTATTGACCCTGGAGATACTCCCCAAAGCTAAAGGCCAGAGGCCTGACAGGTGTGTTGAGGAGGTGGGTGCCTACTGTGAGCCCGAGGTGGCAGATAGCCAGAGGAATGGAACGGCTGATGCAGAGCGGGACTGTTTTCTCCTGCTTTAGACTTTTCTGTATTTTCTAGATTTTCTTAAAAGAACCATGTAGATGGTTTTGTACCCTGAAAACTTCCAACAAAAACCTTAAAGACCTTATCCATGCAAACATTTACTCTAAAAAGCTGGAGAATGGAACTGAAGACCTATTTTGGAGAACTTTCTGTATTCCCATTTCCTGGAATCTTCTGAAATGGAAACAAGTGGGGGAGGGGTGTGATCTGTACTAATTCTCTGAGCTCTTGGGTCTAATCACTGAGCATCCCTGCATCCCAGCTTCCTCCTGAGATCATGGGTACCTCTCAGTTCATAAATTCAACAATTCCTTACGTAAGTAAATAAACACACAAAATACTTACATCAGTGGCCAACAATTCCTCACTGTCATCAATACTGGCCACGGTGACCTCTCCTTGGCTCACAAAGGGGAAGTCAAAGGGGTTGGTTGAAATGAGAAGCAGGTCTGTGAAGCAGAAGGATCCCTTTAGCATCTTATGCACAACTGACTCTGAGTTTTTTTCCAATGTGATCGATTTGGAAGATGAGAATGATAACCAAGGAACTTACCCATAAGTTCCGGCTTCTTGTTTGACATGATTTGGTAAAAAATATGATAGCCTCTCTCACGGGATAACTGAAATGCCACCCTGGATTTTTCTAAGAGATCTAAGATAACAAAAAACGATGTGATTTTAGGGTCCCCAGGAGATGCCTCTGTGGCTAAATCCAAGGTGCCAGATAGAGTGTTTGGACTCACAGGTTTCAATGTCCGCTGACACCAGCTTTCCTGTGGCTCCAAAGTGAATGCGAATAAACGTCCCATGTCCAAAGACAGATTGAAAAACACAGTTATTTTCTTTCTATGGTACTGTAGCCAGCTTCTGTTAGGTACTACTGAGGATGGGTGGGCTGTGTAGGCTCACGGAGGAGGTGATGCCAGAAGCATGAGGACCTTCCTCCTCTCTGTTTGCTTGGCATCTGGTCCCCACGCTGGCTCAGCCAAGACTCAGGTAGCTCTGCCCAAAGCACCTGGCCCTGTTCCCACAGCTCTGGGGATGCCTGCAGGCTCCCTCTCAAGTCTCTGTTTGGGACCACCTCACACCTGACTGTCTCCTTGGTCTTTATCCTGCTCAAACTCTTTGTAACACCTTTGAACTGATAACCTGCTTGGACTATCTGACTTCTTTTTTGCCTCTGGATGTTACTTCTGACATTTCTTGCCTCAGTTTTCCTTACTACTTACTACATGCAAACCTAGCTCCCAGGCCAGGCCTCCTGGCTCCCCAGAGACCCACTCAGCACTTGGGTTCCCCCAATCTTGGAGAGTGAGGGGTGAAATTATATATAGTATATATGTGTGTGTGTATACTCCCTTCTTACATCATCTGCTTAATTGGTCGCTACCACTCTGTGAGCCAATTGGAGGGCAAAAATATTGCCTTGCTTGTTCACCCACAGACCCTGGAATGTAGTACATCCTCAGTAGTATTCTCAGTATTCTCTGAATGAAGCCTAAGGAGAGTTAATGAAGGACCAGTGTAGGTTTATGTGAATTATGTGTTCGCTCTTCAGGAGTTCTAGCTGCTGAATGCAAGTGCCTCTGGGTGCTTGCTCTACTGGCCAGTGAAATTAGATAGGAGACTGGATACTTGTTTATTTGCCAGTGTCGGAAGTAAATGCCTCTTTGGTTGAGCTAATCCTAAGTGAAACATTGAAGGATGGGACATATCCTTCAGTATCTTCAGTTTCAACTTCTTCCCAACTTTTGAGCTCTGCTGCTTCCACCAGGTTTTCCCTCCTCCCAGCACTTCCTGACTTGGAGAAGGTCAGATCTGCTAACTAACTTCACACTAAGGTTTTCATGGCTAATAAGTCAGTGGATACTGTTCAATGGACTTATGTATTTTAAAATGCTTCCACCTGAAGAGACCAATTTTAGCATAGAGAAGTCATTCTGTACTTGTGGAATTTGAATCTTGAATCCTTGTGACTTCAGGAGGCTCTGAGGTGATGCTGATTAGTTAGGGAAGGACAGCTAAATCTTCCTTCGGCTGGGAATAAGACAAAATGTTCTTTGAAGGGTTATCAGAATATCCCGGTTGGGCAGCTTGATCTGAAGCGCTTGGGGGTAGACTAAGGCCAGGTATATCCTAGTTTATGTGGCCATTTTTCATATTCAGCATTGGAGGAGAGGGTTTTCTTTCTGGGGGTCATTGACAATTGGGCTGAGTCTTAACGAATCCCAAAGAGTTGTCATTCCTCACGGTCTTGGCATTTCCAGAGGCCTCCAGGAGGGGGTTGGCCTGGATGATCTGGTCTTCCAGGGTTCCCTAATAATATGTGAGAAGAGGAAAAGAGAGGACTTTGGACGTCTTCCGAAGTAACTTCCCAGTGACTCAAAAGTGTGGATGCTCTGGAAAGGTCCCAGGGAGAGATGTCGCCCAGCTCAGGCTGGTGGCAGGTACAGTTGTGCTGGGTACCCACAGGCTCATCCCCACCCCACCCAAGGAGGCTTCAAGGTCCCATCGTAGAAGGAGTCTTAGCACAGCATCAAAGTGGCTTCTGGCCACACCAGATTCCAGGTTGGAGCCCTACCCGCTACCTCTCAATCTCCCAGATGGCCTTTCTTCTCTGATAACATTTTATTATAAATTATGGATTTGTAAAATATAGACCTCTGTTCCTGCATGCACCAGGACCCATTTATACAGATATTCGGGTTCAGAAGTAGAAACAGACTGTGAGCAATGAAAGTGACCCATATGATAGAAACAGTGGTTCTCAAAAAAATGTTTAAGTTGCATAAAATATTTTGTGAGAATTATTACGTAGAAATCCACTTATAGAAAGCAGAGTTTTTACCTTTTCCCCTTCCCCACATGATTGCTTGCCTTTCTGACTTCAGAGCTTTTTGGAAACTACTGTCCAGCCCAGTGGTTCTCAAAGTGTGATCCCTGGACAGGGCATGAACAATGGGAACATGACAGAAATGCAACATGCCAGGATTTTGAATGTGAGACAGGAATTTCAGTCAGAAATTCTGGGCCTGGGGACCAGCAATCCGTTGTTAACGAACCCTCCTGGTGATTCTGACGTGCACTCCAGTTTGAGAACCACTGGCCTAAACCATTCCTTCGCCAAAGGAGGATGTGGAGTTGTTCAAGGTCACTCGGCTGTTGCTGATGGAGCTGGTGCTAGAGCCCGAGTCCACAAGGTGGAGCCATTTCCTGCCTTGCCCCGTAAACACCCCCTGGGGCAGGACCTCGTGCTGTGCACAAAGCCCTGCAGACACTTGGGGCTCACCTGGGGTTTCAGTTATACTCATTCCAGCAAGCCTTCCAGGTGCAGGAAGCTGCTCACCTGCATCTTGCCCGGCCGCTGCGCCTTCCTCTTCTCTCCAGTGACCGCAATTGCTGCAAAGTGCTGGATCACACGCTTGGTGTTCACTGTCTTCCCAGCCCCGGATTCTCCGCTGTTGATTTAAAAGTAAGTGAGAGGGACTTCCCTGGTGGTCCAGTGGTAAAGAACCCGCCTTGCAATGCAAGGGACGCGGGTTCAATCCCTGGTCAGGGAACTAAGATCCCACATGCCGCGGGGCAACCGAGCCCGCACGCCATAACTACTGAGCTTGCGCGCCTCAATCTGAGCCCACGTGCCACAAACTACAGAGCCCACGTGCTCTGGAGCCTGCGTGCCACAACTAGAGAAGAGAAAACCCGCCCGCCACAACTAGAGAGAAGCCTGTACACCACAGCGAAGAGCCCACGTGCCCCAACAAAAGATCCCGAGTGCTGCAACTAAGACCCGATGCACCCAAAAATAAATAAAATATAATAAAGTAAAATAAAATAAAATAAAGTGAGATACACAGACATAGAGAACAGACTTGTAATTGCCAAGGGGACCAAGGAAAGGGGGAATGGAGGACAAATGGATTGAGAGTTTGGGATGAGTAGATGCAAACTATTAGATATAGAATGCATAACCAACAAGGTCCTACTGCATTGCACAGGGAACTATATTCAATACCTTGTGATAAAACAAAATGGAAAGGAATATGAAAAGGAATATATATGTATAACTGAATCACTTTGCTGTACAGCAGACATTAATACAACATTGTAAATCAAGTATACTTCAATAAAATAAATTTTTTTTAAAAAGTAAGTGAGCTAAAGGAGAGCAGAAGGAATGGACAGCCCCTTCCAAGTCATCATGGCAACAACACAGGTTACTGACGCGATGAGGACGGACTGGTTGTCTCGATCTAGAAATGCAGAAGGAAGCAGGACAGAATAAATAAACAACATACAGGCAGGATATACAAATCAGGTAACATTGGGGGTAGACAGAGCCCATGAGTTCTAGTTCTGGCTTTGCCATTAACTAGTGGTGTGATGATTTGGGCATGTCGAATCTTCTTGGAGGCAATTTGTGCAGATTTCCCAAATGCTGGATGTGTAACGTGGGCAGCATGGGAAGTGAACGGTGAGTCCCACAGTGTGGAAGTTATTCGTGTTCACAGATCTTTACCTCCTCAATAGCGCTTTCTTATCTCCCTTTTCAACAAAGAAAGCAAGTCTCAGACTTAGAACTTGCAAGAAGCCACAGCTTCTAATTAGAATTTATGGACACTGATTTGTTGTCATTGCCTTTTTCTTTCACCTTTACTTTCTACTTGTGGACAGTGACCGTGGTTTTCCATTTACAAGAGTGTTATAGGTTGAATTGTGTTCCCCCCAACAAACTAGTATGTTGAGGCCCTAACTAACCCCCAGTACCTCAAAATGTGACCTTATTTGGAAATAGGGTCATTGCAGATGTAATTAGTGAAGATGAGGTCATACTGGAGGAGGTGGGCCCCTAATCCAATATGACTGGTGTCCTTATAAAAAGAGAAATTTGGAGACAGATGAGAACACAATGTGAAGATGAAAGTGCGGATCAAGGTGATGATTCTATAAGCCAAGGGATGGCAAGGATGGCCAGCAAACCACCGGAAGCTGGGAGAGTGGCCTGGACCACATTCTCCCTCTCGGCCCTCAGAGGGAACCAACCCTGCTGACACCTTGATCTCAGACTTCCAGGCTCCAGAGCTGTGACACAATGCATTTCTGTTGCTTAGGCCACCCAGTGTGTAGTACTTGGTTACGGCAGTCCTAAGAAACTAATACTAATAGTGATATTATTCTTCCTTTTTTTAAAAAATAGTTTTCCTCCAGATCAAAGGGCAGATTTGTTCGGTTCCTATTTTGTTTTTATTTTTGGCCACGCCACGTGGCATGTGGGATCTTAGTTCCCTGACCAGGTATCGAATCCGTGTCCCCTGCAGTGGAAGCACAGAGTCTTAACCATTGGACCGCCAGGGAATTCCCTATTCTTCCTTTTTGAAATGGACGGAACTTCAGTCACTATAAGGAAAGATTTTAAATATGCAGAAATGGCCAGGATTGCGAATGTGACATTGGAATGGCTGAAGTTTGGGCAACATTGTCCTGGATGACTTTTAAGCATCTTCAGATCTCAGATGCTTGCTTCTACTTCTTCTCTCTGCACCAAGTCAAATCAGGTGAAAGTGGAACAGACCGAAGTGATGTTAGGCATGACAAGGGTGACAGTATTACCACATCTCTGCTATTTCATCTGCTATTCTGGAAATTTAAGGAGGAGAAAGAGGGAGCCTGAGAAAACAGGTGAAGGGAAGTTGCTGTGCCCATTTCTCCAACTTTGCATTCCTAAGTGGCTACTAATATAGTCTCTCTTCCAAGTGTACTCCTGTTGGGGGTTTCTTTGGAGTTGGGGGCAGCGCATCTCCTTGTGCTTCACATCCACCCCCAGAGAAGCATGTACTTAGTGTGGCTTCAGTCCCAAGCTCTGGCTTAAGAACCGTGACTGGTAATGGAAGATACTACGCCCCTGGCTTTCCATCCTGACATCCTCTGAATCTACTGAGGTCACTTTGGTCATTGCTCCGTTTGGATGACCAAAGCCTGTGAAGGGCTCGAGTAATTAACTAAGAACCAGTGCAGTTAAAGGACTTGAATACTTCACTAAAACTATTTTTTAAAATATGGATTAAAGAAATTACTCACCAGTCAACATGAACTGATAGGCGTTGTCAGAGATGGAGAAGATGTGCGGCGGGGCCTCCTGGTGCTTTTTCCCTCTGTAGGCCGTCACCACCTCAGGGTTGTACACCGGCAGCCACTGGTAGGTGTTGACGGTGACACAGAAGAGGCCTGAGTAGGTCTGAGAAAATCAGAAAATTCAACCTATGGATCTTGACTTTACTAAGAGAAGGAAATGGAATAAAGAGAGGTTGAAGGGTACTCACGTAGATCATCCAGGCTGCGTAATGCTCTTTGAGGTTGTACAACACTCCTGGCTCGTGTAGGTGGGTCATCATGGCCATGTCCTCGATCTTGTCAAATTTGGGAGGGTTCATGGGGAAGACTTGGTCACTGTTCGGAGTGAGTGTCTGGATATTGAGAGGAAAATCACATGATGAGTGGGAGAGCCGATGTGGTGACCTACCAGTGGGGTGAAAATGGTGAGATATTGTGGTGAGATTACCCCATTACCGTGGTTAACGTTATGGATCATTTCTGTGCCCAGAGATGATCCGTAAATAACTGTTCTTGATAAATCTAAGACTGGTCAAACTGTATAACGAATTCTGGTCTGATGCCCCCAAGTCAGCATGCCATTCTGTGTGCCAGAAGAGGGTTACAGGTGTGCAAAGTTATAGAGCCCTTCAGCCTCAGGGTGGCCAGGTGGAACTCAGGATGGCCAAGGCCACAGCAGCTTGCCTCTGTTTACCCCATTTGCTATGAGTGCTGCAAAGAGATCAAGCTTGGAAGATTGGAAAAAACTCTTCCAGTGTATTCTGTAAATCTCCACCTCAATACCTCTGCTCATGTGGGTCCCTTTGTCTGGAATATATCTACATTGAAATTACATCTAGCAACCTTCAAAGCTCTTCTGAAGTGCCACCTCTTCCATGACCTGTTTCTTCTCTCCCCTGTCTTTTCAAGGCTTCCAGAATTCCTTGCACCGCTGCCCTAATAGTTAAAACATTTGGACTTGAAGCATGGTCCATGCCTGAACAGTATTTTGAGACTATTACCTAATTTTCCCCTCTCTGTTTTCCCTCCCCTTTAAGCATACAACTGGCACTCCATTACTCAGGAAAGGTAGAAAATAGGGCATAAAAGCGAGAGAACCTGTAAGCCTTTCTAGCGTTTGTTTTCCAAAAGCCCGAATCCTCAGAAGAGCTTTGAGGGTTTTACCGAAAAGATAAAAGGGAGGAGATTTGTTGATATAGACCAAATCTCTTGAGGAAAGGAAGCCCTTCTGCCCCACCGCCCTAAACTAGAGAGAGAGGGACATCCAAAATAGCATAAGGAAGATGGAAAAATCTGTGTGTCCTGAAGGTTCAGAAACTGGGGCGCTCCTTCCACTTCCGGGACTGCAGGGCCTGCGGTCTCCCGGGCTCCCGCACGCACCGACTTGCCAACGAGACAAAGGACGGGGGCGCGCTGCCAACGGCGACGCGTGGCGTCATGCGTCGCGGGGCGCGCCTCGGCCTGCGCGCTTGCACGCGTCCTGGGAGCCGCTGACGGGCCTGCGCGCCGGTGCGGAGCCGGAGGCGGGCCGCGGGGGCCCAAAGACGGAGAGGGCGGGGCCGGCTCCGGGACCGAGGCGGCAACACGCCGAGCGAGCGCCTGTGCCCGAGGGCAGCGATGCTGTGGTTCCAGGGCGCCATTCCTGCCGCCATCGCGTCAGCCAAGAGGAGCGGCGCGGTCGTCGTGGTGTTCGTGGCAGGTGATGATGAACAGGCTACACAGATGGCTGCAAGTTGGGAAGATGAGAAAGTGACAGAAGCATCTTCCAACAGTTTTGTTGCTGTGAAAATCGATACCAAAAGTCAAGCCTGCCTACAGTTTTCACAGATCTATCCTGTAGTGTGTGTTCCATCCAGTTTCTTTATTGGAGACAGTGGAATTCCCTTGGAAGTAATAGCAGGAAGTGTTCCTGCAGATGAACTTGTTACCAGAATCCACAAAGTCCGGCAGATGCACTCGTTAAAAGGTGAAATATCAGTGGCAAATAGTGGCCAGTGAGAAAGTTCAGTCTCTACTCCATCCACCTCATTTGATCAGAACAACACTTCTGAAAACTGTCAGTCCAGAAATGTAGAGCTCTGTGAGACACCACCCACTTCTGATACAAAGTCAGATTCTGCAACAGGAGGAGAAATTTCAGGCCAGGCCACTGTGTCTCCAGAGCCTGGTGGATGTTCAAATCAGAGACCTACAGAGGAGCTCACCGTCAGAGTGGAAAGACTAACCAAAAAACTTGAAGAAAAGAGAGAAGAGAAAAGGAAAGAGGAAGAACAGAGAGAGATTAAGGAGGAAATTGAGAGGAGGAAAACTGGAAAAGAAATGTTGGATTATAAAAGAAAGCAAGAAGAAGAATTAACAAAAAGAGTGTTAGAGGAAAGGAACAGAGAAAAGGCAGAAGATAGGGCAGCTCGAGAGCGTATAAAACAGAAGATTGCACTGGACCGTGCAGAGAGAGCTGCTCGTTTTGCAAAGACAAAGGAAGAAGTAGAAGCTGCTAAAGCTGCTGCCCTGCTGGCCAAACAGGCAGAAATGGAAGTCAAGAGAGACTCTTCCACAACAGAAGGAAGCAGTGTTGCGAGAATTCAATTCCGTCTTCCTGATGGTTCTTCCTTCACAAATCAGTTCCCTTCTGATGCTCCTCTAGAAGCAGCAAGGCAGTTTGCTGCACAGACTGTTGGCAACACTTACGGTAATTTTTCATTAGCGACAATGTTTCCCAGGAGGGAATTTACCAAAGAAGATTATAAAAAGAAATTACTGGATTTGGAACTTGCCACAAGTGCTTCAGTGGTACTGTTGCCAGCAGGAAGACCAACTACATCCATGGTACATTCTTCCAGTGGCGACTTTTGGACATTCTTGGGGACAGTACTTTACCCATTCCTTGCCATCTGGAGATTGATTAGCAACTTCTTATTTAGTAATCCTCCTCCTGCACAGACCTCGGTGAGAGCAGCATCATTGGAATCCTCAAACCTTGCATCCTCTAGCAACTCAGAAAAAAGGGAACCAGTCAGAAAAAGAGTGCTGGAGAAACGGGGGGAAGACTTTAAAAAGGAGGGCAAGATATATAGATTGAGGACTCAAGACGATGGTGAAGATGAAAACAACACTTGGAATGGAAATTCTACTCAACAGATGCAGTGTGACAAGGACAATATGTGCAGTAATCATTGTTTCTCTTATGATTTAAGTCAACTAAAACTCTACTGGAGAAGTGGGACTGCTTTATGTTTTCCAACTCATCTACAAAGTGTCTCTTTATTCCTGCTTAGTGGGTTAAAGTTGTTTAACCTCAGATAAGTCAAGAGATAAAATAACTGGCTGCTAGGTCCTTGTATATGGTAAGCAACTGCTAGAAGCCTAAAATAGCAAAAGGTCTGCGACAGCCTCCCTTTATCAGCTTTCTTGTTTAGTATTTCATATGCCCATTAGCCCTGTGCTCTCAGATGATATGTTTTGTTTAGGGCTGTTTTGCTCCAGAACTCCTCAGCCCACACAAAGTAACTGGTGTGTCACTGAATAATTTGATCTTGAGTCAGAGCGTTTTAACTAGCCAATCAGATGATAATTTGGGTTTAACTTTTCTCTTCTTGCTCATCAGCTGCAAGCAAAATCTTGTAGTTTTTAATCTTACTTAAACACTGGATAAAAAAATCTTTTCCAAAAAAAAAAGAAACTGGGGCTTGTTTCTTAGCAATCCTTCAGGGGGGGCAGTGACACCCCATGTGGTATTACTGAAAATGTGGCATGGCTCTGGGGAGGGGACCCCAATAGTAACTCCAGAAAATTTATTTCCGGCCCTGTGAAAAGAGGCTGACACCAGAGGTTAAGTTTAATAATAACAATCATCATCATCATCATCGTCATCATCATCTGTCTTGTATGCTTGAATTTGTGAACTGCGATTCATACCTACCATGTACTCTTTTTTAAAAAAATTATTTTATTTATTTATTTTTGGCTGCGTTGGGTCTTCCTTACTGCACACGGGCTTTTCTCTAGTTGTGGCGAGTGGGGGCTACTCTTCGTTGCGGTGCACGGTCTTCTCATTGTCATGGCTTCTCTTGTTGCAGAGCACAGGCTCTAGGCACACGGGCTTCAGTAGTTGTGGCGCACGGGCTGAGTAGTTGTGGCTCGCGGGCTCTAGAGTGCAGGCTCAGTAGTTGTGGCGCACGGGCTTAGTTGCTCCGCGGCATGTGGGATCTTCTGGGACCGGGGATTGACCCCGTGTCCCCTGCATCGGCAGGCGGATTCTTAACCTCTGTGCCACCAGGGAAGTCCCCATACCCGCCGTGTACTCTTGATTCCTACACTAGATGATAAACTTTGGGGAAGCGGGACTGAGATTTGCTCATATTTGCAGAGTGATAGACACTGTGACCTAGACATGGTGCGTGTCCAGTAAGGATTGAATTGAATGGTGCTCTGTAATTCTCTGCATTAAATTAGGCATTGCCTCTGGAGCTCCCTCTGTAAGTCACTCTGCAGCCTAGAGAGTTCTATTTGGTATATTCGCCCATCCAGCAGCAATCTGTATCAATCTCTCCCTCAAACAGTCCAAACTCTTCCACCACCACCTTCCCCTTTCTCCAAAGCAAACATCATAAAAACTCTCAAAGCCCAAGTCCTCGAAGGAAAGAGCCAGAGGAAAGGTATGTGCCATGGCAGTTTTTACCTGCGACTTCACTCAGAGTAGATCAATGTGAGTCTTGTTCTATCTTCAGATTCCTATGGGCCAGCATGCAATTTCTACTATTCTACTCCAAAGGCAAAGGGGGATGCCCATGTTAGCAAGGACATCTGAGATCAACACTTACCCGGTTGTCGAGGGTCTCGACTGTGACTTTGTCATTTTCCTTGCTCTGGATCATACCTTTCACATAAAATTCCTTATCATCCACTGCAAAGCAAGCTTTCTTAGAATCAAATGGGAGATTTGGAGCCTCGATTCTCTCCTTCTCTGATTTCCACAGGTAGGGAGCTGCTTCTCCAAAAATGGCCATCTCTGCATCAGAGCTCATGACTGCAGGGGCTGGGAAGACCAGGGCTGCTGAATCTGGAGCTTTGGGGAGCTCCATCCTGTTATTTCCATTCAGACAGGGGGCCAGATTCAAAAGTTCCTGGGATTAACCTACGTTCTGAGGAATCCAGGACCTGGTATAGGGGCCTAGAGTGGGCAAGTGGGGGTGAGCTAAAGGAGATATTTTACTCCAAGAAAAAAGTTTGAGGGGACATCTCTTAGTCCAGCTCCAGGTGTGGAAGTCTAAACCAATTAGAGGAAGACAAGCTGAGCCTAATAAAGGAGGCCTCAGAAAATACTTCCTTAATTACACATCACATTTGAGCCTCATGATCTCGGTGTCATTCCCAAATCTTAAGGGTGTCTGAAAAGAATTACTGGAATGTTGATAATTCCTAGTAGAAAGTTCAGATAGCCCAGTGAAAAGTAATGACTTGAACATAAAGTACTGCCACACTTGTTTAGCCAATTACAGGCAACAAGGTGATAGGAGACATTATGGCCTAGTGCAATGGTTCCAAACTTTAATATGCACCAGAATTACCTGGAGAGCTTGTTAAAACACAGATTTCTGGGCCTCACCCCCAGAGCTTCTGATTCAGTAGGTATGGGATGGGGCCTGAGAATATGCATTTCTAGCAAGTTCTTAGGCAATGCTGGTGGTGAATTCATCAGCTGATGGTGAATTCATCATTGTGGTCCAGGGACCACACTCTGAGAACTGCTGGTGTAGGGCCTTCTGACTCCAAGAGTGGTCCTTGAACACGTTGCATCAGCATCACCGAGGAGTTGTTAGACATTCAGAATCTCAGAACCACCCCACATTACAAAACCAGAATCTGCACTTTAACAAGATCTCCAGGTGATTTCTAGGCATAGTAGAGTTGAGAAGTACTGGGCTTAAGGCAGGGGTCTCCAAACTTTAGTTATGTGTAGCAGTGTCGGGGTGTGACAAACAGTGTTTAATTAAATACCTGCTTTAGAACTCACTGCTTAGCCTGTGTGTGTGTGTGCATGTACGTGTATGGTGTGTTTATGTATCTTTCTGCCTCTCTCTCTGTCCACCCTCCCGCTCATCCCTCCCGTCACTTCTTTCCAAACCATCCCCTTTCATAGACCTTCTCTGTATGTGTTTTCCTTGCTTAGAAGCTAGAAAAATTTGGCTTAAAGTCCCGGCACTGAACTTGGTCAAACCACTTAACTTCTTTGGGCCACTAATTTCACTTAAAATGAAGAAGCAAGCCTAGCTCATTTCTAAGGCCCCTGCAGGTTGTGTGACTTTTCTGGTTCCTTTTCCTCATCTGCATTTGCTTTTCCTGTTCCCTCTGGACCTCTTCCCGTATCCTTCCTGACCCTCTACTTCTTTTCCCCACAACTCTTCCCCTTCTCCCTTTCTTTCTCTGCTTTTTCCTTTCCATACATTCTTCTGTAAGTGACCATAAAATGGAGTTCAATTACACACATGTATCCCCATATCTCTCTTAAGAAATAGGTCATATGTTTTGAATAAAGCCTTTTATGTTTCCTATTAAAAGTGGGAAAATTGAACATTTTATGGTTGTCTCTTGGAACTTCCCCCGCCCTCAATCTTACACTTTATGAAATTACTCTTCATTGGTAACTGACTGTTGTTTCAATATCCCTCCTTGAGATTCTGGGGGGATCTAGTCCTACAGAAAGAGGAGCAACTGCTTCCCTCTGGATCTTATTCAGGATAAGTTGCATTTCGATTTTACTTTGGCCAGCGGCTCTGCTGAACCATCTGTGTGCTCGTGGTTAAGTTTTCATAGTTAAGAGATTGGAGCTCAATATAGCACCGCAAAGAGGACCTCTGGCTTGCAGGCTTCATGCGGTTTAAATTTTCTCAGTTACTGCCTGGTGGAGAGGAAGAATTCATCCATATTGTTTCCTCATCTGTGAAGATAGTCCCTACTTTTGTGGCTTAAGTGAGTTTTACGACAGCAGCAGTTCTCAAGCTTTGTTTTCTCAGAACCCCTTCACACTCTTAAAAACCATTGAGAACCCAGTGAGTTTGGTTTATGCAGGTCATATCTACCAATATTTATGGTATTAGAAGTCAAAATTGAGAAAATCTAATTCATTTAAAGTTCCTATCAAATTCATTGCATGTTAACATTAATGACATATTTTTATGAAAATGACTATATTTTCCAAAACAAAAAAATTAGTGGCAAGAGTACCGTTGTTTTTCATTTTTGCAACTCACTTTAATGTCTGCTGAGTAGAAGATGGATGGATTTTCATGCCTGCTTCTGTATTCTGTCTGTTGCTGTATGGTTTTTTGTTTTTTGGTTAAAGTAGATATAGAAAATCTTTCACAGATATATAATTTGGAAAAGGAAAGAGTATTTTAATTGCCCTTTCACATAATTGTGGAAATTCTTTTTAGATACTATACCAAAACTTGACACGTGGTAGTTTCTGTGGTAGTTCCTTAAAGGCTAGTTGCAATGTAGAATCTGAAACCATATCAACAAACATTATGATCTGTTGGTCTGTGTTGAACTTTGAATGAAATTTTACCCATGTGTAAACATCATACATTGATCATTTGGAAAATATTGTTCACTGAATTATACAGAACTTCCAAATATTGGCACGTTTCATTATACAGTATAAAAAATCACAATCATTAATATCAGTACTGATCTCATTAGAAAATTCAAATATTAGGACGTTGTCAAGCTAATGATAGTAGATACAAGTCTTACAAAATTTTAAGTTTTGCTTGAAAACTCAACTATATCATTAGTAAAAAATACTGTCAGTAGTTTTCCTTGAAAGGATAAACACACTTGACTGCTTTTTGAGAAACTGTGTGCCAGATATACAAGTCTGAGAAACAATAGTTTGTCCGCTAGTCATTCTTTCAAGTAAAAATGGTGCTTCATGAATCAAGTGGCTGGTTCATCTTGCAACTCAGACAACTGCACATGTGTTTTTCCTTGAGACAAATGTCAAAGTCCAGTGTGCAAAAGGAGTGCTTTTCATGGACTTCCTGTTTGATCATGTAGAATATTATAAAGATGTGGATAAATTTGAGATGTAGTCAAATTAATACTTTCCACTGCTGCAAATTTTAGGTCATTTTTCAATGAAGCTGGCTTTTTAAAAAAATATTTATTTATTTATATTTATTTTTGGCTGCGTTGGGTCTTTGTTGCGCGTGCAGGCTTTGTCTAGTTGCGGCGAGTGCTACTCTTCGTTGCGGTGCGCGGGCTTCTAATTGCAGTGGCTTCTCTTGTTGCGGAGCATGGGCTCTAGGCATGCGGACTTCGGTAGTTGTGGCACACGGGCTCAGTGGTTGTGGCTCACGGGCTTAGTTGCTCCGCAGCATGTGGGATCTTCCCGGACCAGGGCTCGAACCCGTGTCCCCTGCATTGGCAGGCGGATTCTTAGCCACTGTGCCACCAGGGAAGTCCTGAAGCTGGCTTTTTAAATTAAAAAAAATTCTTTTTCACTATCAGTGTATGGCTGTGAAGAATACTATGACTATTAGTACAGCTTGGTGCCATGTGTTGATTTGTAATAAAGTGTCAGATCGTCTATCCATCCTTGCTTTTGCATCATTAAGTCAACACAGTGAAGAAAGCACATGGCATCTGGGTATTATGAAAATTGTTTTGACCTCATGTACCTCTTGAAAAGTTCTTAGGAATCTCCAAGGATCCATGGGCCACAGTTTGAGAATGGTTGCACTATAGTGTGAGGGAATCTCATCAGGCTGCAAGTGTATGATCTGATGTCATTTAGCTTGACTTAGTATTCAGCCTGCTACCCGAAGTGTCGAAAGTTGATCCACATCAAAATCATCTGCAACAGAATCTCTGTGGTTGGGACTGAGGAAACTGAATTGTTCTCAAGGGCCTCAAACACAGTGATGTTTGGGAGCATTATTTTGCTTTTATAAAGCCACTCTTTCCAAAACCATGGCATAGTCCCAATGGTCCAATACAAAATGATTTTAGGCAACTATTTCTTAATTTTAATAGTTATATTAAAGTCTATTACCTTATTTTAGCAAAATGTAAGATGCCATCGATTGTAAGATAACCTATTTTGTGTCCCACTAATAAAGGAAAACACCCTGCTAATTACAGTACTCCTTTCATTGATTATAAGATGCATCCCAAGTTTAGAGATAATATTTTGTGAAAATGTGAAGAAAGTTAGAATAAAATAGAATAATATGTGCTAACGACTTAGAGACAGTGAAATATCTGTTTATAGTAGTGATATAAAGCAGTGTTTCTCAAACTTTGGTGGGCATAGGAATCCAACTGGGAATCTTGTTGAAATAGATATTCTGATTCAGCAGAGCTGGAGTAGAGTTTGAGATTCTGAATATCTAAATGTCTCAGCTGATGCTGAGATAGACTGTCCAGACTTTCATAGCAAGCATATAGGGTAACTTTGAAAAACACATCTAAGAAGAAAAAGGAATCAAGGTAAATCAAAATATTAAGTGAATTAGCAGTACTGGTCTTAAATGGGTATTGCAAAATTTGTGATAGTAGTATAAGAATGAAGTCTGAAGTTGGGGAAAGACTACAATGACTCATGGTCAAACTATACCTTTAGGTCTCTTAGAAAAACAAGACTTTCCCTCTGGGATTCAAGTCACTGCGTGTGTTGAGGTGAAGATTTTTCTTCTTCCACCCACAGCTCTAACCATGACTCAGAATCCAGTATCTCCTACTTTTACTGCCTAGATGATGCATGAGTTGTCTCAGCGATATTCTTGCAAATGTGTTGTCCAGCCTACTCAAATGCCTTCAAGATGACTTTTTTCCCTTTTGAAAATTTTGGAAAATCATTTGGGGTAGTTTCTGCAGGCCAAAGATACTTCTTGCTTTAATCTGAAATCTGGCTCTCTGTGACTTCAGGATGTTTGATCCTCCTTTCGGCTCTTGGTAACAACAGAAAGAGTTCAAACCTTCTCCCCACAAGACAACTCTTCACCCATTTGGTGGCTGCTCTGGATTCTCCTTAGCTTTTTTTTTTTTTTTTTTTTTTTTTTTTAATGTGGACCATTTTTCAAGTCTTTATTGAATTTGTTACAGTATTGCTTCTGTTTTATGTTTTGGTTTTTTGGCTGCAAGGCATGTAGGATCTTAGCTCCCAGACCAGGGATTGAGCCTGGAAGGCGAAGTCTTAACCACTGGACCTCCAGGGAAGTCCCTCCTTAGCTTTTTCTTTTCCAGGCTAAGTAGCCCCAGTGCTGTCTTCATCTGTTTCTTCCGTGATGTGCTTCTGCATCTCCTTTACCATCACAGTGAGTTCACTCCTGTTAATCTCTTAAGTGTGACATCCAGACCACATGTTGTCCTCCATCAGCATGTGCCCTCACCTCTCCTGACCTAGGTGTCATGCCCTCTGGCAGCCTCCTCACACCGATGGCTCACCACTCACTGTCAAGCAAAGCCCCTCAACGCACGCAGTGTGCGTCCGGTTGCTAAGTCAGATCTTGTCCCCATATTTATACAACTGTACTCTGGGACCCAGTGCTAAAACCATGTATTCTTGGCTGATAAAACTTTCCCTTGTTAGGTCTCATCCAACTCTCTTGGCATGACTCATGGTGTCCCTGGAAACTCTACCCCCAGAAAGTCCCCTAATTATCTGCTTCTTGGTTTTGAGAGCTTGACCTGCTTCCAGCCCTACACAGCTGTGTCCCTCCAACCATCCCCTCTGTTCCTGTCTTTAGGGGTCTTCCAATGGGGATGGCCATCCCAGTCTTCCTGACCTCCAGCACCACCTTCTGAGTGCTCCCCCAACCCCTCTTACTGCTGTCAGTGCGCTATGACACTGCTCTCAACTTTCAGCCCTCTCCTGGGAACTTCTCAGCTACTGCATCTTGTCAGCAACGGTGTGGTCATGACTTAATTATACTTTGGTTTCCTTGGTCCTAATTCATCTAGAATTACTTCCAATAAACACAAATCTTGAGGTGGGGGAGTAAGTTTTTTTTATTACTACAGTGGACATAGGTTTGAATCCATTTCTCCTTATTCTCTCAGCATCATTTGTGAGTAAAGACACAGCTGAGGGGATTCACGGGTGCGGCCTCTGCTCAAAACACAGCAAAGTTAGACTTGTGTGAAGACTGAATCTTGAGCCTACGAGCATCATGTTTGGGGCCAACCTAAGTATATTGACCTGGAGCTTGTGTGTCAAAGTTCTGCAGTGTGTTTTATTCCTGTTAGTGTGATGAGCAAATTTGGGAAGCCCTGCTTCCTTAGCTGCATATTTTGTAATCTGCCTTTAGTAATACTTAAGTAATGGATTTTAATTTCATCAGTTTCAGATTCCTATGAGTGTGGCAAGAATGAGAATGTGTAGAACACTGTTTGCTAATTTCAATTATTGTATTCCCAATCAAGATGAAAGTGACTCTTACCTTCTTGGTTTCCAAAGCAATGGTTAGTGTCCTTCAGGAATGAAGTGGCTTCTGAGAGAGTGATTCCAGAAATCAAAACTAAACAAAACAAAGAACAAATGAACTATGAAGAGTTTAAATAAATCTAGAAATTGTACTTTTCTAAGTTTAGCTACATTTAAATAGTACACAGTGGATGGTGTGGGATGGAAATACATTTTCCATTTTTCCCTTCGGTTAAGTCATCATTCTTTAAATAATTGGGTAATTACAGCAGTGATTAACATTTTTTTGAGTATCTTCGGTGTGTGCAAAGTACCATGTCAGCTCCTTAAGGGGGTATAAAAAAGGATAAAGACAGTCTCTACCCTAAAGGAATGCAAAATTTAGGAACAGTTAAAGGAAATGCTCAAATAAATCTTTGAACAAGGAAGAATAATACAAATTCTGTAAGCGTCTAAATGAAGTGTTATGGGGACTTAGAGAGATGATGCTTCCGGCTGAGGGTAGGGGGCCGTGAGGGGTCAAAAAAGAAAGGAGGGAGGGAGGGGAATGATCCGGATTGTAACTTGGATGCTTTTAGACCAGAAGTTGAATTCTTTGGCAATGAGAGAAAAGTTGTGAATTATGGGCAAGACTTCTTTAAGAGGTCTAGGAAGGGCACTCTCTTAAATATCCTATATTCTCTTGGAGAAGATGAAGGTAGGGTAGCTGATAACTTACTTGGGACTAAGGAATCTCAGTCCAGAAGTTACATGAAGATCTCAGTATACCATAAGAGTCTGAATAATTTTCAATATCAAATTTAACTTAAACTTCCCATTTACCACACAGTACTTTTATGGAACCTGGGGAACATGTCGTGAAATACCATTTAGGCAGGAAGAGACATTTCAACACTTGCTTTCCTACTTTGGTCGTGTACTCTTGGTCTCTTCCTTTTATGAGTCTCTAATAATCTCCAGCTATATCCTAAAATTCTCACAACTTTCTCAGGAAAGGATTAAATGATTAAGTATCATATTCTGAATCCTTGGTTCAAACGAAATCACACTTGGAGGCAGAACCTCGGTTTTCTAATGCCAGCTCTGTAAAGTAGCTGTTGTAATTTCCTTGAGCTTTGGTTTCCTTCTGTAAATGAGACAGATGGACCAGAAAATCCCCAAGGTTTCTCTTAACCCTGTGAATGTATGACAGAAGGTATTCTGGTGAAGATGGTGGCCAGAAATCGAAGCATCGCAAGCTCCTAGAGCTACAGAACCCCTCTGAGGGATGCTCCTGCAGTGTCAGACACGACCCAGCCCGAAGTCCACAAGGCATGCCATGAATGAGCAGTCTGGACACTGGTCATTAATAAGCAAATGAGGATGCATTCTGAGATGGATCAAATGCATGGGAGAATTTCTTCCCGCAATCATCTCCCAGAAATCCTGACATAAGAAAAAAATTTACATAACCAACCACAAAAATTTCAAATAATACTTCAAGGCAATCACAGAAGAGATATCACAAATTAGCATGTTTATTTGCTAACTGCAATTATAATACTGACCTAAACAATTAGAGGGGTAAGCACGTATTATATTCAGCTTTATATCCTGCAGGTTAGTTTTTTTTTTTTTTTTGGTGTCATAATTGCTTATATTCTTGTCTTTTTACTCTTTGTAGAAGCTTCTTGAAAGGCCTCGCCATCTTGTCTCCCATATTGCCCTTAACACAGTTCCTTACGCTTAGTAGGCCCTCAGCAAAGGCTGCTGTGTTGCCTTCTCTCCTCTCCAGGTAACCTGATCAGGTATAATCACAGCTACATGGAGCAAAAAAGCGGGCACTTGTGAGCACTTACCTTGCGATGCTGTGGTCAAAGCAGTTTCGAAAGTGTGGCCCCCCAGCTCCCTTTATACTCCCAAATGCGCAAGCCCAGCACTCTAACGTGGCTGTATTGGGGGATCACCATTTACTCCTTAGATGTAAATGCATCGTAGCCCTGATCTTTCACTCTTGTTAAGTTACTTGGATAAATGACCAGCGGAGGCTGTATAATGCCAAGTCAGCTGCGTAGGGATTTTGACGTTGGACACAGATCTTGGAGACTTAGAGAGTTCTAGAGGCTGAGCAGAACTGGGGCAGAGTGTGCTAAGAAGGTCAGTGAAGGGCAGAGCCACAGGGTGAATTGTCAAGCGATGGATGATCAATAGCATGGATACTAAGTACGTCTCCTTTACCCAGCATCGTAAACATGAGGTGGTGTGCGCCTCTCCTCAGAAATCTCCGGAAAACATAAGATTGGCCATTTAACACATCTATTCTTTTTTTTAAAACGTTATTTTTTAATTGAAGTATATTTGATTTACAATGTTGTGTTAGTTTCAGGTATACAGCAAAGAGATTCATGTATGTGTATATATATATATATATATATATATATATATATATATATATATATATATACACACACACACGCACACACACACACACACACACACATATATATCTATATATTCTTTTTCAGATTCATATCCCTTATAGCTTACTACAAAATACTGAGTATAGTTCCCTGTGCTATACAGTAGGTCCTTGTTGCTTTTCTATTTTATATATAGTAGTGTGCATGTGTTAATCCCAAACTCCTAATTTATCCCCCACCTCCCTTTCCCCTTAGGTAACGATAAATTTGTTTTCTATGTGTGTAGGTCTACTTCTGTTTTGTAAATAAGTTCATTTGTATCATTTTTTTTTTTTAGATTCCACATATAAGGGATATCGTATATTTGTCTTTGTCTAGCTTACTTCACTTAGTGTGATAATCTCTAGGTCCATCTAACCCATCTATTCTTAGCCATTAATTTATTTTGTTAAAAAATCCATTGTAGATGGAAAACTTTCTAAAATGTATTATATATTATCTTGATTTATTTAATTTAGTATCTTGAATAGACTTCAACTTTTCCTTGATCACTCAGGGGCCTGGGAGGTGATGTAATAAAGTCGTCAGGGATATTATAGTTTCTTCGCGGATTTTACCCTGCACTAATTGTTCCTAGGTTGCAATGAATTTTTGTGTCACCTTTCTAGTTTTTATATCTACACCTTCACGGCAAGGTACTCAGCTGTATTCTGTCTGTGGTTAGTGTGTTTGCCTCTGTGAGCCCAATCTTCCTTTTTCTAATCTGCTATAGAATGGGAAACAGATGAGCAAGCTAAAGGAAAAAACAAACAAAAAAAAGGAGTCATAAGTTCCATGGGAAGTTCTAGAAGTTCTAATGGAAATACATGGTCTTTGTGACAACTCTTATGGTTGCTCGGGGTTGTTTTTTGGCTGAAACATAAGTAATGTTTGACTATGTAGGAATTACCATACATTTTAGAAGTTAGAGCCATTTACAGCAATACAGCCTGACTTGTTTATGTTGTATATGATCAATGTGTACTGAATTATACTCAATATTTTGTAATAACCTATAATGGAATATAATCTGAAAACAATAAAACTGAGTCACTTTTCCATACACCTGAAACTAACACAATACTGTAAATCAACTATACTTCAATTAAAAAGAAAAAAAGATTCTCTAGTCTTCCAGTGGGTAGTCTCATATAGGTGAGGCATTTCCAAGGACAGTTTGCATTAGTCAAAATGAAATTGTGGACAAAGGAGAAACAGATAGGAATAGGACTTCCACGTAGCATTTTCCAAAGTAGATTTGACAGAATGCTGATTCTGAGAGAAACTGTGAAATAAAAGTTCCCGTGGCTAAATGAGTTCAGGAAATGTGGCCAACTCTATTCCCTGTTGCTGTAGATGCACCATAAATACTAGCATGCTAAGGGGCCTGAGAAGCCTTTCAGTAAAAAAATATGAAGAACTTTTTTGTACCTGGTGATCTGATGTTGGAACACCATCTTACTCCCTGCTTGAGAAAACAAGAGGAGAAGGCTGAAGGCTGCAATCCACAGAGAACTCGTCTCATTCTTAGTACCATTTGGCCCAGGAGAAAGCAACAGAGAATGATCAGGCATAAACACAGCTGCTTTTATCCAAGGGACAGTCTTTTGTATGTAACAGATGCTCAGTAGATTTTGTTCCTGTGTATAAATGAATAAGGACGATTCATGGGGAATCTGTGTTGAAAGAGGGCTGAAGTGATAAGGCAGAAAAGAATGGAATCAGACTCAGTCTCACTTAATAGTAATAGTTTATATTTATTAAGAACTCACTACGTGCCAGGCTTTATCCATATTGGCTCACTTAAGCATCATAATAACTTTGTGGGGTAGGTGCTAACATCATTCCCATTTTATGGCTGAAGAAATTTGGGCCAGTGAGAGTTTAAATAAACTGCCTAAGGCCACACAACTAGTAAGTGGCAGAAATGGGATTCAAATCCTCTCTGGCTCTAGAGCCAATGCCTATAACCTTTCACTTTTGCAAGCCCATCACTTTTGAGTGCTGGCAATGGGGAAAGGAGATATGAAATAGGGACATTGCTCCAAAGGAGGTGATAATGGACATGGGAAGAGAGTACATAGACACGAAAAGATAAATTACTTTTCCAAGGTTAAGTGCCAAGATGAGTGAGATGCACAGTGGACTAGATGTATGGACAAGGTATTTAAAACCCATAAGGTATGTTGTGTATGTAAAATATTCTCGAATTGTTATTAATGATAATGATACTGCTTTGGAGGAGAGATCTGAAGGGGATGGTGACTGTGGAGATAATAATAATAATAATAAAAACTAATAATAATGCTTTTTGTAGTTCTTTCCAGTTTACATAGCACTTTTGTATATTTTATTATGCTTATTTTTCTCTGCAAGCCTTAGGGGGTTATACTGTTTATATTCTTATTATTCCCATTGTCCATATGGGGAACTGAGGCCTAAGGGAGTTAAGTGATTGACCAAAAGGCCCCACAGCTAGTAGGCAATGGAGCCAGAATTGGAATCCCAGGTTGCTGATTCCAAAGCCTCGCCTTTTCCTCTATCCTCTACTCTCTCTTAAAGGAGGCAGATTTTAAGAGTACAGGGAGGAGGTTCCAGGCTTAGGGAACGTAGGGATTGTGGTTAGAAACAAGACTTCCCAGGGTGTGTTTCAGGAAGGTGGAATGGGCAAGCCTGGATGGAAGGGTTGGGGGTAACACGGAGGTGAGGCTGGAGAAGTGGGCTGGGCTTGTCTGTGATGGGCTCCCAATGCCCATGGAAGGAGTCAGGACATTATTCTGAGATCATTGGGGAACCTTTCAAGGTTTTAAGCAGAAAAGTGAACGTGTGTGTGTGTGTGTGTGTGTGTGTGTGTAGACACACACATATATCTGAAGATTAGTATAGAACTGATGGTAGGATATAATGGAGAGGGAGAACCTGAGGTCCTAGAACCACTTAGCAACTATTTAGAAAATCTTGGTGTACAACTTGCCAAGATGATTATACAGGCTTTGATTTATGGGAGTAGGTGGGCAGTTAGAATTAACCCCTGGATGACCCTATAAATTCAGATGTGTGTTAAAATTCTCCATAGCACCAGAGGGCTGGCTTTCCCAGTGATTGTCCCCTGGTATCTCCGGGTCCATCCCGTAGGTTCAAGAAGAGTATTGTGTGGGCTTGAAGTTGTCTGCCTCACTGTCCCGTTTAGGCCTGGCAAAAAGAGAACCCCAGGAGGTGAAAGGAATATGTTTCTCTCATTTAAGACCTCTCTGAGCTCTAGACTTATTATTATTATTTTTAACATTTATTTATTTATTTAGGCTGCTCCAGGTCTTAGTTGCGGCATGTGAGATCCTCTTTGTGGCATGCGGGATCTTTAGTTGTGGCAGGCACGTGGGATCTAGCTCCCCGACCAGGGATCGAACCCGGGCCCCCTGCATTGGGAGCGCGGAGTCTTACCACTGGACCACTGGGAAGTCCTCTAGACTTATTTTTTGAGGCCCTATCCCACATTAGTATATTACAATCCTCTCAACATAATATTAAACATGCAAGTAATATCTATTTGCATTGAATATAAAAATAATCATGGTGTAAAATGAAGAGGGCCTTGATTAAGCAGTACAGAAATGAGATGTAAAAGGAAAGAGAAAACCCAAGGGATACCCTGAAGGCAGGATCCACAAGACTTTGATGATGCCGAGTTTGAGGAGGAAAAAGGAATCAGAGGATCCTACCTTTCATCCAGCCCTCATTGCAGCCTAGAAATCTAGGGGCATGATACCTGCCCAGGAGAAATAGTGAAGGGGGGGAAATAGAAATTTCGATTTTGGACAGATTGAGATTGAGATGATGGTGATATCCAGCTAAGTAGGTAGAGATAAGGATTCAAAGTTTACATACAGGAGACATTAAGACTGAAGATGTAGGTCTGTGAGTATGAGGGTGTCACCTGTATGCAGTTGATAGTTGAACTTATTAAGGAAGCTGGGTTCTCAGAGAAAGGCTGCATGTTGAGGAGGTGAGAGGCCGAAATGAAGACAAAAAGAGTGGGAAAAAGAAAAGGTTATTCTTCAGGTAAACAAATACCTGAGTGAGATCTTGCTGGAGTCAAAAGAGCCACGTGGATCCATATTTTACTTCTGTCATTTACTGCCATAAATGGCAAGTCCCATCACCTCTCTTCGCAGCTGTGATGTTTTCTCCTTCTGCTGCAAAATCAGAAACATAATTCTGTTTCTGCCCAAGTCATGAGGATAGTGTGGGGGTCAAATGAGATACTGTCAAGACGTGGCTGTCTCCGCAGGCAGTCTCTTTCCAGCCAGTGCCAAACAGTATGCTTCAATCTGTATCAACCTTGACACAGACCTTGGCAAATAATCCACTAGCACAAAAAACATAAGTGAGCAATGCAGGCTTTACTGAAGATTTTGTAGAGCAGACTAGAAGAGGATTATATTACATCCCCTAAAGTATTCAGTTTCCATCAGCAATGACTTCCACGAAGTCCATTTTCCGTCACACTGATGCAGGTGGTTGATTTCCTTTCTTCCCCTGAGGTGTCTGCCCGACCCCTACGGGTACTCAGTTGTTCCTCTGTTACATGGGGCCCTTTAGCTCTGCCATTGACCTGCATGCCTACTCATCTGGTTACTCAACAAAATAAAAGTCCTCAAGTAAAGAACACCACTTTTATCCTTAGCAAGTTTGGTGATCACCTATTTTTACTCATATATTCCCCTTGGGAGCTTCAGCTTTATCCCACCACTATGCCCTGTAGTCCCCAGCTCACACCCCACACCATCATTCCATCTCTCCCAACCCTGAGAGGAGTTCTGTCAATGAGGGTTTTCTCCAGTCTTGTTACAAAATCATTTTGTCAACTCTAAAGTGATGGGAACTTCATTATTAGTGTCAGAAGAAGTCAAGGGAGGTGGTATTTTCGAGAGGGTGGTATTTTCAAGAGAGAGGATATAGTAAAAAGCTCTACAGGGAAGATGGAGAAAAGGAGAACCATGAAAAGGGTATTGGGTCAGTCAGAGAGGTGATCCTGACATTAATGTCAGCAGGATGGTGGGGGTGGAAGCTTTGAAGCCAAGGATTAAGGAGTGAGCAGGTGTTAAGGAGGAAAACGTTTTCCTGATTTCCCTGGGAGCAAATCTCTCCACCAATCATTATATAAGGCGCATTCAGAGGAAATGCAGATTTGGATGGAGAAAGCAGCAGCAGGGCCAAATAGGCCCAGGAAACAAGTGTAATCAAGTTCATTCCGCAGAGGGCTACTTGAGAAGAAAGGGCAGTTAATTGTGCTGATAGGAGGATCATCCCTTACCCGTTACAACTATCTAAGAGCTATGTAACAGATGAAATTTCCAAAAGCAGCAAGAAGTTCCCCAGCCAGAAACAGAAATTTCTGGGCAAAAGTCACAGGACAGGTATATTAGTGAATGATACAAATTTATATTGAATCGCCTAATTAAAAATATTGAGTGAGAATATTAGATCCAGAACTAGAGGAGAACCTTGAATATTACCTAATCTAACCCTGATGTTACAGAATCAGAAACTGAGGTTCTGGACAGGTTACCTAATTAATGCTAATTAATTAGACAGACCCCCTTCCCATTCTACTCTCAGATCCAAGAGCGCTAGTTCAGAACTCTTTCAAGTGCAATACATAAACTTCCATACTGCTGGCATTTCTACACTACAATTTTGCAAAGCAAAAAGTTGATGGGCGATTATCCAGAGAAATATTTATACTGATTTTCCTTCAATCAGTGAGGACATAGATTTATCAGTTTTACAGGTTGGAAAACTGAGGCTTGGCAAGATTAAGTGACTAGTCATACAGCTAGTAAGTGGCAGAATGGGAGCTAGAACAAGTCTGGTTTGAATCCAAGTCCAGTTTGTGTTTTCACTACAAGACAGCTGTTTCTGGCTTTGCAAGATCCTGTTAAGACACTAACGCTCTCAGAATTATACATACTTCTCAGAATTACACGCAAACGAGGCATCCTTCTCTGAAAATATCATGGAGAGAGTGTGTGCATGGCCTGGGAACATTGTGTTCAGAGAAGAAATTCTACCAGTTAGGTCTGTCCAGTAAACTGGAGACTTTCTTATCTGGCTTATTAGACTTTCTAATCTTGACTGATGCCTGTGAGACTTAGGGTCCATGTCATTTGCCCATTTTTGTCTAGTAGTTGTATTTTTTTTGTTGGTTTCTTCAGTGCTTAAAGCCTCATTAGAACTAAGAAACGCGTGATCAGTTACTTTTAATTTCAACTGTTGGGGTATGAAACAACATAGCCTAAAAAAAAAAAAAAGATTTTATGCCCTTGGCTAGGCATAGCCCAAATGCATATTTACATTGTTAAGAGCTGCATGATAATGTAGTGATTAAGAGTGGACTTTGAGAGTCAGAATACTGAGGTTCAAATCCTGACTTCACTATTTAAACTATTTGAATTTGCGCAACTTATTCTACTTTTCTGAGCCTCAGTTTCTTCATCTGTAAAATGGGGATAATAACAATACCTAACTCATGGGGTTCTTGTGACAACTGAGTTAATAAATGCATGATAGGCTACTTTTTGAAAGTGACATGGAGTGGGTGAGGCCATGTCAACAGCAGAGCCTGAGACTTAGAAGCCAGGAACTTTCTCTAGAGAATGTACCAACCATTGCCTGTGCCAGAGGGCTCTGGAAGCCAGGACAGCATCTTCTATGTTGTTCTTTCATCTCTTTTTTGTTGCTGTTTGGTAAGGCCCATCAGCTGACCACAGCCTCACTACTGGCCATCCAGCCCTCCCATTCTACCCACTACATATAGCCAATTTCCTCTCCAGATGGCCCAGAACACTCTTAAGTCACCGCCACCCCCCACCCCCCACCCCCTCATTCCACACACTCACAACAATAAAACAAGACGAGGAAAATGGAGCCTAGATACCTCAAAGCAGGGTGACCAACCTTCCTAATTTGCTTGGAATTGAAGAGATTCCTGAGACTTCAGTTTTAAAATCAGGACAATCCTGGGCAAACCCAGATAAATTTATCACCCTACCCAAAAGGTGGTTGGGGGTATGATGGCAAAATCCTCAAACTTGACCAAGATGGGGCTAGATGGAACCAGCTTGAGATCTCTCACAAAACCAGGATGGTGATGAAATTCACATATGGAATTGCTAATTTTGAAGCTGTAATGCACAGAGCCGGTAACAGGGAGCATGCACGTATTCAATTGTTTATTCATCAAACATTCATTGAGGGCTTACTACATGCTGGGAAGATTTTAAGCACTAGGGAACAGAACAGGCAAAGTCTCTGCCCTCATGGAAACTCTATTCTAGTGTGTGTGTATGTGGGGACAGACAACAAACAAACAGATATCAAATGTCAATTAGTGATAAATTCTCTGAAGGAAAGGAAAATTAGGATAAGGAAACAGTGGCTGTGTGGGTTTGAAATGGATCAATCAGGATAAGTTTCTCTAAAGAGATGATATTTGAGCACTTAGAGGAAGAGCTAGCCAGGAGAATATCAACGGGGCACAGTATTCCAGGCAGAGGAAACAAATGCAAAGGCTCTGGGAGGGGAACTTGCCTGCACAGGAACAGAATAAAGGCCAGTAGGGCAGGGATGAAAGGAGCCAGGGATACAGTAGCAAGGAATGAAGTGGCAGAAGCGGCTAGGGGCCAGATGCTTAGAGCCTTGCAAACTAAGGTAAGGATTTAGGGTTTTAAATGCCAGCTGTTATTATAAAGGTAACGCTATTCTTCCATATTCTCTGCTGAGCGTTGGCTCTGTTATCTGCTGTTTTTCTACGCAGCTTTGCTTCACTCTGTCAAACAAAACGTTTAGCTGCTCTTCATTTAGCAAATGGCTTATAAAGACACCGTTCCAGGCATTGGGGATTAGAAGTTGGTTCTCTCCAACAGCTTACCATCTAGTTCGGGGAGGGTGGGTGGATCACAGTATTGAAAACACGTGAAAAAATCAGCAGCCGTGGACTTCCAAGGAAACAGCCGGTAACTACCGAGAAGAAAGGCGGTTTCAATTTCCCAGAGAGGTGAGGAGTTGCTTCCGGTGGGCCCCGGGGCATCATGGGAGGGGTGCGCCCCGGGGCATCATGGGAGGGGTGTGCCCCGGGGCATCATGGGAGGGGTGCGCCCCAGGGCATCATGGGAGGAGTGTGCCACCGGGGAAGGAAAGGCTGGAAGTGATTCCGCCAGGGTTGGGACCAGCCTGGAGACTGTGAGGGGCCCTGGCCGGTGAGTGTACGTTTGGAGTTTGTGAGAGAGGCAGGCGTTTCTCGTCAGCTCCGCGATTCCAGAGCTTAACTGTGCGTGTGGTGGGAGGGTGTGAAGCCGGAAGTGGTGAGGGAATTCGAACCCCAGGCACTTGACGTGACTGGGCCACAAGGAAATTTCTGAAAAGTCTCAAGTCGCCAAATTCCATTTGAAGTTTTTCAGTACGTTTATAGGCATTTTATTACATTGCATATACATGTACTTATGTAATATATAGGGCTAAATCCATTTTTGGGTACTAAAAACTGTGGGTATCAATAGAATTATTTTTCAGAATATACCGGAAAAAAATATGATTCTGTTGCTCCAAAGATACCACCTTTCCCATCCATCCTCTTAACAACATTTTTCATAATTTGAGGGCTCCCCCTGTGTTGTACCTCAGTTGCCCCGAGAGAGAGCCATAAGCCGTTGTTTCTGTGAGGAGCTGAGAAAATAGCCCGCCCTCTTGGGAAGGTCAGGCTACTATAATATAAGAAAAGCCCTGTTTTGGGTGTGTTCCCCAAGGGGAATGTTTTTCTCCTTCATCAGCGAAGAGGCTTTCTTTTTCTCTCGTGGGCTCCGGAAGCAGCATCTTGGTGGCGCTTGGAGCCAGGAGGGAGGAATCAGGCTGGTAAATTCCATCCTTAAGGAAGTAAGGTTCTTTGCATCTGCCCACAGCTGATTCTTCAGCCTCCCACTTAGGAAAATGGGACCGACTAAGTCCGCAGTGAAGGTGCCTGGGGACACTGGTGTCAATGTAACATGTGCCCAAACCTCTGTCACAGCCAGGAGGCAGAATTTAAGTTTGCTCACCGACAGCTGCTGTGTTAGCCCTGGAATGTTAATGCTTATGGAAAACTTGGCTGAAAGGCAACAGCTTTTAGTAGTTGTGCTAATGGTCTCGTCCATCAAATGACCCTCTCCTCTTCACCTTTCTCTTGTCAGTTATACCCATGTCTTTGACGAGAATTGGATATGAAGTCCTCTTAAGAAGCACGTTCCTTTTATTTATTGTATTTAAAGAACACGAGCCTTTAAAAAAATTCTCAAAGTGAGGTACACATTGTAGAAAGATTGAAAAACATAATCAAACATACTGAAGGAAAAATTTAAATCACTCCTAAGATTTTAGCATAGAAGTAATCTCTACCGGAATTTGGATTAAGTCCTTTTACACTTTTTTTTATGTTTGTAAACACATACACAGTTTTGTTTTGTTTTTTTAAACACGTGCTTTAAACAAATACACAATTAGGGTATCAGCCTGTAAGCATGGTTTTGTATTCTGCCTTTGCAACTTAACAGATTCTGGGAAATTTTACCATGATATTAACTCTTCTTCTACATCATGATTTTTAATAGTTACATATCGTTCCATCCTATGACTGTACTCAGTTTTCTATTTTGGGGCACCTAAGGTGCGCTAATTTTTTTTTCTTTTAAATATTCCTGTAAACATATGTGTGCATATGTTTATGCATATCTTGACGATATTTATAGAATAGACTTTCTGGGCAAAGGGTATGACTGTTTTAAGGTTTGCAGTAGTACAATGCCTGTTATTAGAGTCTCCACAGTAGTGATGTGGCATAAGAAAACAATAAGTATTCTCTAATGATCGTTACGGAGCCCAAGCTCATATTGCTTGCCGCACAACAGGTCAACAAATCGAGAGACGAGTGGTTGGGGCAAGGCATAGTGACTTTATTCGGAAAGCCAGCAGACCAAGAAGATGGTGGGCTAGGGTCCTCAGGTAAGATGGGCTAGAACCATCTTCCCCGAGGTAGAATTCAGGCTTTTTTTATACTAAAAGGGGAGGGAGTGTTGTTAGCTGTTGCAAACTTGGTGTCGGAATCCTTTGTTCTTGTAGCTGTCCACTTAGGTCAGGTCATGCTGTTCCTGTAAACCTCCCAACAAGACAAACGTTATTCTCTGTTCTGCAACTTTTTATCTCTCTATGAATGGAAAAGTGTTACACCTGTAAAGGCCAGAGCCTTGAGAATTGGCTATCCTGTATATTTCAGGCTATAGACAACATTAAGTTGTAGCAAAAACAAAGTACAAAGGTTAAAGTAAAAGAAACAGATCTGATATGGAGTCAGTTTTGTTATTCCCTAGTACATGAGCATACTGATTATCAGGTGTTGTAAATATGCAATAGTCAGTGCAACATGACTGCAAAATAAAATGACAAATACTGCAAAATTTTCAGAATTTAATGAAGTTGATGAAAGTGGTATTAGAAACCTGCTTGAATTTTGCAAAGCCACTGGCCAGGGTGATGCAGCAGCACTGAACTAGTTAATAATTATAAAACTCTGAACATGGACAATGATGATCCAATAAGTGCTTCAAGGGAGTGAGTTTAGGATCAAAGGATTAGGAAGACCCTTAAAATATCAATGAAGACATCATACAGTTTTTGCAAAAAAGGACATTCTTTATGATTGCATTGCAAAAGTTAAACATAAAGGGTGCCACATCATACAAGATTGTGAGAAGGATGTTCCTTTCCTCCCAACTCCAACATTGATTCATTCTTTGTTCTAAGAATTAACAGAGATGCAGTTGTAACGTAAATCTTGTGAAGTATAAGAGAAAATAAATTTATTTCAGTAGTTCTGGCTTGATTTTTATGATAAAATCCCAATCAGACTTTTTCCCCACAATTTACTGTGTAATTTTGGACTTCATTTTAATTAATTTCGATTCACCTTAAGTGGTTGTTTTCTGAGGTACATGATTGTTGATGTAGAAAATCCCAAAGAATTTCCCCCCAAACTCAGAACTATGAAGTGAGTTCAGTAGGGTTTCAGGGTATAACATAAACATACAAAAATCAGTTGTATTTCTTTAGGCTGTATGCTAGCAGTGAACACGTGGACACCAAAATTAGAAATACAGGGACTTCCCTGGTGGTGCAGTGGTTAAAAATCTGTCTGCCAATGCAGGGGACACAGGTTTGATCCCTGGTCCGGGAAGATCCCACACGCCATGGAGCAACTCAGGTCGTGCACCACAACAACTGAGCCTATGCTCTAGAGCCCGAGAGCCACAACTACTGAAGCCCGTGTGCCTAGAGCCCGTGCTCCACAACAAGAGAAGCCACCGCAGTGAGAAGCCTGCGCATCGCAATGAAGAGCAGCCCACGCTCGCTGCAACTAGAGAAAGCCTGCGTGCAGCAACAAAGGCCCAATGCAGCCAAAAAAAAAAAAAAAACAAAAACAAAAACAAGAAGTACAATACAATTTACAATTACTTAAAAACAAAAAGAAAGAAAAAGAATTTAGGTGTAAATCTAACAAAACATGTACAGGACTTGTATGCTGGAAACTGTAAAACAAGGAAGACAGAAATTGAAGAGGATCTGAATAAATGGAAAAACATACTTTATTCACGAATTGGAAGAATCAATATAGTAAGCTAATTTTCCCCAAACTGGTAAATAGATTTAATGTAATTCCTATCAAAAATTATAACTCTGGCTTTAAAGTTGGACATACAGTATCTTAATTATTATTTTCCCAAAGCACTATAATTGTAGTATTTCCCCCAATGAAAAATTTTTACAGCTTTATGGGGATATAATTGATGTATAACGAACTGTACATATTTAAAGAGTCTCGACACATGTATACACTGTGACACCATCATCTGAATCAAGATAATGAACATGTCCATCACCCGCAAAGTTTCCTCCTGGTCCTTTGTAATACATCCTACTGTCCTTCTGTGCCTCCCATAAATCCTGCCTCTCTATCCCTAGGCAACCACTAGTCAGCTTTCAGTCACTATAGATTCATTTTTTTTTCCCTAGAATTTTATATAAATGGAATAATAGAGTCTACACTTTTTTGGTCTGGCTACTTTCCATCAGCATTATTATTTTGAGATCCATCCATGTTTTTGTGTGTGTTAATAGTTTATTTTTATCATTTTTAAAAAAAAATTTATTTATTTTATTATTTTATTTATTTATTGTTTCTGGCTGCATTTGGTCTTCGTTGCCGCGGGCGGGCTTTTCTCTGGTTGCGGCGAGCTGAGGCTACTCTTCATTGCGGTGTGCGGGCTTCTTATTGTGGTGGCTTCTCTTGTTGTGGAGCACGGGCTCTAGGTGCGTGGGCTTCAGTAGTTGTGGCTCTCGGGCTCTAGAGCGCAGGCTCAGTAGTTGTGGTGCATGGACTTAGTTGCTCCACGGCATGTGGGATCTTCCTGGACCAGGGCTCGAACCCGTGTCCCCTACATTGGCAGGCGGATTCTTAACCACTGCGCCACCAGGGAAGCCCAATAGTTTATTTTTTATCATTTTGTAGTATTACATTATATGGATTTACCACAATGTGTTTATCCATTCACCTGTTAATGGCCATTTGGGTGGTTTTCAGTTTGGGGCTATTACAGATAAATATGCTGTGAATATTTGTGTGGACATACGTTTTCATTTCTCTTGAGTAAATACCTAGAAGTGGAACGACTGGAACAAATGGGTAATTTCTTAACTTTTTAAGAGGCTGCCAAACTATTTTCCAAAATGGTTATGCTGTTTTACATGACCACTAGCTGGTGTGAGAGGTCCAGTACCTCCACCTCTTGGCCAACACTTGGACTTTTAGTCATTGTAATAGGTGTGTTGTGATATCTCATTATGTTTTAATTATTAGTCCCCTAATGATTCATGATGAGCATTTTTCATGTGCTCTGTGTATATCTTCTTTGGTGAAATGTTTGTTTAAATCTTTTGGTTCTTTAAAAATTGGGTGATTTGTTTTCTTTTTAGTGAAGATATAGATTTCTGTATGTATTCTAGACACAAGTCCTTTATCAGGGGTATAATTTGCAAATACTTTTTCTCAGTCGGTGGCTTGTCCTTTCATTCTGTTTAACAGTGTTTTTCAAAGTGCAGAAACTGAATTTTGATGAAATCCAGTTTATCAATTTTTTCTCTCATGGCTTGTGCTTTTGGTGTTGGCATCTAAGAAATCTTTGTGTAAACCAAGGTCACAAAGATTTACTCTTATGTTTACTTCTAGAAGTTTTTGTGATTCTCCTTGTGGTTTCCTCTTTGATCCAAAATTTAATTTAGGAGAGTATTTTGAATTTTTTTGTTTTAAACTGTTATTAATTTTAGACATTTTTGCGATTGAGGCCTGTGCAGTTTATACTGTAAAGGAGTGAGGCTGATAGGGGTTGAGAGGCAAGGGAGTGTGGATGGTAGAAGGTGGAAGAGGGACAGGAGTGCATAAAGTACAATTTTTGTCTAGATTGCATTTTTGTTCTAATGCTTCCTCTCTTTCTAGATACCAAACTCCTCATGTTTATACTGAACTAAATCTATCTTGTTTTATCCTTCCTCTTTTCATAAGTCCTTTCTCTCTCTCTCTCTCACCCACTCATCCATCCAATCTGTCAGAAAACCCTATGTGCGCCACCTTCACAGTACATCTAGAATCCATCTGCTTCTCGTCATCTCCCAGTGCCTATCTCCCTGGTCTAAGCCACTGTCATTTTTTATCTTTTATTTTGCAGTAGGCTCCTAACTGGTCTCACAGTTTCGACCTCTGCCCCCTTCAGTGTATTCTCAATGCAGCAGAGTGATTCTTTTTTTTTTTTTTTAAAGACTTATTTATTTATTCATTTTGGCTGTGTTGGGTCTTCTTTGCTGCGCACGGGCTTTCTGTAGTTGCGGCGAGAGGGGGCTACTCTCCCTTGCGGTACAGAGGCTTCTCATTGCGGTGGCTTCTCTTGTTGTGGAGCACGGGCCCTAGGTGTGAGGGCTTCAGTAGTTGCAGCATGCGGGCTCAGTAGTTGTGGCTTGCAGGCTCTAGAGCACAGGCTTAGTAGTTGTGGTGCATGGGCTTAGTTGCTCCGCGGCATGTGGGATCTTCCAGGACCAGGGCTTGAACCCGTGTCCCCTGCATTGGCAGGCAGATTCTCAACCACTGCGCCACCAGGGAAGTCCCCAGAGTGATTCTTTTAAAATGTGTGTTAATATCACTCCTCTGCTCAAAACACTCCAAAGATTTCCCATCTCACTCTGAGTGAAGAAAAAAGTCCTCAGGTTGCCCTGAAGCCCTACATGATCCCTGGGGTCCCAGGTTCCTCTCTTATGCCGTAACTATCTTGCTCATTCTCCTCTAGCCCTGCTGGCCTCCTTCCTGTCCCTGGGACATGCCAAACTGCCCCTGCCTCAGGGCCTTTGCATTTTCTTTTGTTCCCTCTGCCTGGAATACTCTTGCTTCCTTCAGGTCTCAGCTCAAATGTGTTTTTCTTAGGCCTTGCTTGACTCCTCTCTACATAGTACTAACTGCCTCCCTCTTACTTTTTTTATTTCTCATGAGCACTTACCTGACACGTTACGCAGCTTCTTATTTTTTTTGTAGATCTTTTTACAAAAATTTTATGTTGGAGTATAGTTGATTAACAATGATGTGTTAGTTACAGGTGTACATCAGAGTGATTCACTTATACCCATACAAGTATCCATTCTTTTTCAAATTCTTTTCCCGTTTAGGTTATTACAGAATACTGAGCCGAGTTCCCTGTGCTATACACTAGGTTCTTGTTGATTATCTATTTTAAATATAGTAGACACAGCTTCTTATTTGTTGACTGCCTTTCTTTCCTTGCAGAATATAAGTTCCCAGAGGGAGGGAACTATGCTTTGTTCACTGCTATTCCCATAGTACTGAGAGCAGGGCCCGGCGCATAGTAGATGCTCAGTAACCACCCGTGGAGTGGGTGCATGAGTGTGTCCTGTCTGAAGGCGTAACCTCAGTGAGTGGTTTCCTTAGCCAGTTGTAACAATCTAGAGAGACTTAATAAAATTACGTCCAGTAAAAGATAATTGTGTGTGTGTGTGTGTGGTGGAGCTGGAGATGGGAAAGGGGATGCGGGGTGGTGAGGGAGGTACAGATATTGAATGTTCCACAAAGCCATATATAATGTTAGAATAATAATAGCTAGGTGAGAACTGTGTTTGAGAATAAGTAATTTTGGAAGTAAATGAGTCTGGTTCAGTTTATCAGTTCACTGTAGTTTTTATTTATTCAACATGAAGAGAAAAACATCACAAAGCAAGTGACCCAAAATAGCACATTTTGTGCATTTCTTCAGCCCCTTGGCAGCATCAGGCAGATGTGTTCACTCTGCACTGACTTGTGTGTGAATCTTCCGGCTCTTCACCCGCAGCTTGTTGACCTGGGACTCGGCAATGTCAGCCCGTTCCTTGGCCTCCTCCAGCTCGTGCTGGAGCTTGCGGAATTTGGCAAGATTAGCATTGGATTGTTCCTCCTAAGAATAAAGTTGTGAGAGTTAGACTTTGTGGTTCTCATTGCACTTGTCACAAACAGGATTATTTCCTCAACTCAGATATTTCCTTCTTACGGTTTGTTTGTCATATCTGATTTCAAATCCAGACAGAACTTGTAACTTCAGTTACATTTTTTACTCTAAAGAATGAAAGAAGAAATAGTTTTGAAATGGAAGAGACGAGCTCATTATGTCAAACCCATGTATACGTGCAGTCTACTTACGATGTATGGACTGAGTGGAAAGGAGGAAGAGACCCATGTGCGCTCGCTCACAGAGGTTAGACAGTAAATGTAAGGTCAAATTCTGACTTTGGGAAAATCCCAGTTGAAGTGTTTTTGCCATATATTTTAACTCTGGTATACAGAGACGCTGCGGGTGGGGGGATGGGGATAGGAAGAAATTATGCCCTTTGTTGGTTGCACTTACTACCATTCGTGCCTCTCCCTTTCATGTTCCCTTTTCTTACCTCTTACCCACTACATTGTGTCTGGAAGAGTGGGGAACAACCAGGAAAAGTGAAGCTGGAGAATCTCCCAACACATCCTAATTTGCTACAGCGAATGTGCAGGGATAAGTCCCTGCTGATGACAGTGGTAGTGAGGGAAGGAGTCAGCTGGGGTAAAAGATTTCTGTTTGGCTTTTGGGAACAATTGATTTTGTGCATTTCTAGAGGGAGAGGAATATTTATCCTGGTGTTAGATTTTCTGCTGGATATTCTTTGCAGCTATCAAGTAAGGTGGGTTATTTGGAATTTTCTTTTTTTCCCCCAACCCCTACAAATTGCTTAATAATAAAAATATCTCGTCTTGAGGTCTTATTCTATAATTAGGATTTGGGGGTAAATTCATATTTATATTCTCTCTCTTAAAATAAGAATGACATATTCTTACTTGGTCTCTTTCTTTCTCATTAACACATTCTCTTAATATACTTTCTACCCCCAACGAAGTTTCCTTCTTCCCTCAAGGGCTTAAAGATACTTACAGCCTCCTCAGCTTGTCTCTTGTATGATTTCACCTTTGCCTGTAATTTATCTACCAGGTCTTGCAGCCTGAGAACATTCTTGCGGTCTTCCTCAGTCTGGAAGTTTGAAAAAAATGGTCTGCATTGAATCCAACAAAATCAACCCACTACAGGTGGTGAAGTAAATCACTTTGATATGATGGCAGGTGGGCCTGGGGTAAATGTGGTCAACTCTGAGGCTTCCTTCATAGTATTAACAGTAGCCACTCTTGTTAAATGTCCACTGTGTGCAGGCACTATATTGGAGAGTTATACACGTCTCTAATCCTTACCTGCCTACTCTGGTGAGTAGATGTTTTTATTCTATTTTACAGGTGATGAATTAAGGTTGAGAGTGTTAGGTAACCTATCCGAGTTTAAAAAGTAAGAGGCCAAACTAGGACTAATACCAGTTTATCTGTCTTTGAAACCTGTATTCTTTCCTCACTTACACGATTTTCTAAAGGCCTTCCTGATTTTCCTAGCTTAGGAAAGGGTCTGTGATAGGTGATTGTGTCATTTGCCCCTTATGTATATCGAGTTAACATGTAGCTATTTGTGAGTACCACATAGTCACCAGGTTTTCAATTTCCCTTTGTGCAGGAAGTCTGGATATTCTAGAAAGCTCTTCCCCTTACCTGGTAGGTGAGTTCCTTTACTCTTCTCTCATGTTTCCGCAAACCTTTAACAGCCTCAGCATTACGTTTCTGCTCACTTTCAACCTACCTCTCCTTCAAGCTCACGTACCTACAATCAAGAAAGATACTTATATAGTCAGTCTTGGGGGATGTTAATTAACTCAGGACCTACTGACGATATTGGGTGGCTGTCCCCAGCCACAGGATAAGGATGGGAGTCAATATACAAGAAGAGAGAAGGATCGGGGAGTGCCGTTTTCACTTTCCGGATTCAGAGAGATTGAGAGACCCACCCTGGCCTCCAGCTTCTGGATGTGCTTCTTGCCACCCTTCAGGGCCAGCTGCTCAGCCTCGTCCAGGCGGTGCTGCAGGTCCTTCACCGTCTGCTCCAGGTTCTTCTTCATCCGCTCCAGGTGGGCGCTGGTGTCCTGCTCCTTCTCTGTCAGCTCCTCGGCCATCATGGCCGCCTGGTTAAGTTCACAAGAGGCAGCAGTGGGCCACCCACCCCTCCTATGCGGGCACACGGAGGGTGCTGTGAGGCTGGTACTAGGCACGCTGATGCTTTCCTCCTTGCCGCAGCCACCGCTGATGCTGCATGGTTCCCCTCCCACTTTGCCTCTGCTGAGGCTCCGTCTCCTTCCGTCTCTCCGGGAAGCCACCACTGACTGAATGCAGGGGTGAGGAGAGGAAACCTACTTGCAGGTCCCAAAGGGGCGGCGTAGAAGCCCCTTTCTTATCTCCAGACAGCATCTCTGATAAGAAAGAATGGAGCGCACATGCGTGACGGCCTTCTTGGCCTTCTCCTCTGCATTTTTGGACTCCTGGATAGACTTCTCCACCTCTGCCTGGCATTGGGCTATGTCAGCTTCCAGTTTTTTCTTGGTATTTATCAGGCACGTGTTCTACAAGAAAAATTAGATAAGAGGTTCGGGCTACATTTGGACACTTACAACGATTGGAAGGGAGAGGGTTGGGTGGGGAAAGAAGTCAAGCTCAAGAACGTTCCATTTCTTATTTTTCACACAGGTGAAAAAAAATTAAAAAGACTTTCATTTTTGATAGACAGATATCCCAAAACAGGCCCGAGAATTGTACATAAAAGAATTGAGTAAATGATAAATGTGGACATTCAAATATTTGAGGAAGGATAAATTATTTAGTTAAAGGTGCTGGAACAAGGAAATGGTTGACATAACTATGTGAAATGAAAAATAATTCTCATGATCAAAACATTGTACAGAGTTGTTAGGATGATGACAAACGAGGAAACATTTGCAATGTGCATTACTGAAAAAATAGTTCCTTCCTTAATATGTAAAAAAGACAAATCATTAAGAAAAAAGGGCAAAAGTACAAATAGCTAAGACACACCAGAAGAAATACAAATAGCCAACAAATACGACAAAATGTTCCACCTCATTAGTAATCAAAGAAATAAGAATTTTTAAAATGAGGCATTTTCAACCATAAAATCGGTGAAGATTAAAAAAAAAAATAATAGCTAAGCACTCTCACTTATTTTCCCCATGGGAGTAAAAATTGGGACAACTTTGTTAAAGACCAATTTACAACATATCATAAATGCCTTTGCTGTTTTGACCATGAATATATACTTCCAGGAATTTACTTACTTTTAGGAATATGAAGGAAATAGTAATCATGGATATATGTGAAAATTTAGTTATGAAGAAGTTAGTCATACAATCTTCTAATCATAAAAATTTTTATTGGGAACAGTCTAAAAATATCCAACCGTAGAAGACTGATTAAATAAATGTGCCATAATACACAACTAAAATGGACTGCTTTTCTGCCATTAAAAAACTGTATCATAGAAAACTATTTTAAAATATAGAAATATGTTCGCAAGACGTTGTTAAATGAAAAAAAGTTGCAAAAAGATTGATCACGTTTACAAAAAATATCATATTTATGTATAGACACAAGAGCCTAGAATAGGAGATCCCAAAATGCTAACAATATGGTTGGTATTCTTCTAGTTTTTTGGCTAATTCAAAAAATAGTTTTTAAAGCAAGGAATTTTGGGGGAATTCCCTGGCAGTCCAGTGATTAGGGCTTTGTGTTTCCACCGCGCGGGGCGCGGGTTCAATCTCTGGTTGGGGAACTAAGATCCCGTATGCCATGTGGTGTGGTCCAAAAAAATAAGAAATGAAACAAGGAATTCTTGAACTTTCCTAAAAGTAATTATTTCCAAAGACAATCCTAATTTTCTAAGCTTGCAGCTTAAATGTTACTGCCTCTGTGAAGCCTTTTCCAGCCCTTTTATGCAATAATTTGTCATGCCTTGCTCTGATTTCCCCATGATCTTTTATCTTCAGATAAAAGAAAGCTCAGCAATCTGTCCATCTAGAGACCAAGTTATTCCAAGAACTAGGCCTAATGAAAGTTTGTCTTGACCGCTAGCCTGGAAGGAGCGGTGGGAACTCCTCTCCATCAAGCCTGGGTCCTGCCTGCCTCCAGGGTGGACCCAGAGTGGAGTGAGGACGGACACACGTGGGAGTGAAGGAGCTGCACGCGGTCGCTGGCCTCCAGCAGCTTGTGCTCCGCCAGCTTGCGGGTGCGCTCCGTCCGTGCCAGGGCCACCTTCCTCTCCTCCGGCTCCTCCAGCAAGAGGCCATTCCTGCGCTCCACGAGGGCCAGCTGCTCCTTGTGGTACTCGCTGCTCCTCAGGGTGTCATCCAGATGCAACTGGGAGTCGTTCACGAGAAACCAGTGGTGAGACCGGAGCCCAGGGCAGGCTGAGGTCCCGCCAGGTCCTCCAGGGGCCGTGCACTCACCTTGAGCTGGCTCTGGACTGAGCACAGGTATTTCTGGGTCTCTGCCACCTGGCGGTTGGAGTGGCCCAGCTGAATCTCCATCTCACTGAGGTCTCTCTCCATCTTCTTCTTCAGCCTCAGAGCAACATTCCGGCTCCAGATCTCAGCATCCAGCACGCTTTGCATGGCTTTTGTTGCCCGCTGGCTGTTTCTTTTCAGCTGCTCGATTTCTTCTTCCTTCTCAGTGATCTTGCGGTGAAGCTCAGATTTCAGCTGGTTCAACTCTAGCTGGACACGCAAAATCTTGCCCTCTTCATGCTTCAAGGAACCCTGATAAAAGTAAAGGAGTGATTGGGATTGCCGGGGGCAGCCACCTTCTTGAATGAGGTTTTTCATCCCCATTAGGATAAAAAGGGTATTATTAGGCTCATTTTACAAATAAATAGAACAGTACTCAAAAAGATCAAACAGTTTGCTCCCAAATTGTTACTAGTAATGAAACTAGAATTGAAGCTTTGTTGTTAACAATCTTATGTCTTGAGAAGGACAGAGCATCGTTTTCAATTAATAAAAATTTTGATTACTGTGTCTTTTTAAATAGTGACCATAAGTCAGGAGCCAACCTCTGCTCAAAAAAGACAGAGAAAGACAGAGGAATTGCTCTCCTGTTATCCTGCATAGTGCAAATTTCCCTAGACCCTCTTAAGCATCCGCCCCTCACTGGCCACAGCTGGTGATAGCATCAGGATCCTGCACTCTTTGGACCACACAGAATTCCCAGCAGCCAAAGATGACCTTGTATAACTCTCTGTTAAAACTAAGGGATTCTGAGCTGGCTCTCAGGATGTTTGGTGATTGAGTTCTTGCTTTCTGAGAGGAAGACGTTGAGGACATAATGAACAAGTTTATTTATTCAATAGGAGAAATACGATGGACTAGAGAACACTCATGAGGCGAGGCAGCAGAGAGCAGCTGGTCCCCCCCAGGGTGGGGGTGGGGCTGGATTCTTCCCATTGGAGCCCCAGTGCCTCCTGCAGGAAGGGCCCCTGGGGGTGGTCTAGTCCCCTTCCTCAGCGCCCCGCCCTCCTTCACTTCTCAGACAAGTGCCTCCACCTCTTCCAGGGCAGCCTGGAGGTCTGACTTTTCTTGCTGCACTCGCTTCCTGGTCTTCTCCAATTCCTGAAGATTCTTGCTCATTTCCGCAATCTGCATGGTTAAGTCGGAAATCTCTTCTGCAAAGCACAGGCTTGATTTAGGCTGTTTTCACAGGCTCTGTCTGATAGCACCGGCATTTGCCAGGGAATTTGGGGATTGGTGATTCATTCATGACCTTCATATAGGAGAGGACAAAGACAGGGAAACCTTTCGGGGGAGGTGTCGACAAGACACAGGTGTGTGGCCTCACCTGAAGATGCAGAGGGAGGAACAACAGAACACCTGTATGACCCTGAACCTTCACACGGTACACAAAAGGGTCACAGAGAGGACCGGGGGAGACTACTGTGGAGAAAACACATAGAATCATGGTCTCAGAAATAGAAGGGGCTTTAGAGGGCATTGGGTCTGGTCTAGTTTTGTAGGACAGCGGTCTGAGATCCTAAGGGATCTAGTGACAGGATCAAGGACACAAAGCCATGTAGAGACAGAATCCATGGAAGATATGTTCTGTAGAAGAGCACGGAGCTTAGCAGCCCAGCGAACCCTCTGTTCTCGAGAACAAGGCTTGACTGTGACTATGCCTTACATTGGGGAAGTTTGGGTCCCAGGGTAAAGTGAATAGATGTGAGGATTTTGTGGGGAATCGGGAAGGAGGAGGCTGTGGCCAAATGGGGGAGTGGTGGCCAGAAGAGAAGGGGGGCTGTCACACCCCTGTGACGGGAAGACAGCTGGGGGCTGTGACATACCTGTGATGGGGAGACAGTTGGGGGCAGTCACATACCTGTGATGTAGAGACGACTGGGGGCTGTCACATACCTGTGATGGGGAGAGAGTTGGGGGCTGTCAGGCACCTGTGGTGCAGAGACAGCTGGGGGCTGTCACATACCTGTGATTGGGAGACAGCTGGGGGCTGTGACTCACCGGTGATGGGGAGAGAGATGGGGACTGCCACCTACCTGTGATGGGGAGAGAGCTGGGGGCTGTCACGCACCTGTGATGTGGAGACAGCTTGGGGTTGTCACATACCAGTGATGGGTAGAGAGCTGAGGGCTGTCAACCAGATGAGAAGGGGAGAGGGCTGGGGGCTGTCACACACCTGTGATATGGAGACAGGTGGGGACGGTCACACACCTGTGATGTGGAGACAGCTGGGGGCTGTCACATACCTGTGATGGGGAGAAAGTTGGGGGCTGACACATACCTGTGATGGGGAGAAAGTTGGGGGCTGTCAGGCACCTGTGATGGGGAGAGACCTGGGGGCTGTCACATACCTGTGATGCGGAGACAGCTGGTGTCTTTCAGATACCTGTGAAGTGGAGACAGTTGGGGGCTGACACATACCTGTGATGGGGAGAAAGTTGGGGGCTGTCAGGCACCTGTGACGAGGAGAGAGCTGAGGGCTGTCACATACCTGTGATGGGGAGAAAGCAGGGGGCTGTCACTCACTTGTGATAGGGAGAGACCTGGGGGCAGTCGCACACCTGTGATGGGAGAGAGCAGGGGGCTGTCACTCACCTCTGATGGGAAGAGAGCTAGTGGTTGTCACATACCTGTGATGTGGAGACAATGGGGGCTGTCACATACCTGTGATGGGGAGAAAGTTGGGGGCTGTCAGGCTCCTGTGATGCGGAGACAGCTGGGGGCTGTCAGGTACCTGTGATGGGGAGAGACCTGGTTGTTGTCACTCACCTGTGATGTGGAGAGAGCAGGGGGCTGTCACACACCTGTGATGGGGAGAGAGATGGGGACTGTCACATACCTGAGTCCCTGAGACAGTTGGGGGTTGTCACATACCTGTGATGGGGAGAGAGCTGGAGGCTGCCACTCACCTGTGATGGGGAGGGAACTGGGGGCTGTCACTCACCTGTAATGGGGAGAGAGAGGGGGTCTCTCACTCACCAGGGATGGGGAGAGAGCTGGGTGCTGTCACCCACCTGTGAATGGAAGAGAGCTGGGCATTGTCACGCACCTGTGATATGGAGACAACTGGGGAAGGTCACACACCTGTGATGGGGAGAGAGCTTGGGGTTGTCACATAACAGTTATGTGGAGAGAGCTGGGGGCTGTCACCTATAATGGGGAGACAGCTGGGGGCTGTCATATACCTGTGATGTGGAGACAGCTGGGGCCTGTCATATACCTGTGATGGGGAGACAGCTGGGGGCTGTCACTCACCTGTGATGGGGAGAGAGCTGTGGGCTGTCACATACCTGTGAGGCGGAGACAGCTGGGGGTTTTCACAAACCTGTGATAGGGAGAGAGTTGGGGCCTGTCTGGCACCTGTGATGCGGAGACCGCTGGGGGCTGTCACATACCTGTGATGGGGAGAGAGCTGGAGCCTGTGAGACACCTGTGATGAGGAGAGATTTTGGGGCTGTCACTCACCTGTGATGGGGAGAGAGCTGGCGTCTGTCACACACTTGTGATGGGGAGAGAGATGGGGACTGTCACATACCTGTGATGTGGAGACAGCTGGGCGCTGTCACATACCTGTAATGTGAAGAGAGCTGGGGGCTGTCACTCATCTGTAATGGGGAGAGAGATGGGAGCTGTCACACACCTGTGTTGCGGAGAGAGCTGGGGACTGTCACTCACCTGTAATGGGGAAAGAGCTGGGGTCTGTCACTCACCTGTGATGGGGAGGGAGCTGGGGACTGTCCCATACCTGTGATTGGGAGAGTGATGGGGACTGTCACATACCTGTGATGCTGAGGCAGCTGGGGCTGTCACATACCTGTGATGTGGAGAGAGCTGGGGGCTGTTATTCACCTGTGATGGGAAGAGAGCTGGGGGCTGTCAATCACCTGTGATGTGGAGAGAGCTGGAGACTGTCAAACACCTATGATGGGGAGAGAGCTGGGGGCTGTCACATACCTGTGATGGGGAGAGAGCTGGGGTCTGTCATTCACCTGTGATCGGGAGAGGACTTGTTTCTGTCACCCACCTGTGAAGGGGAGAGACCTGGGGGCTTTCACGCACCTGTGATATGGAGACAGCTGGGGACGGTCACACACCTGTGATGGAGAGAGAGCTTGGCGCTGTCAAATACCTGTGATGTGGAGACAGCTGGGGGCTATCATATACCTGTAATGGGGAGAGAGCTGAGGGCAGTAACATACCTGTGATGTGGAGACAGCTGGGGGCTGTCACATACCTATGATCGGGAGAGAGTTGGGGGCTGTCAGGCACCTGTGATGAAGAGAGAGCTTGGGACTATCACATACTTGTGATGGAGAGACATCTGGGTGCCGTCACTCACCTGTGATGGGGAGAAAGCTGGGGGTTGTCACACACATGTAATGGGGAGAGAGATGGGGACTGTCACATACCTGTGATGATGAGACAGCTGTGTGCTGTCACATAGCTGTGATGCGGAGAGAGCTGGGAGCTGTCACACACCTGTGCAGGGGAGAGATCTGGGGGTGTCACACACCTGTGATGGGGAGAGGGATGGGGGCTGTGAAACACCTGTGATGGTAAGAGAGCTGGAGGCTGTCATATACCTGTGATGGGGAACACCTGGAGGCTGTCACTCACCTGTGATGGGGAGAAAGCTGGGGTCTGTCACATACGTGAGATGTGGAGACAGTTGAGTGCTGTCACATACCTGAGATAGGGAGAGAGCTGGGGGTTGTCACATACCTGTGATGGGGAGAGAGCTGGGGGTTGTCACATACCTGAGATGGGGAGAGTTGGGGCCTGTCAGGCACATGTGATGCGGAGACAGCTGTGGGCTGTCACATACCTGTGATGCGTAGAGAATTGAGGGCTGTCCAGCACTTGTGATGCGAAAAAATCAGGGGGCCGTCACATACCTGTAATGTGGAGACATGTGGGGGCTATCACATACTTGTTATGGGGAGAGAGTTGAGGGATGTCAGGCACCTGAGATGCGGGGACAGCTGGGGGCTGTCATATACCTGTGATGGGGAGAGAGCTGGGGGTTTACAATCACCTGAAATGGGGAGAGAGCTGGGGTCTGTCACACACCTGTAATGGGGAAAGCGATGGGGACTCTCAAACTCCTGTGATGGGGAGAGACCTTGGGGCTGTCAGATACCTGTGATGCGGAGACAGCTGGTGTCTTTCACATACCTGTGATGTGGAGATAGCTGGGGGTTGACACATACCTGTGATGGGAAGAAAGTTGGTGGCTGTCACACACCTGTGAATGGGAGAGAGCTGGGCGTTGTCACTCACCTGAGATATGGAGACACCTGGGGACGGTCACACACCTGTGATGGAGAGAGAGCTGGGGTCTGTCACCAACTTGTGAAGGGCAGAGAGCTGGGGGCTTTCACACACCTGTGATATGGAGACAGCTGGGGGCTGTCACATACCTGTGATGCGGAGACAGCTATTTGCTGTCTCATACTTGTGATGTGGAGACACCTTGGGGCTGTCACATACCTGTGATGGGGAGAGAGCTAGGGGCTGTCACTCACCTGTGATGGGGAGAGAGATGTGGGCTGTCACACACCTGTGATGGGGAGAGAGATGGGAACTGTCAAACACCAGTGATGGGAAGAGAGGTGGGGGCTGACAAATACCTGTGATGTGGAGACTGCTGGGGCCTTTCACATACATGTGATGGGGACAGAGTTGGGGGCTCTCAGGCACCTGTGATGAAGAGACAGCTGGGAGCTGTCACAAACCTGTGATGGGGAGAGAACTGGGTGCTGTCACTCACCTGTGATGGGGAGAGAGCTGGGGGCTGTCACTCACCTGTAATGAGGAGAGAGATGGGGGCTGCCTCTCACCTGTGATAGGGAGAGAGCTGGGGGCTGTCACCCACCTGTGAACGGGAGAGAGCTGAGCGTTGTCACTCACCTGTGATATGGAGACAGCTGGGGACGGTCAAACACCTATGATGGGGAGAGAGCTTGGGGTTGTCACATACCTGTGATATGGAGAGAGCTGTGGTCTATCACATACCTATAATGGGGAGACAGTTGGGGTCTGTGACATACCTGTGATGGGGAGAGAGTTGGAGGCTGTCACGCACCTGTGAGGCGGAGACAGCTGTGGATTGTCACATACCTATCATGGGGAGAGAGCTGGGGCAGTCTCTCCCCTGTGATGGGGAGAGAGCTGGGGGCTGTCACATACCTGTGATTCGGAGAGAGCTGGTGGCTGTCACATACCTGTGATGTGGAGTCAGGTGGCGGCTGTAACATTCCAGTGATGGGGAGAGAGCTGGGGGCTTTTACTCACCCTGTGGTTGGAAGAGAGATGGGGGCTGTCATTCACCTGTGATGGGGAGAGAGCTGGGGTCTGTCACATATCTGTGATGGGGACAGAGCTGGGGGCTGTCACATACCTGGAATGGGGAGAGAGTTAGGGATTGTCACATAGTTGTAATGCTGAGACAGCTGAGGGATGTCACACACTGGTGATGGGGGGAGAGATGGGGGCTGTCACTCACCTGTAATGGGGAGAGAGCTGTGGGCTGTCACACACCTGTGATGGGGAGAGAGATGGGGGCTGTCACATACCTGTGATTGGCAGAGAGTTGGGGGCTGTCGATCACCAGTGATGCGGAGTCAGCTGCGGGCTCTCACATACCTGTGATCTGGAGAGAGTTGTGGGCTTTCATTAACCTGTTATAGAGAGAGAGCTCGGGTCTCTCACACACCTGTAATGGGGAGATAGCAGGGGGCTGTCTCTCACCTGTGATGGGGAGAGAGCTGTGGCATGTCGCTCACCTGTGATGGGGAGAGAGCTGGGGGCTGTCACACACCTGGAAGGGGAGAGAGATGGGGACTGTCAAACACCTGTGATGGGGAGAGAGCTGGGACTCACACATACTTGTGATGCGGAGACATGTAGTGGCTGTCACATACCTGTGATGTGGAGATACTGGTGTCTGTCACATACCTGTGATGGGGAGAGTGTTGGGGGCTGTCAGGCACCTATGATGTGGAGACACCTGGTGGCTGTCACATACCTGTGATGGGGAAAGAACTGAGGGCTTACAATGACCTGTGATGGGGAGAGAGCTGGGATCTCTTACTCACCTGAAATGGGGAGAGAGCTGGGGTCTGTCACACACCTGTGATGGGGAAAGAGATGGGGACTGTCAAACACCTGTGATGGGGAGAGACCTGGGGTCTGTAAGATACCTGTGATGCAGAGACTACTGGTGTCTTTCACATACCTGTGATGTAGAGACGACTGGGGATTGACACATACCTGTGATGGGGAGAAAGCTGGGACCTATCACTCACCTGTGATGGGGAGAGAGCTGGGGTCTGTCGCACACCAGTGATGGGGAGAGAGCTGGGGGTTGTCACTCACCTGTGATGGGGAGAGAGCTGGGGCTCACACATACCTGTGATGCGTAGACAGCTAGTGGTTGTCACATACCTGTGATGTGGAGACAATGGGCGTTCTGACATACCTATGATGGGGAGAGAGGTGGGGGCTGTTAGGCTCCTGTGATGTGGAGACAGCTGGGGGCTCTCAAATACCTGTGATGGGGAGAGAGCTGGGAGCTGTCACTCACCTGTGATGGGGAGAGAGCTGGTGGCTGTCACACACCTGTGAATGGGAGAGAGCTGGGCATTGTCACTCACCTGTGATATGGAGACACCTGGGGACGGTCACACACCTGTGATGGGGAGAGAGCTGGTAGCTGTCACTCACTTGTGATGGGGAGAGAGATGGGGGCTGTCACATACATGTGTTGGAGCGATACATAGGGGCTGTCACCCACCTGTGAAAGGGAGAGAGCTGGGGGCTTTCACGCACCTGTTATATGGAGACAGCTGGGGATGGTCACACACCTGTGATCGGGAGAGCGCTGGGGGCTGTCACTCACTTGTGATGAGGAGAGAGCTGGGGGCTCACACATACCTATGATACAGAGACAGCTAGTGGTTGTTACATCCCTTTGATGTGGAGACAATGGCGGTTGTGACATACCTGTGATAGGTAGAGAGTTGGGGGCTGTTAGGCTCCTGTGATGCGGAGACAGATGGGGGCTCTCAGATACCTGTGATGGGGAGAGAGCTGGGATTTCTTACTCACCTGAAATGGGGAGAGAGCTGGGGCCTGTCACACACCTCTGATGGGGAAAATGATGGGGACTGTCAGATACCTGTGATGCGGAGACAGCTGGTGTCTTTCACATACCTGTGATGCGGAGAGAGCTGTGGGCTGTCTCATACCTGTGATGGGGAGAGAGCTGGGGGCCGTCACTCACCAGTGATGGAGAAAAAGCTGGGGGATATCACACACCTGTGATGGGGAGAGAGCTTGGGATTGTCACGCACCTGTGATGGGGAGAGAGATGGGGATTGTAACTTACTTGTAATTCTAAGACAGCTGGGGTCTGTCACACTGCTGTGATTGGGAGAGAGCTGGGGGCTGTCACTCACCGGGGATGGGGAGATAGCTGGGGGATGTCACACACCTGTGAATTGAAGGGAGCTTGGGGCTGTCACTCACTCGTGAAGGGGAAAGAGATGGGGACTGGCAAACACTTCTGATGGGGAGAGTGCTGGGGCCAGTCACATACCTGTGATGCGGAGTCAGGTAGTTGCTGTCACATACTTGTGATGTGGAGACAGCTGGGGGTGTCACAAACCTGTGATGGGGAGAGAGCTGGGGGGATCACTCACCTGTGATGGAGAGAGAGCTGGGGGCTTCACACACCTGTGATGGGTAGAGAGCTGGGGGCTGTAACTCACCTGTGATGGGGAGAGAGCTGGTGTGTTTCACATACCTGTGATGTGGAGACAGCTCGGGGTTGACACATACCTGTGATGGGGAGAAAGTTGGGGGCTGTCAGGCTCCTGTGATGCGGAATCAGCTGGGGGCTGTCACATACCTGTGATGGGGAGAAAGCTGGGGCCTATCACTCACCTCTGATGCGGAGAGAGCTGGGCATGTCGCACACCTGTGATGGGGAGAGAGCTGGGGGTTGTCACTCCCCTATGATGGGGAGAGAGCTGGGGCTCACACATACCTGTGATGTGTAGACAGCTAGTGGTTGTCACATACCTGTGATGTGGAGACAATGGGCGTTCTGACATAACTATGATGGGGAGAGAGTTGGGGGCTGTTAGGCTCCTTTGATGCGGAGATAGCTAGGGGCTCTCAGACACTGTGATGGGGAGAGAGCTGGGTGCTGTCACTCACCTGTGATGGGGCGAGAGCTGGTTGCTGTCACACACCTGTGAATGGGAGAGAGCTGGGCATTGTCACTCACCTGTGATATGGAGACACATGGGGATGGTCACACACCTGTGATAGAGAGAGAGCTGGGGGCTGTCACTCACTTGTGATGGGGAGAGAGATGGGGGCTGTCACATACATGTGTTGGAGCGATAGCTAGGGGCCGTCACCCACCTGTGAAAGGGAGAGAGCTGGGGGCTTTCACGCACCTGTGATATGGAGACGGCTGGGGACGGTCACACACCTGTGATGGGGAGAGAGCTGGGGGCTGTCACTCACTTGTGATGGGGAGAGAGATGGGGGCTGTGAATCAACTGTGATGGGGCGAGAGCTGGGGGATGTCACCCACCTGTGATATGGAGACAGCTGGGGATGGCAACACACCTGTGATGAGGAGAGAGCTTGGTGTTGTCACATACCTATGATGTGGCGACAGCTGGGGGTTCTCACATACCTGTGATGAGGAGAGACTTGGGGTTTGTCAGGCACCTGTGATGCGGAGACCTCTGGGGGCTGTCACATACCTGTTATGGGGAGAGATCTGGGGGCTGTATCTCACCGGTGATTGGGAGAGAGCTGGGGGATGTCACACACCTGTGATGGGGAGAGAGATGGGGATTGTCACTTACTTGTAATTCTAAGACAGCTGGGGGCTGTCACACTGCTGTGATTGGGAGAGAGCTGGGGGCTGTCTCTCACCGGGGATGGGGAGAGAGCTGTGGGATGTCACACACCTGTGATGGAAAGGGAGCTTGGGGCTCTCACTCACTTGTGAAGGGGAAAGAGATGGGGACTGTCAAACACTTCTGATGGTGAGAGTGCTGGGGCAAGTCACATACATGTCATGCGGAGTCAGGTAGTTGCTGTCACATACTTGTGATGTGGAGACAGCTGGGGGCTGTCACATACCTGTGATGCAGATAGAGCTGGTGGCTGTCACATACCTGTGATGTGGAGACAGCTTGCGGCTGTAACATACCTGTGATGGGGAGAGAGTTGGGAGCTGTCAGGCACCTTTGATGCGGAGACAGCTGGGGGCTGTCACATACTTGTGATGGGGAGACAGCCGCGGGCCGTCACTCACCTGTGATGGGGAGAGTGCTGGGGGCTGTCACACACCTGTGATGGGGAGAGAGATGGGGACTGTCACATACCTGTGAGGCGGAGACAGCTGGGGGTTGTCACACACCTGTGATGGGGAGAGAGTTGGGTCCTGTCAGGCACTTGTGATGCGGAGAGAGCTGGGGACTGTCACATACCTGTGATGTGGAGACAGCTGGGGCCTGTCATATACCTGTGATGGGGAGAGAGCTGGGGGCTATCACTCACCTGTGATGGGGAAAGAGCTGGGGGCTGTCACACACCTGTGATGCGGAGAGAGCTGGGGATTGTCACATACTTGTAATGCTGAGACAGCTGGGGACTCTCAAACACCTCTGATGGGGAGAGAGCTTGGGGTTGCCCCATACCTGTGATGTGGAGACAGCTGGGGGCTGTCACATACATAAATGGGGAGACAACTGGGGGCAGTCACATACCTGTGATGTGGAGACAGCTGGGGCCTGTCAAATACTTGTGATGAGGAGAGAGTTGGGGGCTGTCACATACTTGTGATGCAGAGAGAGCTGGGAGCTGTCACACACCTGTGATGGGGAGAGAGTTGGGGATTGTCACATATTTGTAATGCTGAGACAGCTGGGGGCTGTCACACACCGGTGATGGGGGTAGAGCTGGGGGCTGTCACTCACCGGTGATGGAGAGAGAGATGGGGACTGTCACATACCTGTTATGCTGAGACAGCTGGGGGCTGTCACATACCTGTGATGGGGAGAGAGCTGGGGGCTGTCACATACCTGTGATGTGGAGACAGGTGGGGGCTGTCACATACCTGTGATGGGGAGAGAGCTGGGGGCTGTCTCTCACCTGTGATGGGGAGAGAGCTGGGGGCTGTCATCCACCTGTGAAGGGGAGAGAGCAGGGCGTTGTCACTCACCTGTGATATGAAGACAGCTGGGGACGGTCAAACACCTATGATGGGGAGAGAGCTTGGGTTTGTCACATACCTGTGATATAGAGACAGCTGTGGTCTATCACATACCTATAATGGGGAGACAGCTGGGGGCTGTGACATACCTGTGATGGGGAGAGAGTAGGCGGCTGTCACGCACCTGTGATATAGAGACAGCTGGGGACGGTCACACAACTGTGATGGGGTGAGAGCTGGTGGCTGTCACTCACTTGTGATGGGAAAAGAGCTGGGGCTTTCTTGCACCTGTGATATGGAGACAGCTGGGGATGGTCACACACCTGTGACGAGGAGAGAGCTTGGCGTTGTCACATACCTGTGATGTGGAGACAGCTGGGGGCTGTCACATACCTGTGATGGGGCGAGACTTGGGGTTTGTCATGCACCTGTGATGCGGAGACAGCTGGGGGCTGTCACATACCTGTGATGGGGAGAGAGCTGGGGGCTGTAACTCACCGGTGATGGGGAGAGAGCTGTGGGATGTCACACACCTGTGATGGGGAGAGAGCTTGGGGTTGTCACACACATGTGATGGGGAGAGAGATGGGGATTGTCACTTACTTGTAATGCTAAGACAGATGGGGGCTGTCACACTGCTGTGATTGGGGGACACCTGGGGGCTGTCACTCACCGGGGATGGGGAGAGAGCTGGGTGCTCACACATACCTATGATGCAGAGACAGCTAGTGTTTGTCACATCCCTGTGATGTGGAGACAATGGGGGTTGTGACATACCTGTGATGGGGAGAGAGTTGGGGGCTGTTAGGATCCTGTGATGCGGAGAAAGATGGGGTCTCTCATATACCTGTGATGAGGAGAGAGCTGGGATCTCTTGTTCACTTGAAATGGGGAGAGAGCTGGGGTCTGTCACACACCTGTGATGGGGAAAGAGATGGGGACTGTCAAACACCTGTGATGGGGAGACACCTGTAGGCTGTCAGATACCTGTGATGCGGAGACAGCTGGTGTGTTTCACATACCTGTGATGTGGAGACAGCTGGGGGTTGACACATACCTGTGAAGGGGAGAAAGTTGGGGGCTGTCAGGCTCCTGTGATGCGGAATCAGGTGGGCGCTGTCACGTTCCTGTGATGGGGCGAAAGCTGGGGTCTATCACTCACCTGTGATGGGGAGAGAGCTGGGATCTGTCGCACACCTGTGATGGGGAGAGAGCTGGGGCTCACACATACCTGTGATGCGTAGACACCTATTGGTTGTCACATACCTGTGATGTGGAGACAATGGGCGTTGTGACATAACTGTGATGGGGAAAGAGTTGGGGGCTGTTAGGCTCCTGTGATGCGGAGACAGCTCGGGGCTCTCAGATACCTGTGATGGGGAGAGAGCTGGGGGCTGTCACTCACCTGTGATGGGGAGAGAGCTGGTGGCTGTCACACACCTGTGAATGGGAGAGAGCTGGGCATTGTCACTCACCTGTGATTTGGAGACACCTGGGGACGGTCACACACCTGTGATGGGGAGAGAGCTGGGGGCTGTCACTCACTTGTGATGGGGAGAGAGATGGGGGCTGTCACATACATGTTGTGGAGCGATAGCTAGGGGCCGTCACCCACCTGTGAAAGGGAGAGAGCTGGGGGCTTTCACGCACCTGTGATATGGAGACAGTTGGGGTCATTCACACACCTGTGATGGGGAGAGAGCTGGGGGCTGTCACTCACTTGTGATGGGGAGAGAGATGGGGGCTGTGAATCAACTGTGATGGGGCGAGAGCTGGGGGCTGTCACCCACCTGTGAAGGGGAAAGAGCTGGGGGCTTTCACGCACCTGTAATATGGAGACAGCTGGGGATGGTCACACACCTGTGATGAGGAGAGAGCTTGGCGTTGTCACATACCTATGATGTGGCGACAGCTGGGGGTTCTCACATACCTTGATGGGGAGAGACTTGGGGTTTGTCAGGCACCTCTGATGCGGGAACAGCTGGGGGCTGTCACATACCAGTGATGGGGAGAGAGCTGGGGGATGTAACTCACTGGTGATGGGGAGAGAGATGGGGGATGTCACACACCTGTGATGGGGAGAGACCTTGGGGTTGTCACACACCTGTGATGGGGAGAGAGATGGGGATTGTCACTTAATTGTAATTCTAAGAGAGCTGGGGGCTGTCACACTGCTGTGATTGGGAGAGAGCTGGGGGCTGTCACTCACCGGGGATGGGGAGAGAGCTGGGGGCTGTCACTCACCGGTGATGGGGAGAGAGATGGGGACTGTCACATACCTGTTATGCTGAGACAGCTGGGGGCTGTCACATACCTGTGATGGGGAGAGAGCTGAGGGCTGTCACTCACCTGTGTTCAGGAGAGAGCTTGGGGCTGTCACCCACCTGTGATATTGAGACAACTGGGGACGGTCACACACCTGTGATGGGGAGAGAGCTTGGCTTTGTCACATACCTGTGATGTGGAGACTGCTGGGGGCTATCATATACTTGTAATTGGGAGAGGGCTGGGGGCCGTCACTCACCTGTGATGGGGAGACAGCTTCTGGCTGTCACACACCTGTGATGGGGAGAGAGATGGGGACTGTCACATACCTGTGATGCTGTTACAGCTGGGGGCTGTCACATACTTGTGATGGGGAGAGAGCTAAGGGCTGTTACTCACCTGAGATGGGAAGAGAGATGGGGTATGTCAATCACCTGTGATGGGGAGAGAGCTGGGGCTGTCACGCACCTGTGATATGGAGACAGCTGGGCTCGGTCACACACCTGTGATGGGGAGAGAGTTGGGATCTGCCAGGCACCTATTATGCGGTGACACCTGGGGTCTGTCAACTACCTCTGATGGGGAGAGAGCTGGGGGGTGTCACTCACCTGTGATGGGGAGAGAGCTTGGGGCTGTCACCCACCTGTGAAGGGAAGAGAGCTGGGCGTTGTCATGCACCTGTGATATGGAGATAGATGCGGACGGTCACACACCTGTGATGGAGGGAGAGCTGGGGGCTGTCACACACCTGTGATGGCGCGGGAGATGGGGCCTGTCAAACACCTGTGATGGGGAGAGAGCTGGGGGCTGTCACACACATGTGATGTGGAGAGAGCTGGGGGTGTCACTTACCTGTGATCGGGAGAGAGCTGGGGGCTGTCACACACCTGTGAAGGGGAAGGGATGGGGACTGTCACTCCCCTGTGATGGGGAGAGAGCTGGGGACTGACACACCTGTGATGGGGAGAGAGCTGGGGGCTGTCACTCACCTCTAATGGGGAGAGAGCTCGCGGCTATCACACACCTGTGATGGGGAAAGACATGCGGACTGTCAAACACCTGTGATGGGGAGAGACCTGGGGGCTGTCACATACCTGTGATGCGGAGACAGCTGGTGTCTTTCACATACCTGTGATGTGGAGACAGCTAAGGGCTAACACATACCTGTGATGGGGAGAAATTTGGGTACTTTCAGGCATCTGTGATATGGAGACAGCTGGGAGTTGTCACATACCTGTGATTGGGAGAAAGCTGGGGTCTGCCACTCACCTATGATGTGGAGAGAGCTGGTGGCTATCACACAGCTTTGATGGGGAGAGAGATGGGGACTGTCACATACCGGTGACACTGAGACAGCTGGGGGCTGTCACATAACTGTGACGGGTAGAGCTGGGGGCCGCCACTCACCTGTGATGGGGAGAGAGCTGGGGGCTGTCACTCACCGGTGATGGGGAGAGAGATGGGGGATGTCACACACCTGTGAAGGGGAAGGGATGGGGACTGTCACTCCCCTGTGATGGGGAGAGAGCTGGGGACTGACACACCTGTGATGGGGAGAGAACTGGGGGCTGTCACATACCTGTAATGTGGAGACAGCTAAGGGCTAACAAATACCTGTGATGGGGACAAAGTTGGGTGCTGTCAGGCATCTGTGATGTGGAGACAGCTGGGAGTTGTCACATACCTGTGATTGGGAGAAAGCTGGGGTCTGTCACTCACCTATGATGTGGAGAGAGCTGGGGGCTATCACACAGCTTTGATGGGGAGAGAGATGGGGACTGTCACATACCTGTGACGCTGAGACAGCTGGGGGCTGTCACATAACTGTGATATGGAGACAGCTGGGGCCTGTCAAATACTTGTGATGGGTAGAGAGTTGGGGCCTGCCACGCACCTGTGAGGCGGAAACAGCTGTGGTTTGTCACATGCGTATCATGGGGATAGCTGGTGTCTCTCACACACCTGTGATAGGGAGAGAGCTGGGGGCTGTCACACACCTGTGATGGGGAGAGAGCTGGGGGCTGTCACTCACTTATGATGTGGAGAGAGCTGGGGGCTATCACACAGCTTTGAAGGGGAGAGAGATGGGGACTGTCACATACCTGTGACGCTGAGACAGCTGGGGGCTGTCACATAACTGTGACGGGTGGAGCTGGGGGCCGCCACTCACCTGTGATGGGGAGAGAGCTGGGGGCTGTCACTCACCTGTAATGAGGAGAGAAATGGGGGCTGTCTCTCACCTGTGATGGGGAGAGAGCTGTGGGCTGTCACCCACCTGTGAAGGGGAGAGAGCTGGGCGTTGTCACTCACCTGTGATATGGAGACAGCTGGGGATGGTCAAACACCTATGATGGGGAGAGAGCTTGGGTTTGTCACATACCTGTGATATAGAGACAGCTGTGGTCTATCACATACCTATCATGGGGAGACAGCTGGGGGCTGTGACATACCTGTGATGTGGAGAGAGTAGGAGGCTGTCACGCACCTGTGATATAGAGACAGCTGGGGACGGTCACACAACTGTGATGGGGAGAGAGCTGGTGGCTGTCACTCACTTGTGATGGGGAGAGAGATGGGGGCTGTCAATCAACTGTGATGGGGCGAGAGCTGGGGGCTGTCACCCACCTGTGAAGGGGAAAGAGCTGGGGCTTTCTCGCACCTGTGATATGGAGACAGCTGGGGATGGTCACAAACCTGTGACGTGGAGAGAGCTTGGCGTTGTCACATACCTGTGATGTGGAGACAGCTGGGGGCTGTCACATACCTGTGATGGGGAGAGACTTGGGGTTTGTCAGGCACCTGTGATGCGGAGACAGCTGGGGGCTGTCACATACCTGTGATGGGGAGAGAGCTGGGGGCTGTTACTCATCGGTGATGGGGAGAGAGCTGTGGGATGTCACACACCTGTGATGGGGAGAGAGCTTGGGTTTGTCACGCACCTGTGATGGGGAGAGAGATTGGGATTGTCACTTACTTGTAATGCTAAGACAGCTGGGGGCTGTCACACTGCTGTGATTGGGAGAGAGCTGGGGGCTGTCACTCACCGGGGATGGGGAGAGAGCTGGGGCTAACACATACCTATGATGCAGAGACAGCTAGTGGTTGTCACATCCCTGTGATGTGGAGACAATGGGGGTTGTGGCATACCTGTGATGGGGAGTGAGTTGGGGTCTGTTAAGCTCCTATGATGCGGAGACACCTGGGGGATGTCACATACCTGTGATGGGGAGAGAGCTGCGGACTGTCAAACACCTATGATGGGGAGAGAGCTGGGGGCTGTCACTCACCTGTGATGTGGAGACTGCTGGTGGCTGTCACATACCTGTGATGGGGAGAGAGCTGGAGGCTGTCACTCACCTGTGGTGGGGAAAGAGCTGGGGGCTGTCACACACCTGTGATGGGGAGAGAGTTGGGGATTGTCACATACTTGTAATGCTGAGACAGCTGGGGGCTGTCACACATCGGTGATGGGGGTAGAGCTGGGGGCTGTCACTAACCGGTGATGGGGAGAGTGATGGGGACTGTCACATACCTATTATGCTGAGACAGCTGGGGGCTGTCACATACCTGTGATGGGGAGAGAGCTGGGGGCTGTCACTCACCTGTGATCAGGAGAGAGCTTGGGGCTGTCACCCACCTGTGAAGGGGAGAGAGCTTGGGGCTTTCATGCACCTGTGATATGGAGACAACTGGGGACGGTCACACACCTGTGATGGGGAGAGAGCTTGGCATTGTCACATACCTGTGGTGTGGAGACTGCTGGGGGCTATCATATACCTGTAATTGGGAGAGTGTTGGGGGCCGTCACTCACCTGTGATGGGGAGACAGCTTCTGGCTGTCACACACCTGTGATGGGGAGAGAGATGGGGACTGTCACATACCTGTGATGCTGTTACAGCTGGGGGCTGTCACATACGTGTGATGGGGAGAGAGCTGAGGGCTGTTACTCACCTAAGATGGGAAGAGAGATGGGGTATGTCGATCATCTGTGATGGGGAGAGAGCTGGGGGCTGTCACTCAACTGTCATGGGGAGAGAGATGGGGGCTGTCCCTCACCTGTGATGTGGAGAGAGCTGGGGGCTGTCACATTCCTGTGATGTTGAGACAGCAGGGGGCTGTCACATACCAGTGATGGGGAGAGAGCTCGGGACTGTCACGCACCTGTGATGCGGACACAGCTAGAGGCTGTCACATACCTGTGATGGGGAGAGAGTTGGGGGCTCTCAGGCACTTGTGATCCGGAGACAGCTGGGGGCTGTCACATACCTGTGATGGGGAGAGTGCTGGGGGCTGTCACTCACCTGTGATGGGTAGAGAGCTGGTGGCTGTCACATCCCTGTGATGTGGAGACAGGTGGCGGCTGTAACATACCTGTGATGGGAAGCGAGATGGGGGATGTCAATCACCTGTGATGGGGAGAGAGCTGGAGGCTGTCACATACCTGTGAAGGGGAGAGTGCTGGGGTCTGTCACGCAACTGTGATGGGGAGAGTGTGGGGGGCTGACATGTAACTGTGATGCGGTGACAGCTTTGGGCTGTCAAATATCTCTGATGGGGATAGTGCTGGGGGCTCTCACGCATGGGTGATGGGAAGAGAGCTCGGGGTTGTCACACACCTGTGATGGGGAGAGAGATGGGGACTGTCACTCACTTTTCAAGGCGAGAGAGCTGGGGCTTTCACACACGTGTGATGGGGAGAGAGATGGGGACTCTCAAACACCTGTGATGGGGAGAGAGCTGGGGGCTGTCACCCACGTGTGATGGGGAGAGAGCTGGGGGCTGTCACATACCTGTGATGGGGAGAGAGTTGAGGGCTGTCAGGCATCTGTGATGCAGAGACAGCGGGAGGCTCTCATATACCTGTGATGGGGAGAGAACTGGGGGCTGTCACACACCTGTGATGCGGAGAGAGCTGGGGGCTGTCCCTCACCTGTGATCGGGAGAGTGCTGAGGTCTGTCACACACCTGTGAAGGGGAGAGAGATGGGGACTGTCAAACACCTGTGATGGAGAGAGAGCTGGGGCTCACACATACTGGTGATGCGGAGAAAACTAGTGGCTGTCTCATACCTGTGATGTGCAGATACTGGGGTCTGTCACATACCTGTGATGGGGAGAGAGTTGGGGGCTGTCAGGCACCTGTCATGTGTAGACAAATTGGGGCTGTCAGAAACCTGTGATGGGGAGAGACCTGGGGGCTACAATCACCTGTGATGGGGAGAGAGCTGGGGGCTGTCTCACACCTGTGATGGGGCAAGAAATGGGGACAGTCAAACACCTGTGATGGGGAGAGGCCTGGGGGCTGTCACATACCTGTGAAGGGGGGAAAGTTGGGGGCTGTCAGGTACCTGTCATGTGGAGAGAGTTGGGGGCTGTCACATATCTGTGATGGGGAGAGAGTTGGGGGCTGTCAGGCACCTGTAATCCGGAGACAGCTGGGGGCTCTCCCATACCTGTGATTTGTTTAGGGCTGGGTGCTCTCACATACCTGTGATGGCGAGAGTGCTGGGGGCTGTCACGCACCTGTGATGGGAAGATAGATGGGGACTGTGAAACACCTGTGTTGGGGAGAGAGAAGGGGGCTGTCAGACACCTATGATTGGGAAAGGTGTTGGAGGCTGTCAGTCACCTGTGATGCGGATAAAGCGGGTGGCTGTTACATACCTGTGATGTGGAGACAGCTGGGGGCTGTCACTCACCTGTGATGGGGAGAGAGCTGGGTGCTGTTACCCACCTGTGATGGGGAGAGAGCTGGGGGCTGTCACACACTTGTGATGGGGAGACAGATGGGGGCTGTAACTTACCTTTAATGGCGAGAGAGCTGGAGGCTTTCACACACCTGTGATGTGGAGAGGGATGGGGACTGTCAAACATCTGTGATGGGGAGAGAGCTTGGGGCTGTCACATATCTGTGATGGGGAGAGAGATGGGGATTGTCAAACACCTGTGTTGCGGAGACAGCTGTGGCCTGTCACATACCTGTGATGTGGAGACAGGTGGGGGCTGTCACATACCTGTGATGAGGAGAGAGCTGGGGGCTGTCAGGCACCTGTGATGCGGAGAGAGCTGGCGGCTGTCACATACCTGTGATGGGGAGAGTGCTGGGGTCTGTCACTCACCCGTGAAGGGGGGAGTGCTGGGTGCTGTCACACACCTGTGATGGGGAGACAGATGGGAGCTGTAACTCACCTTTGATGACGAGGGAGCTGGGGGCTTTCACACACCTATGATGTGGAGAGGGATGGGGACTGTCAAACACCTGTGACGGAGAGAGAGCTTGGGCCTGTCACACATCTGTAATGGGGAGAGAGCTGGGGGCTGTTACACTCCTGTGATGGGGAGAGAGCTGGGGGCTGTCCCTCACCTGTGATCGGGAGAGAGCTGGGGGCTGTCACACACCTGTGAAGGGGAGAGAGATGGGGACTGTGAAACACCTGTGATGGAGAGAGAGCTGGGGCTCACACATACTGTTGATGCGGAGACAACTAGTGGCTGTCTCATACCTGTGATGTCCAATTACTGTGGTCTGTAACATACCTGTGATGGGGAGAGAGATGGGGGCTGTCAGGCACCTGTGATGCGGAGACAGCTGGGAGCTGTCACATACCTGTGATGGGGAGAGGGTTGGGGTCTCTCAGGCACCTGTGATGTGGAGACACCTGTGGTCTGTCACAAACCTGTGATGAGGAGAGAGCAGGGGGCTACAATCACCTGTGATGGGGAGAGAGCTGGGTTCTGTCACTCACCTGTGATTGCTAGAGAGCTGGGGGCTGTCACTCACCTGTGATCGGGGAGAGATGGTAGCTGTCACACACCTTTGATGGGGAGAAGCGGGGGTCTGTCACATACCTTTGATGCGGAGACTACTGGTGGCTGTCACATACCTGTGATGTGGAGACAGCTGGGGGCTGTCACATACCTGTGATGGGGAGAGAGTTGGGGGCTATCAGGCACCTATGATGCGGAGATAGCTGCGAGCTGACACATACCTGTGATGGGGAGAGTGCTGGGGGCTCTCACATACCTTAGATGGGGACAGAGCTGGGGGCTGTCACTCACCTGTGATGCGGAGACAGTTGGGGGCTGTCACATACCTGTGATGTGGAGACAGCTGGAGGCTGTCACATACCTGTGATGGGGAGAGTGTTGGGGGCTTTCATTCACCTGTGATGCAGAGACAGCTGGGGGCTGTCATATACCTCAGATGGGGAGAGAGCTGGGGGCTATCACTCACCTGTGACAGGGAGAGAGCTGGGGGCTCTCACACACCTGTTATGGGGGGAGAGATGAGTACTGTCACATACCTGTGATGGAGGGAGAAATGGGGACTGTCAAACACCTGTGATGGGGAGAGAGCTGGGGGTCACACATACCTGTGATGTGGAGACAGCTGGGGGCTCTCACATACCTGTGATGGGGAGAGAGTTGGGGACTGTCTCTCACCTGTGATTGGGAGAGAGCTGGGGGCGTCAGACACCTGTGATGAGTAGAGAGCTGTGGGCTGTCACTCACCTGTCATGGGGAGAGAGCTGGCGGCTGTCACACACCTCTGATGGGGAGCCAAATGGGGACCGTCAAACACCTGTGATGGGGAGAGAGCTGGGTCTGTCACATACCTTTGATGCGGAAAGTACTGGTGGCTGTTACATTCCTGTGCTGCGCAGACAGCTGCTGGCTGTCACATACCTGTGATGCGGAGACAGCCGGGGGCTGTCTCATACCTGTGATGGGGAGAGAGTTGGGGGCTGTCGGGCATCTGTGATGCGAAGACAGCTGGGGGCTGTCCCATACCTGTGATTGGGAGAGAGCTGGGGGCTGTCACTCACCTGTGATGGGGGGAGAGATGGGGAATGTCACATACCTGTAATAGCCAAAGCAGTCTTGAGGGGAAAAAACGGAGCTGGAGGAATCAGACTCCCTGACTTCAGACTATACTACAAAGCTACAGTAAGCAAGACAATATGGTACTGGTACAAAAACAGAAACATAGATCAATGGAACAAGATAAAAAGCCCAGAGATAAACCCACACACCTATGGTCAACTAATCTATGAAAAAGGAGGCAATGATATACAATGGAGAAAAGACAGTCTCTTCAATAAGTGGTGCTGGGAAAACTGGAAAGCTACATGTAAAAGAATGAAATTAGAATACTCTCTAACACCATACACAAAGGTAAACTCAAAATGGATTAGAGACCTAAATGTGAGAATGGAAACTATAAAACTCTTAGAGGAAAACATAGGAAGAACACTCTTTGACATAAATCACAGCAAGATCTTTTTTGATCCACCTCCTAGAGTAATGGAAATAAAAACAAAAATAAACAAATGGGACCTAATGAAACTTCAAAGCTTTTGCACAGCAAAGGAAACCATAAACAAGATGAAAAGACAACCCCCAGAATGGGAGAAAATATTTGCAAACGAATCAACGGACAAAGGATTAATCTCCAAAATATATAAACAGCTCATTCAGCTCAATATTAAAGAAACAAACACCCCAATCCAAAAATGGGCAGAAGACCTAAATAGACATTTCTCCAAAGAAGTCATACAGACGGCCACGAAGCACATGAAAAGATGCTCAACATCACTAATTATTAGAGAAATGCAAATCAAAACTACAATGAGGTATCACCTCACACCAGTTAGAATGGGCATCATCAGAAAATCTACAAACAACAAATGCTGGAGAGGGTGTGGAGAAAAGGGAACCCTCTTGCACTGTTGGTGGGAATGTAAATTGATACAGCCACTATGGAGAACAATATGGAGGTTCCTTAAAAAACTAAAATTAGAATTACCATATGACCCAGCAATCCCACTACTGGGCATATACCCAGAGAAAACCGTAATTCAAAAAGACACATGCATCCGAATGTTCACTGCAGCACTATTTACAATAGCCAGGTCATGGAAGCAACCTAAATGCCCATCAACAGACGAATGGATAAAGAAGTGTGGTACATATATACAATGGAATATTACTCAGCCAGAAAAAGGACCGAAAGTGAGTCATTGGTTGAGACGTGGATGGATCTAGAGACTGTCGTACAGAGTGAAGTAAGTCAGAAAGAGAAAAACAAATATCGTATATTAACGCATGTATGTGGAACCTAGAAAAATGGTACAGATGAGCCGGTTTGCAGGGCAGAATTTGAGACACAGATGTAGAGAATGGACATATGGACACCAAGGAGGGAAAACTGCGGTGGGGTGGGGATGGTGGTGTGCTGAATTGGGCGATTGGGATTGACATGTATACACTGATGTGTATAAAATTGATGCCTAATAAGAACCTGCAGTATAAACAAACAAACAAACAAAACAACTAATACTAAACTTTCATTGGGTTATTTGTATGGCAATATGTTAATATAAATGTTTCAGACATCACATGAAATTTCTAAAAATCTTATATGTTCTGGTATAATGTTATAAGTCATAATCCTAGTTATTACTTTAAAATGTATATCTCAGAAATAACTAATTTTCTTGTCAACTGCATTATTATGAACTTTCATCAGATCTTTAACTGTGGTCATTTTTAAGTCTTTTGTCATTTACAGACAGTTCTGGGTGTACTCTGATGCTTTTGCAAATATGTTCCTATAAAAGGGTTTCATCTTCAAGAAATTCATGGAAAAGACTCTGACAAGTACAGGTTTCTGGTAACTGACTGTACAGCTGAACTGAATGAATAAGCATTTTCAGAACTCTAATGAAAAACTGATGAACTCATAAAAGTGCTAACAAAAGATCAAGATGAACAAAAAAATTAATTACATGGGACTGAGTGAACAGATGAGGATGAGTATAATTTTTGTGACTTTCTGTCTGAATTAAAAAAAAAATCCCACAAGGACTCAGAGGCAAAGAATATACAAATCAATTTTCACTGCAAAGTAAAGGAGCTGTTACAGTGGAGGATTACTGGACTGAATGTCAATATTATGGCATAGTATGAGTGTGTTTCATGTTTGGTAATTGCAATCATTGTTGCTTTTGTTGTGGTCATTCATGTACGATGCTTGGTGTCAGTCTATTTATCTCTTGTAAAAATAAAATACAGTGTGTGTGTGTGAAAAAAAAACTGAGGTGTAATTGGCATATAACATTTTACTAGTTTCAGGTGTACAACATATTGATTCGATATTTGTATATATTTTGAGATGATCACCACAATAAGTCTGGTTAACCTCCGTCAACATACATGGTTACAATTGTTTTGTTCTTGTGATGGGACCTGTTTCAAATGCTTTACGTGTACTGGCTTATTTAATTCTCACAACAGCCCTCTAAGGCGGGTTAAATGAGTTAATATTTACAAAATGAGTCAACACTTTATAAGCGCTCACTCAATAAATAAATGAATTAATAACTAAGTGAATGCATAAAGAAAATGCCATTTTAATCCTCCTTTTATAGACCAGAAAGCTAAAGGACTCATCTGCGGTCCCTTGGGCAGTAATAGGTGGAGCTGGGATCTTTTCCTTGATCATCTAATTCCTCTGCTCTCCTGTAACATTGCTGAAGCAGGACCTTGACCTTGATGCCAGAAGCCCAGCCTTTGGGATTCAACAGCTTGGCTGGTGAGAGAGCTGCCTCATAGCCACCGTCTGTGTGATGGTTTGTTCTTTCCTTTGTGACAAATGGCCCTGAAACTCAGCCATATTTGTGAATCCAGGATTGGTGATGGTTAAACGTCTACTGTACCACATGGTGTTCTATGTCTATATACCTGGTCTCTGACTCTCAGTTTTCTCATTTATAAAATGTTGATGATTATGCTTATCTTGCAGTGAAGTGTTGTAAACAGTAGAGATAACATAATAATGGGACTGCATTAGGCTCAGAAAACAGTTGTTATTGATGCTGTTTTTATTATGGAACACCTAAACTGATTATTTGCCAAATATAGTGGCTCTTCACTTTGGGGGGAAATGTTTTTAAGAATTTTATGAAAGGTATGGATTTAATGTACCTATATATGTACATAATATTTTGGATATAATTTCATAGTAGGGATGCCAGATAAAATATGCCCAGGATGCCCAGTTGAATTTGAATTTCAGAGAAACAGTAAATGCTTTTTTTTTTTTTTAGTATAAGTATATCCCAAATATTGCATGGGTCATATTTATACTAAGAAATTTTTCATTGTCTCATCTGAAATTCGAATTTAATGGGGCATCTCGTGGTTTTAATTTGCCAAATCTGGCAGCCCTATTTCATAGACTGAGAAGTGATAAAGGCTCTCATGAGCCTGTCCTCAGGGAAACACACATGCACGTGCACACAGACACATGTACATACTCACGTGTGCACCCACACCCACACCCACAGAATTTTGCATACGTTTCAGGGAGTCCTGTTCTGATGGATTCTTACTCACCAGGAGTCTTGGTCTCATTGGGAATCAGACATCACACAAAGTGAGGATGAGTGCTCCTTGAATTGGCCATCAATTTGTTTAAATTTTCCTGAGACACAAACCAGAAGAAGCACATTAACCTTAGCAAACGCCGTTGCACTGGGCAGAAATACAACCGAATGTGGAAGCTGCCAAAAAACAAACCCTGAACACAGCGGACACGGTCTGGAAAGAGGAGCCCTTCTTCTTCCCGCCCTTCTTGCTCACCCCGGCGTCGCCTGGAGACAGACACAAGAGGATGTGTCCAGTGAGTCCTGAGGACACAGTGGTGGCCTTTCCTACCCACCTGCCCCACCAGTTTTATTGAGATGTAACTGACATATAACACTGTATATGTTTAAGGTGTACAACATAATGATTTGATATATGTATATATTGCAAAATGATCACAGCATTAGGTCTACTTAACATCTATCCCTTCACTTACAGTTTCTTTTTCTTGTGATGAGATTTTTTTTTTTTTAAGGCTGTGTTGGGTCTTCGTTTCTGTGCGAGGGCTTTCTCTAGTTGCGGCAAGTGGGGGCCACTCTTCATCGCGGCACGCGGGCCTCTCATTATCGCGGCCTCTCTTGTTGCCGAGCACAGGCTCCAGACGCGCAGGCTCAGGAGTTGTGGCTCACGGGCCCAGTTGCTCCGCGGCATGTGGGATCCTCCCAGACCAAGGCTCGAACCCGTGTCCCCTGCATTGGCAGGCAGACTCTCAACCACTGCACCACCAGGGAAGCCCTTGTGATGAGAGCTTTTAAGCTCTACTCTCTTAGCAACTTTCAAATATACAACACAGTGTAATTAACTACAGTTACCATGCTGTACTTAACAACCACGGAACTTATTTATGTCATAATTGGAAGTTTGTACCTTTTAACCCCTTTCACCCAGTTCTTCCACCTCTCACCCGCCACCTCTGGCAACCACAGATCTGATCTCTGTTGCTATGAGTTTGGTTTTTTAAGATTCCACATATACGTGAGATTATACAGGATCTGTCTTTCTGTGTCTGACTTATTTCACATAGCATAATGCCCTCAAGGTCCACTGTTGCCAATGGCAAGATTTCATTCTTTTCTATGGCTGAATAATATTCCATTATATATGACCTTTTCTTTATCCATTTATCCATCAGTGGACACTTAGATCGTTTCCATGTCTTGGCTATTCTAAATAATGCCACAATGAACGTGGGAGTATCTCTTTGGGATAGTAATTTCATTTCCTTTGGGTATATACCCAGAAGTGGAATTGCTGGATCATATGGTAGTTCTATTTTTAATTTTTAAAGGAATCTCTATACTGTTTTCTGTAGTGGCTGCACAAATTTACATCTCCACTAACAGTGCACCGTTTTGTCAGTGGTGGCCTTTCTAAACCGCTTCCTCCAAACCCTGAAGTGAAAGTTTGGTTTTCTTTTGACATAGGAGAGCTGAGGTTTTTTGGTTTGTTCATTTCCATATCATGATTCTTAAAATTCCTCTAAACTACTCAGATTTGGGAACACTGATTTTTATCATTTTGGGAACGGAGTGGGGTGGGATATGGGTGGCATTTAACTGGGAGTATAATTTAGACTCTCTGTATCCAAGGAGAATCTTTTCCTTTAGACATCAGACATGAAATCCAACTGAATAGTTGGCAAGATTGACATGTTCCTCTTGGTAAGTGTTGATAATTCCTAGTAGAAAGTTCAGATAGCCCAGTGAAAAGTAATGACTTGAACATAAAGTACTGCCACACTTGTTTAGCCAATTACAGGCAACAAGGTGATAGGAGACATTATGGCCTAGTGCAATGGTTCCAAACTTTAACATGCACCAGAATTACCTGGAGAGCTTGTTAAAACACAGATTTCTGGGCCTCACCCCCAGAGCTTCTGATTCAGTAGGTATGGGATGGGGCCTGAGAATATGCATTTCTAGCAAGTTCTTAGGCAATGCTCGTGGTGCATTCATCAGCTGATGGTGAATTCATCATTGTGGTCCAGGGACCACACTCTGAGAACTGCTGGTGTAGGGCCTTCTGACTCCAAGAGTGGTCCTTGAACATGTTGCATCAGCATCACCGAGGAGTTGTTAGACATTCAGAATCTCAGAACCACCCCGCATTACAAAACCAGAATCTGCACTTTAACAAGATCTCCAGGTGATTTCTAGGCATAGTAGAGTTGAGAAGTACTGGGCTTAAGGCAGGGGTCTCCAAACTTTAGTTATGTGTAGCAGTGTCGGGGTGTGACAAACAGTGTTTAATTAAATAAATGCTTTAGAACTCACTGCTTAGCGTGTGTGTGTGTGTGCATGTGCGTGTATGGTGTGTTTATGTATCTTTCTGCCTCTATCTCTCTGTCCACCCTCCCGCTCATCCCCCCCTGTCACTTCTTTCCAAACCATCCCCTTTCACAGACCTTCTCTTTATGTGTTTTCCTTGCTTAGAAGCTAGAAAATTTGGCTTAAAGTCCCGGCACTGAACTTGGTCAAACCACTTAACTTCTTTGGGCCATTAATCTCACTTAAAATGAAGAAGCAAGCCTAGCTCATTTCTAAGGCCCCTGCAGGTTGTGTGACTTTTCTGGTTCCTTTTCCTCATCTGCATTTGCTTTTCCTGTTCCCTCTGGACCTCTTCCCGTATCCTTCCTGACCCTCTACTTCTTTTCCCCACAACTCTTCCCCTTCTCCCTTTCTTTCTCTGCTTTTTCTTTTCCATACATTCTTCTGTAAGTGACCATAAAATGGAGTTCAATTACACACATATATCCCCATATCTCTCTTAAGAAATAGGTCATATGTTTTGAATAAAGCCTTTTATGTTTCCTATTAGAAGTGGGAAAATTGAACATTTTATGGTTGTCCCTTGGAACTTCCCCCGCCCTCAATCTTACACTTTATGAAATTACTCTTCATTGGTAACTGACTGTTGTTTCAATATCCCTCCTTGAGATTCTGGGGGGATCTAGTCCTACAGAAAGAGGAGCAACTGCTTCCCTCTGGATCTTATTCAGGATAAGTTGCATTTCGATTTTACTTTGGCCAGCGGCTCTGCTGAACCATCTGTGTGCTCGTGGTTAAGTTTTCATAGTTAAGAGATTGGAACTCAATATAGCACCACAAAGAGGACCTCTGGCTTGCAGGCTTCATGCAGTTTAAATTTTCTCAGTTACTGCCTGGTGGAGAGGAAGAATTCATCCATATTGTTTCCTCATCTGTGAAGATAGTCCCTACTTTTGTGGCTTAAGTGAGTTTTACGACAGCAGCAGTTCTCAAGCTTTGTTTTCTCAGAACCCCTTCACACTCTTAAAAACCATTGAGAACCCAGTGAGTTTGGTTTATGCAGGTCATATCTACCAATATTTATGGTATTAGAAGTCAAAATTGAGAAAATCTAATTCATTTAAAGTTCCTATCAAATTCATTGCATGTTAACATTAATGACATATTTTTATGCAAATGACTATATTTTCCAAAACAAAAAAATTCGTGGCAAGAGTACCATTGTTTTTCATTTTTGCAACTCACTTTAATGTCTGCTGAGTAGAAGATGGATGGATTTTCATGCCTGCTTCTGTATTCTGTCTGTTGCTGTATGATTTTTTGGTTTTTTTTGTTTGTTTATTGGTTAAAGTAGATATAGAAAATCTTTCACAGATATATAATTTGGAAAAGGAAAGAGTATTTTAATTACCCTTTCAAATAATTGCGGATATTCTTTTTAGATACTATACCAAAACTTGACACGTGGTAGTTTCTGTGGTAGTTCCTTAAAGGCTAGTTGCAATGTGGAATCTGAAACCATATCAACAAACATTATGATCTGTTGGTCTGTGTTGAACTTTGAATGAAACTTTTACCCATGTGTAAACATCATACGTTGATCATTTGGAAAATATTGTTCACTGAATTATACAGAACTTCCAAATATTGGCACGTTTCATTATACAGTATAAAAAATCACAATCATTAATATCAGTACTGATCTCATTAGAAAATTCAAATATTAGGACGTTGTCAAGCTAATGATAGTAGATACAAGTCTTCCAAAGTTTTAATTTTTGCTTGAAAACTCAACTATATCATTAGTAAAAAACACTGTCAGTAGTTTTCCTTGAAAGGATAAACACACTTCACTGCTTTTTGAGAAACTGTGTGCCAGATATACAAGTCTGAGAAACAATAGTTTGTCCTCTAGTCATTCTTTCAAGTAAAAATGGTGCTTCATGAATCAAGTGGCTGGTTCATCTTGCAACTCAGACAACTGCACATGTGTTTTTCCTTGAGACAAATGTCAAAGTCCAGTGTGCAAAAGGAGTGCTTTTCATGGACTTCCTGTTTGATCATGTAGAATATTATAAAGATGTGGATAAAATTGAGATGTAATCAAATTAATACTCTCCACTGCTGCAACTTTTAGGTTATTTTTCAATGAAGCTGGCTTTTTAAAAAAATTATTTATTTATTTATATTTATTTTTGGCTGCGTTGGGTCTTTGTTGCTGCGTGCAGGCTTTCTCTAGTTGCGGCGAGCGCTAGTCTTCGTTGCGGTGCGCGGGCTTCTAATTGCGGTGGCTTCTCTTGTTGCGGAGCATGGGCTCTAGGCGTGTGGGCTTCGGTAGTTGTGGCACACGGGCTCAGTGGTTGTGGCTCACGGGCTTAGTTGCTCCGCAGCATGTGGGATCTTCCCAGACCAGGGCTCGAACCCGTGTCCCCTGCATTGGCAGGCGGATTCTTAGCCACTGTGCCACAAGGGAAGTCCTGAAGCTGGCTTTTTAAATTAAAAAAAAATTCTTTTTCACTGTCAGTGTATGGCTGTGAAGAATACTATGACTATTAGTACAGCTTGGTGCCATATCTTGATTTGTAATAAAGTGTCAGATCGTCTATCCATCCTTGCTTTTGCATCATTAAGTCAACACAGTGAAGAAAGCACATGGCATCTGGGTATTATGAAAATTGTTTTGACCTCATGTACCTCTTGAAAAGTTCTTAGGAATCTCCAAGGATCCATGGGCCACAGTTTGAGAATGGTTGCACTATAGTGTGAGGGAATCTCATCAGGCTGCAAGTGTATGATCTGATGTCATTTAGCTTGACTTAGTGTTCAGCCGGCTACCCAAAGTGTCGAAAGTTGATCCACATCAAAATCATCTGCAACAGAATCTCTGTGGTTGGGACTGAGGAAACTGAATTGTTCTCAAGGGCCTCAAACAAAGTGATGTTTGGGAGCATTATTTTGCTTTTATAAAGCCACTCTTTCCAAAACCATGGCATAGTCCCAATGGTCCAATACAAAATGATTTTAGGCAACTATTTCTTAATTTTAATAGTTATATTAAAGTCTATTACCTTATTTTAGCAAAATGTAAGATGCCATCGATTGTAAGATAACCTATTTTGTGTCCCACTAATAAAGGAAAACACCCTGCTAATTACAGTACTCCTTTCATTGATTATAAGATGCATCCCAAGTTTAGAGATAATATTTTGTGAAAATGTGAAGAAAGTTAGAATAAAATAGAATAATATGTGCTAACGACTTAGAGACAGTGAAATATCTGTTTATAGTAGTGATATAAAGCAGTGTTTCTCAAACTTTGGTGGGCATAGGAATCCAACTGGGAATCTTGTTGAAATAGATATTCTGATTCAGCAGAGCTGGAGTAGAGTTTGAGATTTTGAATATCTAAATGTCTCAGCTGATGCTGAGATAGACTGTCCAGACTTTCATAGCAAGCATATAGGGTAACTTTGAAAAACACATCTAAGAAGAAAAAGGAATCAAGGTAAATCAAAATATTAAGTGAATTAGCAGTACTGGTCTTAAATGGGTATTGCAAAATTTGTGATAGTAGTATAAGAATGAAGTCTGAAGTTGGGGAAAGACTACAATGACTCATGGTCAAACTATACCTTTAGGTCTCTTAGAAAAACAAGACTTTCCGTCTGGGATTCAAGTCACTGCGTGTGTTGAGGTGAAGATTTTTCTTCTTCCACCCACAGCTCTAACCATGACTCAGAATCCAGTATCTCCTACTTTTACTGCCTAGATGATGCATGAGTTGTCTCAGCGATATTCTTGCAAATGTGTTGTCCAGCCTACTCAAATGCCTTCAAGATGACTTTTTTCCCTTTTGAAAATTTTGGAAAATCATTTGGGGTAGTTTCTGCAGGCCAAAGATACTTCTTGCTTTAATCTGAAATCTGGCTCTCTGTGACTTCAGGATGTTTGATCCTCCTTTCGGCTCTTGGTAACAACAGAAAGAGTTCAAACCTTCTCCCCACAAGACAACTCTTCACCCATTTGATGGCTGCTCTGGGTTCTCCTTAGCTTTTTTTTTTTTTTTTTTTTTTTAAATGTGGACCATTTTTCAAGTCTTTATTGAATTTGTTACAGTATTGCTTCTGTTTTATGTTTTGGTTTTTTGGCTGCAAGGCATGTAGGATCTTAGTTCCCCGACCAGGGATTGAGCCTGGAAGGCGAAGTCTTAACCACTGGACCTCCAGGGAAGTCCCTCCTTAGCTTTTTCTTTTCCAGGCTAAGTAGCCCCAGTGCTATCTTCATCTGTTTCTTCCGTGATGTGCTTCTGCATCTCCTTTACCATCACAGTGAGCTCACTCCTGTTAATCTCTTAAGTGTGACATCCAGACCACATGTTGTCCTCCATCAGCATGTGCCCTCACCTCTCCTGACCTAGGTGTCATGCCCGAGGTGGTGACTGCCCTCTGGCAGCCTCCTCACACCGATGGCTCACCACTCACTGTCAAGCAAAGCCCCTCAACGCACGCTGTGTGCGTCCGGTTGCTAAGTCAGATCTTGTCCCCATATTTATACAACTGTACTCTGGGACCCAGGGCTAAAACCATGTATTCTTGGCTGATAAAACTTTCCCTTGTTAGGTCTCATCCAACTCTCTTGGCATGACTCATGGTGTCCCTGGAAACTCTACCCCCAGAAAGTCCCCTAATTATCTGCTTCTTGGTTTTGAGAGCTTGACCTGCTTCCAGCCCTACACAGCTGTGTCCCTCCAACCATCCCCTCTGTTCCTGTCTTTAGGGGTCTTCCAATGGGGATGGCCATCCCAGTCTCCCTGACCTCCAGCACCACCTTCTGAGTGTTCCCCAACCCCTCTTACTGCTGTCAGTGCGCTATGACACTGCTCTCAACTTTCAGCCCTCTCCTGGGAATTTCTCAGCTACTGCATCTTGTCAGCAATGGTGTGGTCATGACTTAATTATACTTTGGTTTCCTTGGTCCTAATTCATCTAGAATTACTTCCAATAAACACAAATCTTGAGGTGGGGGAGTAATTTTTTTTTTATTACTACAGTGGACATAGGTTTGAATCCATTTCTCCTTATTCTCTCAGCATCATTTGTGAGTAAAGACACAGCTGAGGGGATTCATGGGTGCGGCCTCTGCTCAAAAAACAGCAAAGTTAGACTTGTGTGAAGACTGAATCTTGAGCCTACGAACATCATGTTTGGGGCCAACCTAAGTATATTGACCTGGAGCTTGTGTGTCAAAGTTCTGCAGTGTGTTTTATTCCTGTTAGTGTGATGAGCAAATTTGGGAAGACCTGCTTCCTTAGCTGCATATTTTGTAATCTGCCTTTAGAAATACTTAAGTAATGGATTTTAATTTCATCAGTTTCAGATTCCTATGAGTGTGGCAAGAATGAGAATGTGTAAAACACTGTTTGCTAATTTCAATTATTGTATTCCCAATCAAGATGAAAGTGACTCTTACCTTCTTGGTTTCCAAAGCAATGGTTAGTGTCCTTCAGGAATGAAGTGGCTTCTGAGAGAGTGATTCCAGAAATCAAAACTAAACAAAACAAAGAACAAATGAACTATGAAGAGTTTAAATAAATCTAGAATTTGTACTTTTCTAAGTTTAGCTACATTTAAATAGTACACAGTGGATGGTGTGGGATGGAAATACATTTTCCATTTTTCCCTTCGGTTAAGTCATCATTCTTTAAATAATTGGGTAATTACAGCACTGATTAACATTTTTTTTGAGTATCTTCTGTGTGTGCAAAGTACCATGTCAGCTCCTTAAGGGGGTATAAAAAAGGATAAAGACAGTCTCTACCCTAAAGGAATGCAAAATTTAGGAACAGTTAAAGGAAATGCTCAAATAAATCTTTGAACAAGGAAGAATAATACAAATTCTGTAAGCGTCTAAATGAAGTGTTATGGGGACTTAGAGAGATGATGCTTCTGGCTGAGGGTAGGGGGCCGTGAGGGGTCAAAAAAGAAAGGAAGGAGGGAGGGGAATGATCCGGATTGTAACTTGGATGCTTTTAGACCAGAAGTTGAATTCTTTGGCAATGAGAGAAAAGTTGTGAATTATGGGCAAGACTTCTTTAAGAGGTCTAGGAAGGGCACTCTCTTAAATATCCTATATTCTCTTGGAGAATATGAAGGTAGGGTAGCTGATAATTTATTTGGGACTAAGGAATCTCAGTCCAGAAGTTGATAACCTACATGAAGATCTCAGGATACCGTAAGAGTCTGAATAATTTTCAATATCAAATTTAACTTAAACTTCCCATTTACCACACAGTACTTTTATGGAACCTGGGGAACATGTCGTGAAATACCATTTAGGCAGGAAGAGACATTTCAACACTTGCTTTCCTACTTTGGTCGTGTACTCTTGGTCTCTTCCTTTTATGAGTCCCTAATAATCTCCAGCTATATCCTAAATTTCTCACAACTTTCTCAGGAAAAGATTAAATGATTAAGTATCATATTCTGAATCCTTGGTTCAAACGAAATCACACTTGGAGGCAGAACCTCGGTTTTCTAATGCCAGCTCTGTAAAGTAGCTGTTGTAATTTCCTTGAGCTTTGGTTTCCTTCTGTAAATGAGACAGATGGACCAGAAAATCCCCAAGGTTTCTCTTAACCCTGTGAATGTCTGACAGAAGGTATTCTGGTGAAGATGGTGGCCAGAAATCGAAGCATCGCAAGCTCCTAGAGCTACAGAACCCCTCTGAGGGATGCTCCTGCAGTGTCAGACACGACCCAGCCCGAAGTCCACAAGGCATGCCATGAATGAGCAGTCTGGACACTGGTCATTAATAAGCAAATGAGGATGCATTCTGAGATGGATCAAATGCATGGGAGAATTTCTTCCCGCAATCATCTCCCAGAAATCCTGACATAAGAAAAAAATTTACATAACCAACCACAAAAATTTCAAATAATACTTCAAGGCAATCACAGAAGAGATATCACAAATTAGCATGTTTATTTGTTAACTGCAATTATAATACTGACCTAAACAATTATAGGGGTAAGCACGTATTATATTCAGCTTTATATCCTGCAGGTTAGTTTTGTTTTTTTTTTTTGGTGTCATAATTGCTTATATTCTTGTCTTTTTACTCTTTGTAGAAGCTTCTTGAAAGGCCTCGCCATCTTGTCTCCCATATTGCCGTTAACACAGTTCCTTACGCTTAGTAGGCCCTCAGCAAAGGCTGCTGTGTTGCCTTCTCTCCTCTCCAGGTAACCTGATCAGGTATAATCACAGCTACACGGAGCAAAAAAGCGGGCACTTGTGAGCACTTACCTTGCGGTGCTGTGGTCGAAGCAGTTTCGAAAGTGTGGCCCCCCAACTCCCTTTATACTCCCAAATGCGCAAGCCCAGCACTCTAACGTGGCTGTATTGGGGGATCACCATTTACTCCTTAGATGTAAATGCATCGTAGCCCTGATCTTTCACTCTTGTTAAGTTACTTGGATAAATGACCAGCGGAGGCTGTATAATGCCAAGTCAGCTGCGTAGGGATTTTGACGTTGGACACAGATCTTTGAGACTTAGAGAGTTCTAGAGGCTGAGCAGAACTGGGGCAGAGTGAGCTAAGAAGGTCAGTGAAGGGCAGAGCCACAGGGTGAATTGTCAAGCGATGGATGATCAATAGCATGGATACTAAGTACGTCTCCTTTACCCAGCATCGTAAACATGAGGTGGTGTGCGCCTCTTCTCAGAAATCTCCGGAAAACATAAGATTGGCCATTTAACACATCCATTCTTTTGTTTAAAACGTTATTTTTTAATTGAAGTATATTTGATTTACAATGTTGTGTTAGTTTCAGGTGTACAGCAAAGAGATTCATGTATGTGTGTATATATATATATATATATATATATATATATATATATATATATATACACACACACACACACACACACACACACACATATATGTATATATTCTTTTTCAGATTCATTTCCCTTATAGGTTATTACAAAATACTGAGTATATAGTTCCCTGTGCTATACAGTAGGTCCTTGTTGTTTTTCTATTTTATATATAGTAGTGTGTATGTGTTAATCCCAAACTCCTAATTTATCCCCCACCTCCCTTTCCCCTTAGGTAACCATAAATTTGTTTTCTATATCTGTAGGTCTACTTCTGTTTTGTAAATAAGTTCATTTCTATCATGTTTTTTTTTAGATTCCACATATAAGCGATATCGTGTATTTGTCTTTGTCTGGCTTACTTCACTTAGTGTGATAATCTCTAGGTCCATCTAACCCATCTATTCTTATCCATTAATTTATTTTTTTAAAAAATCCATTGTAGATGGAAAACTTTCTAAAATGTATTATATATTATCTTGATTTATTTAATCTAGTATCTTGAATAGACTTCAACTTTTCCTTGATCACTCAGGGGCCTGGGAGGTGATGTAATAAAGTCGTCAGGGATATTATAGTTTCTTCGCGGATTTTACCCTGCACTAATTGTTCCTAGGTTGCAATGAATTTTTGTGTCACCTTTCTAGTTTTTATATCTACACCTTCACGGCAAGGTACTCAGCTGTATTCTGTCTGTGGTTAGTGTGTTTGCCTCTGTGAGCCCAATCTTCCTTTTTCTAATCTGCTATAGAATGGGAAACAGATGAACAAGCTAAAGGAAAAAACAAACAAAAAAAAGGAGTCATAAGTTCCATGGGAAGTTCTAGAAGTTCTAATGGAAATACATGGTCTTTGTGACAACTCTTATGGTTGCTCGGGGTTGTTTTTTGGCTGAAACATAAGTAATGTTTGACTATGTAGGAATTACCATACATTTTAGAAGTTAGAGCCATTTACAGCAATACAGCCTGACTTGTTTATGTTGTATATGATCAATGTGTACTGAATTATACTCAATATTTTGTAGTAACCTATAATGGAATATAATCTGAAAACAATATAACTGAGTCACTTTTCTGTACACCTGAAGCTAACACAATATTGTAAATCAACTATACTTCAATTAAAAAGAAAAAAAGATTCTCTAGTCTTCCAGTGGGTAGTCTCATATAGTTAGGCATTTCCAAGGACAGTTTGCATTAGTCAAAATGAAATTGTGGACAAAGGAGAAACAGATAAGAATAGGACTTCCACGTAGCATTTTCCAAAGTAGATTTGACAGAATGCTGATTCTGAGAGAAACTGTGAAATAAAAGGTCCCGTGGCTAAATGAGTTCAGGAAATGTGGCCAACTCTATTCCCTGTTGCTGGAGATTCACCATAAATACTAGCATGTTAAGGGGCCTGAGAAGCCTTTCAGTAAAAAAATATGAAGAACTTTTTTGTACCTGGTGATCTGATGTTGGAACACCATCTTACTCCCTGCTTGAGAAAACAAGAGGAGAAAGCTGAAGGCTGCAATCCACAGAGAACTTGTCTCATTCTTAGTACCATTTGGCCCAGGAGAAAGCAACAGAAAGTGATCCGGCATAAACACAGCTGCTTTTATCCAAGGGACAGTCTTTTGTATGTAACAGATGCTCAGTAGATTTTGTTCCTGTGTATAAATGAATAAGGATGATTCATGGGGAATCTGTGTTGAAAGAGGGCTGAAGTGATAAGGCAGAAAAGAATGGAATCAGACTCAGTCTCACTTAATAGTAATAGTTTATATTTATTAAGAACTCACTACGTGCCAGGCTTTATCCATATTGACTCACTTAAGCATCATAATAGTTTTGTGGGGTAGGTGCTAACTTCATTCCCATTTTATGGCTGAAGAAATTTGGGCCAGTGAGAGTTTAAATAAACTGCCTAAGGCCACACAACTAGTAAGTGGCAGAAATGGGATTCAAATCCTCTCTGGCTCTAGAGCCAATGCCTATAAACTTTCACTTTTGCAAGCCCATCACTTTTGAGTGCTGGCAATGGGGAAAGGAGATATGAAATAGGGACATTGCTCCAAAGGAGGAGATAATGGACATGGGAAGAGAGTACATAGATACGAAAAGATAAATTACTTTTCCAAGGTTAAGTGCCAAGATGAGTGAGATGCACAGTGGACTAGATGTATGGACAAGGTATTTAAAACCCGTAAGGTATGTTGTTTATGTAAAATATTCTCAGAATTGTTATTAATGATAATGATACTGCTTTGGAGGAGAGAAGAGATCTGAAGGGGATGTGACGGTGGAGATAATAATAATAATAAAAAATAATAATAATAATGCTTTTTATAGTTCTTTCCTGTTTACATAGCACTTTTGTATATTTTATTATGTTTATTTTTCTCTGCAAGCCTTAGGGGGTTATACTGTTTATATTCTTATTATTCCCATTGTCCATATGGGGAACTGAGGCCTAAGGGAGTTAAGTGATTGACCAAAAGGCCCCACAGCTAGTAGGCAATGGAGCCAGAATTGGAACCCCAGGTTGCTGATTCCAAAGCCTCGTCTTTTCCTCTATCCTCTACTATCTCTTAAAGGAGGCAGATTTTAAGAGTACAGGGAGGAGGTTCCAGGCTTAGGGAACGTAGGGATTGTGGTTAGAAACAAGACCTCCCAGGGTGTGTTTCAGGAAGGTGGAATGGGCAAGCCTGGATGGAAGGGTTGGGGGTAACACGGAGGTGAGGCTGGAGAAGTGGGCTGGGCTTGTCCGTGATGGGCTCCCAATGCCCATGGAAGTAGTCAGGACATTATTCTGAGATCATTGGGGAACCTTTCAAGGTTTTAAGCAGAAGAGTGAACGTGTGTGTGTGTGTGTGTGTAGACACACACATATATCTGAAGATTAGTATAGAACTGATGGTAGGATATAATGGAGAGGGAGAACCTGAGGTCCTAGAACCACTTAGCAACTATTTAGAAAATCTTGGTGTACAACTTGCCAAGATGATTATACAGGCTTTGATATGATTTATGGGAGTAGGTGGGCAGTTAGAATTAACCCCTGGATGACCCTATAAATTCAGATGTGTGTTAAAATTCTCCATAGCACCAGAGGGCTGGCTTTCCCAGTGATTGTCCCCTGGTATCTCCGGGTCCATCCCGTAGGTTCAAGAAGAGTATTGTGTGGGCTTGAAGTTGTCTGCCTCACTGTCCCATTTAGGCCTGGCAAAAAGAGAACCCCAGGAGGTGAAAGGAATATGTTTCTCTCATTTAAGACCTCTCTGAGCTCTAGACTTATTATTATTATTTTTAACATTTATTTATTTATTTAGGCTGCTCCAGGTCTTAGTTGCAGCATGTGAGATCCTCTTTGTGGCATGCGGGATCTTTAGTTGTGGCATGCACGTGGGATCTAGTTCCCCGACCAGGGATCGAACCTGGGCCCCCTGCATTGGGAGCACGCAGTCTTACCCACTGGACCACTGGGAAGTCCTCTAGACTTATTTTTCGAGGCCCTATCCCACATTAATATATTACAATCCTCTCAACATAATATTAAACATGCAAGTAATATCTATTTGCATTGAATATAAAAATAATCATGGTGTAAAACGAAGAGGGCCTTGATTAAGCAGTACAGAAATGAGATGTAAAAGGAAAGAGAAAACCCAAGGGTTACCCTGAAGGCAGGATCCACAAGACTTTGATGATGCCGAGTTTGAGGAGGAAAAAGGAATCAGAGGATCCTACCTTTCATCCAGCCCTCATTGCAGCCTAGAAATCTAGGGGCATGATACCTGCCCAGGAGAAATAGTGAAGGGGGGAAATAGGAATTTCGATTTTGGACAGATTGAGATTGAGATGATGGTGATATCCAGCTAAGTAGGTAGAGATAAGGATTCAAAGTTTACATACAGGAGACATTAAGACTGAAGATGTAGGTCTGTGAGTATGAGGGTGTCACCTGTATGCAGTTGATAGTTGAACTTATTAAGGAAGCTGGGTTCTCAGAGAAAGGCTGCATGTTGAGGAGGTGAGAGGCGGAAATGAAGACAAAAAGAGTGGAAAAATAAAAGGTTATTCTTCAGGTAAACAAATACCTGAGTGAGATCTTGCTGGAGTCAAAAGAGCCACGTGGATCCATATTTTACTTCTGTCATTTACTGCCATAAATGGCAAGTCCCATCACCTCTCTTCGCAGCTGTGATGTTTTCTCCTTCCGCTGCAAAATCAGAAACATAATTCTGTTTCTGCCCAAGTCATGAGGATAGTGTGGGGGTCAAATGAGATACTGTCAAGACGTGGCTGTCTCCGCAGGCAGTCTCTTTCCAGCCAGTGCCAAACAGTATGCTTCAATCTGTATCAACCTTGACACAGACCTTGGCAAATAATCCACTAGCACAAAAAACATAAGTGAGCAATGCAGGCTTTACTGAAGATTTTGTAGAGCAGACTAGAAGAGGATTATATTACATCCCCTAAAGTATTCAGTTTCCATCAGCAATGACTTCCACGAAGTCCATTTTCCGTCACACTGATGCAGGTGGTTGATTTCCTTTCTTCCCCTGAGGTGTCTGCCCGACCCCTACGGGTACTAAGTTGTTCCTCTGTTACATGGGGCCCTTTAGCTCTGCCATTGACCTGCATGCCTACTCATCTGGTTACTCAACAAAATAAAAGTCCTCAAGTAAAGAACACCACTTTTATCCTTAGCAAGTTTGGTGATCACCTATTTTTACTCACATATTCCCTTTGGGAGCTTCATCTTTATCCCACCACTATACCCTGTAGTCCCCAGCTCACACCCCACACCATCATTCCATCTCTCCCAACCCTGAGAGGAGTTCTGTCTATGAGGGTTTTCTCCAGTCTTGTTACAAAATCATTTTGTCAACTCTAAAGTGATGGGAACTTCATTATTAGTGTCAGAAGAAGTCAAGGGAGGTGGTATTTTCGAGAGGGTGGTATTTTCAAGAGAGAGGATATAGTAAAAAGCTCTACAGAGAAGATGGAGAAAAGGAGGACCATGAAAAGGGCATTGGGTCAGTCAGAGAGGTGATCCTGACATTAATGTCAGCAGGATGGTGGGGGTGGAAGCTGTGAAGCCAAGGATTAAGGAGTGAGCAGGTGTTAAGGAGGAGGAAAACGTTTTCCTGATCTCCCTGGGAGCAAATCTCTCCACCAATCACTATATAAGGCACATTCAGAGGAAATGCAGATTTGGATGGAGAAAGCAGCAGCAGGGCCAAATAGAGAGGCCCAGGAAACAAGTGTAATCAAGTTCATTCCGCAGAGGGCTACTTGAGAAGAAAGGGCAGTTAATTGTGCTGATAGGAGGATCATCCCTTACCCGTTACAACTATCTAAGAGCTATGTAACAGATGAAATTTCCAAAAGCAGCAAGAAGTTCCCCAGCCAGAAACAGAAATTTCTGGGCAAAAGTCACAGGACAGGTATATTAGTGAATGATACAAATTTATATTGAATCGCCTAATTAAAAATATTGAGTGAGAATATTAGATCCAGAACTAGAGGAGAACCTTGAATATTACCTAATCTAACCCTGATGTTACAGAATCAGAAACTGAGGTTCTGGACAGGTTACCTAATTAATGCTAATTAATTAGACAGACCCCCTTCCCATTCTACTCTCAGATCCAAGAGCGCTAGTTCAGAACTCTTTCAAGTGCAATACATAAACTTCTATACTGCTGGCATTTCTTTTTTTTTTTTTTAATAAATGTATTTATTTATTTATTAAACTAATTACTTTATTTATTTTTGTCTGTGTTGGGTCTTCGTTTCTGTGCGAGGGCTTTCTCTAGTCACGGCGAGCGGGGGCCACTCTTCATCGTGGTGCGCAGGCCTCTCTTGTTGCGGAGCACAGGCTCCAGACGCGCAGGCTCAGTAGTTGTAGCTCACGGGCCCAGTTGCTCTGCGGCATGTGGGATCTTCCCAGACCAGGGCTCGAACCCGTGTCCCCTGCATTGGCAGGCAGACTCTCAACCACTGCGCCACCAGGGAAGCCCACTGCTGGCATTTCTACACTACAATTTTGCAAAGCAAAAAGTTGATGGGGGATTATCCAGAGAAATATTTAAACTGATTTTCCTTCAATCAGTGAGGACATAGATTTATCAGTTTTACAGGTTGGAAAACTGAGGCTTGGCAAGATTAAGTGACTAGTCATACAGCTAGTAAGTGGCAGAATGGGAGCTAGAACAAGTCTGGTTTGAATCCAAGTCCAGTTTGTGCTTTCACTACAAGACAGCTGTTTCTGGCTTTGCAAGATCCTGTTAAGACACTAACGCTCTCAGAATTATACATGCTTCTCAGAATTACACGCAAACGAGGCATCCTTCTCTGAAAATATCATGGAGAGAGTGTGTGCATGGCCTGGGAACATTGTGTTCAGAGAAGAAATTCTACCAGTTAGGTCTGTCCAGTAAACTGGAGACTTTCTTATCTGGCCTCATAATCTTGACTGATGCCTGTGAGACTTAGGGTCCATGTCATTTGCCCTTTTTTGTCTAGTAGTTGTATTTTTTTTGTTGGTTTCTTCAGTGCTTAAAGCCTCATTAGAACTAAGAAACGCGTGATCAGTTACTTTTAATTTCAACTGTTGGGGTATGAAACAACATAGCCTAAAAAAAAAAAAAAGATTTTATGCCCTTGGCTAGGCATAGCCCAAATGCATATTTACATTGTTAAGAGCTGCATGATAATGTAGTGACTAAGAGTGGACTTTGAGAGTCAGAATACTGAGGTTCAAATCCTGACTTCACTATTTAAACTATTTGAATTTGCGCAACTTATTCTACTTTTCTGAGCCTCAGTTTCTTCATCTGTAAAATGGGGATAATAACAATACCTAACTCATGGGGTTCTTGTGACAACTGAGTTAATAAATGCATGATAGGCTACTTTTTGAAAGTGACATGGAGTGGGTGAGGCCATGTCAACAGCAGAGCCTGAGACTTAGAAGCCAGGAACTTTCTCTAGAGAATGTACCAACCATTGCCTGTGCCAGAGGGCTCTGGAAGCCAGGACAGCATCTTCTATGTTGTTCTTTCATCTCTTTTTTGTTGCTGTTTGGTAAGGCCCATCAGCTGACCACAGCCTCACTACTGGCCATCCAGCCCTCCCATTCTACCCACTACATATAGCCAATTTCCTCTCCAGATGGCCCAGAACACTCTTAAGTCACCGCCACCCCCCACCCCCCACCCCCTCATTCCACACACTCACAACAATAAAACAAGACGAGGAAGATGGAGCCTAGATACCTCAAAGCAGGGTGACCAACCTTCCTAATTTGCTTGGAATTAAAGAGATTCCTGAGACTTCAGTTTTAAAATCAGGACAATCCTGGGCAAACCCAGATAAATTTATCACCCTACCCAAAAGGTGGTTGGGGGTACGATGGCAAAGTCCTCAAACTTGACCAAGATGGGGCTAGATGGAACCAGCTTGAGATCTCTCACAAAACCAGGATGGTGATGAAATTCACATATGGAATTGCTAATTTTGAAGCTGTAATGCACAGAGCCGGTAACAGGGAGCATGCACGTATTCAATTGTTTATTCATCAAACATTCATTGAGGGCTTACTACATGCTGGGAAGATTTTAAGCACTAGGGAACAGAACAGGCAAAGTCTCTGCCCTCATGGAAACTCTATTCTAGTGTGTGTGTATGTGGGGACAGACAACAAACAAACAGATATCAAATGTCAATTAGTGATAAATTCTCTGAAGGAAAGGAAAATTAGGATAAGGAAACAGTGGCTGTGTGGGTTTGAAATGGATCAATCAGGATAAGTTTCTCTAAAGAGATGATATTTGAGCACTTAGAGGAAGAGCTAGCCAGGAGAATATCAACGGGGCACAGTATTCCAGGCAGAGGAAACAAATGCAAAGGCTCTGGGAGGGGAACTTGCCTGCACAGGAACAGAATAAAGGCCAGTAGGGCAGGGATGAAAGGAGCCAGGGATACAGTAGCAAGGAATGAAGTGGCAGAAGCGGCTAGGGGCCAGATGCTTAGAGCCTTGCAAACTAAGGTAAGGATTTAGGGTTTTAAATGCCAGCTGTTATTATAAAGGTAACGCTATTCTTCCATATTCTCTGCTGAGCGTTGGCTCTGTTATCTGCTGTTTTTCTACGCAGCTTTGCTTCACTCTGTCAAACAAAACGTTTAGCTGCTCTTCATTTAGCAAATGGCTTATAAAGACACCGTTCCAGGCATTGGGGATTAGAAGTTGGTTCTCTCCAACAGCTTACCATCTAGTTCGGGGAGGGTGGGTGGATCACAGTATTGAAAACACGTGAAAAAATCAGCAGCCGTGGACTTCCAAGGAAACAGCCGGTAACTACCGAGAAGAAAGGCGGTTTCAATTTCCCAGAGAGGTGAGGAGTTGCTTCCGGTGCGCCCCGGGGCATCATGGGAGGGGTGCGCCCCGGGGCATCATGGGAGGGGTGTGCCCCGGGGCATCATGGGAGGGGTGCGCCCCAGGGCATCATGGGAGGAGTGCGCCACCGGGGAAAGAAAGGCTGGAAGTGATTCCACCAGGGTTGGGACCAGCCTGGAGACTGTGAGGGGCCCTGGCCGGTGAGTGTACGTTTGGAGTTTGTGAATGAGGCAGGCGTTTCTCGTCAGCTCCGCGATTCCAGAGCTTAACTGTGCGTGTGGTGGGAGGGCGTGAAGCCGGAAGTGGTGAGGGAATTCGAACTCCTGGCTCTTGACGTGACTGGGCCGCAAGGAAATTTCTGAAAAGTCTCAAGTCGCCAAATTCCATTTGAAGTTTTTCAGTACGTTTGTAGGCGTTTTATTACATTGCATAGACATGTACTTATGTAATATATAGGGCTAAATCCATTTTTGGGTACTAAAAACTGTGGATATCAATAGAATTATTTTTCAGAATATACCGGAAAAAAATATGATTCTGTTGCTCCAAAGATACCACCTTTCCCATCCATCCTCTTAACAACATTTTTCATAATTTGAGGGCTTCTCATTGCAGTGGCTTCTCTTGTTGCAGAGCACAGGCTCTAAGCACGTGGGCTTCAGCAGTTGGGGCTCGCGGGTTCTAGAGCGCAGGCTCAGTAGTTGTGGTGCACGGGCTTAGTTGCTCCACAGCATGTGGGATCTTCCCGGACCAGGGCTCAAACCCGTGTCCCGTGCATGGGCAGGTGGATTCTTAACCACTGCGCCACCAGGGAAGTCTGGTGTTGCGTTCGTGAGGGCTGGTGGGGCCCTCTTGGGACTGGGCGGATCCTTTGTTCCATCTGCACGGGTGTCCAAGCAGGTCTCAGGACAGCCCTTGGCCTCTGAGCATCCAGGCAGGCACCCACGTTCCTCCAGCTCAGGTTAGCCTTGGCCCCTCCAGCCCCCGTGGCCAATTACTGAGCTGATTGTGTCTTTACTCTTTCAAATGAAATCACTCTCTCCAGGTGGGCGAGAAGTTTACTTGTGAACTTGGTTAGGGTTAGGGGTTAGGGGTTAAGGGTTAGGGGTTAGGGTCAGGGTTAGGGCTAGGGCTAGGGCTAGGGGTTAGGGTTAGGCTTAGGGTTGGGTTAGGGTTAGGGGTTAGGGTTAGGGTTTAGGTTTAGGGTTAGTGTTAGTGTTGGGTTAGGGTTAGGGTTAAGGTAGGGTTAGGGTTGGGTTAGGGTTTAGGGTTTAGGGTTAGGGTGTCCAGCCTTACGTCCCATTCAGCTGTGAGTGTAGATGTGGTCAGTCCAGTTGCATCACAGCCCCTGATTGAATTTTGTAAGAATTCCTCTCTCTCTGTCTTTCTTTTTTTATAATTAATTTTTATAATGGGGTGTAGCTGATTTGCAATGTTGTGTTTCTTGGTGCTGTACATCCACCTGAGTCACTTATAGAGAGACATCAATAAATTCTTTTGTAATTTCTAGTAGTCAGATATTTGTTTTTTCTGTGAATAGAGTGTGCTGAGTCCAGTTCCTTGAACAATGAGTATGTCTTGGCGATTACATTATTGGCGTATGGAACGGTATCTGTGCCAATTTCAACCTCCTGGTTTATGCATCAACGCACCACACTTTTCCCCTTAAGCAGCCGTAAGTGTGTTTTGTAAATGTGTGATGGTGTTCTGTTTGTAATTCAGTTCACGGTTGGCGATTTTTAGATTCCCTTTATAAGTGATATCTTATGATAAGTTTCTCTTGCTGTCTAACTTATTTCACTCTCAATGACCATACATAAGTCCCCCTGAGTTGCTGCAACTGGCCTCATTTCATTGATTTCAGGGCTGAGTAATATTCCATTGTGCTTAAGTACCAAATGTTCTTTCACCATTTTTTCCTTCCAAGGACTATTAAGTTGTACCCAAGTCGAGGCTGTTGTAAACATAGCAGCAGTAAACGGGGTGCCTGCGTCCGGTGGATTTTTGGATTTTCCAACATATAGGCCCATGAGTGGAAGCGCCCTATGCTTTGTAGCTCTGTTTTTTAGATGTTTTAGGAAACACAGCACACTTCTCCAGAGTGGCCGTTGGCAATTTACCTTCCCCCCTTCAGCGTAACGAGGCTCCCTTTTCTCCTCTCCTTGTCCTGCATAGCTGGTTTTTACCCTTTGTGAGGATGGTCCTTTTTTCTGATTCGAAGTGATACCTCTCTGTAGTGTTGATTTGCATTGCCCGCTTCTTTGGTTGGCCAAAAAGGGCGTATGCGTTTTTCCTGAATATATTCTGGAAGTTAAATTTGAGAGACAGCTTTATTTTTTTAATTGATTAATTAATTAATTTATTTTTGGCTGTGTTGGGTCTTCGTTTCTGTGCGAAGGCTTTCTCTAGTTGTGGCAAGCGGGGGCCACTCTTCATCGCGGTGCGCGGGCCTCTCACTATCGCGGCCTGTCTTCTTGCGGAGCACAGGCTCCAGACGCGCAGGCTCAGGAGTTGTGGTTCACGGGCCTAGTTGCTCCGCGGCATGTGGGATCTTCCCAGACCAGGGCTCGAACCCATGTCCCCTGCATTAGCAGGCAGATTCTCAACCACTGCGCCACCAGGGAAGCTCCTTGAATAGTTTTGTATTTAAAATTTGTCTGTGGGGACTTCCCTGGTGACGCAGTGGTTAAGAGTCCGCCTGCCAATGCAGGGGACACGGGCTCGAGCCCTGGTCCGGGAAGATCCCACATGCCGCAGAGCAACCAAGCCTGCGCAGCACAACTACTGAAGCCTGCGCGCCTAGAGCCTGTGCTCGCCCACAAGAGAAGCTACCACAATGAGAAGCCCGTACACCGCAACGAAGAGTAGCCCCGCTCGACGCAACTAGAGAAAGCCCACATGCAGCAACGAAGACCCAACACAGCCAAAAATAAATTATAAACTAAAATAAAATTTGCCTCTGAATAACTTTGAGTGAATTTGGTATAAGTTGTAAAGTTTGCATCTACGTTCACTTCATTCCAAATGGTTTCCAATTAATTGTTCCTTAACTACTTTTAGAAAACTTTTGGGATAGAGACTCCATTTTAGTTTGAATTTCCAGTTGAATGGATTCAGCAGTCCTGTCAGTAGGGCACGCTGCCCCCAGTGACCTGTGAGGGAGGCGCGGCCTGCACTTCCTGCACTGACCACAGGGTGGCGCCGAGTTCGCCTCTCTGACCCACAGCGCATGCTCGTTCCATGGAACTCGATTGTGAGGGCAGCTGAGAGGAGTTGAGCCGCCTCAGGCGCGGGGGCGGGGGCGGGGGCCTTCGGGTAGGACGCCCGGCTCAGCGTCTCTGCTGAGAGGAGCTCGGTCTCCGTCTCCTTAGGACTCGCTGGGGTTTCGGCTTCAGGACAAAGTGGGGCTGCGTCCACGCTGACTAGGGAACTAGGTTTCCTGAGGACCCAGGTGATGCCTGAGGAAAAGGTGAAGAGGCGGTGAGGAAAAGTGGGGAGAAGCTTCCTGTGGGCGACTGACCGTTGAGGGGGTCCGTCTTCGTGTGAGCGAGGGAGGGCTTGGCGTGGAAAGCTGGGTGTTTGGTCAGGTTTGTGTGCAGGGTAGCCAGCGTGAGTTATGGGGCGTCCAGTTTTCCCAGCACCATTTATCGTGGGGAGTGTCGTGCTCCTTGGTGTGTCCTTGGTCCCTGTGTCATAAATTCACCGACCCCGTCCGTGTGGGTTGAATTCTGGTCTCTCTGTCCTGTTCCTCTGGTCCCTGCGCCCGTTTTGAGCCAGTTCCACACTGTTTTGGTGACTGTAGCTTCTCAGCAGAGTGTGACGTCAGGGAGGGAGATGCCTCCAGCCCGTTCTCTTTTTTCAGGGTTTCTTTGGCTATTTGGGGTCCTTTGTGGTTCCCCACAGATATTAGGAGGATTTGCTCTATTTTGGGGGGAAATACCATGGAATTTTGGGAGGGATTGCATTCACTGTGTCCACTGCTTCGGGTAGCATGGATATTTTAACAATATTAATTGTTCCATTCCATGAGAACAGGATATCTTTCCATTTATTGGTGTGTCTTTCAATGTCTTCATCAATGTCTTCAAGTTTTCAGTGTGCAGGTCTTTCACCTCCTTGGTTGACTTTATTCCCAGGTATTTTGTTCTTTTTGATGCAGTTGTAAATAGGGTTGCTTTCTTTCTCTTTCTGATGGTTCATTATTAGTGTTTAGAAAGGCAACTGATTTCTGTGTATTGATTTTGCAACTTTACTGAACTTATTTATTAGTTCTAATAGTTTTTTTGTGGAATGAAGTGGAAAATTGGAATTCAAAAATCCCACTCTTTCTACCATACCCAGGTCGTCCACAACACGGAGGACAGCGGCTCCTTATATAACCTTCCCACAGTGCCTCTAAATGACATGTGGACTTTGGGTGAACTGGATCTGGGTAAGGCTTGGCTTCTGTATGGAAGGTTGATGTTTTCTCTGCTTTTCTGGCATGCTGTTGACATACATGATGTTTTGAAAAGTAATTGACTTTCCAGTAATTTCAAACATACAACTTTACATACATAAAAACAAGTCTTGTACCTTGATTAAATATACTCCTAAATATTGATGTTGACATTATTAAAAATGGAATTGTTCTCATAAATTCTTTTTCAGATTATTTTTTGCCAGCGGATGCATATAAGATAGATTTTCATGACTTGATATTTTGTTCTGTAACTTTGCTTATTAATTAGTTGATTAGCTCAAATAATTCCTTTGCTGATTATAGGTAGTTTTATATATAAGATGATGTGACCTATGTTCTGTGAAGAGACCCGGTTTTAATTTTTCCATTCACCCATGGATGCCTTTTCTTTCTTTCCTCAAGATTCTGGGTAGAACTTCCAGTACACTATTGAGTAACGGTGATGAAGGCCAGCTTCCTGGCCCTGTTCCTGATTTCAGGAGTAAATCTTTCAGTCTTTAACGTTGAGCATGATGTTTGCTGTGGCTTTTTGTACTACTCTTTTCCATATTGAACAACTTTCCTTTTATTCCTGCTTTCTTGAGTGTTTTTCATGAAATAACACTGGATTTTCATTGTAGATTTTTTGCATTAATTGATATGATTATGTGTTTTTACTTCACACCATTATTGTGGTTGAATACATTGCTTACTTTTCATATGCTGAGCAACCTGAAATTCCTGGTGTAGAGATACTTGGCTTATGGCATTATCCATTTAAAGTTCTGTTGGTTTCATGTTGCTATTATTGTGTGATAGATTTTTACATTCCTATTTATAAGTTGTACTGGGGTAGTTTTCTTGTTTTTTTTCCTTTATTCTTAAAATCTTTTTTAAAATAGTGGTTTTCTTTCATTTGAATTATTTATTTACTTTGGCCACATCCCATGGCTTGTGGGATCTTAGTTCCCCAGTCAGGGATCGAACCCGAGCCCTTGGCAGTGAAAGCACAGAGTCCTAACCACTGGGCCACCAGAGTATTCCCCAGTTTTCTTTTTCAAGATGTATTTGTATAATCTGATTAGACTTGGCTTGGTGTAAGTGGTTTGGAGGGTTAGCATCAGGGCTGGGGCTGGTGTGAGGGTTGGGGCTGTGTATGGTTTATGGTTGCTGTTATGGTTTAAGTTTTATGGTTAATGAGTTATTTATGGGTATGGTTAATGACTATATTTTCTGGTTTGGTTATGGTTATGGTTTTGCTTATTGGTTAAGGTTTATGGTTTTGGTCTCAGGGTGTTTGGGTTCTGTGTTAGAGTGGGTGTTAGGGTATGGGTTAGAATTGGGGTACAGGTAGGCTACGGGTAGAGCATGGGTTAGGGTAAGGTACAGGTTTAGGGTACGGGTTAGGCTAAGGTTAGGTCAGGGCTTAGGGTCAGGATCAGAGTTTAGGGTTAGGGTCCATGTCAGGATTAGCGTCAAGCTTGAGCGAGGCCATTGTTTGCTGCTCCTCCAGTGCTGGATTCTCATTGATAGATGAATGAAATGTCTGCTCTGGTCACCCACTGTTTCAAATTGAGCTCAGCCTTAGTCAAGGGTTCTTAGGGCCTCAGAGGTCATGCAGGGTTTCCCTCCACCCTCCCTCCTGGGAAGGGTGATGCAGGCCCCACTCTGTCTGGGCAGCCCCAGGTCCAACATGGCCCTGACATGCAGGATACTAAGTAGACGTGATGTAAGACTTGGTGCATCAGTGTGCCAGCCCCCAGGTGCTGCCTTTTTTTTTTTCTTAATTAATTAATTAATTAATTTTGGGCTGTGTTGGGTCTGCATTGCTGCCCGGAGGCTTTCTCTAGTTGCGGCGAGTGGGGGCTTCTCATTGCGGTGGCTTCTCTTGTTGCGGAGCACAGGCTCTAAGCGCGTGGGCTTCAGCAGTCGGGGCTCGCGGGTTCTAGAGCTCAGGCTCAGTAGTTGTGGTGCACGGGCTTAGTTGCTCCACAGCATGTGGGATCTTCCCGGACCAGGGCTCAAACCCGTGTCCCCTGCATGGGCAGGTGGATTCTTAACCACTGCGCCACCAGGGAAGTCTGGTGTTGCGTTCGTGAGGGCTGGTGGGGCCCTCTTGGGACTGGGCGGATCCTTTGTTCCATCTGCACGGGTGTCCAAGCAGGTCTCAGAACAGCCCTTGGCCTCTGAGCATCCAGGCAGGCACCCACGTTCCTCCAGCTCAGGTTAGCCTTGGCCCCTCCAGCCCCCGTGGCCAATTACTGAGCTGATTGTGTCTTTACTGTTTCAAATTAAATCACTCTCTCCAGGTGGGCGAGAAGTTTACTTGTGAACTTAGTTCCCTCTTCTCCATTCTTTGGCCACTGAATAAAGCCTGTGCTCTGTGGGTCTCAGCTTTGGTTTCGTTATTCACCTATTTGAATCAGAATGGAAAAAGGAAACGTTCCCTGTTGAGGCAGTGATTCTCAGCCAGGCTAGGGCCCGAGTAGGGTTTATATGACTTAATTTGGTAACAACGTGTAAGGGGATGGTGGTCTCTGCCTGTGGGGTGGTGGAGGGCACACCTACAGCCACAACACTGGTTCCATGGACAGCATGGTCCCCTGTGGGCCTGGACCGTGTGCTTTCGTCCCCCCACGCCCGACACCACCTGACGCTCATGACGTGGTGACACTGGCTGCTGGGCGTCCAATCAGGAGGGACCCAGAGGCAGCTCCTGGTGCCAGACCAGACGTGTCTTTTCACAGGCCATGGATATACTTGGTCTGAGGACTTTGCTTTGTGTCTAGAGAACAAACTGAGCCGCTAGCAGCTGATCTGTGCTGTGGATTTGAAACTCATGGGCAGGGCAAGAGCTCCCACTGGACACTGGCTCGGAAGCTTCCGCACGGGTGATGACCACGCCAGTGCTTCCTGCCTGAGCCCTCCAGGCTTCCCGCCTACCTCCTGGGGCCCCAGATACTGGGCTGATAGGGCTCAGCGGCTGCTGGGACTTGAGTTCCAGATGCTCCCAGGTTTGGGGTAAACATGCCACTACCCACTGGAGCCTCCCTTCTCTGAGGTTCAGGAAACAGGAGGACCCACCAAACTGAGCCCATCCCTGGGCTCTGCTGCAAGTCTGCTCAGATTTGCTCTCCTGATCCTGAAGACAGTCCTGCGGGAAACAGGGCCTGTGATTCCCATAGTGATGGTGTTCTGTGGAGTTTCCATGGGACCCCTTTCTACCCTGTTCTGAGCAAATTACTAGTCAATCCATGCTACTGTCACCCGATGAACAGACTGGGAAGTTGAGACTCCAAGAAGCCTAGTAACCTACACAGAATCACAGATGTGGGAGCAGGAAGTGGGGTCTGTGCCCATCGCCTGCCCAGGGTGAATGAGTGCACCCAGCAGGTTCCACGTCCCCCCTCTGCGGAGACTGGCTCACAGGGCCTCCTCTTAGGCGGATTCACTTTGCAAGCCTTCCCTTCAGCAACATTCCTGTTACAAAACCTTCCTTTCATGGGATTCATCTCACAATCCTGTTTTTGGGGTCACCCGGGAAGTTTATATCACCCTGAAGCGTGTTCAGACTCACGTCACCAGACCAGCTTTCCTGGGTGATACTTACCACCTGCCCGTCCACTCCCAGCTGAGACCCAGAAGTGCCCCCTTGGGCCCCAAGCCCCATGGCTCTGCCTGGGTGCCCACTCCCCTCCTGCCTGGTCCGTCCCTCTCACGTCCCCTGAGGGTCACCAGGAGCTCCCACTCATCCTGTGCAGGCTGTCCACTCTGTCCTGGGGCGGCCTCCGTGGTGTCAGGTAGAAGAAACAAGAGGTACTGGTGGGGCCTCCCTCACGCAGCACAGCAGCCAGCAACCGCCTGCTGACCTCGTCACTGTGGCTGGACCTAGATGGGGGTTCAGGGGGCCCGCAGTAGCTCCTGGTTCTCATCTCACCCCAGCACCGCCCACAGGGAAGTCACTAAGCAACCCTGTGCTGGCTGCATAGAGGAGGCTCATTCACGTGCTCCTCCCAGCAGCCCCCGGGGCTCTCGTGGGCAGACCCCTCCCAGGGTATGGAGCTCACCTGGGCAGGCACCCAGCAGCCCCCGGGGCTCTCGTGGGCAGACCCCTCCCAGGGTATGGAGCTCACCTGGGCAGGCACCCAGCAGCCCCCGGGGGCTCTCGTGGTCAGGCCCCTCCCAGGATATGGAGCTCACCTGGGCAGGCACCCGGCAGCCCCCGGGGCTCTCGTGGGCAGACCCCTCCCAGGGTATGGAGCTCACCTGGGCAGGCACCCGGCAGGGCTGGGCACACAGGAACCGTGCACGTGGCCCTCGTTGCAGAGCACCCCAGCCCACCTGTTGGTCAGAGCTGACCCTGAGCACCTCAGAGCAGGACCTGAACTAACAAACAGCAGCTCCGACAGGTCTGTGACCCTGGGCTTCACTCTGTGCGGCCTCCCTCTGCCTGGTCTTCCGGGGGCTTCCACTGCAGCCCGGCACCAGGCCTCTGTCTCCACCCACCACCCCTCCTCTCCCTGACTCCTGGGTTCCTCTCATTAGGAGAGGGTCTTCTTGAAGTTGTTTCCTACTCATGAGCCAGTTAAAATGATTAGAAAATCAGCCAGAGTTGTAGCCCCATGTCAATCCTGACCCTTAGGACCCCACACCTGTTCCTTGGGCCTGGCCGGCACAACAAGGCCCGTTTTCTGCAATTATGAGCCCCTGAGGGGCGAGGATTGGCTGACCTGGGCAGCCTGACCCGGCCGGCCAGCCCTCCCCAGGTGTGCCTGGGCTGAGGTCAATATAAACACTCTTCCCGGCAGCAAGAGCCCCTGCAGCTGTGCCTGACGCCGTATTCTCTGCCCCGTCAGCAGTCTCGGGGCTGGGCTGGTGGGAGGGAGTGAGGGGTCACGGCCGTGAGGGTGGCCCGGTCTGAGTGAGGCTCTGCTGGAAGTTCTCCCCGGGCAGAGGTGAGGAAGCGAGAAAAGGGCAGTGGGGGCCAGGACAGGACGGGTAACTCGGGTAGGGGAATGGAAAGCTTCCAGAAGAGCAGCCGGGGCCAGGACCGTCCTGTGTGACGTGCAGGAGCCCACGTAGCACGTGTGCTGTCGCTGGGGTGGCTGCAAGCCCTTTCCTCCAGCCTGTGAGGTCCTTGCACATATTCAGGCGGCTTTCCTGGGAAGGGTGGGTAAAGTTCAGGAGCAGCTGGCTTGGAGGTCAGCTAACGTTTACAAAGAGACGCCTCCGAACGGCCCAAGCCGCTTTCCAATGAGGATGCCCCTTGTGGGGGGCTGCTGGCAGCATGTGAGAAAACGCCCCGCCTCCGACCAACTTCAGAAATTTCCATCAGTGTAGCAATTATCTTGATAGGTTTTCCTCTAACTAGTGGGTTCTTAATTAGCAACATGAAAGGTGACATTAAATGTCCTCAGTCAGGATTGAAATACCCCCAACATGTACCGGTGTAAGAACCTCGGGAGGCCGTGTGCAACCCGCACCTTTAGGGATGGGCTTCCTACTTGACCCCTCAACGTTGTGGTGTCCAGCCACTGATTTAGGGTTTCTGGGGGCCCAATGCTGACTCTAAGGCTGAGTGGTGGTCTCAGCATGAGCTGGCGTTTGAGAAAAGTGTGATGAAGTTAAGTCTGACTTTCTGTGACAGCTGGGGAGGGGTTTGTAAAGCACCTTGGCTTTTAGGGCAAAGGTTTGTTACTGGAACAAAGTGTCCCCCCCAAAATGGGCTGAAGCTCAAGATGTCTCTGTCCCTTTCATGTGAGAGTCCAGGGCAGGTGGGTGGCAGGGCCCAGGCTCTGTCCACCTTGTTTCTCCTCCCTGCTTCCAGGTGAGGGCTCCAACCAGCAGGGTGGGGTGACCAGGTGGGCATCATGCCCTCCGTCCTAGGATGCAGTCTGGCCAAGGCCCTCACCACCTCCACCTCTCCCCCTTGGTAACACGAGACACTGTGCCCCAGCTGTAAGGGGTGGGAAGGCTGGGAGGTGCAGGGTAGCTGTGAACAGGAAAAAGGGAAATGGGATCTTTTGGGCAGCTGTGTGGCTCTGCTGTGAGGGTCACCTGGACGGTAGCGCACAGACTCTGGGTCCTGTGAAGCGTCGATGCTTTGTGGTTCTGGAAATCCTATAGGAGACGGTCCACAGCAGGTGAAGCTAATGCTCTCAGTGGAGGTGGTGAAGCCAAAGATCTCAGTTCAGACTGAAGGTGCCGATGTACATACAGGACAAGACCATCTTGTTTGAATGGACTTCAGGCACGTTTAACACGAATGCAGTCGTGTTAATGCCTGGCATCTTCTATCTTGTGCCTCTCCTCAGGGACCCCCTCCTCAGTTCCTGAGGATCCTGTAACTCCCGTACAGGGGGATGGAGAGTGGGCTCTGTCCAGTCTGAGCCCTGAGTTACCCTGCGTGTGAGTCTGCTCAGGACCGCCGTAACAAATACCACAGACTGGGCAGCTTGAATAACAGACCTATCATCTCCCAGTCCTGGATGCTGTCCGAGATCAAGGTGTGTGCAGGCTGGCTTCTCCTGAGGCCTCTCTCCTTGGTGCTTAGACAGCCATCTTCTCCCCAGGTCCTCACGTGGTCTCCCCCTTTGCCTATCTGTGTCCTAATCTCTTCTTGTAGGACCTCAATCCTATTGGATTAGGATCCACCCTAGTGACCTCATTTTTAACTTGATCGCCTCTTTAAAAATCCCATCTCCAAATACAGCTACATCCTGGGGTCCTGGGGGTTAGGGATTCAGCATGTGAATTTGGAGGGACATGACTGAGCCTATCCCATCCTCCTTAGGAGCCAACTGTGCCTCGGTCCTTCCTTCCCTCAAGTCACACGAGGTGATGTAGTGGCTCACGGAGAGGCCACTTGTGCAGAGTCTGTGTCCCAGCTGGGGAGCCCTTCTCTGCTCTCTCTGATCAGGCCGTGGCCGTGCCAGTCCCATCCTGAGGTGAGCTGTTCTGGGGTTTCCTGCCGTGTCGCCTGGCCTGCTGAGGTGCTCATTGTCAGGGAACCCAGGAGCCAGCGGCCTCGTGGGGGTGCCGGGGACTCTCAAGGCCTTGGCAGATGTCTCTCCCAGCGGATACCCTAGCGAAAGTGGGGAAACTTTTGGGGGATTACAGGTGGGGGAGAGTCACAGTCTCGTTTATGCTTCAGAAAGACCACGTTGGGGTGGGATGTGAGGTGCACCGTGCGGGCAGGGAGTTTTGTCAGGGCCTGGTGGAGGAACCAGGCACAAGATCGGGCTTGGGCCAGGGCTGTGGGCGTAGAGGTGAATTAGTGTGGGAACTGGCCACAGACTGTTGTCGAAATCTTGGCTTCCCTGTGCAACGAGGCCGAACAGAAATACGGAGACAGAGATTTTGGAGGAAGAGAGAGATGGCTTTATTTTTCTGCCAGGCAGAAGGGAAGACACAGCCGGCTAGCGCCTCAAGAACTGGGCCCATCCTCCTTGAGAATCAGGGAAGGTTTTATACGTGGGGCTCTCGCAGTCCGGGTTATAGGATGAGGATCAAAGTAGTGAAGGTCTTGCATTCCTCCCTTTCTTTGCATTATTTCAAAACAGTCATAGTTGGCATCAGGCCGCCCGGTAATTGGGGTCCAGCAATCTGGTAATTGCGTCCATTTGCCTCTGGTTTATCGGCCGGTGATCTTGTTTCTGAAATGCAAAGACTATAGGGGGTGATTTGTTATGAGGGGCATATAGAATGTAAGTGCTGGACATAATAAGGTTAGGGAGTATGAGGCAGGGGATGTAACTCACACAGAGTTAGGGGTGATGGGTGCCAGAGGTAAATTACATAGTGTCAAGGAGTGAGGTTAGCTTTGTAAAGTACAAATCTAGTTACTACAAATTAGTGACAAAGTAAAACAAGGAGTGATGAACTCTTTCAGGCCAGGTTATGTTTCTTCTCTAGCCTGTTAGCTGTTCCCTTTGTTTTCCTTGTTCTCAGGGGAGGGAGAACTTCATTTCTATTTTTGCTGCAACAAGACTCTGGAGGAGCAGATGACAGTCAGTGGGGCACAAGGAGAGTGGGAGCCTGGGAGACCCCAGTGTTACCGAACCAAACTTGGGTCCGCTTGCCCGAGTGCAGTAAAGCCAGTCTACTGACACCGGGTGTGGTGAAGGAAAGTGCAGCTTTAACTGTAAAAGTGCCAATACAAGGAGAACAGGCGGCTTGTGCTCTATATTCCCGAACTCCCTGAAGGATTTCAGCACAGCAATGTTAAAGGCCAGTTGAAGGGGGGGGGGGGTGTCACAGGGTATGGGATCAGCTGGTGCACAGTTCTCTGGTTGATGGTGAGGTAACAGACGGTTAACACTCTAAATTCTTAGGCACCAGAAGTTCCGGGGCTACCTGTTCAAGATCATCAGGTAGTTAATTTCTTCTGTTTGGTGGTGGTTTCAGCATCTGTAAAACAACTCAGGAAGCGTGCATCAGATGCTGTTATCCAGGTACTTCAGAGAGGAGCTCCAGCAGAGGATGTGGGGGAGGGCTCTGTCCTGGGAAGGCCCCATAGGGTCCTGCTCGGTTACACCCGGTGCGTGAGCTCAACAACCAGGGAAGGTGGGATTGATCCTGGGTGTGGGGAGCTGCAGGATCCCAGTCCCCTGAGGGCCCTGTTAGCCCCCAAGGTGAGATGGGGGTGCAGTGACTGGACAGAGGCGTCTGGCCTGCGAGAGGGGTCCAGGCTGGAAATGTCACGGGAATCATCACAGGGAGGGAGAGGAAAGGCCAATGGGGGCAGGTAGGTCACAGCAGACTACGTGCAGGTGACTGCGGTCCTGTTGGAAGCAACTCAGAGCCAGAAAAGAGTGGCCGTCAGGGGCTCAGCTCCATTCTCTTGTTCCTTTGTAAAACCACTGTGTCAGAGTTTGAGACGCTGCCAGGAGACGTCTGGGGCCAGTGCTGCCATGGCTTCATCAAAGGGGTCCAGGGGGAGCACAGAACCACTGCAGACCCCGCCCATGTCCGCACTGGGAATGAATCCCATCGGGGCTCCTGGGCTCACAGACTTGAGGGAACCTCTGTCCTCAGGACTGGTCCTCCTCCTTCCTCTCACCTGCTGGTCAGAGGCCCAGGAACCCCCAACCTGGCTCCACCCCCAGGGCCTGGATTCTGGGACAGCTTAGGGGTAAGCAAGACCCTCATTCTCCTTTATCTGCCTGGGGGCAAGAATGTCTTAAACGCTGCAATTGACTGATGATGGAGGGCTGAGTGTTTCCAGCAGGTATGGGTGGAAAGATGGGGCGTGAAGTTCCTATGTCTACAGGGTCTTCCCAGCATGAAGATCTGTGTGTTTCCCCCGGCCAGTCAACATCCTCCCAGGAAGCCCAGATCCAGGATTATGAGGGCAGAGGCTCTCCCCTTGCTTATCTGTAACTTCCCACTCCCACAGCAAGGAGCCTGGCTCCCACCATCTGCCGTTTATGTATGCATTGCTCCTTTCCAGGTTACACGTGCAGAGGTTTCAGAATTGTTAGCTACTACACCCTGGAAAGAGCTTCGTAAAATAAAGCCCACTGTATATGTACGGTCCAGTTTGCCTTTAGTCTACAGATTCCATTCATTTCCAAAGGTAACTTAGGTCAGCACCTTTTATCCCATCCCCTACAGTGAGTTGTTTCCATATATTTCCAATACATTTAGATTCTGTCACATTATGTATTCCATCCTGCAACACTCCTACATCCCAAATAACTAAATTTGAATAGATTATGATTGGCCCCTTGGGCTATACACGTCTGTGGGCTTAGACAAATGCACAGTGACAGGTATCCATCCTAGAGTGTCACATGGAACGCTTCACACCCCCACCCCATGATCTGCTTATCATCTGTGTAGCTTTGCCTTTCCCAGAGTGTCACCGATGGGGTCATACTGTGTGCAGCCTCCTCAGCCTGGATGCTTTCACGTAGCAGTACATACTGAGGATTTATCCATGTCTTTCCATAGGCTGATGGTGCATTCCTTCCTGCTGAGTAGTAGTCCACTGCACGTGTATGGGCGGAAAGACAATTTCCCCTCTACTTTCCTAGGTTCTTGGTTGAGGCCCCCCTGCCCCTGAAATAAAAGACAGATTACCAGGAGAAAAGCAGAAGTTTAATTACATGTATACCTTCTGAATACAGGGGGGATAGCAAGGAAAACTGAGTCACTCCCTGAAATGGCCAAAACCATCCCCTTAAATACCGTCTTCAGCTAAAAACAGAAGAAAGATGCTGGGGAAGGGGGGGAAGGCCAGTTTTGGCAGGTTATCCTGCAAAGCACAGTAAACAAGGGTATGAGTGTTTGCACATTTAAGTCAGGACTTCTCCAGTGAAAAGAGTTACTTAAGATTTAATTATCCTTCTATTTTTAGTGCAAAGAGGAACATACCCTTATAAATGGAGACTTCTCTATTGTAAATGTCCTTCATAAAATGGCAATCTCTGTTTTCTGAGATTGTTTTTTAGAATAAATTTATTATTTTATTTTTGGCTGCATTGGGTCTTCGTTGCTGCATGCAGGCGTTTCTCTGGTTGTGGCGAGCAGGGGCTACTCTTCATTGCGGTGCGCAGGCTTCTCATTGTGGTGGCCTTTCTTGTCATGGAGCACAGGCTCTAGGTGTGCAGGCTTCAGTAGTTGTGGCACACGGGCTCAGTAGTTGTGGCTCGCGGGCTCTAGAGCGCAGGCTCAGTAGTTGTGGCACACGGGCTTAGTTGCTCCACGGCATGTGGGATCTTCCCGGAACAGGGCTCGAGCCCGTGTTCCCTGCATTGGCAGGCGGACTCTTAACCACTGAGCCGCCAAGGAGGCCCTTTTTCTTTTTTCAAAGCAGACCAATAATCCTTTTGCCAGAGAGACATATTTTGGGGTGGCATATTCTACTCGCCTTGACATGGATATACCCCAATTTGCTTACGCATTCATCTTTTGAAGGATATCCTGATTTCTTCAAGTTTTTAGCCATTATGAAAGTGCTGTTGTGCATAATTACATCCTCATTTGCATTTGGACATAGATTTTCAAAGCAGTTGCCTAAATGCTGGAAGCATGATTGTTGGATCCCAACGTGAGACTTGTTTAGCTTTGGAAAAAACTGCCAAATTGTCTTACAAAGTGGCTGCACATGCCTCCCCCCAGCTATGAGGGAGAGCTCCTTTTGTTCCTCACCCTCTAGCCATTGGTATTGTCATATTTTTGGAGCTTAGCAGTGCTAATAGGTGTGCTGTGATATCTCACGATTTTAATTTGTAATTCCCTAATGGTATATGATGTTGAGCTTGTTTCTGTATGACTTTTACTCTCTGTATATCTTTTTTGGTGGGATGTCTGTTCAGATCATGCTGTTCACGTTCACGCTGAGAGGAGCCCTGTCTCCTCAGGACCCGCTGGGGCTTTGGCTTCTGGGACACGCGGGGCTGAGTCCACACTGATGGCCGGGCTTCGGGACAAGCCGGGGTCGAGTCCACACTAACGGAAGCCGGGTCTCCTCAGGACCCCCTGGGGCTTCAGCTTTGGGACACTGTGGGGTCCAGTTCATGCTGACAGGAGCCTGGTCTCCTCAGGACCTGCCGGGAAGTGACGCCGCTGAGGGAAAAGGTGAGGAAAAGTGGGCAGAAGGTTCCTGTACGTGGCTGACCGCCGAGGGTGTCTGTCTTCAGAGGAGCCAGGAGAGGAGGGGCTTGATGTGGAAAACTGGGTTTTTGGCCCCTTTTGTGTGTGGTGTAGACAGAGTGCAGTGTTGTTCTTTTGCGTGTGGCGTCCGGTTTCCCAGCACTGTTTATTGAGGGGACTGTCCTTTCCCTGGTGTATGTTCTTGGCTCCTTTCCTGTGAATTAACTGATCACATACCTGTAGGTTGATTCCTGGGCTCTCTGCTCTGTTCCTCTGGTCTGTGAGCCTGTTTTTGTGCCAATTCCACACTTTTTTGGGACTGTAGCTTCGTAATGAAGTGTGAAGTCAGGGAGCGAGATGCCTCCAGCCCATTCTCCTTCCTCAGGGTCGCTTTAGCTCTTCTGGGTCCTTTGTGGTTCCACATACATCTTAAGATTGTTTGTTCTGTTTCTACGGAAAATGTCATTGCACTTTTGGTAGGGATTGCATTGAATGTGTACATTAATTTGGCTAGGAGGCATATTTTTTTTTAAATTTTATTTATTTATTTATTTATTTATGGCTGTGTTGGGTCCTCGTTTCTGTGCGAGGGCTCTCTCCAGTTGCAGCAAGCGGGGGCCACCCTTCATCGCGGTGCACGGGCCTCTTCACCATCGTGGCCTCTCTTGTTGCGGAGCACAGACTCCAGACACGCAGGCTCAGTAATTGTGGTTCACGGGCCTAGCTGCTCCGCGGCATGTGGGATCCCCCCAGACCAGGGCTCGAACTCGTATCCCCTGCACCAGCAGGCAGACTCTCAACCACTGTGCCACCAGGGAAGCCCGGCATATTTTTTTTTAATTAAAAATAATTTCGGGCCACACCATGTGGCATGCAGGATGCGGGATCTTAGTTCCCCAGCCAGGGATCGAACCCGTGCCCCCTGCAGTGGGAGCGCAGAGTCCCAACCCCTGGACAGCCAGGGAAGTCCCACCTTAGAATGCATATTTTCACACTATTCTTTTTACCCATGAGCACGGGGTATCTTTCCATTTATTTTTGTCTGTTCGGTTTCCTTTAACAGTGTCTTCCAGTTTTCAGTGTGCAGGTCCTTCACGTCTTTGGTTAAATTTACTCCTGGTTATCTTTTTGGATACAATTGTAAGTGGGATTTTTTTTTTAATTCTTTTTCTGATCGTTCATTATCAGTGTGTAGAATCACAAATGATTTTTGTGCATTGATTTTTCTTTTTTTGTATCCTGCAGCTTTACTGAATTCATTTTTTAGTTGTAACAGTTTTTTGGTCGTTGAATATGGAAAAGTAGAATTCAGAAATCCCACTGTTTCAGCTACATCCACGTCACCCACAGCACCCAAGACATAGTGGCTCCCAATGTAATCTTCCCACGGTGCCTCTCATAGTATGTGGACTCCTACGAGGGTGATTGGCGTCCCCACTGCGGGTGAGCTGGATCTGGGTAGGGCTTGGCCTCTATAACAGAGTTTGAGGTCTGTATTTCTGGCGTGCTATGACATGGTTGTTTTGATAAGTACTTTATTTTCTAGTAAATTTCAAGTGTATAAAATATTTTAAATAGCAGTATCAAGTTTTCTACATTCACAAAATACTCCAGTTTATTTTACTCTGTGAGAGTGGGAGGACCGCTCTCCCAGAGAACCAGCACATAACCCCCAAATGAGGAATAATTATGGTTTCCACATTATAATCCTATCCACAGACCTGCTTCAACTTTCACCAGCTGCCCCAGCTTTGTGGAAATGTATTTTCCCATTCGAATACAGTTTTCTTTTCCTAGAACCATCACTGGGGCTTTTCCTCACTTTAAAAACCTTGCTGGATGTAAAGTGTACAAGATGAGCATGATCTGGGTGGTTTTTCTGTGTGGCTTCTTTCACTTAGGATGTTTTCAGTGTTTATCCACATTGTAACATTGATCATTATTTCATTCATTTTTTCCATCGTGATTAAAAACACATAACATTTACCATTTAAACCATTTTTTTTAAAGCTTTTTAAAAAAATGTATTTTATTTTTTATTTTGTGGCTGTGTCGGGTGTTTGTTGCTGTGTGCAGGCTTTCTCTAGTTGCGGCGAGAGGGGGCTACTCTTCGTTGCCGTGTGCAGACTTCTCATTGCAGTGGCTTCTCTTGTTGTGGAGCACGGGCTCTAGGTGCATGGGCTTCAGTAGTTGTGGCACAAGGGCTCAGTAGCTGTGGCTCGTGGGCTTAGTTGCTCTGCGGCATGCGGGATCTTCCAGGACCAGCGCTTGAACCCATGTCCCCTGCATTGGCAGGCGGATTCTTAACCACTGTACCATGAGGGAAGCCCCATTTAAACCATTTTTAAGTATACAGTTCTATGGCATTAACTACATTCACATTGTTGTAAAAATATCCTCACCATCCTTCTCCAGAACTTTATTTTCCCCATGTGAAACCGTAGCCATTAAACACTAACTCACCTCAACCCCTGGCAATCTTATTCTACTTTGTCTTTGAATTTGACTTATCTGGATACCTCATACTAGTGGAATCATAGAACGTGTGTCCTTTTTGTGTCTGGCTTGTTTCACTTAGCATAATGACGTCAAGGTTCATCCACAGTGTAGCATGTGTGAGAATTACCTTAGTTTTAAAGGTTGAATCATATCCCATTGTGTATATACTACACTGTACTTATCCATTGATCTGTTGAAGGATGTGTTGTGTTGCTTCCACCTTTTGGCTATTGTGAATAATGTTGCTATGAATATGGGGTACAAATATCTGTTCCAGTCCTTTCTAATATTTTGGGTGTACACTCTGGAGTGGAATCAAGGGCTCATACATTTTCCATGTTTTTGAGGAGCCACCATAGAGTTTTCTACAGCGACTGTATCATTTTACTTTATTCCTTTATATGACAGAATAATGCAGCTTATGGATCTACCTTATTTTGCTTATCCATTTACCTGCTGATGAACATTTAAATCTTTTCTACCTTGAGCTATTGTGAACAGTGCTGCTATGAATAATTGGTGTACAAGGTTTTGTTTGAACACCTGTTTTCCATTTTTTGGGTATATATCTAGGAGTGGAGTTGTTGAACCACATGGTAATTATATTTTATATTTTTGAGTAAATGCTAAAGTTTTGTACACATAGACTGCACCATTGTACATCTCCACAAGTAACTTTTAAGGGTTTCAATTTCTCTACATTGTTGCCAACATTTGTTATTTTTATTTATATATTTTAAAATTTATTTTAAAATTTATTTTTATTCTAGTGTGTGTGAAGGGGCATCACACTGTGGCTTTAATTTGCATTTTCATCATGACTACTGATGTTTGACATCTTTTCATGTCCTTATTGACCATTTGTATGTCTTGCCTGAAGAGCAGTCCATGCAAGCTATTTGTCTGTTTCAAAAATTTTATTGTTTGTCTTTTTGTTGATGAGTTGTAAAAGCCCTGGGTATATCCTAGGTAAAGAGTCTTATCAGATATATAATGTGCCAATATTGTCTTCAATTCTGTGGGCTGTCTTTTTACTTTCTGGATAACCTCTTTTGATGCACAAAGGTTTGTAATTCTGAGGAAATCCAATTTATCTATTTTTTTCTTTCATTTCTTATGCTTTACTGTCAAATCTAAGAAACCATTGCTAAATTCATGGTCAGGAAGATTTAATTCCTTGGTTTATTTGAGAGTTCATAGAGTCATCTCTCGGTACCCACTAGGCCAGGCTTTAGGCCTGGGGTTGAGTCAGTGTGAGGGTTCAGGGGTCACGGTTTAGGGTTATGGGTCATTGTTGGAGAGTCATGGTTGGAGAGTTATGGTAGAGGGTTGTGGTTAAAGGGTCAGGGGCGAGGGTCTGGGGCTAGGGTTGTAAGGGGGTTAAGATTAGAGGTTAGGGTTCTTAGGGTAAAGGTTAGAGTTAGGTTTAAGCACAGTTGACCCTCATTGCCTTCCCCTCTCCTTCTCTCTGAAGCCTCCAGAAGGGATAGGACTTGCCCAGGGTCAAACAGGAGTCAGGGAGCTGAGGTCAGTAACTGTTTTTCTGGCCTCCCTTCCCCCAGTCCTGGGCTCTGAGAGAAGAATGAAATGTCTGTTCTTGTCTCGGACTGTTTCTTATCCAACTCAACCTCTGTCAAGGATTAGGGAGGGTGTCAGAAGTCATGAATGGTTTCCTTCTGCCCTCCCACCTGGGAAGGGCAATGCTGGCCCTACTCTGCCTGGGAAGCCCCAGGTTCCAGCACAGCCCAGACAGCAGGGCACTCAGTGGACATGTGTGGGTTTATACAGGATTGGGTGCAGTGACCTGCCAGCCCCCAGATGCTGCCTTCTTAAGGGCTGGTGGGGCCCTCCTGGCACTGGAGGCATCCTTTGTCCCATCTGAGTGGGCAGGAATAGATGATCACGTCTCAGGCAGGACAGCCCTTGACCTCTGACAATCCAGGTAGGCATCTGTGTTCCTCTAGCTCAGTCCAGCCTGGGCATCGTCAGGCCCTCACGTACAGTTACGGAGCTGACCAGGATGCCGGGCAATTCAAGAACTACCTGGTCAGTGTAGACATTCCTTTGAGAAGTTTCAACTACCAACATGCATGTGGTTGAGAAAAAGGCCTCCCGCTCACAGCCTCATAGGCTGCCAAGAGAAGTAATAATCCTCTAAACATCGGAGTGTGTCCCTGACACAACAACCATACAGCAGACCACGGCCCTGCAATCCTTTGTCCTGTCAGTCGTTAGAAACTTTTTTTTTTAATTTAATTTTTATTTATTTATTTATTTATTTATGGCTGTGTTGGGTCTTCGTTTCTGTGCGAGGGCTTTCTCTAGTTGTGGCAAGTGGGGGCCACTCTTCATCGCGGTGCACGGGCCTCTCATTATCGTGGCCTCCCTTGTTGCGGAGCACAGGCTCCAGATGCGCAGGCTCAGTAGTTGTGGCTCACGGGCCCAGTTGCTCCGCGGCATGTGGGATCTTCCCAAACCAGGGCTCGAACCTGTGTCCCCTGCATTGGCAGGCAGATTCTAAACCACTGCGCCACCAGGGAAGCCCCCGTTAGAAACTTTTGACATTCATAGTCATTAAGAATCAAAGATATGGAGGCAACTGGACCTCCCAATGGAAGGTTCACAGTGACACTGCATTGTCTTGGAGAGCCATATGCATCCATGTGGCCTCTGGAAAGCCTGCCAATTATGGGTGCCATGGCTTGGAATAATTCTGGAGCCTCCCATTACATCATTGCACAAGAGTTTCCTTACCACCCTAGCATTTGGTTTCTTCCTCTTAGTAAAGGAGAGAAGAAACTGGAAAAGGAGCAGTATTGTTTTTCAGGGATGGGCAATTAATATGGCCAGGGAGATGGCATAACTCAAGGGCTCCCACCTCTCAGGGGCAGGAATGAGGTCCGTGTGTCTTCTGAGGGCACATGGGCTTTTCTGGGCCCGCCTCTGAGATGTGAGGACCTGATGCCCAAGGAAAGAGACTTGACTTGACCACCACCAACGATCCTGACTTTTCAGTAAGTGAAAGAACTTCTTGCAGTCTTGGGAGGACAGTAAGAGCACTGGATGTGTAGCTGCAGCCCCTGACCCTGAGTGAACCCCTTTCTTCCTTTTGTGTCAGATTCTGTGCTGTGCAGTGATCAGTCATTGACTTAGAATCTGTTGCTTTCTGCCAGCCAGCATCTGTTCTGAGGCCCAAGTGCCTCAGTTTTCCTTTGGGAATTACATCTCACCTGCTTCCAGTCCAAACGGTTGCAGAAGGATGAGCCCATGTTGCACCCAGCTCGAAGATGGGTTTACAGCCCACATCTAGCCAGTCCCACTTTCCATCTTCTGGTGATGGGCCAAGGATGAGAATGCAACCCAAGCCAGATCAAAGGCACTTAAAACCATGACTTTCTTGGAATCCAAGAAAAGGAGAAACTCTTTCTCAGATAATGGATGGTGAGTGGTTGTCAGCCTAGAATTGCTGTTGGTCCAAGGGCAGTGAGAGAGCCTGTGCCTGTGAATGGGGTCCCCCAAAGGCACTGAGCAGGACAAAGTTTTGGAGAGAAGCAAGGTCACACTGAGACAGTGTGAGCCACTGGACCTGCCAGGTCCAAACCCATTCTTCAACTTGCCACTTGCAAGTATTAATTTATTTCTACCCTTACAATAAATACTAATTTATTTTACTTCAGTAAGTGTGTCCAGTCGCTGGGAAAAGAAAAAGTCCTGGTTGATACATCTGAATCAATAATCCCTGATCCTTCCTCAGGTGTCCTCACTGGGTAGGCGTGGCTGGGGGAGATGAAGACACTGGGTGGGGTCAGATACTAGGGGAGCTGCCAAACAGCTCTGTCCCTGTTCCTTCCCTGTCCCGGGAGAGGGAAACCCTGGAACAGTGATAGGATAACCAGTATGGGGAAGAGGTTCCTCAGTGATTAATTGGTCTTTTTGTATTTTCCTTAATTTAGGGTTCATTTTGGTAATGTGTTTTTTACAAAGAAATCCCCCTTTTCCTCTAGATTTCCAGTTTGTTACAGTAGGTTTCTCTTATTTGACTTTTAATCTTTCCTGTCAAATTTTCTACAGAATCATGACAAATAATGAACAAATATTGATACTTTATTATTAAGTGAAGTCCCTATTCACGTTCCCTTTGTTATACCTTTCCTTGTTCCAGGATCTCAAAGGACATGGGGCCATCATGTCTGTTTAGTCTCTTCTGGGCTTTGACAGTTGCTCAGACTCTCCTTGTTTCCATGACCTTGCCAGTGTGGAGGAGGACTGGTCAGATATTTTATAGACTGCCGGGCACTGGGATTTGCTTGGTGGTTTTGTCGTGGTTAGACTTGGCTTTGAAAAAGCATACCACAGAGGTGTAGTGCTTCCTCTTCACTATATATCAAGAGGACAGGCTCTTAAGGAAACTTCTCACTTATATTCTTAACTTTGGTCACCTAGCTGAAGTAGTGTGTGTCAAGTTTTCCCACAGTGAGGTTAATTTTTTCCCCATGTCCATCCTGTGTGCCTTATTTAGGAGGAAGTCATAATGCAGAACCCACACTTGAGGAGAGAGGGGTTAGCTTCACATCCTTGATGGACAACTGAGTGGCTATATACATTGCTTAGAAGCTTTCTGCATAGGAGATTTCTATTTAACACCATTCATCAAAAACTATGTAATTTATTTTTACCAGTTTGGACACGTGAATAATTACTGTAAACTTTTGGTTATAATCCAGCACTACATTATTAGACTGCTTACTTAATTCTTGCTTTGGCTGTTGAGCACTTTTTCCATTTGTTCCTGTTTTCATTTTACATAATTTTTCTTTTGTGGGTTTTAAAATTTTTTGGTACTTCTTTACTTTCTGATATTTTAAGATTATCCTGCTTCCTATATTTACTGTCTCAGTCCTAGCATCAGCCCTTTCTTCAAAGAGCCCTTGCTCCTTTTATTAGAGAATGGTATTAAAAACTTACACATGGGAGCTAAATATGCTCAGCTGACAGTACATGGAAATATGTGCATGTATCCCAGCCTATGCATATACCCATAATTATAAAGATTTCCATGTGGAACTATGTGTAGGCTAAAGATAGTTTATACTGATATCTCTAAGCGGATCTGTTATGACATGGATATTGTAACCTTCTCCCTTTGTTTGACTGTAACATCCCACTGCAGTGGTAAGAAACCTGGCTTCCACCATTTGTCATTTATTAAATTCAGTGCTTGTTCCATTCGATTACTGATATAGTAGTTTCGGTACTGTTAGCTACTACCCCTCATGGAAAGATCATAGAGTCCACTGTGTATGTATGGCACATTTTGTCTTTGGCCTACAGATTCTGTACATTTCCAAAGTTAACTTAGGTCAGCCCATTTGTCCCACTACCAACAGTGAGTTTTTTCATACATTTCTGAATCAGTTAGATTCTTTGTTACTTTCTGTATTCCAGTCTTTGACACTCCCATATCCTAAGTAGCTAAGTTTGAATAGATTGTAAATTACTTGTTGGGTTGTAAAAATCTGTGGGTGTAGACAAATGCATAGTGACAGGTATTCACCACTAAAGTATCATATGGACTATTTCAACCACATATTCCATAAACTGTTTACCATTGTCAGTTTTGCCTTTTCTAGAATGTCATATAAATGAGGTCATACAGTGTGTAGCACTTCAGACTGGATTCTTTCACTTAGCAATGTAAGTGTTAGATGCATCCTTTTTTTTTTTTTTTTTTTTTTTTTTTTTGCACGGGTTGATGGTCCATTCCTTTATTATCTCTTAATACTATTGCATTGCATGTATATGAGAGGAAAAATAGTTTTCCCTCTACACTTCTATGTTCTTTATTGAGATCTCCCTTGTAATGAAAAAGAGACGAACTGGAGAAAACAATCAGAAGTTTAATATATACCATGAGTACCTCCTGTATACTTAAAAGATACCCAGGAAAACTGAGTCACTCCTTGAAATGGCCCAAGCCATTACCTTAAATGCTATCTTCTGCTGAGAACAAAAGAAAGATGTTAGGGAATGGAGGAAGCCATTTAAGGGATGTTATTAGTCAAAGCCCAGTAAACAAGGGTATGGTTGTTACACAGATTTACATCCAGGCCTATTTCATTGACAAGCTTTTTTTTTTTTTTAAAACATTTATTTATTTGGCTGTGCCGGGTCTCAGTTGCGGCCTGCGGAATCTTCACTTGCGGCATGCGGGCTCTTAATTGCAGCATGCAGGATCTAGTTCCCTGACCAGGGATTGAACCCTGGTCCCCTGCATTGGGAGCATAGAGTCTTAACCACTGGACCAGCAGGGAAGTCCCAACAAGCTTTTCTTGATATTTAGCCATCATTCAATTCCTGGTCCAGAGAGGGACATACCCTTACAAATTATTATCCTTAATAAATGTAAATTTACCTCCTAAAAGGGCATTTTCTACTTGGTTTTGAAAGATTCTCCTGGGTCTGCTGTTTCTTAAATTAATCAGTCCAAAATAATCCTTTTGTCAAATGGGCATATTTTGGGGTGGTGTATTCTTCTCCCCTTGACATGTATGTGCCCTAATTTGCTTATGAATTCATCTACAGAAGGACATCCTGATATCTTTTTAGCCATTATGAATAGAGCTGCTGTGCATTACTTGATGCTAGTTTTGGTTTGAACACAGTTTTTCAAAGCAGTTGTCTAAATACAAGAGGTACACTTCTTGGATCCTAAGGTGAGACTTTTTAGATTTGGAAAATACTGCCAAACTGTCTTCCAAAGTTGGTTGTACGTGCATTCCACCAGCATCTTCAGTATATTCTTGTATGCTTATTTACTGCCTGTTTATCTTCTTGGGCCAGGTGTGTGTTTCAATCTTTACCAAATTTTAATGGCGTTGTTGGCGTAATTTGAGTACAAATCCTTTATCAGATATGTGTTTTGGAAATAGTTTCTTGCAGTTTGTGGTTTGTCTTCCGGTTTTCTGAATAAGGTCACCAGACCCAAAGTCATGTAGATTATCTCTTTTTTTTCTAGGACTTTTATAGTTTGGTAATTTAAATTTGTCTATGGGCAATTTTGAGTGAATTTTGGTTTAAGTTGTAAAGTTTGTGTCTACATTCATTTCATTATATATGGTTTGTAATTAATTGCTCCTTAACCATCTTTTGAGAAGACACAGTGAGATACTTGGCTCCATTTCAGTTTGGATTTCCAAACTTAGTATATACAGCAGAACTGCCTTCCGGATGAGGCCTCTGGGTTTGTGAGTGTGGCGCTCCCAGCACTTCTCTGACGTCCCACAGGGGGCCCCGAACCCACCTGTCTGACCCTGGGGGCACAGGTGCACCCTGCCCACAGACTTTGCTCCGTGACAAGCAGACAGGAGCTTTGTCTCCTGTCAGGGCTTAGGTTTCTGGACCATGAGGCATTGTCCACACTGACAGCAGCTGGGTTTTCTCAGGAGCCACTGGTGAGGAGACTCCACAAGAGGAAAAAATGAGCAAGTGTGGAGAATCTTCCTGTGCAGCTGACTGCTGGGTGGGTGGGGCGCATCTTCAGGGGCCTCAGGAGAGAAAGGGTTTAATGTGGAATACTGTGCACTTTAGTTAGTTTTATGTGCCGTGTAGATGGTGACCAGTGTCGTTCTTTGGAGTCTGGTGTCTAGTTTTCCTGGCACTGTTTGTTGATGGCTTTGGGTAGAATAAACATTTTAATAGTAGTAATTTTTCTGATGCATGAGCATGGAATATTGTTTTCTATTGTGTGTTCAGTTTCTTTATCAATGCTTTATAGTTTTCTGAGTATAGATCTTTCATGTCCTTGGTTAAATTTATTGCTAAATAGTTTGTTCTCTTTGATGGAATTGTAAATGGGATTGTTTTCTTAATTTTTCTTGCTGGTGGTTCATTATTAGTGTATAGAAACAAAACTGATTTGTGTATATTGATTCCATATTTTGCAACCTTACTGAATTTATTTTTTAACATATTTTTTGAAGTAATGTGAAAAATTGAAATACTAAAATCTCAATGTCTACTGCACCCCAGGTAATCCACAGGACCCAAGACATGGTAGCTACTAATATACTCTTCCCACGGTGCCTCTTAATACCATGCGGACTCCTACAAGGGAAATAAGTATCACAACTTTGGTTGAACTTGGTCTGGGTGAGTCTTGGCCTCTATAACAAAATTTGATGTCTGTCTTATCTGATTTTCTGGCATGATACTGACATGGTTGTCTAGAAAAGTAATTTACTTTCTAGTAATTTAAAATGTACAGAAAAGTTGCAATAATGGCAAAAAGTACTCACATTTGCCACGTCACACAAAATGCTCAGTGTGTTTTGCCCAAGGAACCAGCACATAACCGCTTAATGAGGAAATCCTGATGTCCACATTATAATTTAATCCTCAGCCCCACTTCAACTTTCACCTGCTGTCCCAACTGTATGAAAATGTCTTTTTCCATCCTGATCCAGTTTTCTTTTTCTGGAACCATTACTGAGTTTCCCCCTCATTTGGACAACCTTGATGGATTTGAAGCAGACAAGATGAGTATGGGATCTAGGTGGCCTTTTCTGTATGGCTTTTTTCACTAAGAATGTTTTTAATGTTCATTTTTGTAACAAATATAAGCGCTACACTTTTGTTTTCTTTGTCCTTAGAAATACAAAACGTGACTTTAGCATTTAATTCACTTTACGTATACAGTTTTGTGGTATTAACTACCTTCATAGAGTTGCACAAACAAGTTAACTAACATGTGTACCTCCTGTGTGCATGGCAGATTCCCAGGAAAATGAGTAACACCCTGAAACGGCCCAAGACATCACCTTAAACACCGTCTTTATCCAAAAGGAAAAAAAAGGAAGGCTATAGTTGTTTCTGTCTGCATTCATTTGATTGTATATGGTTTCCAATTGATGTTGTATAACTAGTTGTGGAGAAGTCATGGGATAGGTGGCTTCATTTCAGTTTGAATTTCCAAATTTTGTGGATTCTGCAGGCTTGATACAAGGTATACAAACATCATATTGGATCAGGACATCCCATGGTGTAACTGATATTCATGGTTTGTTAAACAGTTAAAGTTCTGTGTGATATGAGTTCATCCTGGAGTAACCCAGGTTAGTTTCTGTTATACATTTGTCCCAGGATGAAAGGACAAGAGAAATAAGGCCTGATTTATAAAAGTGCCTCCAAACTAATCGATACTGAAGTATAGTTGACCTACAATGTGGTGTTAATTTCTACTGTACAGCAAAGTGATTCCTATATACATACATACATATATACATATTTTTCATATTCTTTTCCATTATGGTTTATTACAGGGTATTGAATACAGTTCCCTGTGCTGTACAGTAAGACCTTGTTTATCCATCCTATATATAATAATTTGCATCTACTAATCCCAAACTCCCAATCCATCCCTCTCCCCTGTCTTCCCCTTGACAACCACAAGTGTGTTTTCTATATTTGAGAGTCTGTTTTTGTTCTGTAGATAGGTTCATTTGGGTCTCATTTTATAATCCACATATAAGTGATATCATATGGTATTTGTCGTTCTCTGTCTGACTTACTTCACTTTGTATGATAATCTCTAGGTCCATCCATGTAGCTGCAGATGGCATTATTTCATTCTGTTTTATGGCTGAGTAATATTCCAGTGTATATATGTACCACATCTTCTATATCCGTTCATCTGCTGAGGGACACTCAGGTTGCTTCCATGTCTTGGCTGTTGTGAATAGTGCTGCTGTGAATGCTGGGGTGTGTGTATCTTTTCAAATTATACTTTTGTCTGGATGTGTGCCCAGGAGTGGGATTGCTGGTTCATACGGTAATTCTAGTTTTAGTGTTTGAGGAACCTCCATACTGTTCTCCATAGTGGCTGCATCAATTCACATTCCCACCAGTAGTGTAGGAGGGTTCCCTTTTCTCCACACCCCCTCGAGCATTTATTTCTAGACACTTTAATGATGGCCATTCTGACCACTATGAGGTGATAACTCACTGTAGTTTTGATTTGCATTCTCTAATAATTAGCGACGTGGAGCATCTTTTCATGTGCCTATTGGCCATCTGTATGTCTTTGCAGAAATGTCTATTTAGACCTTCTGCCTGTTTTTTGATTTTTTTTCTTTTTTGTGTTGTATGAGCTGTTTGTATATTTTAGAATGAGGCCCTTGTTGGTTGCATCATTTGCACGTATTTTCTCCCAAACAGCACAGGTTCTGGAACGACTGGATACCCACATGCAGAAGAATAAACTTGGACCCTTACCTCCCCTCACCCTGTACACAAAAATCAACGCAAAATGGACCAAAGGCCTAGATGCAAGAACCAAAATTACAAAACTCGTAGAAGAAAACATGAGAGTAAATCTTCATGACCTTGGATTTAGTCATGATTTCTTAGATCTGCTACCAAAAGCACAAGCAACAAAAGACAAAATAGATGAATTGGACTTCCTCAAAATGAAAAACAGTTGTGTATAAAAGGAGCAAGGAATAAGATAATCCACCATCCAAAATGGCACAAAATGTTTGCAAACCATGTATCTGATAAAGGACTGTAGCCCACCAGCCAAGCCCCCAGTGGTCCAGTGGAGTGTCTGTGTGGCCCCTCCCGTCCTCGGTGATCAGGGGCTCTCAGGCCCCACAGCACCCGAGGGGCGGACACTGGTCATCTTCTGCACCCTCAAGGAGTGAGCGCTGGATGGTCTTGAGCCCAGATGCACTCCCATTACTGCCCTCAAAGGCTGACGGCTTCAGCATGCCTCCAGAAGGACACAGAGTATTTTCAAGTCTTTAAGAACCAAGAGAACCGTCTTCACTTTTCTGAAAAGGGCATCTTATTATTTCACAGCATGACCATTTTCAACCTGGCTCTCAAGGGTGCCCTCCCACCTTCTTTATTTCTCTGAGAGTGGCCATGGTGGTTTGGCTGTCCCCAGTCCCCACACCAGGTGACAAGGCCGGTGGGGCCAGATCCTGGTGGTCCTTAGCTTCATTGGAGACTAACCCAGACTCTCAGCATCCTGCTTCTCCCCATCACCGATCCTCATCTCCTCCCCTCTCTCTTTTCCCCTTGCTTTTCAGTCTCAGATTTACCTGATGGTCACCACTCACAGTTCCCGCAGAGCCCAGAGACTTCTCCTTGAAGGAAAGGTTCTGGAAAATCAGAGGGATAAATAAAGAATGCAGCTGATTCCCGCCTGTGCTGACGCCCAAGAGGGTGAGGAGAGTGAGTGTTTTCTCATTAGAATTTTAAATCCTCCAAGTAATAGATCATTTGGGGGGGGAGCATCCGATATCTTCCTGCTCATTCTAATAATGTCATTCCTGAATTTTAATGTGGTAAATAATTTAAATCACAAATATGCTGAGGGGGAGATCCATTTACAAAATGTTAGAGGTAACTCCACGGGATTTACAACAAACAAGGACACAGAACCCTGTGTCCAGACACTGGCTGAGAGATTCCTACCCTGAGCCGCAGTCCCCTGGAGGGCGGAGTGGCCATGACTCTCCTCCCGCAGGTGAGCCTACACAGGCACATCCCACGTGGGACCACTGCATCACAGAATCTTAGAGTGGCCAATGGCAGGCAGCTGGCTAGAGATGCGGACAAGAGAAAACTGCCCAGCAGCCTGGGACAACCCCGGGGTGAGGCCTTAGGAAGGGCCAGTGTCAGAGCCTCAGAGATAACTTGAAGAGAGTTCAGGCTGTTAGGGACATCATCAGAAATGTACTTAGGGACATATTCAGGGCCTTAGTTATGGACAGGATCAGGGCATTATTTAGTGACAGCTTAGACTATAAGGGACAGTGTCAGAGCCTAAGTTAGGGACAGTGTCAGTGCTTCAGTTAGAGATAACGTGAGAGCTTTAGTTAGACAGAGTTCAGGCTGTTACTTAGGGATATCTTCAGGGCCTTCGAGCCAGCATCATGGCCATAATTAGAACCAGTGTCAGGGCGTTAGTCAGGGCCAAAACTGGGGTGTTCGTTAGGGAAAAAGTCAGGTCATTAGTTACAGAGAGTGTCAGGGTTTTAGGTAGGGACAGCGGCAAGTCCTGAGTTAAGAAGAGTGTCGGAGCCTCACTTATCCTGACATCATCCTGACGTCAGGATGTCAGTTAGGGAGAGTCAGGACACTAGAATGTCAAATTCCGAGGTAGAGACAGCATCAGCGCCTCACATAGGGACAGCGTCAGGGCTTACTTTGGGACGGTTTCAGGACCTTAGTAAGACATGGGTGAGGATATTAGCTCAGGATAATGTCAGGACTTTAGATATTGACGGCAGCAGGGCCTCAGTTAGGGCATTAGTTAGGGACAGTTTTGGGGCGGATTTAGGACGAGCATCTAGGCCTTAGTTAGGGACAGTGTCACGGCCTTGGGACTAAAATCAGGGCCTGAGTTAGGCACAGCATAAGGGCTTCAGTTAGCATAAGGGGCAGGACATTTGCTAGGGACAGCGTTAGGGTAAAGTCTAAGGATCGTGTTAGGAAATGACCTAGGGATTGTGTCAAGACCTTAGTCCCTGAGAGTATCACGGCCTTACTTAGAACCAGTATCATGGCTTCAGGTAGGGACAGCGTCAGTGCCTGACTCTGGGAGAGCGACAGGGCCTGAGTGAGGCCTAGCGTCAGGCCCTTAGCTGGGGACCCTGTCAGGGCATGATGTAGGAGCAGCATCAGGGCCTTTGTTGCATCAGCATTAGGGTCTTAGTTAAAGACATGATCAGGGCCTGAGTTAGTCACAGCGTCAAGGCCTCAGTTAGGCATAGCTTCAGGGCCTGAGTTAGGCACAGCCTCAGGTCTTCACTTAGGGAGAGCCACAGGGCTTTCTTAGGGACGGTGTCAGGACCTTGGTTAGAGATGGGTCAGGATATTAGCTCAGGATAGTGTCAGGGTTTTAGTTGTTGCCGGCAGCAGGACCTATATTAGAGATAGATTCCGGGCCTTAGTTAGAGACAGTGCCAGGGCCTTAGTTAGGACTAGTCAGAGCCTTAGTTATCGAGAGCATTAGGGTTTCAGTTAGGATAAGAAGCAGGACATTAGCTCCAGACACAGTCAGGTTCAAGGCCAGGGAAAGTGTAAGGAAATGAGTGAGGGATAGCGTGAAGGCCTTAGTTACTGAGAGCATCAGGACCTTAGTTAGGACCAGCGTCAGGGCCTTCATCAGGACCAGTGTCAAGGTTTTATGTAGGGACAGCGTCAGAGCCTAACTAAGGTACGGCAACAGGGCCTAAGTGAGGCCTCTCTTTAGGCCCTGAGTTAGGGACAGTGTCAGGGCATGACTTAGGAGCAGAATAAGGGCCTCTGTAGGATCAGCATTAGGGTCTTCGTTAAAGACATTCTCAGGGCCTCTGTTAGGGACCGCCTCAGGGCCTCACGTAGGGACGGTGTCAGGGCTTACTTTGGGACAGTTTCAGGACCTTGGTAAGACATGGGCCAGGATATTAGCTCAGGATAATGTCAGAACTTTAGATATTGACGGCAGCAGGGCCTTAGAGACAGTGTCTCAGGCTGACTTAGGACTAGCATCAGAGTCTTTGTTAGGTACAGTGTCAGGGACTGAGTTAGGTGTAGTGTCAGGGCCTTAGTTAGGGACAGTGTCAGGGCCTGAGTTAGGACGAGCCTCCAGGCCTCAGGGACAGGGTCACGGCCTCAGGACTAATTTCAGGCCCTTAGTTAGGAACAGCATCAGGGATTTATTTAGCATAAGAAGCTCAACATTAGTTAAAGACAAGGTTAGGTTAAGGTCTAGTGATCGTGTCCGGACATGACCTAGGGATAGGGTCAAGACCTTAGTTACTTAGGGCATCAGGGCCTAATTTAGGACCAGTGTCAGGGCTTCAGGTAGGGATAGCGTCAGAGCCTGACTTAGGGAGAGCGACAGGGCTTGAGTGAGGCCTAGTGTCAGAGCCTTAGCTAGGGATAGTATCAGGGCATGACTTAGGAGCAGCACAAGGGCCTTGGTAGGATCAGCCTCAGGGGCTTTGTTAAAGACATTCTCAGGGCCTCTGTTAGGGACAGCCTTAGGGCCTCCCTTAGGGACAGCGTCAGGGCTTACTTAGGGACAGTTTCAGGAGCTTGGTAAGAGATGGGTCCGGAAATTACCTCAGGATAGTGTCAGGACATTAGATATTGACGGCAGCAGGGCCCTAGTTAGGGACAGTGTCAAGGCCTTAGTTAGTACTAGCATCTGGGCCTCTGTTAGGTACAGTGTCAGGGCCTGAGTTAGGAATAGTGTTAGGGCCTTAGTTAGGGACAGTATCACGGCCTTGGGACTAAATTCAGGGCCTGAGGTAGTCACAGCATAAGGGCTTTAGTTAGCATAAGAGGCAGGACATTTGCTAGGGACAGGGTTAGGGTAAAGTTTAGGGATCGTGTCAGGAAATGACCTAGGTATAGTGTCAAGAGCTTAGTTACAGTATCAGGGCCTTATTTAGGACCCGTGTCAGGGCTTCAGGTAGGGACAGCGTCAGTGCCTGACTCTGGGAGAGCAACAGGGCCTGAGTGAGGCCTAGTGTCAGGCCCATAGCTGGGGACACTGTCAGGGCATGATGTAGGAGCAGCATCAGGGCCTTTGTTGCATCAGCATTAGTGTCTTTGTTACAGACGTGATCAGGGCCTGAGTTAGTCACAGCGTCAAGGCCTCAGTTAGGCATAGCTTCAGGGCCTGAGTTACGGACAGCCTCAGGTCTTCACTTAGGAACAGCGACAGGGCTTTCTTAGGGAAGGTGTCAGGACCTTGGTTAGAAATGGGTCAGGATATTAGCTCAGGATAGTGTCCGGATTTTAGTTATTGCCGGCAGCAGGGCCTATATTAGAGATAGATTCCGGGCCTTAGTTAGGGACAGTGTCAGGGCCTTAATTAGGACTAGTCTGGGCCTTAGTTAGGGAGAGCATTACGGCTTCGGTGAGGATAAGGGGCAGGACGTTAGCTCGGGACAGAGTCAGGTTCCAGGCCAGTGGTAGTGTCAGGATGTGAGCTAGGGATAGGGTGAGGGCCTAAGTTATTGAGAGAATCAGGGCCTTAGTTAGGACCAGTGTCAGGACCTTCATCAGGACCAGTGTCAGGGCTTCACGTACGGACAGCGTCAGAGCCTAACTAAGGTACGGCAACAGGGCCTAAGTGAGGCCTATCTTTAGGGCCTGAGTTAGGGACAGTATCAGGGCATGACTTAGGAGCCGTATAAGGGCCTCTGTAGGATCAGCCTCAGGGGATTTGTTAAAGACATTATCAGGGCCTCTGTTAGGGACAGCCTTAGGGCCTCGCTTAGGGACAGCGTCAGGGCTTCCTTTGGGACAGTTTCAGGACCTTGGTAAGACATGGGTCAGGATATTAGCTCGGGATAATGTCAGGACTTTAGATATTGACTGCAGCAGGGCCTTAGAGACAGTGTCTCAGCCTGACTTAGGACTAGCATCAGAGCCTTTGTTAGGTACAGTGTCAGGGACTGAGTTAGGTGTAGTGTCAGGGCCTTAGTTAGGGACAGTGTCAGGGCCTGAGTTAGGACGAGCCTCCAGGCCTCAGTTAGGGCCAGGGTCACGGCCTCGGGACTAATTTTAGGGCCTTAGTTAGGAAGAGCATCAGGGATTTATTTAGCATAAGAAGCTCAACATTAGTTACAGACAAGGTTAGGTTAAGGTCTAGGGATTGTGTCAGGGCATGACCTAGGGATAGTGTCAAGACCTTAGTTACTTAGGGCATCAGGGCCTAATTTAGGACCAGTGTCAGGGCTTCAGGTTGGGATAGCGTCAGAGCCTGACTTAGGGAGAGCGACAGGGCTTGAGTGAGGCCTAGTGTCAGAGCCTTAGCTAGGGATAGTATCAGGGCATGACTTAGGAGCAGCATAAGGGCCTTGGTAGGATCAGCCTCAGGGGCTTTGTTAAAGACATTCTCAGGGCCTCTATTAGGGACAGCCTTAGGGCCTCCCTTAGGGACAGCGTCAGGGCTTACTTAGGGACAGTTTCAGGAGCTTGGTAAGAGATGGGTCCGGAAATTACCTCAGGATACTGTCAGGACATTAGATATTGATGGCAGCAGGGCCTTAGTTAGGGACAGTGTCAAGGCCTTAGTTAGTACTAGCATCTGGGCCTCTGTTAGGTACAGTGTCAGGGCCTGAGTTAGGAATAGTGTTAGGGCCTTAGTTAGGGACAGTATCACGGCCTTGGGACTAAATTCAGGGCCTGAGGTAGTCACAGCCTAAGGGCTTTAGTTAGCATAAGAGGCAGGACATTTGCTAGGGACAGGGTTAGGGTAAAGTTTAGGGATCGTGTCAGGAAATGACCTAGGTATAGTGTCAAGAGCTTAGTTACAGTATCAGGGCCTTATTTAGGACCCGTGTCAGGGCTTCAGGTAGGGACAGCGTCAGTGCCTGACTCTGGGAGAGCAACAGGGCCTGAGTGAGGCTTAGCGTCAGGCCCATAGCTGGGGACACTGTCAGGGTATGATGTAGGAGCAGCATCAGGGCCTTTGTTGCATCAGCATTAGTGTCTTAGTTACAGACATGATCAGGGCCTGAGTTAGTCACAGCGTCAAGGCCTCAGTTAGGCATAGCTTCAGGGACTGAGTTACGGACAGCCTCAGGTCTTCACTTAGGAACAGCGACAGGGCTTTCTTAGGGACGGTGTCAGGACCTTGGTTAGAAATGGGTCAGGATATTAGCTCAGGATAGTGTCCGGATTTTAGTTATTACCGGCAGCAAGGCCTATATTAGAGAAAGATTCCGGGCCTTACTTAAGGACAGTGTCAGGGCCTTAATTAGGACTAGTCTGGGCCTTAGTTAGGGAGAGCATTACGGCTTCGGTGAGGATAAGGGGCAGGACGTTAGCTCGGGACAGAGTCAGGTTCCAGGCCAGTGGTAGTGTCAGGATGTGAGCTAGGGATAGGGTGAAGACCTTAGTTATTGAGAGCATCAGGGCCTTAGTTAGGACCAGCGTCAGGGCCTTCATCAGGACCAGTGCCAGGGCTTCACGTACGGACAGCGTCAGAGCCTAACTAAGGTACGGCAACAGGGCCTAAGTGAGGCCTATCTTTAGGGCCTGAGTTAGGGGCAGTGTCAGGGCATGACTTAGGAGCCGTATAAGGGCCTCTGTAGGATCAGCAGTAGGGTCTTCGTTAAAGACATTCTCAGGGCCTCTGTTAGGGACCGCCTCAGGGCCTCACTTAGGGACAGCGTCAGGGCTTCCTTTGGGACAGTTTCAGGACCTTGGTAAGACATGGGTCAGGATATTAGCTCGGGATAATGTCAGGACTTTAGATATTGACTGCAGCAGGGCCTTAGAGACAGTGTCTCAGCCTGACTTAGGACTAGCATCAGAGCCTTTGTTAGGTACAGTGTCAGGGCCTGAGTTAGGACGAGCCTCCAGGCCTCAATTAGGGCCAGGGTCACGGCCTCGGGACTAATTTTAGGGCCTTAGTTAGGAATAGCATCAGGGATTTATTTAGCATAAGAAGCTCAACATTAGTTAAAGACAAGGTTAGGTTAAGGTCTAGGGATTGTGTCAGGGCATGACCTAGGGATAGTGTCAAGACCTTAGTTACTTAGGGCATCAGGGCCTAATTTAGGACCAGCGTCAGGGCTTCAGGTAGGGATAGCGTCAGAGCCTGACTTAGGGAGAGCGACAGGGCTTGAGTGAGGCCTAGTGTCAGAGCCTTAGCTAGGGATAGTATCAGGGCATGACTTAGCAGCAGCATAAGGGCCTTGGTAGGATTAGCCTCAGGGGCTTTGTTAAAGACATTCTCAGGGCCTCTGTTAGGGACAGCCTTAGGGCCTCCCTTAGGGACAGCGTCAGGGCTTACTTAGGGACAGTTTCAGGAGCTTGGTAAGAGATGGGTCCGGAAATTACCTCAGGATACTGTCAGGACATTATATATTGATGGCAGCAGGGCCTTAGTTAGGGACAGTGTCAAGGCCTTAGTTAGTACAAGCATCTGGGCCTCTGTTAGGTACAGTGTCAGGGCCTGACTTAGGAATAGTGTTAGGGCCTTAGTTAGGGACAGTATCACGGCCTTGGGACTAAATTCAGGGCCTGAGGTAGTCACAGCATAAGGGCTTTAGTTAGCATAAGAGGCAGGACATTTGCTAGGGACAGGGTTAGGGTAAAGTTTAGGGATCGTGTCAGGAAATGACCTAGGTATAGTGTCAAGAGCTTAGTTACAGTATCAGGGCCTTATTTAGGACCCGTGTCAGGGCTTCAGGTAGGGACAGCGTCAGTGCCTGACTCTGGGAGAGCAACAGGGCCTGAGTGAGGCTTAGCGTCAGGCCCATAGCTGGGGACACTGTCAGGGTATGATGTAGCAGCAGCATCAGGGCCTTTGTTGCATCAGCATTAGTGTCTTAGTTACAGACATGATCAGGGCCTGAGTTAGTCACAGCGTCAAGGCCTCAGTTAGGCATAGCTTCAGGGACTGAGTTACGGACAGCCTCAGGTCTTCACTTAGGAACAGCGACAGGGCTTTCTTAGGGACGGTGTCAGGACCTTGGTTAGAAATGGGTCAGGATATTAGCTCAGGATAGTGTCCGGATTTTAGTTATTACCGGCAGCAAGGCCTATATTAGAGATAGATTCCGGGTCTTAGTTAAGGACAGTGTCAGGGCCTTAATTAGGACTAGTCTGGGCCTTAGTTAGGGAGAGCATTACGGCTTCGGTGAGGATAAGGGGCAGGACGTTAGCTCGGGACAGAGTCAGGTTCCAGGCCAGTGGTAGTGTCAGGATGTGAGCTAGGGATAGGGTGAAGACCTTAGTTATTGAGAGCATCAGGGCCTTAGTTAGGACCAGCGTCAGGGCCTTCATCAGGACCAGTGCCAGGGCTTCACGTACGGACAGCGTCAGAGCCTAACTAAGGTACGGCAACAGGGCCTAAGTGAGGCCTATCTTTAGGGCCTGAGTTAGGGGCAGTGTCAGGGCATGACTTAGGAGCCGTATAAGGGCCTCTGCAGGATCAGCAGTAGGGTCTTCGTTAAAGACATTCTCAGGGCCTCTGTTAGGGACCGCCTCAGGGCCTCACTTAGGGACAGCGTCAGGGCTTCCTTTGGGACAGTTTCAGGACCTTGGTAAGACATGGGTCAGGATATTAGCTCGGGATAATGTCAGGACTTTAGATATTGACTGCAGCAGGGCCTTAGAGACAGTGTCTCAGCCTGACTTAGGACTAGCATCAGAGCCTTTGTTAGGTACAGTGTCAGGGCCTGAGTTAGGACGAGCCTCCAGGCCTCAATTAGGGCCAGGGTCACGGCCTCGGGACTAATTTTAGGGCCTTAGTTAGGAATAGCATCAGGGATTTATTTAGCATAAGAAGCTCAACATTAGTTAAAGACAAGGTTAGGTTAAGGTCTAGGGATTGTGTCAGGGCATGACCTAGGGATAGTGTCAAGACCTTAGTTACTTAGGGCATCAGGGCCTAATTTAGGACCAGCGTCAGGGCTTCAGGTAGGGATAGCGTCAGAGCCTGACTTAGGGAGAGCGACAGGGCTTGAGTGAGGCCTAGTGTCAGAGCCTTAGCTAGGGATAGTATCAGGGCATGACTTAGCAGCAGCATAAGGGCCTTGGTAGGATCAGCCTCAGGGGCTTTGTTAAAGACATTATCAGGGCCTCTGTTAGGGACAGCCTTAGGGCCTCCCTTAGGGACAGCGTCAGGGCTTACTTAGGGACAGTTTCAGGAGCTTGGTAAGAGATGGGTCCGGAAATTACCTCAGGATACTGTCAGGACATTATATATTGATGGCAGCAGGGCCTTAGTTAGGGACAGTGTCAAGGCCTTAGTTAGTACAAGCATCTGGGCCTCTGTTAGGTACAGTGTCAGGGCCTGACTTAGGAATAGTGTTAGGGCCTTAGTTAGGGACAGTATCACGGCCTTGGGACTAAATTCAGGGCCTGAGGTAGTCACAGCATAAGGGCTTTAGTTAGCATAAGAGGCAGGACATTTGCTAGAGACAGGGTTAGGGTAAAGTTTAGGGATCGTGTCAGGAAATGACCTAGGGATAGTGTCAAGAGCTTAGTTACAGTATCAGGGCCTTATTTAGGACCCGTGTCAGGGCTTGAGGTAGGGACAGCGTCAGTGCCTGACTCTGGGAGAGCAACAGGGCCTGAGTGAGGCCTAGCGTCAGGCCCATAGCTGGGGACACTGTCAGGGCATGATGTAGGAGCAGCATCAGGGCCTTTGTTGCATCAGCATTAGTGTCTTAGTTACAGACATGATCAGGGCCTGAGTTAGTCACAGCGTCAAGGCCTCAGTTAGGCATAGCTTCAGGGACTGAGTTACGGACAGCCTCAGGTCTTCACTTAGGAACAGCGACAGGGCTTTCTTAGGGACGGTGTCAGGACCTTGGTTAGAAATGGGTCAGGATATTAGCTCAGGATAGTGTCCGGATTTTAGTTATTGCCGGCAGCAGGGCCTATCTTAGAGATAGATTCCGGGCCTTAGTTAGGGACAGTGTCAGGGCCTTAATTAGGACTAGTCTGGGCCTTAGTTAGGGAGAGCATTACGGCTTCGGTGAGGATAAGGGGCAGGACGTTAGCTCGGGACAGAGTCAGGTTCCAGGCCAGTGGTAGTGTCAGGATGTGAGCTAGGGATAGGGTGAAGACCTTAGTTACTGAGAGCATCAGGGCCTTAGTTAGGACCAGCGTCAGGGCCTTCATCATGACCAGTGCCAGGGCTTCACGTACGGACAGCGTCAGAGCCTAACTAAGGTACGGCAACGGGGCCTAAGTGAGGCCTATCTTTAGGGCCTGAGTTAGGGGCAGTGTCAGGGCATGACTTAGGAGCCGTATAAGGGCCTCTGTAGGATCAGCATTAGGGTCTTCGTTAAAGACATTCTCAGGGCCTCTGTTAGGGACCGCCTCAGGGCCTCACTTAGGGACAGCGTCAGGGCTTCCTTTGGGACAGTTTCAGGACCTTGGTAAGACATGGGTCAGGATATTAGCTCGGGATAATGTCAGGACTTTAGATATTGACTGCAGCAGGGCCTTAGAGACAGTGTCTCAGCCTGACTTAGGACTAGCATCAGAGCCTTTGTTAGGTACAGTGTCAGGGCCTGAGTTAGGACGAGCCTCCAGGCCTCAGTTAGGGCCAGGGTCATGGCCTCGGGACTAATTTTAGGGCCTTAATTAGGAATAGCATCAGGGATTTATTTAACATAAGAAGCTCAACATTAGTTAAAGACAAGGTTAGGTTAAGGTCTAGGGATTGTGTCAGGGCATGACCTAGGGATAGTGTCAAGACCTTAGTTACTTAGGGCATCAGGGCCTAATTTAGGACCAGCGTCAGGGCTTCAGGTAGGGATAGCGTCAGAGCCTGACTTAGGGAGAGCGACAGGGCTTGAGTGAGGCCTAGTGTCAGAGCCTTAGCTAGGGATAGTATCAGGGCATGACTTAGCAGCAGCATAAGGGCCTTGGTAGGATCAGCCTCAGGGGCTTTGTTAAAGACATTATCAGGGCCTCTGTTAGGGACAGCCTTAGGGCCTCCCTTAGGGACAGCGTCAGGGCTTACTTAGGGACAGTTTGAGGAGCTTGGTAAGAGATGGGTCCGGAAATTACCTCAGGATACTGTCAGGACATTATATATTGATAGCAGCAGGGCCTTAGTTAGGGACAGTGTCAAGGCCTTAGTTAGTACAAGCATCTGGGCCTCTGTTAGGTACAGTGTCAGGGCCTGACTTAGGAATAGTGTTAGGGCCTTAGTTAGGGACAGTATCACGGCCTTGGGACTAAATTCAGGGCCTGAGGTAGTCACAGCATAAGGGCTTTAGTTAGCATAAGAGGCAGGACATTTGCTAGAGACAGGGTTAGGGTAAAGTTTAGGGATCGTGTCAGGAAATGACCTAGGGATAGTGTCAAGAGATGAGTTACAGTATCAGGGCCTTATTTAGGACCCGTGTCAGGGCTTGAGGTAGGGACAGCGTCAGTGCCTGACTCTGGGAGAGCAACAGGGCCTGAGTGAGGCCTAGCGTCAGGCCCATAGCTGGGGACACTGTCAGGGCATGATGTAGGAGCAGCATCAGGGCCTTTGTTGCATCAGCATTAGTGTCTTAGTTACAGACATGATCAGGGCCTGAGTTAGTCACAGCGTCAAGGCCTCAGTTAGGCATAGCTTCAGGGACTGAGTTACGGACAGCCTCAGGTCTTCACTTAGGAACAGCGACAGGGCTTTCTTAGGGACGGTGTCAGGACCTTGGTTAGAAATGGGTCAGGATATTAGCTCAGGATAGTGTCCGGATTTTAGTTATTGCCGGCAGCAGGGCCTTTATTAGAGATAGATTCCGGGCCTTAGTTAGGGACAGTGTCAGGGCCTTAATTAGGACTAGTCTGGGCCTTAGTTAGGGAGAGCATTACGGCTTCGGTGAGGATAAGGGGCAGGACGTTAGCTCGGGACAGAGTCAGGTTCCAGGCCAGTGGTAGTGTCAGGATGTGAGCTAGGGATAGGGTGAAGACCTTAGTTATTGAGAGCATCAGGGCCTTAGTTAGGACCAGCGTCAGGGCCTTCATCAGGACCAGTGTCAGGGCTTCACTTACGGACAGCGTCAGAGCCTAACTAAGGTACGGCAACGGGGCCTAAGTGAGGCCTATCTTTAGGGCCTGAGTTAGGGACAGTGTCAGGGCATGACTTAGGAGCCGTATAAGGGCCTCTGTAGGATCAGCATTAGGGTCTTCGTTAAAGACATTCTCAGGGCCTCTGTTAGGGACCGCCTCAGGGCCTCACTTAGGGACAGCGTCAGGGCTTCCTTTGGGACAGTTTCAGGACCTTGGTAAGACATGGGTCAGGATATTAGCTCGGGATAATGTCAGGACTTTAGATATTGACTGCAGCAGGGCCTTAGAGACAGTGTCTCAGCCTGACTTAGGACTAGCATCAGAGCCTTTGTTAGGTACAGTGTCAGGGACTGAGTTAGGTGTAGTGTCAGGGCCTTAGTTAGGGACAGTGTCAGGGCCTGAGTTAGGACGAGCCTCCAGGCCTCAGTTAGGGCCAGGGTCACGGCCTCGGGACTAATTTTAGGGCCTTAGTTAGGAACAGCATCAGGGATTTTTTTAGCATAAGAAGCTCAACATTAGTTAAAGACAAGGTTAGGTTAAGGTCTAGGGATTGTGTCAGGGCATGACCTAGGGATAGTGTCAAGACCTTAGTTACTTAGGGCATCAGGGCCTAATTTAGGTCCAGTGTCAGGGCTTCAGGTAGGCATAGCGTCAGAGCCTGACTTAGGGAGAGCGACAGGGCTTGAGTGAGGCCTAGTGTCAGAGCCTTAGCTAGGGATAGTATCAGGGCATGACTTAGGAGCAGCATAAGGGACTTGGTAGGATCAGCCTCAGGGGCTTTGTTAAAGACATTATCAGGGCCTCTGTTAGGGACAGCCTTAGGGCCTCCCTTAGGGACAGTGTCAGGGCTTACTTAGGGACAGTTTCAGGAGCTTGGTAAGAGATGGGTCCGGAAATTACCTCAGGATACTGTCAGGACTTTATATATTGATAGCAGCAGGGCCTTAGTTAGGGACAGTGTCAAGGCCTTAGTTAGTACAAGCATCTGGGCCTCTGTTAGGTACAGTGTCAGGGCCTGAGTTAGGAATAGTGTTAGGGCCTTAGTTAGGGACAGTATCACGGCCTTGGGACTAAATTCAGGGCCTGAGGTAGTCACAGCATAAGGGCTTTAGTTAGCATAAGAGGCAGGACATTTGCTAGGGACAGGGTTAGGGTAAAGTTTAGGGATCGTGTCAGGAAATGACCTAGGGATAGTGTCAAGAGCTTAGTTACAGTATCAGGGCCTTATTTAGGACCCGTGTCAGGGCTTGAGGTAGGGACAGCGTCAGTGCCTGACTCTGGGAGAGCAACAGGGCCTGAGTGAGGCCTAGCGTCAGGCCCATAGCTGGGGACACTGTCAGGGCATGATGTAGGAGCAGCATCAGGGCCTTTGTTGCATCAGCATTAGTGTCTTAGTTACAGACATGATCAGGGCCTGAGTTAGTCACAGCGTCAAGGCCTCAGTTAGGCATAGCTTCAGGGACTGAGTTACGGACAGCCTCAGGTCTTCACTTAGGAACAGCGACAGGGCTTTCTTAGGGACGGTGTCAGGACCTTGGTTAGAAATGGGTCAGGATATTAGCTCAGGATAGTGTCCGGATTTTAGTTATTGCCGGCAGCAGGGCCTATATTAGAGATAGATTCCGGGCCTTAGTTAGGGACACTGTCAGGGCCTTAATTAGGACTAGTCTGGGCCTTAGTTAGGGAGAGCATTACGGCTTCGGTGAGGATAAGGGGCAGGACGTTAGTTCGCGACAGAGTCAGGTTCCAGGCCAGTGGTAGTGTCAGGATGTGAGCTAGGGATAGGGTGAAGACCTTAGTTACTGAGAGCATCAGGGCCTTAGTTAGGACCAGCGTCAGGGCCTTCATCAGGACCAGTGTCAGGGCTTCACGTTCGGGCAGCGTCAGAGCCTAACTAAGGTACGGCAACAGGGCCTAAGTGAGGCCTATCTTTAGGGCCTGAGTTAGGGACAGTGTCAGGGCATGACTTAGGAGCCGTATAAGGGCCTCTGTAGGATCAGCATTAGGGTCTTCGTTAAAGACATTCTCAGGGCCTCTGTTAGGGACCGCCTTAGGGCCTCACTTAGGTACAGTGTCAGGGCTTACTTTGGGACAGTTTCAGGACCTTGGTAAGACATGGGTCAGGATATTAGCTCAGGATAATGTCAGGACTTTAGATATTGACTGCAGCAGGGCCTTAGAGACAGTGTCTCAGCCTGACTTAGGACTAGCATCAAAGCCTTTGTTAGGTACAGTGTCAGGGAGTGAGTTAGGTGTAGTGTCAGGGCCTTAGTTAGGGACAGTGTCAGGGCCTGAGTTAGGACGAGCCTCCAGGCCTCAGTTAGGGCCAGGGTCACGGCCTCGGGACTAATTTTAGGGCCTTAGTTAGGAACAGCATCAGGGATTTTTTTAGCATAAGAAGCTCAACATTAGTTAAAGACAAGGTTAGGTTAAGGTCTAGGGATTGTGTCAGGGCATGACCTAGGGATAGTGTCAAGACCTTAGTTACTTAGGGCATCAGGGCCTAATTTAGGAACAGTGTCAGGGCTTCAGGTAGGGATAGCGTCAGAGCCTGACTTAGGGAGAGCGACAGGGCTTGAGTGAGGCCTAGTGTCAGAGCCTTAGCTAGGGATAGTATCAGGGCATGACTTAGGAGCAGCATAAGGGCCTTGGTAGGATCAGCCTCAGGGGCTTTGTTAAAGACATTCTCAGGGCCTCTGTTAGGGACAGCCTTAGGGCCTCCCTTAGGGACAGCGTCAGGGCTTACTTAGGGACAGTTTCAGGAGCTTGGTAAGAGATGGGTCCGGAAATTAACTCAGGATAGTGTCAGGACATTAGATATTGACGGCAGCAGGGCCTTAGTTAGGTACAGTGTCAAGGCCTTAGATAGTACTAGCATCTGGGCCTCTGTTAGGTACAGTGTCAGGGCCTGAGTTAGGAATAGTGTTAGGGCCTTAGTTAGGGACAGTATCACGGCCTTGGGACTAAATTCAGGGCCTGAGGTAGTCACAGCCTAAGGGCTTTAGTTAGCATAAGAGGCAGGACATTTGCTAGGGACAGGGTTAGGGTAAAGTTTAGGGATCGTGTCAGGAAATGACCTAGGGATAGTGTCAAGAGCTTAGTTACAGTATCAGGGCCTTATTTAGGACCCGTGTCAGGGCTTCAGGTAGGGACAGCGTCAGTGCCTGACTCTGGGAGAGCAACAGGACCTGAGTGAGGCCTAGCGTCAGGCCCATAGCTGGGGACACTGTCAGGGCATGATGTAGGAGCAGCATCAGGGCCTTTGTTGCATCAGCATTAGTGTCTTAGTTACAGACATGATCAGGGCCTGAGTTAGTCACAGCGTCAAGGCCTCAGTTAGGCATAGCTTCAGGGACTGAGTTACGGACAGCCTCAGGTCTTCACTTAGGAACAGCGACAGGGCTTTCTTAGGGACGGTGTCAGGACCTTGGTTAGAAATGGGTCAGGATATTAGCTCAGGATAGTGTCCGGATTTTCGTTATTGCCGGCAGCAGGGCCTATATTAGAGATAGATCCCGGGCCTTAGTTAGGGAGAGCATTACGGCTTCGGTGAGGATAAGGGGCAGGACGTTAGCTCGGGACAGAGTCAGGTTCCAGGCCAGTGGTAGTGTCAGGATGTGAGCTAGGGATAGGGTGAAGACCTTAGTTATTGAGAGCATCAGGGCCTTAGTTAGGACCAGCGTCAGGGCCTTCATCAGGACCTGTGTCAGGGCTTCACTTACGGACAGCGTCAGAGCCTAACTAAGGTACGGCAACAGGTGCTAAGTGAGGCCTATCTTTAGGGCCTGAGTTAGGGACAGTGTCAGGGCATGACTTAGGAGCCGTATAAGGGCCTCTGTAGGATCAGCATTAGGGTCTTCGTTAAAGACATTCTCAGGGCCTCTGTTAGGGACCGCCTCAGGGCCTCACTTAGGGACAGCGTCAGGGCTTACTTTGGGACAGTTTCAGGACCTTGGTAAGACATGGGTCAGGATATTAGCTCGGGATAATGTCAGGACTTTAGATATTGACTGCAGCAGGGCCTTAGAGACAGTGTCTCAGCCTGACTTAGGACTAGCATCAGAGCCTTTGTTAGGTACAGTGTCAGGGACTGAGTTAGGTGTAGTGTCAGGGCCTTAGTTAGGGACAGTGTCAGGGCCTGAGTTAGGACGAGCCTCCAGGCCTCAGTTAGGGCCAGGGTCACGGCCTCAGGACTAATTTTATGGCCTTAGTTAGGAACAGCATCAGGGATTTATTTAGCATAAAAGCTCAACATTAGTTAAAGACAAGGTTAGGTTAAGGTCTAGGGATTGTGTCAGGGCATGACCTAGGGATAGTGTCAAGGCCTTAGTTACTTAGGGCATCAGGGCCTAATTTAGGACCAGTGTCAGGGCTTCAGGTAGGGATAGCGTCAGAGCCTGACTTAGGGAGAGCGACAGGGCTTGAGTGAGGCCTAGTGTCAGAGCCTTAGCTAGGGATAGTATCAGGGCATAACTTAGGAGCAGCACAAGGGCCTTGGTAGGATCAGCCTCAGGGGCTTTGTTAAAGACATTATCAGGGCCTCTGTTAGGGGCAGCCTTAGGGCCTCCCTTAGGGACAGTGTCAGGGCTTACTTAGGGACAGTTTCAGGAGCTTGGTAAGAGATGGGTCCGGAAATTACCTCAGGATAGTGTCAGGACATTAGATATTGACGGCAGCAGGGCACTAGTTAGGGACAGTGTCAATGCCTTAGTTAGTACTAGCATCTGGGCCTCTGTTAGGTACAGTGTCAGGGCCTGAGTTAGGAATAGTGTTAGGGCCTTAGTTGGGACAGTATCACGGCCTTGGGACTAAATTCAGGGCCTGAGGTAGTCACAGCATAAGGGCTTTAGTTAGCATAAGAGGCAGGACATTTGCTAGGGACAGGGTTAGGGTAAAGTTTAGGGATCGTGTCAGGAAATGACCTAGGGATAGTGTCAAGAGCTTAGTTACAGTATCAGGGCCTTATTTAGGACCCGCGTCAGGGCTTCAGGTAGGGACAGCGTCAGTGCCTGACTCTGGGAGAGCAACAGGGCCTGAGTGAGGCCTAGCGTCAGGCCCATAGCTGGGGACACTGTCAAGGCATGATGTAGGAGCAGCATCAGGGCCTTTGTTGCATCAGCATTAGTGTCTTAGTTACAGACATGATCAGGGCCTGAGTTAGTCACAGCGTCAAGGCCTCAGTTAGGCATAGCTTCAGGGACTGAGTTACGGACAGCCTCAGGTCTTCACTTAGGAACAGCGACAGGGCTTTCTTAGGGACGGTGTCAGGACCTTGGTTAGAAATGGGTCAGGACATTAGCTCAGGATAGTGTCCGGATTTTCGTTATTGCCGGCAGCAGGGCCTATATTAGAGATAGATTCCGGGCCTTAGTTAGGGACAGTGTCAGGGCCTTAATTAGGACTAGTCTGGGCCTTAGTTAGGGAGAGCATTACGGCTTCGGTGAGGATAAGGGGCAGGACGTTAGCTCGGGACAGAGTCAGGTTCCAGGCCAGTGGTAGTGTCAGGATGTGAGCTAGGGATAGGGTGAAGACCTTAGTTATTGAGAGCATCAGGGCCTTAGTTAGGACCAGCGTCAGGGCCTTCATCAGGACCAGTGTCAGGGCTTCACGTACGGACAGCGTCAGAGCCTAACTAAGGTATGGCAACGGGGCCTAAGTGAGGCCTATCTTTAGGGCCTGAGTTAGGGACAGTGTCAGGGCATGACTTAGGAGCAGTATAAGGGCCTCTGTAGGATCAGCATTAGGGTCTTCGTTAAAGACATTCTCAGGGCCTCTGTTAGGGACCGCCTCAGGGCCTCACGTAGGGTCAGCGTCAGGGCTTACTTTGGGACAGTTTCAGGATCTTGGTAAGACATGGGTCAGGATATTAGCTCAGGATAGTGTCCGGATTTTAGTTATTGCCGGCAGCAGGGCCTATATTAGAGATAGATTCCGGGCCTTAGTTAGGGAGAGCATTACGGCTTCGGTGAGGATAAGGGGCAGGACGTTAGCTCGGGACAGAGTCAGGTTCCAGGCCAGTGGTAGTGTCAGGATGTGAGCTAGGGATAGGGTGAAGACCTTAGTTATTGAGAGCATCATGGCCTTAGTTAGGACCAGCGTCAGGGCCTTCATCAGGACCAGTGTCAGGGCTTCACGTACGGACAGCGTCAGAGCCTAACTAAGGTACGGCAACGGGGCCTAAGTGAGGCCTATCTTTAGGGCCTGAGTTAGGGACAGTGTCAGGGCATGACTTAGGAGCCGTATAAGGGCCTCTGTAGGATCAGCATTAGGGTCTTCGTTAAAGACATTCTCAGGGCCTCTGTTAGGGACCGCCTCAGGGCCTCACTTAGGGACAGCGTCAGGGCTTACTTTGGGACAGTTTCAGGACCTTGGTAAGACATGGGTCAGGATATTAGCTCGGGATAATGTCAGGACTTTAGATATTGACTGCAGCAGGGCCTTAGAGACAGTGTCTCAGTCTGACTTAGGACTAGCATCAGAGCCTTTGTTAGGTACAGTGTCAGGGACTGAGTTAGGTGTAGTGTCAGGGCCTTAGTTAGGGACAGTGTCAGGGCCTGAGTTAGGACGAGCCTCCAGGCCTCAGTTAGGGCCAGGGTCACGGCCTCAGGACTAATTTTAGGGCCTTAGTTAGGAACAGCATCAGGGATTTATTTAGCATAAAAGCTCAACATTAGTTAAAGACAAGGTTAGGTTAAGGTCTAGGGATTGTGTCAGGGCATGACCTAGGGATAGTGTGAAGACCTTAGTTACTTAGGGCATCAGGGCCTAATTTAGGACCAGTGTCAGGGCTTCAGGTAGGGATAGCGTCAGAGCCTGACTTAGGGAGAGCGACAGGGCTTGAGTGAGGCCTAGTGTCAGAGCCTTAGCTAGGGATAGTATCAGGGCATGACTTAGGAGCAGCATAAGGGCCTTGGTAGGATCAGCCTCAGGGGCTTTGTGAAAGACATTATCAGGGCCTCTGTTAGGGACAGCCTTAGGGCCTCCCTTAGGGACAGCATCAGGGCTTCCTTAGGGACAGTTTCAAGAGCTTGGTAAGAGATGGGTCCGGAAATTACCTCAGGATAGTGTCAGGACATTAGATATTGACGGCAGCAGGGCACTAGTTAGGGACAGTGTCAATGCCTTAGTTAGTACTAGCATCTGGGCCTCTGTTAGGTACAGTGTCAGGGCCTGAGTTAGGAATAGTGTTAGGGCCTTAGTTAGGGACAGTATCACGGCCTTGGGACTAAATTCAGGGCCTGAGGTAGTCACAGCATAAGGGCTTTAGTCAGCATAAGAGGCAGGACATTTGCTAGGGACAGGGTTAGGGTAAAGTTTAGGGATCGTGTCAGGAAATGACCTAGGGATAGTGTCAAGAGCTTAGTTACAGTATCAGGGCCTTATTTAGGACCCGCGTCAGGGCTTCAGGTAGGGACAGCGTCAGTGCCTGACTCTGGGAGAGCAACAGGGCCTGAGTGAGGCCTAGCGTTAGGCCCATAGCTGGGGACACTGTCAAGGCATGATGTAGGAGCAGCATCAGGGCCTTTGTTGCATCAGCATTAGTGTCTTAGTTACAGACATGATCAGGGCCTGAGTTAGTCACAGCGTCAAGGCCTCAGTTAGGCATAGCTTCAGGGACTGAGTTACGGACAGCCTCAGGTCTTCACTTAGGAACAGCGACAGGGCTTTCTTAGGGACGGTGTCAGGACCTTGGTTAGAAATGGGTCAGGATATTAGCTCAGGATAGTGTCCGGATTTTAGTTATTGCCGGCAGCAGGGCCTATATTAGAGAGAGATTCCGGGCCTTAGTTAGGGAGAGCATTACGGCTTCGGTGAGGATAAGGGGCAGGACGTTAGCTCGGGACAGAGTCAGGTTCCAGGCCAGTGGTAGTGTCAGGATGTGAGCTAGGGATAGGGTGAAGACCTTAGTTATTGAGAGCATCAGGGCCTTAGTTAGGACCAGCGTCAGGGCCTTCATCAGGACCTGTGTCAGGGCTTCACGTACGGACAGCGTCAGAGCCTAACTAAGGTACGGCAACAGGTCCTAAGTGAGGCCTATCTTTAGGGCCTGAGTTAGGGACAGTGTCAGGGCATGACTTAGGAGCCGTATAAGGGCCTCTGTAGGATCAGCATTAGGGTCTTCGTTAAAGACATTCTCAGGGCCTCTGTTAGGGACCGCCTCAGGGCCTCACTTAGGGACAGCGTCAGGGCTTCCTTTGGGACAGTTTCAGGACCTTGGTAAGACATGGGTCAGGATATTAGCTCGGGATAATGTCAGGACTTTAGATATTGACTGCAGCAGGGCCTTAGAGACAGTGTCTCAGCCTGACTTAGGACTAGCATCAGAGCCTTTGTTAGGTACAGTGTCAGGGACTGAGTTAGGTGTAGTGTCAGGGCCTTAGTTAGGGACAGTGTCAGGGCCTGAGTTAGGACGAGCCTCCAGGCCTCAGTTAGGGCCAGGGTCACGGCCTCAGGACTAATTTTACGGCCGTAGTTAGGAATAGCATCAGGGATTAATTTAGCATAAGAAGCTCAACATTAGTTAAAGACAAGGTTAGGTTAAGGTCTAGGGATTGTGTCAGGGCATGACCGAGGGATAGTGTCAAGACCTTAGTTACTTAGGGCATCAGGGCCTAATTTAGGACCAGTGTCAGGGCTTCAGGTAGGGATAGCGTCAGAGCCTGACTTAGGGAGAGCGACAGGGCTTGAGTGAGGCCTAGTGTCAGAGCCTTAGCTAGGGATAGTATCAGGGCATGACTTAGGAGCAGCATAAGGGCCTTGGTAGGATCAGCCTCAGGGGCTTTGTTAAAGACATTCTCAGGGCCTCTGTTAGGGACAGCCTTAGGGCCTCCCTTAGGGACAGCGTCAGGGCTTACTTAGGGACAGTTTCAGGAGCTTGGTAAGAGATGGGTCCGGAAATTACCTCAGGATAGTGTCAGGACATTAGATATTGACGGCAGCAGGGCCTTAGTTAGGGACAGTGTCAATGCCTTAGTTAGTACTAGCATCTGGGCCTCTGTTAGGTACAGTGTCAGGGCCTGAGTTAGGAATAGTGTTAGGGCCTTAGTTAGGGACAGTATCACGGCCTTGGGACTAAATTCAGGGCCTGAGGTAGTCACAGCCTAAGGGCTTTAGTTAGCATAAGAGGCAGGACATTTGCTAGGGACAGGGTTAGGGTAAAGTTTAGGGATCGTGTCAGGAAATGACCTAGGGATAGTGTCAAGAGCTTAGTTACAGTATCAGGGCCTTATTTAGGACCCGTGTCAGGGCTTCAGGTAGGGACAGCGTCAGTGCCTGACTCTGGGAGAGCAACAGGGCCTGAGTGAGGCCTAGCGTCAGGCCCATAGCTGGGGACACTGTCAGGGCATGATGTAGGAGCAGCATCAGGGCCTTTGTTGCATCAGCATTAGTGTCTTAGTTACAGACATGATCAGGGCCTGAGTTAGTCACAGCGTCAAGGCCTCAGTTAGGCATAGCTTCAGGGACTGAGTTACGGACAGCCTCAGGTCTTCACTTAGGAACAGCGACAGGGCTTTCTTAGGGACGGTGTCAGGACCTTGGTTAGAAATGGGTCAGGATATTAGCTCAGGATAGTGTCCGGATTTTCGTTATTGCCGGCAGCAGGGCCTATATTAGAGATAGATTCCGGGCCTTAATTAGGGACAGTGTCAGGGCCTTAATTAGGACTAGTCTGGGCCTTAGTTAGGGAGAGCATTACGGCTTCGGTGAGGATAAGGGGCAGGACGTTAGCTCGGGACAGAGTCAGGTTCCAGGCCAGTGGTAGTGTCAGGATGTGAGCTAGGGATAGGGTGAAGACCTTACTTATTGAGAGCATCAGGGCCTTAGTTGGGACCAGCGTCAGGGCCTTCATCAGGACCAGTGTCAGGGCTTCACGTACGGACAGCGTCAGAGCCTAACTAAGGTACGGCAACAGGGCCTAAGTGAGGCCTATCTTTAGGGCCTGAGTTAGGGACAGTGTCAGGGCATGACTTAAGAGCCGTATAAGGGCCTCTGTAGGATCAGCATTAGGGTGTTCGTTAAAGACATTCTCAGGGCCTCTGTTAGGGACCGCCTCAGGGCCTCACTTAGGGACAGCGTCAGGGCTTACTTTGGGACAGTTTCAGGACCTTGGTAAGACATGGGTCAGGATATTAGCTCGGGATAATGTCAGGACTTTAGATATTGACTGCAGCAGGGCCTTAGAGACAGTGTCTCAGCCTGACTTAGGACTAGCATCAGAGCCTTTGTTAGGTACACTGTCAGGGACTGAGTTAGGTGTAGTGTCAGGGCCTTAGCTAGGGACAGTGTCAGGGCCTGAGTTAGGACGAGCCTCCAGGCCTCAGTTAGGGCCAGGGTCACGGCCTCGGGACTAATTTTAGGGCCTTAGTTAGGAACAGCATCAGGGATTTATTTAGCATAAGAAGCTCAACATTAGTTAAAGACAAGGTTAGGTTAAGGTCTAGGGATTGTGTCAGGGCATGACCTAGGGATAGTGTCAAGACCTTAGTTACTTAGGGCATCAGGGCCTAATTTAGGACCAGTGTCAGGGCTTCAGGTAGGGATAATGTCAGAGCCTGACTTAGGGAGAGCGACAGGGCTTGAGTGAGGCCTAGTGTCAGAGCCTTGGCTAGGGATAGTATCAGGGCATGACTTAGGAGCAGCATAAGGGCCTTGGTAGGATCAGCCTCAGGGGCTTTGTTAAAGACATTATCAGGGCCTCTGTTAGGGACAGCCTTAGGGCCTCCCTTAGGGACAGCATCAGGGCTTACTTAGGGACAGTTTCAGGAGCTTGGTAATAGATGGGTCCGGAAATTACCTCAGGATAGTGTCAGGACATTAGATATTGACGGCAGCAGGGCCTTAGTTAGGGACAGTGTCAAGGCCTTAGTTAGTACTAGCATCTGGGCCTCTGTTAGGTACAGTGTCAGGGCCTGAGTTAGGAATAGTGTTAGGGCCTTTGTTAGGGACAGTATCACAGCCTTGGGACTAAATTCAGGGCCTGAGGTAGTCACAGCATAAGGGCTTTTGTTAGCATAAGAGGCAGGACATTTGCTAGGGACAGGGTTAGGGTAAAGTTTAGGGATCGTGTCAGGAAATGACCTAGGGATAGTGTCAAGAGCTTAGTTACAGTATCAGGGCCTTATTTAGGACCCGTGTCAGGGCTTCAGGTAGGGATAGCGTCAGAGCCTGACTTAGGGAGAGCGACAGGGCTTGAGTGAGGCCTAGTGTCAGAGCCTTAGCTAGGGATAGTATCAGGGCATGACTTAGGAGCAGCATAAGGGCCTTGGTAGGATCAGCCTCAGGGGCTTTGTTAAAGACATTATCAGGGCCTCTGTTAGGGACAGCCTTAGGGCCTCCCTTACGGACAGCGTCAGGGCTTACTTAGGGACAGTTTCAAGAGCTTGGTAAGAGATGGGTCCGGAAATTTCCTCAGGATAGTGTCAGGACATTAGATATTGATGGCAGCAGGGCCTTAGTTAGGTACAGTGTCAAGGCCTTAGTTAGTACTAGCATCTGGGCCTCTGTTAGGTACAGTGTCAGGGCCTGAGTTAGGAATAGTGTTAGGGCCTTAGTTAGGGACAGTATCACGGCCTTGGGACTAAATTCAGGGCCTGAGGTCGTCACAGCCTAAGGGCTTTAGTTAGCATAAGAGGCAGGACATTTGCTAGGGACAGGGTTAGGGTAAAGTTTAGGGATCGTGTCAGGAAATGACCTAGGGATAGTGTCAAGAGCTTAGTTACAGTATCAGGGCCTCATTTAGGACCCGCGTCAGGGCTTCAGGTAGGGACAGCGTCAGTGCCTGACTCTGGGAGAGCAACAGGGCCTGAGTGAGGCCTAGCGTCAGGCCCATAGCTGGGGACACTGTCAGGGCATGATGTAGGAGCAGCATCAGGGCCTTTGTTGCATCAGCATTAGTGTCTTAGTTACAGACATGATCAGGGCCTGAGTTAGTCACAGCGTCAAGGCCTCAGTTAGGCATAGCTTCAGGGACTGAGTTACGGACAGCCTCAGGTCTTCACTTAGGAACAGCGACAGGGCTTTCTTAGGGACGATGTCAGGACCTTGGTTAGAAATGGGTCAGGATATTAGCTCAGGATAGTGTCCGGATTTTAGTTATTGCCGGCAGCAGGGCCTATATTAGAGATAGATTTCGGGCCTTAGTTAGGGAGAACATTACGGCTTCGGTGAGGATAAGGGGCAGGACGTTAGCTCGGGACAGAGTCAGGTTCCAGGCCAGTGGTAGTGTCAGGATGTGAGCTAGGGATAGGGTGAAGACCCTAGTTATTGAGAGCATCAGGGCCTTAGTTAGGACCAGCGTCAGGGCCTTCATCAGGACCTGTGTCAGGGCTTCACGTACGGACAGCGTCAGAGCCTAACTAAGGTACGGCAACAGGTCCTAAGTGAGGCCTATCTTTAGGGCCTGAGTTAGGGACAGTGTCAGGGCATGACTTAGGAGCCGTATAAGGGCCTCTGTAGGATCAGCATTAGGGTCTTCGTTAAAGACATTCTCAGGGCCTCTGTTAGGGACCGCCTCAGGGCCTCACTTAGGGACAGCGTCAGGGCTTACTTTGGGACAGTTTCAGGACCTTGGTAAGACATGGGTCAGGATATTAGCTCGGGATAATGTCAGGACTTTAGATATTGACTGCAGCAGGGCCTTAGAGACAGTGTCTCAACCTGACTTAGGACTAGCATCAGAGCCTTTGTTAGGTACAGTGTCAGGGACTGAGTTAGGTGTAGTGTCAGGGCCTTAGTTAGGGACAGTGTCAGGGCCTGAGTTAGGACGAGCCTCCAGGCCTCAGTTAGGGCCAGGGTCACCGCCTTGGGACTAATTTTAGGGCCTTAGTTAGGAACATCATCAGGGATTTATTTAGCATAAGAAGCTCAACATTAGTTAAAGACAAGCTTAGGTTAAGGTCTAGGGATTGTGTCAGGGCGTGACCTAGGGATAGTGTGAAGAACTTACTTACTTAGGGCATCAGGGCCTAATTTACGACCAGTGTCAGGGCTTCAGGTAGGGATAGCATCAGAGCCTAACTTAGGGAGAGCGACAGGGCTTGAGTGAGGCCTAGTGTCAGAGCCTTAGCTAGGGATAGTATCAGGGCATAACTTAGGAGCAGCACAAGGGCCTTGGTAGGATCAGCCTCAGGGGCTTTGTTAAAGACATTATCAGGGCCTCTGTTAGGGACAGCCTTAGGGCCTCCCTTAGGGACAGCGTCAGGGCTTACTTAGGGACAGTTTCAGGAGCTTGGTAAGAGATGGGTCCGGAAATTACCTCAGGATAGTGTCAGGACATTAGATAATGACGGCAGCAGGGCACTAGTTAGGGACAGTGTCAATGCCTTAGTTAGTACTAGCATCTGGGCCTCTGTTAGGTACAGTGTCAGGGCCTGAGTTAGGAATAGTGTTAGGGCCTTAGTTAGGGACAGTATCACGGGCTTGGGACTAAATTCAGGGCCTGAGGTAGTCACAGCATAAGGGCTTTAGTTAGCATAAGAGGCAGGACATTTGCTAGGGACAGGGTTAGGGTAAAGTTTAGGGATCGTGTCAGGAAATGACCTAGGGATAGTGTCAAGAGCTTAGTTACAGTATCAGGGCCTTATTTAGGACCCGTGTCAGGGCTTCAGGTAGGGACAGCGTCAGTGCCTGACTCTGGGACAGCAACAGGGCCTGAGTGAGGCCTAGCGTCAGGCCCATAGCTGGGGACACTGTCAGGGCATGATGTAGGAGCAGCATCAGGGCCTTTGTTGCATCAGCATTAGTGTCTTAGTTACAGACATGATCAGGGCCTGAGTTAGTCACAGCGTCAAGGCCTCAGTTAGGCATAGCTTCAGGGACTGAGTTACGGACAGCCTCAGGTCTTCACTTAGGAACAGCGACAGGGCTTTCTTAGGGACGGTGTCAGGACCTTGGTTAGAAATGGGTCAGGATATTAGCTCAGGATAGTGTCCGGATTTTAGTTATTGCCGGCAGCAGGGCGTATATTAGAGATAGATTCCAGGCCTTAGTTAGGGACAGTGTCAGGGCCTTAATTAGGACTAGTCTGGGCCTTAGTTAGGGAGAGCATTACGGCTTCGGTGAGGATAAGGGGCAGGACGTTAGCTCGGGACAGAGTCAGGTTCCAGGCCAGTGGTAGTGTCAGGATGTGAGCTAGGGATAGGGTGAAGACCTTAGTTATTGAGAGCATCAGGGCCTTAGTTAGGACCAGCGTCAGGGCCTTCATCAGGACCTGTGTCAGGGCTTCACTTACGGACAGCGTCAGAGCCTAACTAAGGTACGGCAACAGGTGCTAAGTGAGGCCTATCTTTAGGGCCTGAGTTAGGGACAGTGTCAGGGCATGACTTAGGAGCCGTATAAGGGCCTCTGTAGGATCAGCATTAGGGTCTTCGTTAAAGACATTCTCAGGGCCTCTGTTAGGGACCGCCTCAGGGCCTCACTTAGGGACAGCGTCAGGGCTTACTTTGGGACAGTTTCAGGACCTTGGTAAGACATGGGTCAGGATATTACCTCGGGATAATGTCAGGACTTTAGATATTGACTGCAGCAGGGCCTTAGAGACAGTGTCTCAGCCTGACTTAGGACTAGCATCAGAGCCTTTGTTAGGTACAGTGTCAGGGACTGAGTTAGGTGTAGTGTCAGGGCCTTAGTTAGGGACAGTGTCAGGGCCTGAGTTAGGACGAGCCTCCAGGCCTCAGTTAGGGCCAGGGTCACGGCCTCAGGACTAATTTTATGGCCTTAGTTAGGAACAGCATCAGGGATTTATTTAGCATAAAAGCTCAACATTAGTTAAAGACAAGGTTAGGTTAAGGTCTAGGGATTGTGTCAGGGCATGACCTAGGGATAGTGTCAAGGCCTTAGTTACTTAGGACATCAGGGCCTAATTTAGGACCAGTGTCAGGGCTTCAGGTAGGGATAGCGTCAGAGCCTGACTTAGGGAGAGCGACAGGGCTTGAGTGAGGCCTAGTGTCAGAGCCTTAGCTAGGGATAGTATCAGGGCATAACTTAGGAGCAGCACAAGGGCCTTGGTAGGATCAGCCTCAGGGGCTTTGTTAAAGACATTATCAGGGCCTCTGTTAGGGGCAGCCTTAGGGCCTCCCTTAGGGACAGTGTCAGGGCTTACTTAGGGACAGTTTCAGGAGCTTGGTAAGAGATGGGTCCGGAAATTACCTCAGGATAGTGTCAGGACATTAGATATTGACGGCAGCAGGGCACTAGTTAGGGACAGTGTCAATGCCTTAGTTAGTACTAGCATCTGGGCCTCTGTTAGGTACAGTGTCAGGGCCTGAGTTAGGAATAGTGTTAGGGCCTTAGTTGGGACAGTATCACGGCCTTGGGACTAAATTCAGGGCCTGAGGTAGTCACAGCATAAGGGCTTTAGTTAGCATAAGAGGCAGGACATTTGCTAGGGACAGGGTTAGGGTAAAGTTTAGGGATCGTGTCAGGAAATGACCTAGGGATAGTGTCAAGAGCTTAGTTACAGTATCAGGGCCTTATTTAGGACCCGCGTCAGGGCTTCAGGTAGGGACAGCGTCAGTGCCTGACTCTGGGAGAGCAACAGGGCCTGAGTGAGGCCTAGCGTCAGGCCCATAGCTGGGGACACTGTCAAGGCATGATGTAGGAGCAGCATCAGGGCCTTTGTTGCATCAGCATTAGTGTCTTAGTTACAGACATGATCAGGGCCTGAGTTAGTCACAGCGTCAAGGCCTCAGTTAGGCATAGCTTCAGGGACTGAGTTACGGACAGCCTCAGGTCTTCACTTAGGAACAGCGACAGGGCTTTCTTAGGGACGGTGTCAGGACCTTGGTTAGAAATGGGTCAGGACATTAGCTCAGGATAGTGTCCGGATTTTCGTTATTGCCGGCAGCAGGGCCTATATTAGAGATAGATTCCGGGCCTTAGTTAGGGACAGTGTCAGGGCCTTAATTAGGACTAGTCTGGGCCTTAGTTAGGGAGAGCATTACGGCTTCGGTGAGGATAAGGGGCAGGACGTTAGCTCGGGACAGAGTCAGGTTCCAGGCCAGTGGTAGTGTCAGGATGTGAGCTAGGGATAGGGTGAAGACCTTAGTTATTGAGAGCATCAGGGCCTTAGTTAGGACCAGCGTCAGGGCCTTCATCAGGACCAGTGTCAGGGCTTCACGTACGGACAGCGTCAGAGCCTAACTAAGGTATGGCAACGGGGCCTAAGTGAGGCCTATCTTTAGGGCCTGAGTTAGGGACAGTGTCAGGGCATGACTTAGGAGCAGTATAAGGGCCTCTGTAGGATCAGCATTAGGGTCTTCGTTAAAGACATTCTCAGGGCCTCTGTTAGGGACCGCCTCAGGGCCTCACGTAGGGTCAGCGTCAGGGCTTACTTTGGGACAGTTTCAGGATCTTGGTAAGACATGGGTCAGGATATTAGCTCAGGATAGTGTCCGGATTTTAGTTATTGCCGGCAGCAGGGCCTATATTAGAGATAGATTCCGGGCCTTAGTTAGGGAGAGCATTACGGCTTCGGTGAGGATAAGGGGCAGGACGTTAGCTCGGGACAGAGTCAGGTTCCAGGCCAGTGGTAGTGTCAGGATGTGAGCTAGGGATAGGGTGAAGACCTTAGTTATTGAGAGCATCATGGCCTTAGTTAGGACCAGCGTCAGGGCCTTCATCAGGACCAGTGTCAGGGCTTCACGTACGGACAGCGTCAGAGCCTAACTAAGGTACGGCAACGGGGCCTAAGTGAGGCCTATCTTTAGGGCCTGAGTTAGGGACAGTGTCAGGGCATGACTTAGGAGCCGTATAAGGGCCTCTGTAGGATCAGCATTAGGGTCTTCGTTAAAGACATTCTCAGGGCCTCTGTTAGGGACCGCCTCAGGGCCTCACTTAGGGACAGCGTCAGGGCTTACTTTGGGACAGTTTCAGGACCTTGGTAAGACATGGGTCAGGATATTAGCTCGGGATAATGTCAGGACTTTAGATATTGACTGCAGCAGGGCCTTAGAGACAGTGTCTCAGTCTGACTTAGGACTAGCATCAGAGCCTTTGTTAGGTACAGTGTCAGGGACTGAGTTAGGTGTAGTGTCAGGGCCTTAGTTAGGGACAGTGTCAGGGCCTGAGTTAGGACGAGCCTCCAGGCCTCAGTTAGGGCCAGGGTCACGGCCTCAGGACTAATTTTAGGGCCTTAGTTAGGAACAGCATCAGGGATTTATTTAGCATAAAAGCTCAACATTAGTTAAAGACAAGGTTAGGTTAAGGTCTAGGGATTGTGTCAGGGCATGACCTAGGGATAGTGTGAAGACCTTAGTTACTTAGGGCATCAGGGCCTAATTTAGGACCAGTGTCAGGGCTTCAGGTAGGGATAGCGTCAGAGCCTGACTTAGGGAGAGCGACAGGGCTTGAGTGAGGCCTAGTGTCAGAGCCTTAGCTAGGGATAGTATCAGGGCATGACTTAGGAGCAGCATAAGGGCCTTGGTAGGATCAGCCTCAGGGGCTTTGTGAAAGACATTATCAGGGCCTCTGTTAGGGACAGCCTTAGGGCCTCCCTTAGGGACAGCATCAGGGCTTCCTTAGGGACAGTTTCAAGAGCTTGGTAAGAGATGGGTCCGGAAATTACCTCAGGATAGTGTCAGGACATTAGATATTGACGGCAGCAGGGCACTAGTTAGGGACAGTGTCAATGCCTTAGTTAGTACTAGCATCTGGGCCTCTGTTAGGTACAGTGTCAGGGCCTGAGTTAGGAATAGTGTTAGGGCCTTAGTTAGGGACAGTATCACGGCCTTGGGACTAAATTCAGGGCCTGAGGTAGTCACAGCATAAGGGCTTTAGTCAGCATAAGAGGCAGGACATTTGCTAGGGACAGGGTTAGGGTAAAGTTTAGGGATCGTGTCAGGAAATGACCTAGGGATAGTGTCAAGAGCTTAGTTACAGTATCAGGGCCTTATTTAGGACCCGCGTCAGGGCTTCAGGTAGGGACAGCGTCAGTGCCTGACTCTGGGAGAGCAACAGGGCCTGAGTGAGGCCTAGCGTTAGGCCCATAGCTGGGGACACTGTCAAGGCATGATGTAGGAGCAGCATCAGGGCCTTTGTTGCATCAGCATTAGTGTCTTAGTTACAGACATGATCAGGGCCTGAGTTAGTCACAGCGTCAAGGCCTCAGTTAGGCATAGCTTCAGGGACTGAGTTACGGACAGCCTCAGGTCTTCACTTAGGAACAGCGACAGGGCTTTCTTAGGGACGGTGTCAGGACCTTGGTTAGAAATGGGTCAGGATATTAGCTCAGGATAGTGTCCGGATTTTAGTTATTGCCGGCAGCAGGGCCTATATTAGAGAGAGATTCCGGGCCTTAGTTAGGGAGAGCATTACGGCTTCGGTGAGGATAAGGGGCAGGACGTTAGCTCGGGACAGAGTCAGGTTCCAGGCCAGTGGTAGTGTCAGGATGTGAGCTAGGGATAGGGTGAAGACCTTAGTTATTGAGAGCATCAGGGCCTTAGTTAGGACCAGCGTCAGGGCCTTCATCAGGACCTGTGTCAGGGCTTCACGTACGGACAGCGTCAGAGCCTAACTAAGGTACGGCAACAGGTCCTAAGTGAGGCCTATCTTTAGGGCCTGAGTTAGGGACAGTGTCAGGGCATGACTTAGGAGCCGTATAAGGGCCTCTGTAGGATCAGCATTAGGGTCTTCGTTAAAGACATTCTCAGGGCCTCTGTTAGGGACCGCCTCAGGGCCTCACTTAGGGACAGCGTCAGGGCTTCCTTTGGGACAGTTTCAGGACCTTGGTAAGACATGGGTCAGGATATTAGCTCGGGATAATGTCAGGACTTTAGATATTGACTGCAGCAGGGCCTTAGAGACAGTGTCTCAGCCTGACTTAGGACTAGCATCAGAGCCTTTGTTAGGTACAGTGTCAGGGACTGAGTTAGGTGTAGTGTCAGGGCCTTAGTTAGGGACAGTGTCAGGGCCTGAGTTAGGACGAGCCTCCAGGCCTCAGTTAGGGCCAGGGTCACGGCCTCAGGACTAATTTTACGGCCGTAGTTAGGAATAGCATCAGGGATTAATTTAGCATAAGAAGCTCAACATTAGTTAAAGACAAGGTTAGGTTAAGGTCTAGGGATTGTGTCAGGGCATGACCGAGGGATAGTGTCAAGACCTTAGTTACTTAGGGCATCAGGGCCTAATTTAGGACCAGTGTCAGGGCTTCAGGTAGGGATAGCGTCAGAGCCTGACTTAGGGAGAGCGACAGGGCTTGAGTGAGGCCTAGTGTCAGAGCCTTAGCTAGGGATAGTATCAGGGCATGACTTAGGAGCAGCATAAGGGCCTTGGTAGGATCAGCCTCAGGGGCTTTGTTAAAGACATTCTCAGGGCCTCTGTTAGGGACAGCCTTAGGGCCTCCCTTAGGGACAGCGTCAGGGCTTACTTAGGGACAGTTTCAGGAGCTTGGTAAGAGATGGGTCCGGAAATTACCTCAGGATAGTGTCAGGACATTAGATATTGACGGCAGCAGGGCCTTAGTTAGGGACAGTGTCAAGGCCTTAGTTAGTACTAGCATCTGGGCCTCTGTTAGGTACAGTGTCAGGGCCTGAGTTAGGAATAGTGTTAGGGCCTTAGTTAGGGACAGTATCACGGCCTTGGGACTAAATTCAGGGCCTGAGGTAGTCACAGCCTAAGGGCTTTAGTTAGCATAAGAGGCAGGACATTTGCTAGGGACAGGGTTAGGGTAAAGTTTAGGGATCGTGTCAGGAAATGACCTAGGGATAGTGTCAAGAGCTTAGTTACAGTATCAGGGCCTTATTTAGGACCCGTGTCAGGGCTTCAGGTAGGGACAGCGTCAGTGCCTGACTCTGGGAGAGCAACAGGGCCTGAGTGAGGCCTAGCGTCAGGCCCATAGCTGGGGACACTGTCAGGGCATGATGTAGGAGCAGCATCAGGGCCTTTGTTGCATCAGCATTAGTGTCTTAGTTACAGACATGATCAGGGCCTGAGTTAGTCACAGCGTCAAGGCCTCAGTTAGGCATAGCTTCAGGGACTGAGTTACGGACAGCCTCAGGTCTTCACTTAGGAACAGCGACAGGGCTTTCTTAGGGACGGTGTCAGGACCTTGGTTAGAAATGGGTCAGGATATTAGCTCAGGATAGTGTCCGGATTTTCGTTATTGCCGGCAGCAGGGCCTATATTAGAGATAGATTCCGGGCCTTAATTAGGGACAGTGTCAGGGCCTTAATTAGGACTAGTCTGGGCCTTAGTTAGGGAGAGCATTACGGCTTCGGTGAGGATAAGGGGCAGGACGTTAGCTCGGGACAGAGTCAGGTTCCAGGCCAGTGGTAGTGTCAGGATGTGAGCTAGGGATAGGGTGAAGACCTTACTTATTGAGAGCATCAGGGCCTTAGTTGGGACCAGCGTCAGGGCCTTCATCAGGACCAGTGTCAGGGCTTCACGTACGGACAGCGTCAGAGCCTAACTAAGGTACGGCAACAGGGCCTAAGTGAGGCCTATCTTTAGGGCCTGAGTTAGGGACAGTGTCAGGGCATGACTTAAGAGCCGTATAAGGGCCTCTGTAGGATCAGCATTAGGGTGTTCGTTAAAGACATTCTCAGGGCCTCTGTTAGGGACCGCCTCAGGGCCTCACTTAGGGACAGCGTCAGGGCTTACTTTGGGACAGTTTCAGGACCTTGGTAAGACATGGGTCAGGATATTAGCTCGGGATAATGTCAGGACTTTAGATATTGACTGCAGCAGGGCCTTAGAGACAGTGTCTCAGCCTGACTTAGGACTAGCATCAGAGCCTTTGTTAGGTACACTGTCAGGGACTGAGTTAGGTGTAGTGTCAGGGCCTTAGCTAGGGACAGTGTCAGGGCCTGAGTTAGGACGAGCCTCCAGGCCTCAGTTAGGGCCAGGGTCACGGCCTCGGGACTAATTTTAGGGCCTTAGTTAGGAACAGCATCAGGGATTTATTTAGCATAAGAAGCTCAACATTAGTTAAAGACAAGGTTAGGTTAAGGTCTAGGGATTGTGTCAGGGCATGACCTAGGGATAGTGTCAAGACCTTAGTTACTTAGGGCATCAGGGCCTAATTTAGGACCAGTGTCAGGGCTTCAGGTAGGGATAATGTCAGAGCCTGACTTAGGGAGAGCGACAGGGCTTGAGTGAGGCCTAGTGTCAGAGCCTTGGCTAGGGATAGTATCAGGGCATGACTTAGGAGCAGCATAAGGGCCTTGGTAGGATCAGCCTCAGGGGCTTTGTTAAAGACATTATCAGGGCCTCTGTTAGGGACAGCCTTAGGGCCTCCCTTAGGGACAGCATCAGGGCTTACTTAGGGACAGTTTCAGGAGCTTGGTAATAGATGGGTCCGGAAATTACCTCAGGATAGTGTCAGGACATTAGATATTGACGGCAGCAGGGCCTTAGTTAGGGACAGTGTCAAGGCCTTAGTTAGTACTAGCATCTGGGCCTCTGTTAGGTACAGTGTCAGGGCCTGAGTTAGGAATAGTGTTAGGGCCTTTGTTAGGGACAGTATCACAGCCTTGGGACTAAATTCAGGGCCTGAGGTAGTCACAGCATAAGGGCTTTTGTTAGCATAAGAGGCAGGACATTTGCTAGGGACAGGGTTAGGGTAAAGTTTAGGGATCGTGTCAGGAAATGACCTAGGGATAGTGTCAAGAGCTTAGTTACAGTATCAGGGCCTTATTTAGGACCCGTGTCAGGGCTTCAGGTAGGGATAGCGTCAGAGCCTGACTTAGGGAGAGCGACAGGGCTTGAGTGAGGCCTAGTGTCAGAGCCTTAGCTAGGGATAGTATCAGGGCATGACTTAGGAGCAGCACAAGGGCCTTGGTAGGATCAGCCTCAGGGGCTTTGTTAAAGACATTATCAGGGCCTCTGTTAGGGACAGCCTTAGGGCCTCCCTTAGGGACAGCGTCAGGGCTTACTTAGGGACAGTTTCAGGAGCTTGGTAAGAGATGGGTCCGGAAATTACCTCAGGATAGTGTCAGGACATTAGATAATGACGGCAGCAGGGCACTAGTTAGGGACAGTGTCAATGCCTTAGTTAGTACTAGCATCTGGGCCTCTGTTAGGTACAGTGTCAGGGCCTGAGTTAGGAATAGTGTTAGGGCCTTAGTTAGGGACAGTATCACGGGCTTGGGACTAAATTCAGGGCCTGAGGTAGTCACAGCATAAGGGCTTTAGTTAGCATAAGAGGCAGGACATTTGCTAGGGACAGGGTTAGGGTAAAGTTTAGGGATCGTGTCAGGAAATGACCTAGGGATAGTGTCAAGAGCTTAGTTACAGTATCAGGGCCTTATTTAGGACCCGTGTCAGGGCTTCAGGTAGGGACAGCGTCAGTGCCTGACTCTGGGACAGCAACAGGGCCTGAGTGAGGCCTAGCGTCAGGCCCATAGCTGGGGACACTGTCAGGGCATGATGTAGGAGCAGCATCAGGGCCTTTGTTGCATCAGCATTAGTGTCTTAGTTACAGACATGATCAGGGCCTGAGTTAGTCACAGCGTCAAGGCCTCAGTTAGGCATAGCTTCAGGGACTGAGTTACGGACAGCCTCAGGTCTTCACTTAGGAACAGCGACAGGGCTTTCTTAGGGACGGTGTCAGGACCTTGGTTAGAAATGGGTCAGGATATTAGCTCAGGATAGTGTCCGGATTTTAGTTATTGCCGGCAGCAGGGCGTATATTAGAGATAGATTCCAGGCCTTAGTTAGGGACAGTGTCAGGGCCTTAATTAGGACTAGTCTGGGCCTTAGTTAGGGAGAGCATTACGGCTTCGGTGAGGATAAGGGGCAGGACGTTAGCTCGGGACAGAGTCAGGTTCCAGGCCAGTGGTAGTGTCAGGATGTGAGCTAGGGATAGGGTGAAGACCTTAGTTATTGAGAGCATCAGGGCCTTAGTTAGGACCAGCGTCAGGGCCTTCATCAGGACCAGTGTCAGGGCTTCACGTACGGACAGCGTCAGAGCCTAACTAAGGTACGGCAACGGGGCCTAAGTGAGGCCTATCTTTAGGGCCTGAGTTAGGGACAGTGTCAGGACATGACTTAGGAGCCGTATAAGGGCCTCTGTAGGATCAGCATTAGGGTCTTCGTTAAAGACATTCTCAGGGCCTCTGTTAGGGACCGCCTCAGGGCCTCACTTAGGGACAGCGTCAGGGTTTACTTTGGGACAATTTCAGGACCTTGGTAAGACATGGGTCAGGATATTAGCTCAGGATAATGTCAGGACTTTAGATATTGACTGCAGCAGGGCCTTAGAGGCAGTGTCTCAGCCTGACTTAGGACTAGCATCAGAGCCTTTGTTAGGAACAGTGTCAGGGACTGAGTTAGGTGTAGTGTCAGGGCCTTAGTTAGGGAAAGTGTCAGGGCATGAGTTAGCACGAGCCTCCAGGCTTCAGGACCTTGGTAAGACATGGGTCAGGATATTAGCTCGGGATAATGTCAGGACTTTAGATATTGACTGCAGCAGGGCCTTAGAGACAGTGTCTCAGCCTGACTTAGGACTAGCATCAGAGCCTTTGTTAGGTACACTGTCAGGGACTGAGTTAGGTGTAGTGTCAGGGCCTTAGTTAGGGACAGTGTCAGGGCCTGAGTTAGGACGAGCCTCCAGGCCTCAGTTACGGCCAGGGTAACGGCCTCGGGACTAATTTTAGGGCCTTAGTTAGGAAGAGCATCAGGGATTTATTTAGCATAAGAAGCTCAACATTAGTTAAATACAAGGTTAGGTTAAGGTCTAGGGATTGTGTCAGGGCATGACCTAGGGATAGTGTGAAGACCTTAGTTACTTAGGGCATCAGGGCCTAACTTAGGACCCGTGTCAGGGCTTCAGGTAGGGATAGCGTCAGAGCCTGACTTAGGGAGAGCGACAGGGCTTGAGTGAGGCCTAGTGTCAGAGCCTTAGCTAGGGATAGTATCAGGGCATGACTTAGGAGCAGCATAAGGGCTTTGGTAGGATCAGCCTCAGGGGCTTTGTTAAAGACATTATCAGGGCCTCTGTTAGGGACAGCCTTAGGGCCTCCCTTAGGGACAGCGTCAGGGCTTACTTAGGGACAGTTTCAGGAGCTTGGTAAGAGATGGGTCCGGAAATTACCTCAGGATAGTGTCAGGACATTAGATATTGACGGCAGCAGGGCCTTAGTTAGGTACAGTGTCAAGGCCTTAGATAGTACTAGCATCTGGGCCTCTGTTAGGTACAGTGTCAGGGCCTGAGTTAGGAATAGTGTTAGGGCCTTAGTTAGGGACAGTATCACGGCCTTGGGACTAAATTCAGGGCCTGAGGTAGTCACAGCATAAGGGCTTTAGTTAGCATAAGAGGCAGGACATTTGCTAGGGACAGGGTTAGGGTAAAGTTTAGGGATCGTGTCAGGAAATGACCTAGGGATAGTGTCAAGAGCTTAGTTACAGTATCAGGGCCTTATTTAGGACCCGTGTCAGGGCTTCAGGTAGGGACAGCGTCAGTGCCTGACTCTGGGACAGCAACAGGGCCTGAGTGAGGCCTAGCGTCAGGCCCATAGCTGGGGACACTGTCAGGGCATGATGTAGGAGCAGCATCAGGGCCTTTGTTGCATCAGCATTAGTGTCTTAGTTACAGACATGATCAGGGCCTGAGTTAGTCACAGCGTCAAGGCCTCAGTTAGGCATAGCTTCAGGGACTGAGTTACGGACAGCCTCAGGTCTTCACTTAGGAACAGCGACAGGGCTTTCTTAGGGACGGTGTCAGGACCTTGGTTAGAAATGGGTCAGGATATTAGCTCAGGATAGTGTCCGGATTTTAGTTATTGCCGGCAGCAGGGCCTATATTAGAGATAGATTCCAGGCCTTAGTTAGGGACAGTGTCAGGGCCTTAATTAGGACTAGTCTGGGCCTTAGTTAGGGAGAGCATTACGGCTTCGGTGAGGATAAGGGGCAGGACGTTAGCTCGGGACAGAGTCAGGTTCCAGGCCAGTGGTAGTGTCAGGATGTGAGCTAGGGATAGGGTGAAGACCTTAGTTATTGAGAGCATCAGGGCCTTAGTTAGGACCAGCGTCAGGGCCTTCATCAGGACCAGTGTCAGGGCTTCACGTACGGACAGCGTCAGAGCCTAACTAAGGTACGGCAACGGGGCCTAAGTGAGGCCTATCTTTAGGGCCTGAGTTAGGGACAGTGTCAGGACATGACTTAGGAGCCGTATAAGGGCCTCTGTAGGATCAGCATTAGGGTCTTCGTTAAAGACATTCTCAGGGCCTCTGTTAGGGACCGCCTCAGGGCCTCACTTAGGGACAGCGTCAGGGCTTACTTTGGGACAATTTCAGGACCTTGGTAAGACATGGGTCAGGATATTAGCTCAGGATAATGTCAGGACTTTAGATATTGACTGCAGCAGGGCCTTAGAGGCAGTGTCTCAGCCTGACTTAGGACTAGCATCAGAGCCTTTGTTAGGAACAGTGTCAGGGACTGAGTTAGGTGTAGTGTCAGGGCCTTAGTTAGGGAAAGTGTCAGGGCCTGAGTTAGGACGAGCCTCCAGGCCTCAGTTAGGGCCAGGGTCACGGCCTCAGGACTAATTTTAGGGCCTTTGTTAGGAACAGCATCAGGGATTTATTTAGCATAAGAAGCTCAACATTAGTTAAAGACAAGGTTAGGTTAAGGTCTAGGGATTGTGTCAGGGCATGACCTAGGGATAGTGTGAAGACCTTAGTTACTTAGGGCATCAGGGCCTAATTTAGGACCAGTGTCAGGGCTTCAGGTAGGGATAGCGTCAGAGCCTGACTTAGGGAGAGCGACAGGGCTTGAGTGAGGCCTAGTGTCAGAGCCTTAGCTAGGGATAGTATCAGGGCATGACTTAGGAGCAGCATAAGGGCCTTGGTAGGATCAGCCTCAGGGGCTTTGTTAAAGACATTATCAGGGCCTCTGTTAGGGACAGCCTTTGGGCCTCCCTTAGGGACAGCGTCAGGGCTTCCTTAAGGACAGTTTCAAGAGCTTGGTAAGAGATGGGTCCGGAAATTACCTCAGGATAGTGTCAGGACATTAGATATTGACGGCAGCAGGGCACTAGTTAGGGACAGTGTCAATGCCTTAGTACTAGCATCTGGGCCTCTGTTAGGTACAGTGTCAGGGCCTGAGTTAGGAATAGTGTTAGGGCCTTAGTTAGGGACAGTATCATGGCCTTGGGACTAAATTCAGGGCCTGAGGTAGTCACAGCATAAGGGCTTTAGTCAGCATAAGAGGCAGGACATTTGCTAGGGACAGGGTTAGGGTAAAGTTTAGGGATCGTGTCAGGAAATGACCTAGGGATAGTGTCAAGAGCTTAGTTACAGTATCAGGGCCTTATTTAGGACCCGCGTCAGGGCTTCAGGTAGGGACAGCGTCAGTGCCTGACTCTGGGAGAGCAACAGGGCCTGAGTGAGGCCTAGCGTCAGGCCCATAGCTGGGGACACTGTCAGGGCATGATGTAGGAGCAGCATCAGGGCCTTTGTTGCATCAGCATTAGTGTCTTAGTTACAGACATGATCAGGGCCTGAGTTAGTCACAGCGTCAAGGCCTCAGTTAGGCATAGCTTCAGGGACTGAGTTACGGACAGCCTCAGGTCTTCACTTAGGAACAGCGACAGGGCTTTCTTAGGGACGGTGTCAGGACCTTGGTTAGAAATGGGTCAGGATATTAGCTCAGGATAGTGTCTCGATTTTAGTTATTGCCGGCAGCAGGGCCTATATTAGAGATAGATTCCGGGCCTTAGTTAGGGAGAGCATTACGGCTTCGGTGAGGATAAGGGGCAGGACGTTAGCTCGGGACAGAGTCAGGTTCCAGGCCAGTGGTAGTGTCAGGATGTGAGCTAGGGATAGGGTGAAGACCTTAGTTATTGAGAGCATCAGGGCCTTAGTTAGGACCAGCGTCAGGGCCTTCATCAGGACCAGTGTCAGGGCTTCACGTACGGACAGCGTCAGAGCCTAACTAAGGTACGGCAACGGGGCCTAAGTGAGGCCTATCTTTAGGGCCTGAGTTAGGGACAGTGTCAGGGCATGACTTAGGAGCCGTATAAGGGCCTCTGTAGGATCAGCATCAGGGTCTTCGTTAAAGACATTCTCAGGGCCTCTGTTAGGGACCGCCTCAGGGCCTCACTTAGGGACAGCGTCAGGGCTTACTTTGGGACAGTTTCAGGACCTTGGTAAGACATGGGTCAGGATATTAGCTCAGGATAATGTCAGGACTTTAGATATTGACTGCAGCAGGGCCTTAGAGACAGTGTCTCAGCCTGACTTAGGACTAGCATCAGAGCCTTTGTTAGGTACAGTGTCAGGGACTGAGTTAGGTGTAGTGTCAGGGCCTTAGTTAGGGACAGTGTCAGGGCCTGAGTTAGGACGAGCCTCCAGGCCTCAGTTAGGGCCAGGGTCACGGCCTCAGGACTAATTTTAGGGCCTTAGTTAGGAACAGCATCAGGGATTTATTTAGCATAAAAGCTCAACATTAGTTAAAGACAAGGTTAGGTTAAGGTCTAGGGATTGTGTCAGGGCATGACCTAGGGATAGTGTGAAGACCTTAGTTACTTAGGGCATCAGGGCCTAATTTAGGACAAGTGTCAGGGCTTCAGGTAGGGATAGCGTCAGAGCCTGACTTAGGGAGAGCGACAGGGCTTGAGTGAGGCCTAGTGTCAGAGCCTTAGCTAGGGATAGTATCAGGGCATGACTTAGGAGCAGCATAAGGGCCTTGGTAGGATCAGCCTCAGGGGCTTTGTTAAAGACATTATCAGGGCCTCTGTTAGGGACAGCCTTAGGGCCTCCCTTAGGGACAGCGTCAGGGCTTACTTAGGGACAGTTTCAAGAGCTTGGTAAGAGATGGGTCCGGAAATTACCTCAGGATAGTGTCAGGACATTAGATATTGACGGCAGCAGGGCCTTAGTTAGGGACAGTGTCAAGGCCTTAGTTAGTACTAGCATCTGGGCCTCTGTTAGGTACAGTGTCAGGGCCTGAGTTAGGAATAGTGTTAGGGCCTTAGTTAGGGACAGTATCACGGCCTTGGGACTAAATTCAGGGCCTGAGGTCGTCACAGCATAAGGGCTTTAGTTAGCATAAGAGGCAGGACATTTGCTAGGGACAGGGTTAGGGTAAAGTTTAGGGATCGTGTCAGGAAATGACCTAGGGATAGTGTCAAGAGCTTAGTTACAGTATCAGGGCCTTATTTAGGACCCGTGTCAGGGCTTCAGGTAGGGACAGCGTCAGTGCCTGACTCTGGGAGAGCAACAGGGCCTGAGTGAGGCCTAGCGTCAGGCCCATAGCTGGGGACACTGTCAGGGCATGATGTAGGAGCAGCATCAGGGCCTTTGTTGCATCAGCATTAGTGTCTTAGTTACAGACATGATCAGGGCCTGAGTTAGTCACAGCGTCAAGGCCTCAGTTAGGCATAGCTTCAGGGACTGAGTTACGGACAGCCTCAGGTCTTCACTTAGGAACAGCGACAGGGCTTTCTTGGGGACGGTGTCAGGACCTTGGTTAGAAATGGGTCAGGATATTAGCTCAGGATAGTGTCCGGATTTTAGTTATTACCGGCAGCAGAGCCTATATTAGAGATAGATTCCGGGCCTTAGTTAGGGACAGAGTCAGGGCCTTAATTAGGACTAGTCTGGGCCTTAGTTAGGGAGAGCATTACGGCTTCGGTGAGGATAAGGGGCAGGACGTTAGCTCGGGACAGAGTCAGGTTCCAGGCCAGTGGTAGTGTCAGGATGTGAGCTAGGGATAGGGTGAAGACCTTAGCTATTGAGAGCATCAGGGCCTTAGTTAGGACCAGCGTCAGGGCCTTCATCAGGACCAGTGTCAGGGCTTCACGTACGGACAGCGTCAGAGCCTAACTAAGGTACGGCAACAGGGCCTAAGTGAGGCCTATCTTTAGGGCCTGAGTTAGGGACAGTGTCAGGGCATGACTTAGGAGCCGTATAAGGGCCTCTGTAGGATCAGCATTAGGGTCTTCGTTAAAGACATTCTCAGGGCCTCTGTTAGGGACCGCCTCAGGGCCTCACTTAGGGACAGCGTCAGGGCTTACTTTGGGACAGTTTCAGGACCTTGGTAAGACATGGGTCAGGATATTAGCTCGGGATAATGTCAGGACTTTAGATATTGACTGCAGCAGGGCCTTAGAGACAGTGTCTCAGCCTGACTTAGGACTAGCATCAGAGCCTTTGTTAGGTACAGTGTCAGGGACTGAGTTAGGTGTAGTGTCAGGGCCTTAGTTAGGGACGGTGTCTGGGCCTGAGTTAGCACGAGCCTCCAGGCCTCAGTTAGGGCCAGGGTCACGGCCTCAGGACTAATTTTACGGCCGTAGTTAGGAATAGCATCATGGATTAATTTAGCATAAGAAGCTCAACATTAGTTAAAGACAAGGTTAGGTTAAGGTCTAGGGATTGTGTCAGGGCATGACCGAGGGATAGTGTCAAGACCTTAGTTACTTAGGGCATCAGGGCCTAATTTAGGACCAGTGTCAGGGCTTCAGGTAGGGATAGCGTCAGAGCCTGACTTAGGGAGAGCGACAGGGCTTGAGTGAGGCCTAGTGTCAGAGCCTTAGCTAGGGATGGTATCAGGGCATGACTTAGGAGCAGCATAAGGGCCTTGGTAGGATCAGCCTCAGGGGCTTTGTTAAAGACATTATCAGGGCCTCTGTTAGGGACAGCCTTAGGGCCTCCCTTAGGGACAGCGTCAGGGCTTACTTAGGGACAGTTTCAGGAGCTTGGTAAGAGATGGGTCCGGAAATTACCTCAGGATAGTGTCAGGACATTAGATATTGATGGCAGCAGGGCCTTAGTTAGGGACAGTGTCAAGGCCTTAGTTAGTACTAGCATCTGGGCCTCTGTTAGGTACAGTGTCAGGGCCTGAAATAGGAATAGTGTTAGGGCCTTAGTTAGGGACAGTATCACGGCCTTGGGACTAAATTCAGGGCCTGAGGTAGTCACAGCATAAGGGCTTTAGTTAGCATAAGAGGCAGGACATTTGCTAGGGACAGGGTTAGGGTAAAGTTTAGGGATCGTGTCAGGAAATGACCTAGGGATAGTGTCAAGAGCTTAGTTACAGTATCAGGGCCTTATTTAGGACCCGTGTCAGGGCTTCAGGTAGGGACAGCGTCAGTGCCTGACTCTGGGAGAGCAACAGGGCCTGAGTGAGGCCTAGCGTCATGCCCATAGCTGGGGACACTGTCAGGGCATGATGTAGGAGCAGCATCAGGGCCTTTGTTGCATCAGCATTAGTGTCTTAGTTACAGACATGATCAGGGCCTGCGTTAGTCACAGCGTCAAGGCCTCAGTTAGGCATAGCTTCAGGGACTGAGTTACGGACAGCCTCAGGTCTTCACTTAGGAACAGCGACAGGGCTTTCTTAGGGACGGTGTCAGGACCTTGGTTAGAAATGGGTCAGGATATTAGCTCAGGATAGTGTCCGGATTTTCATTATTGCCGGCAGCAGGGCCTATATTAGAGATAGATTCCGGGCCTTAGTTAGGGACAGTGTCAGGGCCTTAATTAGGACTAGTCTGGGCCTTAGTTAGGGAGAGCATTACGGCTTCGGTGAGGATAAGGGGCAGGACGTTAGCTCGGGACAGAGTCAGGTTCCAGGCCAGTGGTAGTGTCAGGATGTGAGCTAGGGATAGGGTGAAGACCTTAGTTATTGAGAGCATCAGGGCCTTAGTTAGGACCAGCGTCAGGGCCTTCATCAGGACCAGTGTCAGGGCTTCACGTACGGACAGCGTCAGAGCCTAACTAAGGTACGGCAACAGGGCCTAAGTGAGGCCTATCTTTAGGGCCTGAGTTAGGGACAGTGTCAGGGCATGACTTAGGAGCAGTATAAGGGCCTCTGTAGGATCAGCATTAGGGTCTTCGTTAAAGACATTCTCAGGGCCTCTGTTAGGGACTGCCTCAGGGCCTCACTTAGGGACAGCGTCAGGGCTTACTTTGGGACAGTTTCAGGACCTTGGTAAGACATGGGTCAGGATATTAGCTCGGGATAATGTCAGGACTTTAGATATTGACTGCAGCAGGGCCTTAGAGACAGTATCTCAGCCTGACTTAGGACTAGCATCAGAGCCTTTGTTAGGTACACTGTCAGGGACTGAGTTAGGTGTAGTGTCAGGGCCTTAGCTAGGGACAGTGTCAGGGCCTGAGTTAGGACGAGCCTCCAGGCCTCAGTTAGGGCCAGGGTCACGGCCTCGGGACTAATTTTAGGGCCTTTGTTAGGAACAGCATCAGGGATTTATTTAGCATAAGAAGCTCAACATTAGTTAAAGACAAGGTTAGGTTAAGGTCTAGGGATTGTGTCAGGGCATGACCTAGGGATAGTGTCAAGACCTTAGTTACTTAGGGCATCAGGGCCTAATTTAGGACCAGTGTCAGGGCTTCAGGTAGGGATAGTGTCAGAGCCTGACTTAGGGAGAGCGACAGGGCTTGAGTGAGGCCTAGTGTCAGAGCCTTGGCTAGGGATAGTATCAGGGCATGACTTAGGAGCAGCATAAGGGCCTTGGTAGGATCAGCCTCAGGGGCTTTGTTAAAGACATTATCAGGGCCTCTGTTAGGGACAGCCTTAGGGCCTCCCTTAGGGACAGCATCAGGGCTTACTTAGGGAGAGTTTCAGGAGCTTGGTAAGAGATGGGTCCGGAAATTACCTCAGGATAGTGTCAGGACATTAGATATTGCCGGCAGCAGGGCCTTAGTTAGGGACAGTGTCAAGGCCTTAGTTAGTACTAGCATCTGGGCCTCTGTTAGGTACAGTGTCAGGGCCTGAGTTAGGAATAGTGTTAGGGCCTTAGTTAGGGACAGTATCACAGCCTTGGGACTAAATTCAGGGCCTGAGGTAGTCACAGCATAAGGGCTTTTGTTAGCATAAGAGGCAGGACATTTGCTAGGGACAGGGTTAGGGTAAAGTTTAGGGATCGTGTCAGGAAATGACCTAGGGATAGTGTCAAGAGCTTAGTTACAGTATCAGGGCCTTATTTAGGACCCGTGTCAGGGCTTCAGGTAGGGACAGCGTCAGTGCCTGACTCTGGGAGAGCAACAGGGCCTGAGTGAGGCCTAGCGTCAGGCCCATAGCTGGGGACACTGTCAGGGCATGATGTAGGAGCAGCCTCAGGGCCTTTGTTGCATCAGCATTAGTGTCTTAGTTACAGACATGATCAGGGCCTGAGTTAGTCACAGCGTCAAGGCCTCAGTTAGGCATAGCTTCAGGGACTGAGTTACGGACAGCCTCAGGTCTTCACTTAGGAACAGCGACAGGGCTTTCTTAGGGACGGTGTCAGGACCTTGGTTAGAAATGGGTCAGGATATTAGCTCAGGATAGTATCCGGATTTTAGTTATTGCCGGCAGCAGGGCCTATATTAGAGATAGATTCCGGGCCTTAATTAGGGACAGTGTCAGGGCCTTAATTAGGACGAGTCTGGGCCTTAGTTAGGGAGAGCATTACGGCTTCGGTGAGGATAAGGGGCAGGACGTTAGCTCGGGACAGAGTCAGGTTCCAGGCCAGTGGTAGTGTCAGGATGTGAGCTAGGGATAGGGTGAAGACCTTAGTTATTGAGAGCATCAGGGCCTTAGTTAGGACCAGCGTCAGGGCCTTCATCAGGACCAGTGTCAGGGCTTCTCGTACGGACAGCGTCAGAGCCTAACTAAGGTACGGCAACAGGGCCTAAGTGAGGCCTATCTTTAGGGCCTGAGTTAGGGACAGTGTCAGGGCATGACTTAGGAGCCGTATAAGGGCCTCTGTAGGATCAGCATTAGGGTCTTCGTTAAAGACATTCTCAGGGCCTCTGTTAGGGACCGCCTCAGGGCCTCACTTAGGGACAGCGTCAGGGCTTACTTTGGGACAGTTTCAGGACCTTGGTAAGACATGGGTCAGGATATTAGCTCGGGATAATGTCAGGACTTTAGATATTGACTGCAGCAGGGCCTTAGAGACAGTGTCTCAGCCTGACTTAGGACTAGCATCAGAGCCTTTGTTAGGTACAGTGTCAGGGACTGAGTTAGGTGTAGTGTCAGGGCCTTAGTTAGGGACGGTGTCTGGGCCTGAGTTAGCACGAGCCTCCAGGCCTCAGTTAGGGCCAGGGTCACGGCCTCAGGACTAATTTTACGGCCGTAGTTAGGAATAGCATCATGGATTAATTTAGCATAAGAAGCTCAACATTAGTTAAAGACAAGGTTAGGTTAAGGTCTAGGGATTGTGTCAGGGCATGACCGAGGGATAGTGTCAAGACCTTAGTTACTTAGGGCATCAGGGCCTAATTTAGGACCAGTGTCAGGGCTTCAGGTAGGGATAGCGTCAGAGCCTGACTTAGGGAGAGCGACAGGGCTTGAGTGAGGCCTAGTGTCAGAGCCTTAGCTAGGGATGGTATCAGGGCATGACTTAGGAGCAGCATAAGGGCCTTGGTAGGATCAGCCTCAGGGGCTTTGTTAAAGACATTATCAGGGCCTCTGTTAGGGACAGCCTTAGGGCCTCCCTTAGGGACAGCGTCAGGGCTTACTTAGGGACAGTTTCAGGAGCTTGGTAAGAGATGGGTCCGGAAATTACCTCAGGATAGTGTCAGGACATTAGATATTGATGGCAGCAGGGCCTTAGTTAGGGACAGTGTCAAGGCCTTAGTTAGTACTAGCATCTGGGCCTCTGTTAGGTACAGTGTCAGGGCCTGAAATAGGAATAGTGTTAGGGCCTTAGTTAGGGACAGTATCACGGCCTTGGGACTAAATTCAGGGCCTGAGGTAGTCACAGCATAAGGGCTTTAGTTAGCATAAGAGGCAGGACATTTGCTAGGGACAGGGTTAGGGTAAAGTTTAGGGATCGTGTCAGGAAATGACCTAGGGATAGTGTCAAGAGCTTAGTTACAGTATCAGGGCCTTATTTAGGACCCGTGTCAGGGCTTCAGGTAGGGACAGCGTCAGTGCCTGACTCTGGGAGAGCAACAGGGCCTGAGTGAGGCCTAGCGTCATGCCCATAGCTGGGGACACTGTCAGGGCATGATGTAGGAGCAGCATCAGGGCCTTTGTTGCATCAGCATTAGTGTCTTAGTTACAGACATGATCAGGGCCTGCGTTAGTCACAGCGTCAAGGCCTCAGTTAGGCATAGCTTCAGGGACTGAGTTACGGACAGCCTCAGGTCTTCACTTAGGAACAGCGACAGGGCTTTCTTAGGGACGGTGTCAGGACCTTGGTTAGAAATGGGTCAGGATATTAGCTCAGGATAGTGTCCGGATTTTCATTATTGCCGGCAGCAGGGCCTATATTAGAGATAGATTCCGGGCCTTAGTTAGGGACAGTGTCAGGGCCTTAATTAGGACTAGTCTGGGCCTTAGTTAGGGAGAGCATTACGGCTTCGGTGAGGATAAGGGGCAGGACGTTAGCTCGGGACAGAGTCAGGTTCCAGGCCAGTGGTAGTGTCAGGATGTGAGCTAGGGATAGGGTGAAGACCTTAGTTATTGAGAGCATCAGGGCCTTAGTTAGGACCAGCGTCAGGGCCTTCATCAGGACCAGTGTCAGGGCTTCACGTACGGACAGCGTCAGAGCCTAACTAAGGTACGGCAACAGGGCCTAAGTGAGGCCTATCTTTAGGGCCTGAGTTAGGGACAGTGTCAGGGCATGACTTAGGAGCAGTATAAGGGCCTCTGTAGGATCAGCATTAGGGTCTTCGTTAAAGACATTCTCAGGGCCTCTGTTAGGGACTGCCTCAGGGCCTCACTTAGGGACAGCGTCAGGGCTTACTTTGGGACAGTTTCAGGACCTTGGTAAGACATGGGTCAGGATATTAGCTCGGGATAATGTCAGGACTTTAGATATTGACTGCAGCAGGGCCTTAGAGACAGTATCTCAGCCTGACTTAGGACTAGCATCAGAGCCTTTGTTAGGTACACTGTCAGGGACTGAGTTAGGTGTAGTGTCAGGGCCTTAGCTAGGGACAGTGTCAGGGCCTGAGTTAGGACGAGCCTCCAGGCCTCAGTTAGGGCCAGGGTCACGGCCTCGGGACTAATTTTAGGGCCTTTGTTAGGAACAGCATCAGGGATTTATTTAGCATAAGAAGCTCAACATTAGTTAAAGACAAGGTTAGGTTAAGGTCTAGGGATTGTGTCAGGGCATGACCTAGGGATAGTGTCAAGACCTTAGTTACTTAGGGCATCAGGGCCTAATTTAGGACCAGTGTCAGGGCTTCAGGTAGGGATAGTGTCAGAGCCTGACTTAGGGAGAGCGACAGGGCTTGAGTGAGGCCTAGTGTCAGAGCCTTGGCTAGGGATAGTATCAGGGCATGACTTAGGAGCAGCATAAGGGCCTTGGTAGGATCAGCCTCAGGGGCTTTGTTAAAGACATTATCAGGGCCTCTGTTAGGGACAGCCTTAGGGCCTCCCTTAGGGACAGCATCAGGGCTTACTTAGGGAGAGTTTCAGGAGCTTGGTAAGAGATGGGTCCGGAAATTACCTCAGGATAGTGTCAGGACATTAGATATTGACGGCAGCAGGGCCTTAGTTAGGGACAGTGTCAAGGCCTTAGTTAGTACTAGCATCTGGGCCTCTGTTAGGTACAGTGTCAGGGCCTGAGTTAGGAATAGTGTTAGGGCCTTAGTTAGGGACAGTATCACAGCCTTGGGACTAAATTCAGGGCCTGAGGTAGTCACAGCATAAGGGCTTTTGTTAGCATAAGAGGCAGGACATTTGCTAGGGACAGGGTTAGGGTAAAGTTTAGGGATCGTGTCAGGAAATGACCTAGGGATAGTGTCAAGAGCTTAGTTACAGTATCAGGGCCTTATTTAGGACCCGTGTCAGGGCTTCAGGTAGGGACAGCGTCAGTGCCTGACTCTGGGAGAGCAACAGGGCCTGAGTGAGGCCTAGCGTCAGGCCCATAGCTGGGGACACTGTCAGGGCATGATGTAGGAGCAGCCTCAGGGCCTTTGTTGCATCAGCATTAGTGTCTTAGTTACAGACATGATCAGGGCCTGAGTTAGTCACAGCGTCAAGGCCTCAGTTAGGCATAGCTTCAGGGACTGAGTTACGGACAGCCTCAGGTCTTCACTTAGGAACAGCGACAGGGCTTTCTTAGGGACGGTGTCAGGACCTTGGTTAGAAATGGGTCAGGATATTAGCTCAGGATAGTATCCGGATTTTAGTTATTGCCGGCAGCAGTGCCTATATTAGAGATAGATTCCGGGCCTTAATTAGGGACAGTGTCAGGGCCTTAATTAGGACTAGTCTGGGCCTTAGTTAGGGAGAGCATTACGGCTTCGGTGAGGATAAGGGGCAGGACGTTAGCTCGGGACAGAGTCAGGTTCCAGGCCAGTGGTAGTGTCAGGATGTGAGCTAGGGATAGGGTGAAGACCTTAGTTATTGAGAGCATCAGGGCCTTAGTTAGGACCAGCGTCAGGGCCTTCATCAGGACCAGTGTCAGGGCTTCACGTACGGACAGCGTCAGAGCCTAACTAAGGTACGGCAACAGGGCCTAAGTGAGGCCTATCTTTAGGGCCTGAGTTAGGGACAGTGTCAGGGCATGACTTAGGAGCCGTATAAGGACCTCTGTAGGATCAGCATTAGGGTCTTCGTTAAAGACATTCTCAGGGCCTCTGTTAGGGACCGCCTCAGGGCCTCACTTAGGGACAGCGTCAGGGCTTACTTTGGGACAGTTTCAGGACCTTGGTAAGACATGGGTCAGGATATTAGCTCGGGATAATGTCAGGACTTTAGATATTGACTGCAGCAGGGCCTTACAGACAGTGTCTCAGCCTGACTTAGGACTAGCATCAGAGCCTTTGTTAGGTACAGTGTCAGGGACTGAGTTAGGTGTAGTGTCAGGGCCTTAGTTAGGGACAGTGTCAGGGCCTGAGTTAGGACGAGCCTCCAGGCCTCAGTTAGGGCCAAGGTCACGTCCTCGGGACTAATTTTAGGGCCTTAGTTAGGAACAGCATCAGGGATTTATTTAGCATAAGAAGCTCAACATTAGTTAAAGACAAGGTTAGGTTAAGGTCTAGGGATTGTGTCAGGGCGTGACCTAGGGATAGTGTGAAGAACTTAGTTACTTAGGGCATCAGGGCCTAATTTAGGACCAGTGTCAGGGCTTCAGGTAGGGATAGCGTCAGAGCCTAACTTAAGGAGAGCGACAGGGCTTGAGTGAGGCCTAGTGTCAGAGCCTTAGCTAGGGATAGTATCAGGGCATAACTTAGGAGCAGCACAAGGGCCTTGGTAGGATCAGCCTCAGGGGCTTTGTTAAAGACATTATCAGGGCCTCTGTTAGGGGCAGCCTTAGGGCCTCCCTTAGGGACAGTGTCAGGGCTTACTTAGGGACAGTTTCAGGAGCTTGGTAAGAGATGGGTCCGGAAATTACCTCAGGATAGTGTCAGGACATTAGATATTGACGGCAGCAGGGCACTAGTTAGGGACAGTGTCAATGCCTTAGTTAGTACTAGCATCTGGGCCTCTGTTAGGTACAGTGTCAGGGCCTGAGTTAGGAATAGTGTTAGGGCCTTAGTTAGGGACAGTATCACGGCCTTGGGACTAAATTCAGGGCCTGAGGTAGTCACAGCATAAGGGCTTTAGTTAGCATAAGAGGCAGGACATTTGCTAGGGAAAGGGTTAGGGTAAAGTTTAGGGATCGTGTCAGGAAATGACCTAGGGATAGTGTCAAGAGCTTAGTTACAGTATCAGGGCCTTATTTAGGACCCGCGTCAGGGCTTCAGGTAGGGACAGCGTCAGTGCCTGACTCTGGGAGAGCAACAGGGCCTGAGTGAGGCCTAGCGTCAGGCCCATAGCTGGGGACACTGTCAGGGCATGATGTAGGAGCAGCCTCAGGGCCTTTGTTGCATCAGCATTAGTGTCTTAGTTACAGACATGATCAGGGCCTGAGTTAGTCACAGCGTCAAGGCCTCAGTTAGGCATAGCTTCAGGGACTGAGTTACGGACAGCCTCAGGTCTTCACTTAGGAACAGCGACAGGGCTTTCTTAGGGACGGTGTCAGGACCTTGGTTAGAAATGGGTCAGGACATTAGCTCAGGATAGTGTCCGGATTTTCGTTATTGCCGGCAGCAGGGCCTATATTAGAGATAGATTCCGGGCCTTAGTTAGGGACAGTGTCAGGGCCTTAATTAGGACTAGTCTGGGCCTTAGTTAGGGAGAGCATTACGGCTTCGGTGAGGATAAGGGGCAGGACGTTAGCTCGGGCCAGAGTCAGGTTCCAGGCAAGTGGTAGTGTCAGGATGTGAGCTAGGGATAGGGTGAAGACCTTAGTTATTGAGAGCATCAGGGCCTTAGTTAGGACCAGCGTCAGGGCCTTCATCAGGACCAGTGTCAGGGCTTCTCGTACGGGCAGCGTCAGAGCCTAACTAAGGTACGGCAACAGGGCCTAAGTGAGGCCTATCTTTAGGGCCTGAGTTAGGGGCAGTGTCAGGGCATGACTTAGGAGCCATATAAGGGCCTCTGTAGGATCAGCATTAGGGTCTTCGTTAAAGACATTCTCAGGGCCTCTGTTAGGGACCGCCTGAGGGCCTCACTTAGGGACAGCGTCAGGGCTTACTTTGGGACAGTTTCAGGACCTTGGTAAGACATGGGTCAGGATATTAGCACGGGATAATGTCAGGACTTTAGATATTGACTGCAGCAGGGCCTTAGAGACAGTGTCTCAGCCTGACTTAGGACTAGCATCAGAGCCTTTGTTAGGTACAGTGTCAGGGACTGAGTTAGGTGTAGTGTCAAGGCCTTAGTTAGGGACAGTGTCAGGGCCTGAGTTAGGACGAGCCTCCAGGCCTCAGTTAGGGCCAGGGTCACGGCCTCGGGACTAATTTTAGGGCCTTAGTTAGGAACAGCATCAGGGATTTATTTAGCATAAGAAGCTCAACATTAGTTAAAGACAAGGTTAGGTTAAGGTCTAGGGATTGTGTCAGGGCATGACCTAGGGATAGTGTCAAGACCTTAGTTACTTAGGGCATCAGGGTCTAATTTAGGACCAGTGTCAGGGCTTCAGGTAGGGATAGTGTCAAAGCCTGACTTAGGGAGAGCGACAGGGCTTGAGTGAGGCCTAGTGTCAGAGCCTTAGCTAGGGATAGTATCAGGGCATGACTTAGGAGCAGCATAAGGGCCTTGGTAGGATCAGCCTCAGGGGCTTTGTTAAAGACATTCTCAGGGCCTCTGTTAGGGACAGCCTTAGGGCCTCCCTTAGGGACAGCGTCAGGGCTTACTTAGGGACAGTTTCAGGAGCTTGGTAAGAGATGGGTCCGGAAATTACCTCAGGATAGTGTCAGGACATTAGATATTGACGGCAGCAGGGCCTTAGTTAGGGACAGTGTCAAGGCCTTAGTTAGTACTAGCATCTGGGCCTCTGTTAGGTACAGTGTCAGGGCCTGACTTAGGAATAGTGTTAGGGTCTTAGTTAGGGACAGTATCACAGCCTTGGGACTAAATTCAGGGCCTGAGGTCGTCACAGCATAAGGGCTTTTGTTAGCATAAGAGGCAGGACATTTGCTAGGGACAGGGTTAGGGTAAAGTTTAGGGATCGTGTCAGGAAATGACCTAGGGATAGTGTCAAGAGCTTAGTTACAGTATCAGGGCCTTATTTAGGACCCGTGTCAGGGCTTCAGGTAGGGATAGCGTCAGAGCCTGACTTAGGGAGAGCGACAGGGCTTGAGTGAGGCCTAGTGTCAGAGCCTTAGCTAGGGATAGTATCAGGGCATGACTTAGGAGCAGCATAAGGGCCTTGGTAGGATCAGCCTCAGGGGCTTTGTTAAAGACATTATCAGGGCCTCTGTTAGGGACAGCCTTAGGGCCTCCCTTAGGGACAGCGTCAGGGCTTACTTAGGGACAGTTTCAAGAGCTTGGTAAGAGATGGGTCCGGAAATTACCTCAGGATAGTGTCAGGACATTAGATATTGATGGCAGCAGGGCCTTAGTTAGGTACAGTGTCAAGGCCTTAGTTAGTACTAGCATCTGGGCCTCTGTTAGGTACAGTGTCAGGGCCTGAGTTAGGAATAGTGTTAGGGCCTTAGTTAGGGACAGTATCACGGCCTTGGGACTAAATTCAGGGCCTGAGGTCGTCACAGCCTAAGGGCTTTAGTTAGCATAAGAGGCAGGACATTTGCTAGGGACAGGGTTAGGGTAAAGTTTAGGGATCGTGTCAGGAAATGACCTAGGGATAGTGTCAAGAGCTTAGTTACAGTATCAGGGCCTTATTTAGGACCCGTGTCAGGGCTTCAGGTAGGGACAGCGTCAGTGCCTGACTCTGGGAGAGCAACAGGGCCTGAGTGAGGCCTAGCGTCAGGCCCATAGCTGGGGACACTGTCAGGGCATGATGTAGGAGCAGCATCAGGGCCTTTGTTGCATCAGCATTAGTGTCTTAGTTACAGACATGATCAGGGCCTGAGTTAGTCACAGCGTCAAGGCCTCAGTTAGGCATAGCTTCAGGGACTGAGTTACGGACAGCCTCAGGTCTTCACTTAGGAACAGCGACAGGGCTTTCTTAGGGACGGTGTCAGGACCTTGGTTAGAAATGGGTCAGGATATTAGCTCAGGATAGTGTCCGGATTTTAGTTATTGCCGGCAGCAGGGCCTATATTAGAGATAGATTCCGGGCCTTAGTTAGGGACAGTGTCAGGGCCTTAATTAGGACTAGTCTGGGCCTTAGTTAGGGAGAGCATTACGGCTGCGGTGAGGATAAGGGGCAGGACGTTAGCTCGGGACAGAGTCAGGTTCCAGGCCAGTGGTAGTGTCAGGATGTGAGCTAGGGATAGGGTGAAGACCTTAGTTATTGAGAGCATCAGGGCCTTAGTTAGGACCAGCGTCAGGGCCTTCATCAGGACCAGTGTCAGGGCTTCACGTACGGACAGCGTCAGAGCCTAACTAAGGTATGGCAACAGGGCCTAAGTGAGGCCTATCTTTAGGGCCTGAGTTAGGGGCAGTGTCAGGGCATGACTTAGGAGCCGTATAAGGGCCTCTGTAGGATCAGCATTAGGGTCTTCGTTAAAGACATTCTCAGGGCCTCTGTTAGGGACCGCCTCAGGGCCTCACTTAGGGACAGCGTCAGGGCTTCCTTTGGGACAGTTTCAGGACCTTGGTAAGACATGGGTCAGGATATTAGCTCGGGATAATGTCAGGACTTTAGATATTGACTGCAGCAGGGCCTTAGAGACAGTGTCTCGGCCTGACTTAGGACTAGCATCAGAGCCTTTGTTAGGTACAGTGTCAGGGACTGAGTTAGGTGTAGTGTCAGGGCCTTAGTTAGGGACAGTGTCAGGGCCTGAGTTAGGACGAGCCTCCAGGCCTCAGTTAGGGCCAGGGTCACGGCCTCAGGACTAATTTTAGGGCCTTAGTTAGGAACATCATCAGGGATTTGTTTAGCATAAGAAGCTCAACATTAGTTAAAGACAAGGTTAGGTTAAGGTCTAGGGATTGTGTCAGGGCATGACCTAGGGATAGTGTGAAGACCTTAGTTACTTAGGGCATCAGGGCCTAATTTAGGACCAGTGTCAGGGCTTCAGGTAGGGATAGCGTCAGAGCCTGACTTAGGGAGAGCGACAGGGCTTGAGTGAGGCCTAGTGTCAGAGCCTTAGCTAGGGATAGTATCAGGGCATGACTTAGGAGCAGCATAAGGGCCTTGGTAGGATCAGCCTCAGGGGCTTTGTTAAAGACATTATCAGGGCCTCTATTAGGGACCGCCTTAGGGCCTCCCTTAGGGACAGCGTCAGGGCTTACTTAGGGACAGTTTCAGGAGCTTGGTAAGAGATGGGTCCGGAAATTACCTCAGGATAGTGTCAGGACATTAGATATTGACGGCAGCAGGGCCTTAGTTAGGGACAGTGTCAAGGCCTTAGTTAGTACTAGCATCTGGGCCTCTGTTAGGTACAGTGTCAGGGCCTGACTTAGGAATAGTGTTAGGGTCTTAGTTAGGGACAGTATCACAGCCTTGGGACTAAATTCAGGGCCTGAGGTCGTCACAGCATAAGGGCTTTTGTTAGCATAAGAGGCAGGACATTTGCTAGGGACAGGGTTAGGGTAAAGTTTAGGGATCGTGTCAGGAAATGACCTAGGGATAGTGTCAAGAGCTTAGTTACAGTATCAGGGCCTTATTTAGGACCCGTGTCAGGGCTTCAGGTAGGGATAGCGTCAGAGCCTGACTTAGGGAGAGCGACAGGGCTTGAGTGAGGCCTAGTGTCAGAGCCTTAGCTAGGGATAGTATCAGGGCATGACTTAGGAGCAGCATAAGGGCCTTGGTAGGATCAGCCTCAGGGGCTTTGTTAAAGACATTATCAGGGCCTCTGTTAGGGACAGCCTTAGGGCCTCCCTTAGGGACAGCGTCAGGGCTTACTTAGGGACAGTTTCAAGAGCTTGGTAAGAGATGGGTCCGGAAATTACCTCAGGATAGTGTCAGGACATTAGATATTGATGGCAGCAGGGCCTTAGTTAGGTACAGTGTCAAGGCCTTAGTTAGTACTAGCATCTGGGCCTCTGTTAGGTACAGTGTCAGGGCCTGAGTTAGGAATAGTGTTAGGGCCTTAGTTAGGGACAGTATCACGGCCTTGGGACTAAATTCAGGGCCTGAGGTCGTCACAGCCTAAGGGCTTTAGTTAGCATAAGAGGCAGGACATTTGCTAGGGACAGGGTTAGGGTAAAGTTTAGGGATCGTGTCAGGAAATGACCTAGGGATAGTGTCAAGAGCTTAGTTACAGTATCAGGGCCTTATTTAGGACCCGTGTCAGGGCTTCAGGTAGGGACAGCGTCAGTGCCTGACTCTGGGAGAGCAACAGGGCCTGAGTGAGGCCTAGCGTCAGGCCCATAGCTGGGGACACTGTCAGGGCATGATGTAGGAGCAGCATCAGGGCCTTTGTTGCATCAGCATTAGTGTCTTAGTTACAGACATGATCAGGGCCTGAGTTAGTCACAGCGTCAAGGCCTCAGTTAGGCATAGCTTCAGGGACTGAGTTACGGACAGCCTCAGGTCTTCACTTAGGAACAGCGACAGGGCTTTCTTAGGGACGGTGTCAGGACCTTGGTTAGAAATGGGTCAGGATATTAGCTCAGGATAGTGTCCGGATTTTAGTTATTGCCGGCAGCAGGGCCTATATTAGAGATAGATTCCGGGCCTTAGTTAGGGACAGTGTCAGGGCCTTAATTAGGACTAGTCTGGGCCTTAGTTAGGGAGAGCATTACGGCTGCGGTGAGGATAAGGGGCAGGACGTTAGCTCGGGACAGAGTCAGGTTCCAGGCCAGTGGTAGTGTCAGGATGTGAGCTAGGGATAGGGTGAAGACCTTAGTTATTGAGAGCATCAGGGCCTTAGTTAGGACCAGCGTCAGGGCCTTCATCAGGACCAGTGTCAGGGCTTCACGTACGGACAGCGTCAGAGCCTAACTAAGGTATGGCAACAGGGCCTAAGTGAGGCCTATCTTTAGGGCCTGAGTTAGGGGCAGTGTCAGGGCATGACTTAGGAGCCGTATAAGGGCCTCTGTAGGATCAGCATTAGGGTCTTCGTTAAAGACATTCTCAGGGCCTCTGTTAGGGACCGCCTCAGGGCCTCACTTAGGGACAGCGTCAGGGCTTCCTTTGGGACAGTTTCAGGACCTTGGTAAGACATGGGTCAGGATATTAGCTCGGGATAATGTCAGGACTTTAGATATTGACTGCAGCAGGGCCTTAGAGACAGTGTCTCGGCCTGACTTAGGACTAGCATCAGAGCCTTTGTTAGGTACAGTGTCAGGGACTGAGTTAGGTGTAGTGTCAGGGCCTTAGTTAGGGACAGTGTCAGGGCCTGAGTTAGGACGAGCCTCCAGGCCTCAGTTAGGGCCAGGGTCACGGCCTCAGGACTAATTTTAGGGCCTTAGTTAGGAACATCATCAGGGATTTGTTTAGCATAAGAAGCTCAACATTAGTTAAAGACAAGGTTAGGTTAAGGTCTAGGGATTGTGTCAGGGCATGACCTAGGGATAGTGTGAAGACCTTAGTTACTTAGGGCATCAGGGCCTAATTTAGGACCAGTGTCAGGGCTTCAGGTAGGGATAGCGTCAGAGCCTGACTTAGGGAGAGCGACAGGGCTTGAGTGAGGCCTAGTGTCAGAGCCTTAGCTAGGGATAGTATCAGGGCATGACTTAGGAGCAGCATAAGGGCCTTGGTAGGATCAGCCTCAGGGGCTTTGTTAAAGACATTATCAGGGCCTCTATTAGGGACCGCCTTAGGGCCTCCCTTAGGGACAGCGTCAGGGCTTACTTAGGGACAGTTTCAGGAGCTTGGTAAGAGATGGGTCCGGAAATTACCTCAGGATAGTGTCAGGACATTAGATATTGACGGCAGCAGGGCCTTAGTTAGGGACAGTGTCAAGGCCTTAGTTAGTACTAGAATCTGGGCCTCTGTTAGGTACAGTGTCAGGGCCTGAGTTAGGAATAGTGTTAGGGCCTTAGTTAGGGACAGTATCACGGCCTTGGGACTAAATTCAGGGCCTGAGGTAGTCACAGCATAAGGGCTTTAGTTAGCATAAGAGGCAGGACATTTGCTAGGGACAGGGTTAGGGTAAAGTTTAGGGATCGTGTCAGGAAATGACCTAGGGATAGTGTCAAGAGCTTAGTTACAGTATCAGGGCCTTATTTAGGACCCGTGTCAGGGCTTCAGGTAGGGACAGCGTCAGTGCCTGACTCTGGGAGAGCAACAGGGCCTGAGTGAGGCCTAGCGTCAGGCCCATAGCTGGGGACACTGTCAGGGCATGATGTAGGAGCAGCATCAGGGCCTTTGTTGCATCAGCATTAGTGTCTTAGTTACAGACATGATCAGGTCCTGAGTTAGTCACAGCGTCAAGGCCTCAGTTAGGCATAGCTTCAGGGACTGAGTTACGGACAGCCTCAGGTCTTCACTTAGGAACAGCGACAGGGCTTTCTTAGGGACGGTGTCAGGACCTTGGTTAGAAATGGGTCAGGATATTAGCTCAGGATAGTGTCCGGATTTTAGTTATTGCCGGCAGCAGGGCCTATATTAGAGATAGATTCCGGGCCTTAGTTAGGGACAGTGTCAGGGCCTTAATTAGGACTAGTCTGGGCCTTAGTTAGGGAGAGCATTACGGCTTCGGTGAGGATAAGGGGCAGGACGTTAGCTCGGGATAGAGTCAGGTTCCAGGCCAGTGGTAGTGTCAGGATGTGAGCTAGGGATAGAGTGAAGAACTTAGTTATTGAAAGCATCAGGGCCTTAGTTAGGACCAGCGTCAGGGCCTTCATCAGGACCAGTGTCAGGGCTTCACGTACGGACAGCGTCAGAGCCTAACTAAGGTACGGCAACAGGGACTAAGTGAGGCCTATCTTTAGGGCCTGAGTTAGGGGCAGTGTCAGGGCATGACTTAGGAGCCATATAAGGGCCTCTGTAGGATCAGCATTAGGGTCTTCGTTAAAGACATTCTCAGGGCCTCTGTTAGGGACCGCCTCAGGGCCTCACTTAGGGACAGCGTCAGGGCTTACTTTGGGACAGTTTCAGGACCTTGGTAAGACATGGGTCAGGATATTAACACGGGATAATGTCAGGACTTTAGATATTGACTGCAGCAGGGCCTTAGAGACAGTGTCTCAGCCTGACTTAGGACTAGCATCAGAGCCTTTGTTAGGTACAGTGTCAGGGACTGAGTTAGGTGTAGTGTCAGGGCCTTAGTTAGGGACAGTGTCAGGGCCTGAGTTAGGACGAGCCTCCAGGCCTCAGTTAGGGCCAGGGTCTCGGCCTCGGGACTAATTTTAGGGCCTTAGTTAGGAACAGCATCAGGGATTTATTTAGCATAAGAAGCTCAACATTAGTTAAAGACAAGGTTAGGTTAAGGTCTAGGGATTGTGTCAGGGCATGACCTAGGGATAGTGTCAAGACCTTAGTTACTTAGTGCATCAGGGTCTAATTTAGGACCAGTGTCAGGGCTTCAGGTAGGGATAGTGTCAAAGCCTGACTTAGGGAGAGCGACAGGGCTTGAGTGAGGCCTAGTGTCAGAGCCTTAGCTAGGGATAGTATCAGGGCATGACTTAGGAGCAGCATAAGGGCCTTGGTAGGATCAGCCTCAGGGGCTTTGTTAAAGACATTATCAGGGCCTCTGTTAGGGACAGCCTTAGGGCCTCCCTTAGGGACAGCGTCAGGGCTTACTTAGGGACAGTTTCAGGAGCTTGGTAAGAGATGGGTCCGGAAATTACCTCAGGATAGTGTCAGGACATTAGATATTGACGGCAGCAGGGCCTTAGTTAGGGACAGTGTCAAGGCCTTAGTTAGTACTAGCATCTGGGCCTCTGTTAGGTACAGTGTCAGGGCCTGACTTAGGAATAGTGTTAGGGTCTTAGTTAGGGACAGTATCACAGCCTTGGGACTAAATTCAGGGCCTGAGGTAGTCACAGCATAAGGGCTTTTGTTAGCATAAGAGGCAGGACATTTGCTAGGGACAGGGTTAGGGTAAAGTTTAGGGATCGTGTCAGGAAATGACCTAGGGATAGTGTCAAGAGCTTAGTTACAGTATCAGGGCCTTATTTAGGACCCGTGTCAGGGCTTCAGGTAGGGACAGCGTCAGTGCCTGACTCTGGGAGAGCAACAGGGCCTGAGTGAGGCCTAGCGTCAGGCCCATAGCTGGGGACACTGTCAGGGCATGATGTAGGAGCAGCATCAGGGCCTTTGTTGCATCAGCATTAGTGTCTTAGTTACAGACATGATCAGGTCCTGAGTTAGTCACAGCGTCAAGGCCTCAGTTAGGCATAGCTTCAGGGACTGAGTTACGGACAGCCTCAGGTCTTCACTTAGGAACAGCGACAGGGCTTTCTTAGGGACGGTGTCAGGACCTTGGTTAGAAATGGGTCAGGATATTAGCTCAGGATAGTGTCCGGATTTTAGTTATTGCCGGCAGCAGGGCCTATATTAGAGATAGATTCCGGGCCTTAGTTAGGGACAGTGTCAGGGCCTTAATTAGGACTAGTCTGGGCCTTAGTTAGGGAGAGCATTACGGCTTCGGTGAGGATAAGGGGCAGGACGTTAGCTCGGGATAGAGTCAGGTTCCAGGCCAGTGGTAGTGTCAGGATGTGAGCTAGGGATAGAGTGAAGAACTTAGTTATTGAAAGCATCAGGGCCTTAGTTAGGACCAGCGTCAGGGCCTTCATCAGGACCAGTGTCAGGGCTTCACGTACGGACAGCGTCAGAGCCTAACTAAGGTACGGCAACAGGGACTAAGTGAGGCCTATCTTTAGGGCCTGAGTTAGGGGCAGTGTCAGGGCATGACTTAGGAGCCATATAAGGGCCTCTGTAGGATCAGCATTAGGGTCTTCGTTAAAGACATTCTCAGGGCCTCTGTTAGGGACCGCCTCAGGGCCTCACTTAGGGACAGCGTCAGGGCTTACTTTGGGACAGTTTCAGGACCTTGGTAAGACATGGGTCAGGATATTAACACGGGATAATGTCAGGACTTTAGATATTGACTGCAGCAGGGCCTTAGAGACAGTGTCTCAGCCTGACTTAGGACTAGCATCAGAGCCTTTGTTAGGTACAGTGTCAGGGACTGAGTTAGGTGTAGTGTCAGGGCCTTAGTTAGGGACAGTGTCAGGGCCTGAGTTAGGACGAGCCTCCAGGCCTCAGTTAGGGCCAGGGTCTCGGCCTCGGGACTAATTTTAGGGCCTTAGTTAGGAACAGCATCAGGGATTTATTTAGCATAAGAAGCTCAACATTAGTTAAAGACAAGGTTAGGTTAAGGTCTAGGGATTGTGTCAGGGCATGACCTAGGGATAGTGTCAAGACCTTAGTTACTTAGTGCATCAGGGTCTAATTTAGGACCAGTGTCAGGGCTTCAGGTAGGGATAGTGTCAAAGCCTGACTTAGGGAGAGCGACAGAGCTTGAGTGAGGCCTAGTGTCAGAGCCTTAGCTAGGGATAGTATCAGGGCATGACTTAGGAGCAGCATAAGGGCCTTGGTAGGATCAGCCTCAGGGGCTTTGTTAAAGACATTATCAGGGCCTCTGTTAGGGACAGCCTTAGGGCCTCCCTTAGGGACAGCGTCAGGGCTTACTTAGGGACAGTTTCAGGAGCTTGGTAAGAGATGGGTCCGGAAATTACCTCAGGATAGTGTCAGGACATTAGATATTGACGGCAGCAGGGCCTTAGTTAGGGACAGTGTCAAGGCCTTAGTTAGTACTAGCATCTGGGCCTCTGTTAGGTACAGTGTCAGGGCCTGACTTAGGAATAGTGTTAGGGTCTTAGTTAGGGACAGTATCACAGCCTTGGGACTAAATTCAGGGCCTGAGGTAGTCACAGCATAAGGGCTTTTGTTAGCATAAGAGGCAGGACATTTGCTAGGGACAGGGTTAGGGTAAAGTTTAGGGATCGTGTCAGGAAATGACCTAGGGATAGTGTCAAGAGCTTAGTTACAGTATCAGGGCCTTATTTAGGACCCGTGTCAGGGCTTCAGGTAGGGATAGCGTCAGAGCCTGACTTAGGGAGAGCGACAGGGCTTGAGTGAGGCCTAGTGTCAGAGCCTTAGCTAGGGATAGTATCAGGGCATGACTTAGGAGCAGCATAAGGGCCTTGGTAGGATCAGCCTCAGGGGCTTTGTTAAAGACATTATCAGGGCCTCTGTTAGGGACAGCCTTAGGGCCTCCCTTAGGGACAGCGTCAGGGCTTACTTAGGGACAGTTTCAAGAGCTTGGTAAGAGATGGGTCCGGAAATTACCTCAGGATAGTGTCAGGACATTAGATATTGATGGCAGCAGGGCCTTAGTTAGGGACAGTGTCAAGGCCTTAGTTAGTACTAGCATCTGGGCCTCTGTTAGGTACAGTGTCAGGGCCTGAGTTAGGAATAGTGTTAGGGCCTTAGTTAGGGACAGTATCACGGCCTTGGGACTAAATTCAGGGCCTGAGGTAGTCACAGCCTAAGGGCTTTAGTTAGCATAAGAGGCAGGACATTTGCTAGGGACAGGGTTAGGGTAAAGTTTAGGGATCGTGTCAGGAAATGACCTAGGGATAGTGTCAAGAGCTTAGTTACAGTATCAGGGCCTTATTTAGGACCCGTGTCAGGGCTTCAGGTAGGGACAGCGTCAGTGCCTGACTCTGGGAGAGCAACAGGGCCTGAGTGAGGCTTAGCGTCAGGCCCATAGCTGGGGACACTGTCAGGGCATGATGTAGGAGCAGCATCAGGGCCTTTGTTGCATCAGCATTAGTGTCTTAGTTACAGACATGATCAGGGCCTGAGTTAGTCACAGCGTCAAGGCCTCAGTTAGGCATAGCTTCAGGGACTGAGTTACGGACAGCCTCAGGTCTTCACTTAGGAACAGCGACAGGGCTTTCTTAGGGACGGTGTCAGGACCTTGGTTAGAAATGGGTCAGGATATTAGCTCAGGATAGTGTCCGGATTTTAGTTATTACCGGCAGCAAGGCCTATATTAGAGATAGATTCCGGGCCTTAGTTAAGGACAGTGTCAGGGCCTTAATTAGGACTAGTCTGGGCCTTAGTTAGGGAGAGCATTACGGCTTCGGTGAGGATAAGGGGCAGGACGTTAGCTCGGGACAGAGTCAGGTTCCAGGCCAGTGGTAGTGTCAGGATGTGAGCTAGGGATAGGGTGAAGACCTTAGTTATTGAGAGCATCAGGGCGTTAGTTAGGACCAGCGTCAGGGCCTTCATCAGGACCAGTGTCAGGGCTTCACGTACAGACAGCGTCAGAGCCTAACTAAGGTACGGCAACAGGGCCTAAGTGAGGCCTATCTTTAGGGCCTGAGTTAGGGGCAGTGTCAGGGCATGACTTAGGAGCCGTATAAGGGCCTCTGTAGGATCAGCATTAGGCTCTTCGTTAAAGACATTCTCAGGGCCTCTGTTAGGGACCGCCTCAGGGCCTCACTTAGGGACAGCGTCAGGGCTTCCTTTGGGACAGTTTCAGGACCTTGGTAAGACATGGGTCAGGATATTAGCTCGGGATAATGTCAGGACTTTAGATATTGACTGCAGCAGGGCCTTAGAGACAGTGTCTCAGCCTGACTTAGGACTAGCATCAAAGCCTTTGTTAGGTACAGTGTCAGGGACTGAGTTAGGTGTAGTGTCAGGGCCTTAGTTAGGGACAGTGTCAGGGCCTGAGTTAGGACGAGCCTCCAGGCCTCAGTTAGGGCCAGGGTCACGGCCTCGGGACTAATTTTAGGGCCTTAGTTAGGAACAGCATCAGGGATTTTTTTAGCATAAGAAGCTCAACATTAGTTAAAGACAAGGTTAGGTTAAGGTCTAGGGATTGTGTCAGGGCATGACCTAGGGATAGTGTCAAGACCTTAGTTACTTAGGGCATCAGGGCCTAATTTAGGACCAGTGTCAGGGCTTCAGGTAGGGATAGCGTCAGAGCCTGACTTAGGGAGAGCGACAGGGCTTGAGTGAGGCCTAGTGTCAGAGCCTTAGCTAGGGATAGTATCAGGGCATGACTTAGGAGCAGCATAAGGGCCTTGGTAGGATCAGCCTCAGGGGCTTTGTTAAAGACATTATCAGGGCCTCTGTTTGGGACAGCCTTAAGGCCACCATTAGGGAGAGCGTCAGGGCTTACTTAGGGAGAGTTTCAAGAGCTTGGTAAGAGATGGGTCCGGAAATTACCTCAGGATAGTGTCAGGACATTAGATATTGATGGCAGCAGGGCCTTAGTTAGGGACAGTGTCAAGGCCTTAGTTAGTACTAGCATCTGGGCCTCTGTTAGGTACAGTGTCAGGGCCTGAGTTAGGAATAGTGTTAGGGCCTTAGTTAGGGACAGTATCACGGCCTTGGGACTAAATTCAGGGCCTGAGGTAGTCACAGCCTAAGGGCTTTAGTTAGCATAAGAGGCAGGACATTTGCTAGGGACAGGGTTAGGGTAAAGTTTAGGGATCGTGTCAGGAAATGACCTAGGGATAGTGTCAAGAGCTTAGTTACAGTATCAGGGCCTTATTTAGGACCCGTGTCAGGGCTTCAGGTAGGGACAGCGTCAGTGCCTGACTCTGGGAGAGCAACAGGGCCTGAGTGAGGCCTAGCGTCAGGCCCATAGCTGGGGACACTGTCAGGGCATGATGTAGGAGCAGTATCAGGGCCTTTGTTGCATCAGCATTAGTGTCTTAGTTACAGACATGATCAGGGCCTGAGTTAGTCACAGCGTCAAGGCCTCAGTTAGGCATAGCTTCAGGGACTGAGTTACGGACAGCCTCAGGTCTTCACTTAGGAACAGCGACAGGGCTTTCTTAGGGACGGTGTCAGGACCTTGGTTAGAAATGGGTCAGGATATTAGCTCAGGATAGTGTCCGGATTTTAGTTATTGCCGGCAGCAGGGCCTATCTTAGAGATAGATTCCGGGCCTTAGTTAGGGACAGTGTCAGGGCCTTAATTAGGACTAGTCTGGGCCTTAGTTAGGGAGAGCATTACGGCTTCGGTGAGGATAAGGGGCAGGACGTTAGCTCGGGACAGAGTCAGGTTCCAGGCCAGTGGTAGTGTCAGGATGTGAGCTAGGGATAGGGTGAAGACCTTAGTTATTGAGAGCATCAGGGCCTTAGTTAGGACCAGCATCAGGGCCTTCATCAGGACCAGTGTCAGGGCTTCACTTACGGACAGCGTCAGAGCCTAACTAAGGTACGGCAACGGGGCCTAAGTGAGGCCTATCTTTAGGGCCTGAGTTAGGGACAGTGTCAGGGCATGACTTAGGAGCCGTATAAGGGCCTCTGTAGGATCAGCATTAGGGTCTTCGTTAAAGACATTCTCAGGGCCTCTGTTAGGGACCGCCTCAGGGCCTCACTTAGGGACAGCGTCAGGGCTTCCTTTGGGACAGTTTCAGGACCTTGGTAAGACATGGGTCAGGATATTAGCTCGGGATAATGTCAGGACTTTAGATATTGACTGCAGCAGGGCCTTAGAGACAGTGTCTCAGCCTGACTTAGGACTAGCATCAGAGCCTTTGTTAGGTACAGTGTCAGGGCCTGAGTTAGGACGAGCCTCCAGGCCTCAGTTAGGGCCAGGGTCACGGCCTCGGGACTAATTTTAGGGCCTTAGTTAGGAACAGCATCAGGGATTTATTTAGCATAAGAAGCTCAACATTAGTTAAAGACAAGGTTAGGTTAAGGTCTAGGGATTGTGTCAGGGCATGACCTAGGGATAGTGTCAAGACCTTAGTTACTTAGGGCATCAGGGCCTAATTTAGGACCAGTGTCAGGGCTTCAGGTAGGGATAGCGTCAGAGCCTGACTTAGGGAGAGCGACAGGGCTTGAGTGAGGCCTAGTGTCAGAGCCTTAGCTAGGGATAGTATCAGGGCATGACTTAGGAGCAGCATAAGGGCCTTGGTAGGATCAGCCTCAGGGGCTTTGTTAAAGACATTCTCAGGGCCTCTGTTAGGGACAGCCTTAGGGCCTCCCTTAGGGACAGCGTCAGGGCTTACTTAGGGACAGTTTCAGGAGCTTGGTAAGAGATGGGTCCGGAAATTAACTCAGGATAGTGTCAGGACATTAGATATTGATGGCAGCAGGGCCTTAGTTAGGGACAGTGTCAAGGCCTTAGTTAGTACTAGCATCTGGGCCTCTGTTAGGTACAGTGTCAGGGCCTGAGTTAGGAATAGTGTTAGGGCCTTAGTTAGGGACAGTATCACGGCCTTGGGACTAAATTCAGGGCCTGAGGTAGTCACAGCCTAAGGGCTTTAGTTAGCATAAGAGGCAGGACATTTGCTAGGGACAGGGTTAGGGTAAAGTTTAGGGATCGTGTCAGGAAATGACCTAGGGATAGTGTCAAGAGCTTAGTTACAGTATCAGGGCCTTATTTAGGACCCGTGTCAGGGCTTCAGGTAGGGACAGCGTCAGTGCCTGACTCTGGGAGAGCAACAGGGCCTGAGTGAGGCTTAGCGTCAGGCCCATAGCTGGGGACACTGTCAGGGCATGATGTAGGAGCAGCATCAGGGCCTTTGTTGCATCAGCATTAGTGTCTTAGTTACAGACATGATCAGGGCCTGAGTTAGTCACAGCGTCAAGGCCTCAGTTAGGCATAGCTTCAGGGACTGAGTTACGGACAGCCTCAGGTCTTCACTTAGGAACAGCGACAGGGCTTTCTTAGGGACGGTGTCAGGACCTTGGTTAGAAATGGGTCAGGATATTAGCTCAGGATAGTGTCCGGATTTTAGTTATTACCGGCAGCAAGGCCTATATTAGAGATAGATTCCGGGCCTTAGTTAAGGACAGTGTCAGGGCCTTAATTAGGACTAGTCTGGGCCTTAGTTAGGGAGAGCATTACGGCTTCGGTGAGGATAAGGGGCAGGACGTTAGCTCGGGACAGAGTCAGGTTCCAGGCCAGTGGTAGTGTCAGGATGTGAGCTAGGGATAGGGTGAAGACCTTAGTTATTGAGAGCATCAGGGCGTTAGTTAGGACCAGCGTCAGGGCCTTCATCAGGACCAGTGTCAGGGCTTCACGTACAGACAGCGTCAGAGCCTAACTAAGGTACGGCAACAGGGCCTAAGTGAGGCCTATCTTTAGGGCCTGAGTTAGGGGCAGTGTCAGGGCATGACTTAGGAGCCGTATAAGGGCCTCTGTAGGATCAGCATTAGGCTCTTCGTTAAAGACATTCTCAGGGCCTCTGTTAGGGACCGCCTCAGGGCCTCACTTAGGGACAGCGTCAGGGCTTCCTTTGGGACAGTTTCAGGACCTTGGTAAGACATGGGTCAGGATATTAGCTCGGGATAATGTCAGGACTTTAGATATTGACTGCAGCAGGGCCTTAGAGACAGTGTCTCAGCCTGACTTAGGACTAGCATCAAAGCCTTTGTTAGGTACAGTGTCAGGGACTGAGTTAGGTGTAGTGTCAGGGCCTTAGTTAGGGACAGTGTCAGGGCCTGAGTTAGGACGAGCCTCCAGGCCTCAGTTAGGGCCAGGGTCACGGCCTCGGGACTAATTTTAGGGCCTTAGTTAGGAACAGCATCAGGGATTTTTTTAGCATAAGAAGCTCAACATTAGTTAAAGACAAGGTTAGGTTAAGGTCTAGGGATTGTGTCAGGGCATGACCTAGGGATAGTGTCAAGACCTTAGTTACTTAGGGCATCAGGGCCTAATTTAGGACCAGTGTCAGGGCTTCAGGTAGGGATAGCGTCAGAGCCTGACTTAGGGAGAGCGACAGGGCTTGAGTGAGGCCTAGTGTCAGAGCCTTAGCTAGGGATAGTATCAGGGCATGACTTAGGAGCAGCATAAGGGCCTTGGTAGGATCAGCCTCAGGGGCTTTGTTAAAGACATTATCAGGGCCTCTGTTTGGGACAGCCTTAAGGCCACCATTAGGGAGAGCGTCAGGGCTTACTTAGGGAGAGTTTCAAGAGCTTGGTAAGAGATGGGTCCGGAAATTACCTCAGGATAGTGTCAGGACATTAGATATTGATGGCAGCAGGGCCTTAGTTAGGGACAGTGTCAAGGCCTTAGTTAGTACTAGCATCTGGGCCTCTGTTAGGTACAGTGTCAGGGCCTGAGTTAGGAATAGTGTTAGGGCCTTAGTTAGGGACAGTATCACGGCCTTGGGACTAAATTCAGGGCCTGAGGTAGTCACAGCCTAAGGGCTTTAGTTAGCATAAGAGGCAGGACATTTGCTAGGGACAGGGTTAGGGTAAAGTTTAGGGATCGTGTCAGGAAATGACCTAGGGATAGTGTCAAGAGCTTAGTTACAGTATCAGGGCCTTATTTAGGACCCGTGTCAGGGCTTCAGGTAGGGACAGCGTCAGTGCCTGACTCTGGGAGAGCAACAGGGCCTGAGTGAGGCCTAGCGTCAGGCCCATAGCTGGGGACACTGTCAGGGCATGATGTAGGAGCAGTATCAGGGCCTTTGTTGCATCAGCATTAGTGTCTTAGTTACAGACATGATCAGGGCCTGAGTTAGTCACAGCGTCAAGGCCTCAGTTAGGCATAGCTTCAGGGACTGAGTTACGGACAGCCTCAGGTCTTCACTTAGGAACAGCGACAGGGCTTTCTTAGGGACGGTGTCAGGACCTTGGTTAGAAATGGGTCAGGATATTAGCTCAGGATAGTGTCCGGATTTTAGTTATTGCCGGCAGCAGGGCCTATCTTAGAGATAGATTCCGGGCCTTAGTTAGGGACAGTGTCAGGGCCTTAATTAGGACTAGTCTGGGCCTTAGTTAGGGAGAGCATTACGGCTTCGGTGAGGATAAGGGGCAGGACGTTAGCTCGGGACAGAGTCAGGTTCCAGGCCAGTGGTAGTGTCAGGATGTGAGCTAGGGATAGGGTGAAGACCTTAGTTATTGAGAGCATCAGGGCCTTAGTTAGGACCAGCATCAGGGCCTTCATCAGGACCAGTGTCAGGGCTTCACTTACGGACAGCGTCAGAGCCTAACTAAGGTACGGCAACGGGGCCTAAGTGAGGCCTATCTTTAGGGCCTGAGTTAGGGACAGTGTCAGGGCATGACTTAGGAGCCGTATAAGGGCCTCTGTAGGATCAGCATTAGGGTCTTCGTTAAAGACATTCTCAGGGCCTCTGTTAGGGACCGCCTCAGGGCCTCACTTAGGGACAGCGTCAGGGCTTCCTTTGGGACAGTTTCAGGACCTTGGTAAGACATGGGTCAGGATATTAGCTCGGGATAATGTCAGGACTTTAGATATTGACTGCAGCAGGGCCTTAGAGACAGTGTCTCAGCCTGACTTAGGACTAGCATCAGAGCCTTTGTTAGGTACAGTGTCAGGGCCTGAGTTAGGACGAGCCTCCAGGCCTCAGTTAGGGCCAGGGTCACGGCCTCGGGACTAATTTTAGGGCCTTAGTTAGGAACAGCATCAGGGATTTATTTAGCATAAGAAGCTCAACATTAGTTAAAGACAAGGTTAGGTTAAGGTCTAGGGATTGTGTCAGGGCATGACCTAGGGATAGTGTCAAGACCTTAGTTACTTAGGGCATCAGGGCCTAATTTAGGACCAGTGTCAGGGCTTCAGGTAGGGATAGCGTCAGAGCCTGACTTAGGGAGAGCGACAGGGCTTGAGTGAGGCCTAGTGTCAGAGCCTTAGCTAGGGATAGTATCAGGGCATGACTTAGGAGCAGCATAAGGGCCTTGGTAGGATCAGCCTCAGGGGCTTTGTTAAAGACATTCTCAGGGCCTCTGTTAGGGACAGCCTTAGGGCCTCCCTTAGGGACAGCGTCAGGGCTTACTTAGGGACAGTTTCAGGAGCTTGGTAAGAGATGGGTCCGGAAATTAACTCAGGATAGTGTCAGGACATTAGATATTGATGGCAGCAGGGCCTTAGTTAGGGACAGTGTCAAGGCCTTAGTTAGTACTAGCATCTGGGCCTCTGTTAGGTACAGTGTCAGGGCCTGAGTTAGGAATAGTGTTAGGGCCTTAGTTAGGGACAGTATCACGGCCTTGGGACTAAATTCAGGGCCTGAGGTAGTCACAGCCTAAGGGCTTTAGTTAGCATAAGAGGCAGGACATTTGCTAGGGACAGGGTTAGGGTAAAGTTTAGGGATCGTGTCAGGAAATGACCTAGGGATAGTGTCAAGAGCTTAGTTACAGTATCAGGGCCTTATTTAGGACCCGTGTCAGGGCTTCAGGTAGGGACAGCGTCAGTGCCTGACTCTGGGAGAGCAACAGGGCCTGAGTGAGGCCTAGCGTCAGGCCCATAGCTGGGGACACTGTCAGGGCATGATGTAGGAGCAGTATCAGGGCCTTTGTTGCATCAGCATTAGTGTCTTAGTTACAGACATGATCAGGGCCTGAGTTAGTCACAGCGTCAAGGCCTCAGTTAGGCATAGCTTCAGGGACTGAGTTACGGACAGCCTCAGGTCTTCACTTAGGAACAGCGACAGGGCTTTCTTAGGGACGGTGTCAGGACCTTGGTTAGAAATGGGTCAGGATATTAGCTCAGGATAGTGTCCGGATTTTAGTTATTGCCGGCAGCAGGGCCTATCTTAGAGATAGATTCCGGGCCTTAGTTAGGGACAGTGTCAGGGCCTTAATTAGGACTAGTCTGGGCCTTAGTTAGGGAGAGCATTACGGCTTCGGTGAGGATAAGGGGCAGGACGTTAGCTCGGGACAGAGTCAGGTTCCAGGCCAGTGGTAGTGTCAGGATGTGAGCTAGGGATAGGGTGAAGACCTTAGTTATTGAGAGCATCAGGGCCTTAGTTAGGACCAGCGTCAGGGCCTTCATCAGGACCAGTGTCAGGGCTTCACTTACGGACAGCGTCAGAGCCTAACTAAGGTACGGCAACGGGGCCTAAGTGAGGCCTATCTTTAGGGCCTGAGTTAGGGACAGTGTCAGGGCATGACTTAGGAGCCGTATAAGGGCCTCTGTAGGATCAGCATTAGGGTCTTCGTTAAAGACATTCTCAGGGCCTCTGTTAGGGACCGCCTCAGGGCCTCACTTAGGGACAGCGTCAGGGCTTCCTTTGGGACAGTTTCAGGACCTTGGTAAGACATGGGTCAGGATATTAGCTCGGGATAATGTCAGGACTTTAGATATTGACTGCAGCAGGGCCTTAGAGACAGTGTCTCAGCCTGACTTAGGACTAGCATCAGAGCCTTTGTTAGGTACAGTGTCAGGGCCTGAGTTAGGACGAGCCTCCAGGCCTCAGTTAGGGCCAGGGTCACGGCCTCGGGACTAATTTTAGGGCCTTAGTTAGGAACAGCATCAGGGATTTATTTAGCATAAGAAGCTCAACATTAGTTAAAGACAAGGTTAGGTTAAGGTCTAGGGATTGTGTCAGGGCATGACCTAGGGATAGTGTCAAGACCTTAGTTACTTAGGGCATCAGGGCCTAATTTAGGACCAGTGTCAGGGCTTCAGGTAGGGATAGCGTCAGAGCCTGACTTAGGGAGAGCGACAGGGCTTGAGTGAGGCCTAGTGTCAGAGCCTTAGCTAGGGATAGTATCAGGGCATGACTTAGGAGCAGCATAAGGGCCTTGGTAGGATCAGCCTCAGGGGCTTTGTTAAAGACATTCTCAGGGCCTCTGTTAGGGACAGCCTTAGGGCCTCCCTTAGGGACAGCGTCAGGGCTTACTTAGGGACAGTTTCAGGAGCTTGGTAAGAGATGGGTCCGGAAATTAACTCAGGATAGTGTCAGGACATTAGATATTGATGGCAGCAGGGCCTTAGTTAGGGACAGTGTCAAGGCCTTAGTTAGTACTAGCATCTGGGCCTCTGTTAGGTACAGTGTCAGGGCCTGAGTTAGGAATAGTGTTAGGGCCTTAGTTAGGGACAGTATCACGGCCTTGGGACTAAATTCAGGGCCTGAGGTAGTCACAGCCTAAGGGCTTTAGTTAGCATAAGAGGCAGGACATTTGCTAGGGACAGGGTTAGGGTAAAGTTTAGGGATCGTGTCAGGAAATGACCTAGGGATAGTGTCAAGAGCTTAGTTACAGTATCAGGGCCTTATTTAGGACCCGCGTCAGGGCTTCAGGTAGGGACAGCGTCAGTGCCTGACTCTGGGAGAGCAACAGGGCCTGAGTGAGGCCTAGCGTCAGGCCCATAGCTGGGGACACTGTCAAGGCATGATGTAGGAGCAGCATCAGGGCCTTTGTTGCATCAGCATTAGTGTCTTAGTTACAGACATGATCAGGGCCTGAGTTAGTCACAGCGTCAAGGCCTCAGTTAGGCATAGCTTCAGGGACTGAGTTACGGACAGCCTCAGGTCTTCACTTAGGAACAGCGACAGGGCTTTCTTAGGGACGGTGTCAGGACCTTGGTTAGAAATGGGTCAGGACATTAGCTCAGGATAGTGTCCGGATTTTCGTTATTGCCGGCAGCAGGGCCTATATTAGAGATAGATTCCGGGCCTTAGTTAGGGACAGTGTCAGGGCCTTAATTAGGACTAGTCTGGGCCTTAGTTAGGGAGAGCATTACGGCTTCGGTGAGGATAAGGGGCAGGACGTTAGCTCGGGACAGAGTCAGGTTCCAGGCCAGTGGTAGTGTCAGGATGTGAGCTAGGGATAGGGTGAAGACCTTAGTTATTGAGAGCATCAGGGCCTTAGTTAGGACCAGCGTCAGGGCCTTCATCAGGACCAGTGTCAGGGCTTCACGTACGGACAGCGTCAGAGCCTAACTAAGGTATGGCAACGGGGCCTAAGTGAGGCCTATCTTTAGGGCCTGAGTTAGGGACAGTGTCAGGGCATGACTTAGGAGCAGTATAAGGGCCTCTGTAGGATCAGCATTAGGGTCTTCGTTAAAGACATTCTCAGGGCCTCTGTTAGGGACCGCCTCAGGGCCTCACGTAGGGTCAGCGTCAGGGCTTACTTTGGGACAGTTTCAGGATCTTGGTAAGACATGGGTCAGGATATTAGCTCAGGATAGTGTCCGGATTTTAGTTATTGCCGGCAGCAGGGCCTATATTAGAGATAGATTCCGGGCCTTAGTTAGGGAGAGCATTACGGCTTCGGTGAGGATAAGGGGCAGGACGTTAGCTCGGGACAGAGTCAGGTTCCAGGCCAGTGGTAGTGTCAGGATGTGAGCTAGGGATAGGGTGAAGACCTTAGTTATTGAGAGCATCATGGCCTTAGTTAGGACCAGCGTCAGGGCCTTCATCAGGACCAGTGTCAGGGCTTCACGTACGGACAGCGTCAGAGCCTAACTAAGGTACGGCAACGGGGCCTAAGTGAGGCCTATCTTTAGGGCCTGAGTTAGGGACAGTGTCAGGGCATGACTTAGGAGCCGTATAAGGGCCTCTGTAGGATCAGCATTAGGGTCTTCGTTAAAGACATTCTCAGGGCCTCTGTTAGGGACCGCCTCAGGGCCTCACTTAGGGACAGCGTCAGGGCTTACTTTGGGACAGTTTCAGGACCTTGGTAAGACATGGGTCAGGATATTAGCTCGGGATAATGTCAGGACTTTAGATATTGACTGCAGCAGGGCCTTAGAGACAGTGTCTCAGTCTGACTTAGGACTAGCATCAGAGCCTTTGTTAGGTACAGTGTCAGGGACTGAGTTAGGTGTAGTGTCAGGGCCTTAGTTAGGGACAGTGTCAGGGCCTGAGTTAGGACGAGCCTCCAGGCCTCAGTTAGGGCCAGGGTCACGGCCTCAGGACTAATTTTAGGGCCTTAGTTAGGAACAGCATCAGGGATTTATTTAGCATAAAAGCTCAACATTAGTTAAAGACAAGGTTAGGTTAAGGTCTAGGGATTGTGTCAGGGCATGACCTAGGGATAGTGTGAAGACCTTAGTTACTTAGGGCATCAGGGCCTAATTTAGGACCAGTGTCAGGGCTTCAGGTAGGGATAGCGTCAGAGCCTGACTTAGGGAGAGCGACAGGGCTTGAGTGAGGCCTAGTGTCAGAGCCTTAGCTAGGGATAGTATCAGGGCATGACTTAGGAGCAGCATAAGGGCCTTGGTAGGATCAGCCTCAGGGGCTTTGTGAAAGACATTATCAGGGCCTCTGTTAGGGACAGCCTTAGGGCCTCCCTTAGGGACAGCATCAGGGCTTCCTTAGGGACAGTTTCAAGAGCTTGGTAAGAGATGGGTCCGGAAATTACCTCAGGATAGTGTCAGGACATTAGATATTGACGGCAGCAGGGCACTAGTTAGGGACAGTGTCAATGCCTTAGTTAGTACTAGCATCTGGGCCTCTGTTAGGTACAGTGTCAGGGCCTGAGTTAGGAATAGTGTTAGGGCCTTAGTTAGGGACAGTATCACGGCCTTGGGACTAAATTCAGGGCCTGAGGTAGTCACAGCATAAGGGCTTTAGTCAGCATAAGAGGCAGAACATTTGCTAGGGACAGGGTTAGGGTAAAGTTTAGGGATCGTGTCAGGAAATGACCTAGGGATAGTGTCAAGAGCTTAGTTACAGTATCAGGGCCTTATTTAGGACCCGCGTCAGGGCTTCAGGTAGGGACAGCGTCAGTGCCTGACTCTGGGAGAGCAACAGGGCCTGAGTGAGGCCTAGCGTTAGGCCCATAGCTGGGGACACTGTCAAGGCATGATGTAGGAGCAGCATCAGGGCCTTTGTTGCATCAGCATTAGTGTCTTAGTTACAGACATGATCAGGGCCTGAGTTAGTCACAGCGTCAAGGCCTCAGTTAGGCATAGCTTCAGGGACTGAGTTACGGACAGCCTCAGGTCTTCACTTAGGAACAGCGACAGGGCTTTCTTAGGGACGGTGTCAGGACCTTGGTTAGAAATGGGTCAGGATATTAGCTCAGGATAGTGTCCGGATTTTAGTTATTGCCGGCAGCAGGGCCTATATTAGAGAGAGATTCCGGGCCTTAGTTAGGGAGAGCATTACGGCTTCGGTGAGGATAAGGGGCAGGACGTTAGCTCGGGACAGAGTCAGGTTCCAGGCCAGTGGTAGTGTCAGGATGTGAGCTAGGGATAGGGTGAAGACCTTAGTTATTGAGAGCATCAGGGCCTTAGTTAGGACCAGCGTCAGGGCCTTCATCAGGACCTGTGTCAGGGCTTCACGTACGGACAGCGTCAGAGCCTAACTAAGGTACGGCAACAGGTCCTAAGTGAGGCCTATCTTTAGGGCCTGAGTTAGGGACAGTGTCAGGGCATGACTTAGGAGCCGTATAAGGGCCTCTGTAGGATCAGCATTAGGGTCTTCGTTAAAGACATTCTCAGGGCCTCTGTTAGGGACCGCCTCAGGGCCTCACTTAGGGACAGCGTCAGGGCTTCCTTTGGGACAGTTTCAGGACCTTGGTAAGACATGGGTCAGGATATTAGCTCGGGATAATGTCAGGACTTTAGATATTGACTGCAGCAGGGCCTTAGAGACAGTGTCTCAGCCTGACTTAGGACTAGCATCAGAGCCTTTGTTAGGTACAGTGTCAGGGACTGAGTTAGGTGTAGTGTCAGGGCCTTAGTTAGGGACAGTGTCAGGGCCTGAGTTAGGACGAGCCTCCAGGCCTCAGTTAGGGCCAGGGTCACGGCCTCAGGACTAATTTTACGGCCGTAGTTAGGAATAGCATCAGGGATTAATTTAGCATAAGAAGCTCAACATTAGTTAAAGACAAGGTTAGGTTAAGGTCTAGGGATTGTGTCAGGGCATGACCGAGGGATAGTGTCAAGACCTTAGTTACTTAGGGCATCAGGGCCTAATTTAGGACCAGTGTCAGGGCTTCAGGTAGGGATAGCGTCAGAGCCTGACTTAGGGAGAGCGACAGGGCTTGAGTGAGGCCTAGTGTCAGAGCCTTAGCTAGGGATAGTATCAGGGCATGACTTAGGAGCAGCATAAGGGCCTTGGTAGGATCAGCCTCAGGGGCTTTGTTAAAGACATTCTCAGGGCCTCTGTTAGGGACAGCCTTAGGGCCTCCCTTAGGGACAGCGTCAGGGCTTACTTAGGGACAGTTTCAGGAGCTTGGTAAGAGATGGGTCCGGAAATTACCTCAGGATAGTGTCAGGACATTAGATATTGACGGCAGCAGGGCCTTAGTTAGGGACAGTGTCAAGGCCTTAGTTAGTACTAGCATCTGGGCCTCTGTTAGGTACAGTGTCAGGGCCTGAGTTAGGAATAGTGTTAGGGCCTTAGTTAGGGACAGTATCACGGCCTTGGGACTAAATTCAGGGCCTGAGGTAGTCACAGCCTAAGGGCTTTAGTTAGCATAAGAGGCAGGACATTTGCTAGGGACAGGGTTAGGGTAAAGTTTAGGGATCGTGTCAGGAAATGACCTAGGGATAGTGTCAAGAGCTTAGTTACAGTATCAGGGCCTTATTTAGGACCCGTGTCAGGGCTTCAGGTAGGGACAGCGTCAGTGCCTGACTCTGGGAGAGCAACAGGGCCTGAGTGAGGCCTAGCGTCAGGCCCATAGCTGGGGACACTGTCAGGGCATGATGTAGGAGCAGCATCAGGGCCTTTGTTGCATCAGCATTAGTGTCTTAGTTACAGACATGATCAGGGCCTGAGTTAGTCACAGCGTCAAGGCCTCAGTTAGGCATAGCTTCAGGGACTGAGTTACGGACAGCCTCAGGTCTTCACTTAGGAACAGCGACAGGGCTTTCTTAGGGACGGTGTCAGGACCTTGGTTAGAAATGGGTCAGGATATTAGCTCAGGATAGTGTCCGGATTTTCGTTATTGCCGGCAGCAGGGCCTATATTAGAGATAGATTCCGGGCCTTAATTAGGGACAGTGTCAGGGCCTTAATTAGGACTAGTCTGGGCCTTAGTTAGGGAGAGCATTACGGCTTCGGTGAGGATAAGGGGCAGGACGTTAGCTCGGGACAGAGTCAGGTTCCAGGCCAGTGGTAGTGTCAGGATGTGAGCTAGGGATAGGGTGAAGACCTTACTTATTGAGAGCATCAGGGCCTTAGTTGGGACCAGCGTCAGGGCCTTCATCAGGACCAGTGTCAGGGCTTCACGTACGGACAGCGTCAGAGCCTAACTAAGGTACGGCAACAGGGCCTAAGTGAGGCCTATCTTTAGGGCCTGAGTTAGGGACAGTGTCAGGGCATGACTTAAGAGCCGTATAAGGGCCTCTGTAGGATCAGCATTAGGGTGTTCGTTAAAGACATTCTCAGGGCCTCTGTTAGGGACCGCCTCAGGGCCTCACTTAGGGACAGCGTCAGGGCTTACTTTGGGACAGTTTCAGGACCTTGGTAAGACATGGGTCAGGATATTAGCTCGGGATAATGTCAGGACTTTAGATATTGACTGCAGCAGGGCCTTAGAGACAGTGTCTCAGCCTGACTTAGGACTAGCATCAGAGCCTTTGTTAGGTACACTGTCAGGGACTGAGTTAGGTGTAGTGTCAGGGCCTTAGCTAGGGACAGTGTCAGGGCCTGAGTTAGGACGAGCCTCCAGGCCTCAGTTAGGGCCAGGGTCACGGCCTCGGGACTAATTTTAGGGCCTTAGTTAGGAACAGCATCAGGGATTTATTTAGCATAAGAAGCTCAACATTAGTTAAAGACAAGGTTAGGTTAAGGTCTAGGGATTGTGTCAGGGCATGACCTAGGGATAGTGTCAAGACCTTAGTTACTTAGGGCATCAGGGCCTAATTTAGGACCAGTGTCAGGGCTTCAGGTAGGGATAATGTCAGAGCCTGACTTAGGGAGAGCGACAGGGCTTGAGTGAGGCCTAGTGTCAGAGCCTTGGCTAGGGATAGTATCAGGGCATGACTTAGGAGCAGCATAAGGGCCTTGGTAGGATCAGCCTCAGGGGCTTTGTTAAAGACATTATCAGGGCCTCTGTTAGGGACAGCCTTAGGGCCTCCCTTAGGGACAGCATCAGGGCTTACTTAGGGACAGTTTCAGGAGCTTGGTAATAGATGGGTCCGGAAATTACCTCAGGATAGTGTCAGGACATTAGATATTGACGGCAGCAGGGCCTTAGTTAGGGACAGTGTCAAGGCCTTAGTTAGTACTAGCATCTGGGCCTCTGTTAGGTACAGTGTCAGGGCCTGAGTTAGGAATAGTGTTAGGGCCTTTGTTAGGGACAGTATCACAGCCTTGGGACTAAATTCAGGGCCTGAGGTAGTCACAGCATAAGGGCTTTTGTTAGCATAAGAGGCAGGACATTTGCTAGGGACAGGGTTAGGGTAAAGTTTAGGGATCGTGTCAGGAAATGACCTAGGGATAGTGTCAAGAGCTTAGTTACAGTATCAGGGCCTTATTTAGGACCCGTGTCAGGGCTTCAGGTAGGGATAGCGTCAGAGCCTGACTTAGGGAGAGCGACAGGGCTTGAGTGAGGCCTAGTGTCAGAGCCTTAGCTAGGGATAGTATCAGGGCATGACTTAGGAGCAGCACAAGGGCCTTGGTAGGATCAGCCTCAGGGGCTTTGTTAAAGACATTATCAGGGCCTCTGTTAGGGACAGCCTTAGGGCCTCCCTTAGGGACAGCGTCAGGGCTTACTTAGGGACAGTTTCAGGAGCTTGGTAAGAGATGGGTCCGGAAATTACCTCAGGATAGTGTCAGGACATTAGATAATGACGGCAGCAGGGCACTAGTTAGGGACAGTGTCAATGCCTTAGTTAGTACTAGCATCTGGGCCTCTGTTAGGTACAGTGTCAGGGCCTGAGTTAGGAATAGTGTTAGGGCCTTAGTTAGGGACAGTATCACGGGCTTGGGACTAAATTCAGGGCCTGAGGTAGTCACAGCATAAGGGCTTTAGTTAGCATAAGAGGCAGGACATTTGCTAGGGACAGGGTTAGGGTAAAGTTTAGGGATCGTGTCAGGAAATGACCTAGGGATAGTGTCAAGAGCTTAGTTACAGTATCAGGGCCTTATTTAGGACCCGTGTCAGGGCTTCAGGTAGGGACAGCGTCAGTGCCTGACTCTGGGACAGCAACAGGGCCTGAGTGAGGCCTAGCGTCAGGCCCATAGCTGGGGACACTGTCAGGGCATGATGTAGGAGCAGCATCAGGGCCTTTGTTGCATCAGCATTAGTGTCTTAGTTACAGACATGATCAGGGCCTGAGTTAGTCACAGCGTCAAGGCCTCAGTTAGGCATAGCTTCAGGGACTGAGTTACGGACAGCCTCAGGTCTTCACTTAGGAACAGCGACAGGGCTTTCTTAGGGACGGTGTCAGGACCTTGGTTAGAAATGGGTCAGGATATTAGCTCAGGATAGTGTCCGGATTTTAGTTATTGCCGGCAGCAGGGCGTATATTAGAGATAGATTCCAGGCCTTAGTTAGGGACAGTGTCAGGGCCTTAATTAGGACTAGTCTGGGCCTTAGTTAGGGAGAGCATTACGGCTTCGGTGAGGATAAGGGGCAGGACGTTAGCTCGGGACAGAGTCAGGTTCCAGGCCAGTGGTAGTGTCAGGATGTGAGCTAGGGATAGGGTGAAGACCTTAGTTATTGAGAGCATCAGGGCCTTAGTTAGGACCAGCGTCAGGGCCTTCATCAGGACCAGTGTCAGGGCTTCACGTACGGACAGCGTCAGAGCCTAACTAAGGTACGGCAACGGGGCCTAAGTGAGGCCTATCTTTAGGGCCTGAGTTAGGGACAGTGTCAGGACATGACTTAGGAGCCGTATAAGGGCCTCTGTAGGATCAGCATTAGGGTCTTCGTTAAAGACATTCTCAGGGCCTCTGTTAGGGACCGCCTCAGGGCCTCACTTAGGGACAGCGTCAGGGTTTACTTTGGGACAATTTCAGGACCTTGGTAAGACATGGGTCAGGATATTAGCTCAGGATAATGTCAGGACTTTAGATATTGACTGCAGCAGGGCCTTAGAGGCAGTGTCTCAGCCTGACTTAGGACTAGCATCAGAGCCTTTGTTAGGAACAGTGTCAGGGACTGAGTTAGGTGTAGTGTCAGGGCCTTAGTTAGGGAAAGTGTCAGGGCATGAGTTAGCACGAGCCTCCAGGCTTCAGGACCTTGGTAAGACATGGGTCAGGATATTAGCTCGGGATAATGTCAGGACTTTAGATATTGACTGCAGCAGGGCCTTAGAGACAGTGTCTCAGCCTGACTTAGGACTAGCATCAGAGCCTTTGTTAGGTACACTGTCAGGGACTGAGTTAGGTGTAGTGTCAGGGCCTTAGTTAGGGACAGTGTCAGGGCCTGAGTTAGGACGAGCCTCCAGGCCTCAGTTAGGGCCAGGGTAACGGCCTCGGGACTAATTTTAGGGCCTTAGTTAGGAAGAGCATCAGGGATTTATTTAGCATAAGAAGCTCAACATTAGTTAAATACAAGGTTAGGTTAAGGTCTAGGGATTGTGTCAGGGCATGACCTAGGGATAGTGTGAAGACCTTAGTTACTTAGGGCATCAGGGCCTAACTTAGGACCCGTGTCAGGGCTTCAGGTAGGGATAGCGTCAGAGCCTGACTTAGGGAGAGCGACAGGGCTTGAGTGAGGCCTAGTGTCAGAGCCTTAGCTAGGGATAGTATCAGGGCATGACTTAGGAGCAGCATAAGGGCTTTGGTAGGATCAGCCTCAGGGGCTTTGTTAAAGACATTATCAGGGCCTCTGTTAGGGACAGCCTTAGGGCCTCCCTTAGGGACAGCGTCAGGGCTTACTTAGGGACAGTTTCAGGAGCTTGGTAAGAGATGGGTCCGGAAATTACCTCAGGATAGTGTCAGGACATTAGATATTGACGGCAGCAGGGCCTTAGTTAGGTACAGTGTCAAGGCCTTAGATAGTACTAGCATCTGGGCCTCTGTTAGGTACAGTGTCAGGGCCTGAGTTAGGAATAGTGTTAGGGCCTTAGTTAGGGACAGTATCACGGCCTTGGGACTAAATTCAGGGCCTGAGGTAGTCACAGCATAAGGGCTTTAGTTAGCATAAGAGGCAGGACATTTGCTAGGGACAGGGTTAGGGTAAAGTTTAGGGATCGTGTCAGGAAATGACCTAGGGATAGTGTCAAGAGCTTAGTTACAGTATCAGGGCCTTATTTAGGACCCGTGTCAGGGCTTCAGGTAGGGACAGCGTCAGTGCCTGACTCTGGGACAGCAACAGGGCCTGAGTGAGGCCTAGCGTCAGGCCCATAGCTGGGGACACTGTCAGGGCATGATGTAGGAGCAGCATCAGGGCCTTTGTTGCATCAGCATTAGTGTCTTAGTTACAGACATGATCAGGGCCTGAGTTAGTCACAGCGTCAAGGCCTCAGTTAGGCATAGCTTCAGGGACTGAGTTACGGACAGCCTCAGGTCTTCACTTAGGAACAGCGACAGGGCTTTCTTAGGGACGGTGTCAGGACCTTGGTTAGAAATGGGTCAGGATATTAGCTCAGGATAGTGTCCGGATTTTAGTTATTGCCGGCAGCAGGGCCTATATTAGAGATAGATTCCAGGCCTTAGTTAGGGACAGTGTCAGGGCCTTAATTAGGACTAGTCTGGGCCTTAGTTAGGGAGAGCATTACGGCTTCGGTGAGGATAAGGGGCAGGACGTTAGCTCGGGACAGAGTCAGGTTCCAGGCCAGTGGTAGTGTCAGGATGTGAGCTAGGGATAGGGTGAAGACCTTAGTTATTGAGAGCATCAGGGCCTTAGTTAGGACCAGCGTCAGGGCCTTCATCAGGACCAGTGTCAGGGCTTCACGTACGGACAGCGTCAGAGCCTAACTAAGGTACGGCAACGGGGCCTAAGTGAGGCCTATCTTTAGGGCCTGAGTTAGGGACAGTGTCAGGACATGACTTAGGAGCCGTATAAGGGCCTCTGTAGGATCAGCATTAGGGTCTTCGTTAAAGACATTCTCAGGGCCTCTGTTAGGGACCGCCTCAGGGCCTCACTTAGGGACAGCGTCAGGGCTTACTTTGGGACAATTTCAGGACCTTGGTAAGACATGGGTCAGGATATTAGCTCAGGATAATGTCAGGACTTTAGATATTGACTGCAGCAGGGCCTTAGAGGCAGTGTCTCAGCCTGACTTAGGACTAGCATCAGAGCCTTTGTTAGGAACAGTGTCAGGGACTGAGTTAGGTGTAGTGTCAGGGCCTTAGTTAGGGAAAGTGTCAGGGCCTGAGTTAGGACGAGCCTCCAGGCCTCAGTTAGGGCCAGGGTCACGGCCTCAGGACTAATTTTAGGGCCTTTGTTAGGAACAGCATCAGGGATTTATTTAGCATAAGAAGCTCAACATTAGTTAAAGACAAGGTTAGGTTAAGGTCTAGGGATTGTGTCAGGGCATGACCTAGGGATAGTGTGAAGACCTTAGTTACTTAGGGCATCAGGGCCTAATTTAGGACCAGTGTCAGGGCTTCAGGTAGGGATAGCGTCAGAGCCTGACTTAGGGAGAGCGACAGGGCTTGAGTGAGGCCTAGTGTCAGAGCCTTAGCTAGGGATAGTATCAGGGCATGACTTAGGAGCAGCATAAGGGCCTTGGTAGGATCAGCCTCAGGGGCTTTGTTAAAGACATTATCAGGGCCTCTGTTAGGGACAGCCTTTGGGCCTCCCTTAGGGACAGCGTCAGGGCTTCCTTAAGGACAGTTTCAAGAGCTTGGTAAGAGATGGGTCCGGAAATTACCTCAGGATAGTGTCAGGACATTAGATATTGACGGCAGCAGGGCACTAGTTAGGGACAGTGTCAATGCCTTAGTACTAGCATCTGGGCCTCTGTTAGGTACAGTGTCAGGGCCTGAGTTAGGAATAGTGTTAGGGCCTTAGTTAGGGACAGTATCATGGCCTTGGGACTAAATTCAGGGCCTGAGGTAGTCACAGCATAAGGGCTTTAGTCAGCATAAGAGGCAGGACATTTGCTAGGGACAGGGTTAGGGTAAAGTTTAGGGATCGTGTCAGGAAATGACCTAGGGATAGTGTCAAGAGCTTAGTTACAGTATCAGGGCCTTATTTAGGACCCGCGTCAGGGCTTCAGGTAGGGACAGCGTCAGTGCCTGACTCTGGGAGAGCAACAGGGCCTGAGTGAGGCCTAGCGTCAGGCCCATAGCTGGGGACACTGTCAGGGCATGATGTAGGAGCAGCATCAGGGCCTTTGTTGCATCAGCATTAGTGTCTTAGTTACAGACATGATCAGGGCCTGAGTTAGTCACAGCGTCAAGGCCTCAGTTAGGCATAGCTTCAGGGACTGAGTTACGGACAGCCTCAGGTCTTCACTTAGGAACAGCGACAGGGCTTTCTTAGGGACGGTGTCAGGACCTTGGTTAGAAATGGGTCAGGATATTAGCTCAGGATAGTGTCTCGATTTTAGTTATTGCCGGCAGCAGGGCCTATATTAGAGATAGATTCCGGGCCTTAGTTAGGGAGAGCATTACGGCTTCGGTGAGGATAAGGGGCAGGACGTTAGCTCGGGACAGAGTCAGGTTCCAGGCCAGTGGTAGTGTCAGGATGTGAGCTAGGGATAGGGTGAAGACCTTAGTTATTGAGAGCATCAGGGCCTTAGTTAGGACCAGCGTCAGGGCCTTCATCAGGACCAGTGTCAGGGCTTCACGTACGGACAGCGTCAGAGCCTAACTAAGGTACGGCAACGGGGCCTAAGTGAGGCCTATCTTTAGGGCCTGAGTTAGGGACAGTGTCAGGGCATGACTTAGGAGCCGTATAAGGGCCTCTGTAGGATCAGCATCAGGGTCTTCGTTAAAGACATTCTCAGGGCCTCTGTTAGGGACCGCCTCAGGGCCTCACTTAGGGACAGCGTCAGGGCTTACTTTGGGACAGTTTCAGGACCTTGGTAAGACATGGGTCAGGATATTAGCTCAGGATAATGTCAGGACTTTAGATATTGACTGCAGCAGGGCCTTAGAGACAGTGTCTCAGCCTGACTTAGGACTAGCATCAGAGCCTTTGTTAGGTACAGTGTCAGGGACTGAGTTAGGTGTAGTGTCAGGGCCTTAGTTAGGGACAGTGTCAGGGCCTGAGTTAGGACGAGCCTCCAGGCCTCAGTTAGGGCCAGGGTCACGGCCTCAGGACTAATTTTAGGGCCTTAGTTAGGAACAGCATCAGGGATTTATTTAGCATAAAAGCTCAACATTAGTTAAAGACAAGGTTAGGTTAAGGTCTAGGGATTGTGTCAGGGCATGACCTAGGGATAGTGTGAAGACCTTAGTTACTTAGGGCATCAGGGCCTAATTTAGGACAAGTGTCAGGGCTTCAGGTAGGGATAGCGTCAGAGCCTGACTTAGGGAGAGCGACAGGGCTTGAGTGAGGCCTAGTGTCAGAGCCTTAGCTAGGGATAGTATCAGGGCATGACTTAGGAGCAGCATAAGGGCCTTGGTAGGATCAGCCTCAGGGGCTTTGTTAAAGACATTATCAGGGCCTCTGTTAGGGACAGCCTTAGGGCCTCCCTTAGGGACAGCGTCAGGGCTTACTTAGGGACAGTTTCAAGAGCTTGGTAAGAGATGGGTCCGGAAATTACCTCAGGATAGTGTCAGGACATTAGATATTGACGGCAGCAGGGCCTTAGTTAGGGACAGTGTCAAGGCCTTAGTTAGTACTAGCATCTGGGCCTCTGTTAGGTACAGTGTCAGGGCCTGAGTTAGGAATAGTGTTAGGGCCTTAGTTAGGGACAGTATCACGGCCTTGGGACTAAATTCAGGGCCTGAGGTCGTCACAGCATAAGGGCTTTAGTTAGCATAAGAGGCAGGACATTTGCTAGGGACAGGGTTAGGGTAAAGTTTAGGGATCGTGTCAGGAAATGACCTAGGGATAGTGTCAAGAGCTTAGTTACAGTATCAGGGCCTTATTTAGGACCCGTGTCAGGGCTTCAGGTAGGGACAGCGTCAGTGCCTGACTCTGGGAGAGCAACAGGGCCTGAGTGAGGCCTAGCGTCAGGCCCATAGCTGGGGACACTGTCAGGGCATGATGTAGGAGCAGCATCAGGGCCTTTGTTGCATCAGCATTAGTGTCTTAGTTACAGACATGATCAGGGCCTGAGTTAGTCACAGCGTCAAGGCCTCAGTTAGGCATAGCTTCAGGGACTGAGTTACGGACAGCCTCAGGTCTTCACTTAGGAACAGCGACAGGGCTTTCTTGGGGACGGTGTCAGGACCTTGGTTAGAAATGGGTCAGGATATTAGCTCAGGATAGTGTCCGGATTTTAGTTATTACCGGCAGCAGAGCCTATATTAGAGATAGATTCCGGGCCTTAGTTAGGGACAGAGTCAGGGCCTTAATTAGGACTAGTCTGGGCCTTAGTTAGGGAGAGCATTACGGCTTCGGTGAGGATAAGGGGCAGGACGTTAGCTCGGGACAGAGTCAGGTTCCAGGCCAGTGGTAGTGTCAGGATGTGAGCTAGGGATAGGGTGAAGACCTTAGCTATTGAGAGCATCAGGGCCTTAGTTAGGACCAGCGTCAGGGCCTTCATCAGGACCAGTGTCAGGGCTTCACGTACGGACAGCGTCAGAGCCTAACTAAGGTACGGCAACAGGGCCTAAGTGAGGCCTATCTTTAGGGCCTGAGTTAGGGACAGTGTCAGGGCATGACTTAGGAGCCGTATAAGGGCCTCTGTAGGATCAGCATTAGGGTCTTCGTTAAAGACATTCTCAGGGCCTCTGTTAGGGACCGCCTCAGGGCCTCACTTAGGGACAGCGTCAGGGCTTACTTTGGGACAGTTTCAGGACCTTGGTAAGACATGGGTCAGGATATTAGCTCGGGATAATGTCAGGACTTTAGATATTGACTGCAGCAGGGCCTTAGAGACAGTGTCTCAGCCTGACTTAGGACTAGCATCAGAGCCTTTGTTAGGTACAGTGTCAGGGACTGAGTTAGGTGTAGTGTCAGGGCCTTAGTTAGGGACGGTGTCTGGGCCTGAGTTAGCACGAGCCTCCAGGCCTCAGTTAGGGCCAGGGTCACGGCCTCAGGACTAATTTTACGGCCGTAGTTAGGAATAGCATCATGGATTAATTTAGCATAAGAAGCTCAACATTAGTTAAAGACAAGGTTAGGTTAAGGTCTAGGGATTGTGTCAGGGCATGACCGAGGGATAGTGTCAAGACCTTAGTTACTTAGGGCATCAGGGCCTAATTTAGGACCAGTGTCAGGGCTTCAGGTAGGGATAGCGTCAGAGCCTGACTTAGGGAGAGCGACAGGGCTTGAGTGAGGCCTAGTGTCAGAGCCTTAGCTAGGGATGGTATCAGGGCATGACTTAGGAGCAGCATAAGGGCCTTGGTAGGATCAGCCTCAGGGGCTTTGTTAAAGACATTATCAGGGCCTCTGTTAGGGACAGCCTTAGGGCCTCCCTTAGGGACAGCGTCAGGGCTTACTTAGGGACAGTTTCAGGAGCTTGGTAAGAGATGGGTCCGGAAATTACCTCAGGATAGTGTCAGGACATTAGATATTGATGGCAGCAGGGCCTTAGTTAGGGACAGTGTCAAGGCCTTAGTTAGTACTAGCATCTGGGCCTCTGTTAGGTACAGTGTCAGGGCCTGAAATAGGAATAGTGTTAGGGCCTTAGTTAGGGACAGTATCACGGCCTTGGGACTAAATTCAGGGCCTGAGGTAGTCACAGCATAAGGGCTTTAGTTAGCATAAGAGGCAGGACATTTGCTAGGGACAGGGTTAGGGTAAAGTTTAGGGATCGTGTCAGGAAATGACCTAGGGATAGTGTCAAGAGCTTAGTTACAGTATCAGGGCCTTATTTAGGACCCGTGTCAGGGCTTCAGGTAGGGACAGCGTCAGTGCCTGACTCTGGGAGAGCAACAGGGCCTGAGTGAGGCCTAGCGTCATGCCCATAGCTGGGGACACTGTCAGGGCATGATGTAGGAGCAGCATCAGGGCCTTTGTTGCATCAGCATTAGTGTCTTAGTTACAGACATGATCAGGGCCTGCGTTAGTCACAGCGTCAAGGCCTCAGTTAGGCATAGCTTCAGGGACTGAGTTACGGACAGCCTCAGGTCTTCACTTAGGAACAGCGACAGGGCTTTCTTAGGGACGGTGTCAGGACCTTGGTTAGAAATGGGTCAGGATATTAGCTCAGGATAGTGTCCGGATTTTCATTATTGCCGGCAGCAGGGCCTATATTAGAGATAGATTCCGGGCCTTAGTTAGGGACAGTGTCAGGGCCTTAATTAGGACTAGTCTGGGCCTTAGTTAGGGAGAGCATTACGGCTTCGGTGAGGATAAGGGGCAGGACGTTAGCTCGGGACAGAGTCAGGTTCCAGGCCAGTGGTAGTGTCAGGATGTGAGCTAGGGATAGGGTGAAGACCTTAGTTATTGAGAGCATCAGGGCCTTAGTTAGGACCAGCGTCAGGGCCTTCATCAGGACCAGTGTCAGGGCTTCACGTACGGACAGCGTCAGAGCCTAACTAAGGTACGGCAACAGGGCCTAAGTGAGGCCTATCTTTAGGGCCTGAGTTAGGGACAGTGTCAGGGCATGACTTAGGAGCAGTATAAGGGCCTCTGTAGGATCAGCATTAGGGTCTTCGTTAAAGACATTCTCAGGGCCTCTGTTAGGGACTGCCTCAGGGCCTCACTTAGGGACAGCGTCAGGGCTTACTTTGGGACAGTTTCAGGACCTTGGTAAGACATGGGTCAGGATATTAGCTCGGGATAATGTCAGGACTTTAGATATTGACTGCAGCAGGGCCTTAGAGACAGTATCTCAGCCTGACTTAGGACTAGCATCAGAGCCTTTGTTAGGTACACTGTCAGGGACTGAGTTAGGTGTAGTGTCAGGGCCTTAGCTAGGGACAGTGTCAGGGCCTGAGTTAGGACGAGCCTCCAGGCCTCAGTTAGGGCCAGGGTCACGGCCTCGGGACTAATTTTAGGGCCTTTGTTAGGAACAGCATCAGGGATTTATTTAGCATAAGAAGCTCAACATTAGTTAAAGACAAGGTTAGGTTAAGGTCTAGGGATTGTGTCAGGGCATGACCTAGGGATAGTGTCAAGACCTTAGTTACTTAGGGCATCAGGGCCTAATTTAGGACCAGTGTCAGGGCTTCAGGTAGGGATAGTGTCAGAGCCTGACTTAGGGAGAGCGACAGGGCTTGAGTGAGGCCTAGTGTCAGAGCCTTGGCTAGGGATAGTATCAGGGCATGACTTAGGAGCAGCATAAGGGCCTTGGTAGGATCAGCCTCAGGGGCTTTGTTAAAGACATTATCAGGGCCTCTGTTAGGGACAGCCTTAGGGCCTCCCTTAGGGACAGCATCAGGGCTTACTTAGGGAGAGTTTCAGGAGCTTGGTAAGAGATGGGTCCGGAAATTACCTCAGGATAGTGTCAGGACATTAGATATTGCCGGCAGCAGGGCCTTAGTTAGGGACAGTGTCAAGGCCTTAGTTAGTACTAGCATCTGGGCCTCTGTTAGGTACAGTGTCAGGGCCTGAGTTAGGAATAGTGTTAGGGCCTTAGTTAGGGACAGTATCACAGCCTTGGGACTAAATTCAGGGCCTGAGGTAGTCACAGCATAAGGGCTTTTGTTAGCATAAGAGGCAGGACATTTGCTAGGGACAGGGTTAGGGTAAAGTTTAGGGATCGTGTCAGGAAATGACCTAGGGATAGTGTCAAGAGCTTAGTTACAGTATCAGGGCCTTATTTAGGACCCGTGTCAGGGCTTCAGGTAGGGACAGCGTCAGTGCCTGACTCTGGGAGAGCAACAGGGCCTGAGTGAGGCCTAGCGTCAGGCCCATAGCTGGGGACACTGTCAGGGCATGATGTAGGAGCAGCCTCAGGGCCTTTGTTGCATCAGCATTAGTGTCTTAGTTACAGACATGATCAGGGCCTGAGTTAGTCACAGCGTCAAGGCCTCAGTTAGGCATAGCTTCAGGGACTGAGTTACGGACAGCCTCAGGTCTTCACTTAGGAACAGCGACAGGGCTTTCTTAGGGACGGTGTCAGGACCTTGGTTAGAAATGGGTCAGGATATTAGCTCAGGATAGTATCCGGATTTTAGTTATTGCCGGCAGCAGGGCCTATATTAGAGATAGATTCCGGGCCTTAATTAGGGACAGTGTCAGGGCCTTAATTAGGACGAGTCTGGGCCTTAGTTAGGGAGAGCATTACGGCTTCGGTGAGGATAAGGGGCAGGACGTTAGCTCGGGACAGAGTCAGGTTCCAGGCCAGTGGTAGTGTCAGGATGTGAGCTAGGGATAGGGTGAAGACCTTAGTTATTGAGAGCATCAGGGCCTTAGTTAGGACCAGCGTCAGGGCCTTCATCAGGACCAGTGTCAGGGCTTCTCGTACGGACAGCGTCAGAGCCTAACTAAGGTACGGCAACAGGGCCTAAGTGAGGCCTATCTTTAGGGCCTGAGTTAGGGACAGTGTCAGGGCATGACTTAGGAGCCGTATAAGGGCCTCTGTAGGATCAGCATTAGGGTCTTCGTTAAAGACATTCTCAGGGCCTCTGTTAGGGACCGCCTCAGGGCCTCACTTAGGGACAGCGTCAGGGCTTACTTTGGGACAGTTTCAGGACCTTGGTAAGACATGGGTCAGGATATTAGCTCGGGATAATGTCAGGACTTTAGATATTGACTGCAGCAGGGCCTTAGAGACAGTGTCTCAGCCTGACTTAGGACTAGCATCAGAGCCTTTGTTAGGTACAGTGTCAGGGACTGAGTTAGGTGTAGTGTCAGGGCCTTAGTTAGGGACGGTGTCTGGGCCTGAGTTAGCACGAGCCTCCAGGCCTCAGTTAGGGCCAGGGTCACGGCCTCAGGACTAATTTTACGGCCGTAGTTAGGAATAGCATCATGGATTAATTTAGCATAAGAAGCTCAACATTAGTTAAAGACAAGGTTAGGTTAAGGTCTAGGGATTGTGTCAGGGCATGACCGAGGGATAGTGTCAAGACCTTAGTTACTTAGGGCATCAGGGCCTAATTTAGGACCAGTGTCAGGGCTTCAGGTAGGGATAGCGTCAGAGCCTGACTTAGGGAGAGCGACAGGGCTTGAGTGAGGCCTAGTGTCAGAGCCTTAGCTAGGGATGGTATCAGGGCATGACTTAGGAGCAGCATAAGGGCCTTGGTAGGATCAGCCTCAGGGGCTTTGTTAAAGACATTATCAGGGCCTCTGTTAGGGACAGCCTTAGGGCCTCCCTTAGGGACAGCGTCAGGGCTTACTTAGGGACAGTTTCAGGAGCTTGGTAAGAGATGGGTCCGGAAATTACCTCAGGATAGTGTCAGGACATTAGATATTGATGGCAGCAGGGCCTTAGTTAGGGACAGTGTCAAGGCCTTAGTTAGTACTAGCATCTGGGCCTCTGTTAGGTACAGTGTCAGGGCCTGAAATAGGAATAGTGTTAGGGCCTTAGTTAGGGACAGTATCACGGCCTTGGGACTAAATTCAGGGCCTGAGGTAGTCACAGCATAAGGGCTTTAGTTAGCATAAGAGGCAGGACATTTGCTAGGGACAGGGTTAGGGTAAAGTTTAGGGATCGTGTCAGGAAATGACCTAGGGATAGTGTCAAGAGCTTAGTTACAGTATCAGGGCCTTATTTAGGACCCGTGTCAGGGCTTCAGGTAGGGACAGCGTCAGTGCCTGACTCTGGGAGAGCAACAGGGCCTGAGTGAGGCCTAGCGTCATGCCCATAGCTGGGGACACTGTCAGGGCATGATGTAGGAGCAGCATCAGGGCCTTTGTTGCATCAGCATTAGTGTCTTAGTTACAGACATGATCAGGGCCTGCGTTAGTCACAGCGTCAAGGCCTCAGTTAGGCATAGCTTCAGGGACTGAGTTACGGACAGCCTCAGGTCTTCACTTAGGAACAGCGACAGGGCTTTCTTAGGGACGGTGTCAGGACCTTGGTTAGAAATGGGTCAGGATATTAGCTCAGGATAGTGTCCGGATTTTCATTATTGCCGGCAGCAGGGCCTATATTAGAGATAGATTCCGGGCCTTAGTTAGGGACAGTGTCAGGGCCTTAATTAGGACTAGTCTGGGCCTTAGTTAGGGAGAGCATTACGGCTTCGGTGAGGATAAGGGGCAGGACGTTAGCTCGGGACAGAGTCAGGTTCCAGGCCAGTGGTAGTGTCAGGATGTGAGCTAGGGATAGGGTGAAGACCTTAGTTATTGAGAGCATCAGGGCCTTAGTTAGGACCAGCGTCAGGGCCTTCATCAGGACCAGTGTCAGGGCTTCACGTACGGACAGCGTCAGAGCCTAACTAAGGTACGGCAACAGGGCCTAAGTGAGGCCTATCTTTAGGGCCTGAGTTAGGGACAGTGTCAGGGCATGACTTAGGAGCAGTATAAGGGCCTCTGTAGGATCAGCATTAGGGTCTTCGTTAAAGACATTCTCAGGGCCTCTGTTAGGGACTGCCTCAGGGCCTCACTTAGGGACAGCGTCAGGGCTTACTTTGGGACAGTTTCAGGACCTTGGTAAGACATGGGTCAGGATATTAGCTCGGGATAATGTCAGGACTTTAGATATTGACTGCAGCAGGGCCTTAGAGACAGTATCTCAGCCTGACTTAGGACTAGCATCAGAGCCTTTGTTAGGTACACTGTCAGGGACTGAGTTAGGTGTAGTGTCAGGGCCTTAGCTAGGGACAGTGTCAGGGCCTGAGTTAGGACGAGCCTCCAGGCCTCAGTTAGGGCCAGGGTCACGGCCTCGGGACTAATTTTAGGGCCTTTGTTAGGAACAGCATCAGGGATTTATTTAGCATAAGAAGCTCAACATTAGTTAAAGACAAGGTTAGGTTAAGGTCTAGGGATTGTGTCAGGGCATGACCTAGGGATAGTGTCAAGACCTTAGTTACTTAGGGCATCAGGGCCTAATTTAGGACCAGTGTCAGGGCTTCAGGTAGGGATAGTGTCAGAGCCTGACTTAGGGAGAGCGACAGGGCTTGAGTGAGGCCTAGTGTCAGAGCCTTGGCTAGGGATAGTATCAGGGCATGACTTAGGAGCAGCATAAGGGCCTTGGTAGGATCAGCCTCAGGGGCTTTGTTAAAGACATTATCAGGGCCTCTGTTAGGGACAGCCTTAGGGCCTCCCTTAGGGACAGCATCAGGGCTTACTTAGGGAGAGTTTCAGGAGCTTGGTAAGAGATGGGTCCGGAAATTACCTCAGGATAGTGTCAGGACATTAGATATTGACGGCAGCAGGGCCTTAGTTAGGGACAGTGTCAAGGCCTTAGTTAGTACTAGCATCTGGGCCTCTGTTAGGTACAGTGTCAGGGCCTGAGTTAGGAATAGTGTTAGGGCCTTAGTTAGGGACAGTATCACAGCCTTGGGACTAAATTCAGGGCCTGAGGTAGTCACAGCATAAGGGCTTTTGTTAGCATAAGAGGCAGGACATTTGCTAGGGACAGGGTTAGGGTAAAGTTTAGGGATCGTGTCAGGAAATGACCTAGGGATAGTGTCAAGAGCTTAGTTACAGTATCAGGGCCTTATTTAGGACCCGTGTCAGGGCTTCAGGTAGGGACAGCGTCAGTGCCTGACTCTGGGAGAGCAACAGGGCCTGAGTGAGGCCTAGCGTCAGGCCCATAGCTGGGGACACTGTCAGGGCATGATGTAGGAGCAGCCTCAGGGCCTTTGTTGCATCAGCATTAGTGTCTTAGTTACAGACATGATCAGGGCCTGAGTTAGTCACAGCGTCAAGGCCTCAGTTAGGCATAGCTTCAGGGACTGAGTTACGGACAGCCTCAGGTCTTCACTTAGGAACAGCGACAGGGCTTTCTTAGGGACGGTGTCAGGACCTTGGTTAGAAATGGGTCAGGATATTAGCTCAGGATAGTATCCGGATTTTAGTTATTGCCGGCAGCAGTGCCTATATTAGAGATAGATTCCGGGCCTTAATTAGGGACAGTGTCAGGGCCTTAATTAGGACTAGTCTGGGCCTTAGTTAGGGAGAGCATTACGGCTTCGGTGAGGATAAGGGGCAGGACGTTAGCTCGGGACAGAGTCAGGTTCCAGGCCAGTGGTAGTGTCAGGATGTGAGCTAGGGATAGGGTGAAGACCTTAGTTATTGAGAGCATCAGGGCCTTAGTTAGGACCAGCGTCAGGGCCTTCATCAGGACCAGTGTCAGGGCTTCACGTACGGACAGCGTCAGAGCCTAACTAAGGTACGGCAACAGGGCCTAAGTGAGGCCTATCTTTAGGGCCTGAGTTAGGGACAGTGTCAGGGCATGACTTAGGAGCCGTATAAGGACCTCTGTAGGATCAGCATTAGGGTCTTCGTTAAAGACATTCTCAGGGCCTCTGTTAGGGACCGCCTCAGGGCCTCACTTAGGGACAGCGTCAGGGCTTACTTTGGGACAGTTTCAGGACCTTGGTAAGACATGGGTCAGGATATTAGCTCGGGATAATGTCAGGACTTTAGATATTGACTGCAGCAGGGCCTTACAGACAGTGTCTCAGCCTGACTTAGGACTAGCATCAGAGCCTTTGTTAGGTACAGTGTCAGGGACTGAGTTAGGTGTAGTGTCAGGGCCTTAGTTAGGGACAGTGTCAGGGCCTGAGTTAGGACGAGCCTCCAGGCCTCAGTTAGGGCCAAGGTCACGTCCTCGGGACTAATTTTAGGGCCTTAGTTAGGAACAGCATCAGGGATTTATTTAGCATAAGAAGCTCAACATTAGTTAAAGACAAGGTTAGGTTAAGGTCTAGGGATTGTGTCAGGGCGTGACCTAGGGATAGTGTGAAGAACTTAGTTACTTAGGGCATCAGGGCCTAATTTAGGACCAGTGTCAGGGCTTCAGGTAGGGATAGCGTCAGAGCCTAACTTAAGGAGAGCGACAGGGCTTGAGTGAGGCCTAGTGTCAGAGCCTTAGCTAGGGATAGTATCAGGGCATAACTTAGGAGCAGCACAAGGGCCTTGGTAGGATCAGCCTCAGGGGCTTTGTTAAAGACATTATCAGGGCCTCTGTTAGGGGCAGCCTTAGGGCCTCCCTTAGGGACAGTGTCAGGGCTTACTTAGGGACAGTTTCAGGAGCTTGGTAAGAGATGGGTCCGGAAATTACCTCAGGATAGTGTCAGGACATTAGATATTGACGGCAGCAGGGCACTAGTTAGGGACAGTGTCAATGCCTTAGTTAGTACTAGCATCTGGGCCTCTGTTAGGTACAGTGTCAGGGCCTGAGTTAGGAATAGTGTTAGGGCCTTAGTTAGGGACAGTATCACGGCCTTGGGACTAAATTCAGGGCCTGAGGTAGTCACAGCATAAGGGCTTTAGTTAGCATAAGAGGCAGGACATTTGCTAGGGAAAGGGTTAGGGTAAAGTTTAGGGATCGTGTCAGGAAATGACCTAGGGATAGTGTCAAGAGCTTAGTTACAGTATCAGGGCCTTATTTAGGACCCGCGTCAGGGCTTCAGGTAGGGACAGCGTCAGTGCCTGACTCTGGGAGAGCAACAGGGCCTGAGTGAGGCCTAGCGTCAGGCCCATAGCTGGGGACACTGTCAGGGCATGATGTAGGAGCAGCCTCAGGGCCTTTGTTGCATCAGCATTAGTGTCTTAGTTACAGACATGATCAGGGCCTGAGTTAGTCACAGCGTCAAGGCCTCAGTTAGGCATAGCTTCAGGGACTGAGTTACGGACAGCCTCAGGTCTTCACTTAGGAACAGCGACAGGGCTTTCTTAGGGACGGTGTCAGGACCTTGGTTAGAAATGGGTCAGGACATTAGCTCAGGATAGTGTCCGGATTTTCGTTATTGCCGGCAGCAGGGCCTATATTAGAGATAGATTCCGGGCCTTAGTTAGGGACAGTGTCAGGGCCTTAATTAGGACTAGTCTGGGCCTTAGTTAGGGAGAGCATTACGGCTTCGGTGAGGATAAGGGGCAGGACGTTAGCTCGGGCCAGAGTCAGGTTCCAGGCAAGTGGTAGTGTCAGGATGTGAGCTAGGGATAGGGTGAAGACCTTAGTTATTGAGAGCATCAGGGCCTTAGTTAGGACCAGCGTCAGGGCCTTCATCAGGACCAGTGTCAGGGCTTCTCGTACGGGCAGCGTCAGAGCCTAACTAAGGTACGGCAACAGGGCCTAAGTGAGGCCTATCTTTAGGGCCTGAGTTAGGGGCAGTGTCAGGGCATGACTTAGGAGCCATATAAGGGCCTCTGTAGGATCAGCATTAGGGTCTTCGTTAAAGACATTCTCAGGGCCTCTGTTAGGGACCGCCTGAGGGCCTCACTTAGGGACAGCGTCAGGGCTTACTTTGGGACAGTTTCAGGACCTTGGTAAGACATGGGTCAGGATATTAGCACGGGATAATGTCAGGACTTTAGATATTGACTGCAGCAGGGCCTTAGAGACAGTGTCTCAGCCTGACTTAGGACTAGCATCAGAGCCTTTGTTAGGTACAGTGTCAGGGACTGAGTTAGGTGTAGTGTCAAGGCCTTAGTTAGGGACAGTGTCAGGGCCTGAGTTAGGACGAGCCTCCAGGCCTCAGTTAGGGCCAGGGTCACGGCCTCGGGACTAATTTTAGGGCCTTAGTTAGGAACAGCATCAGGGATTTATTTAGCATAAGAAGCTCAACATTAGTTAAAGACAAGGTTAGGTTAAGGTCTAGGGATTGTGTCAGGGCATGACCTAGGGATAGTGTCAAGACCTTAGTTACTTAGGGCATCAGGGTCTAATTTAGGACCAGTGTCAGGGCTTCAGGTAGGGATAGTGTCAAAGCCTGACTTAGGGAGAGCGACAGGGCTTGAGTGAGGCCTAGTGTCAGAGCCTTAGCTAGGGATAGTATCAGGGCATGACTTAGGAGCAGCATAAGGGCCTTGGTAGGATCAGCCTCAGGGGCTTTGTTAAAGACATTCTCAGGGCCTCTGTTAGGGACAGCCTTAGGGCCTCCCTTAGGGACAGCGTCAGGGCTTACTTAGGGACAGTTTCAGGAGCTTGGTAAGAGATGGGTCCGGAAATTACCTCAGGATAGTGTCAGGACATTAGATATTGACGGCAGCAGGGCCTTAGTTAGGGACAGTGTCAAGGCCTTAGTTAGTACTAGCATCTGGGCCTCTGTTAGGTACAGTGTCAGGGCCTGACTTAGGAATAGTGTTAGGGTCTTAGTTAGGGACAGTATCACAGCCTTGGGACTAAATTCAGGGCCTGAGGTCGTCACAGCATAAGGGCTTTTGTTAGCATAAGAGGCAGGACATTTGCTAGGGACAGGGTTAGGGTAAAGTTTAGGGATCGTGTCAGGAAATGACCTAGGGATAGTGTCAAGAGCTTAGTTACAGTATCAGGGCCTTATTTAGGACCCGTGTCAGGGCTTCAGGTAGGGATAGCGTCAGAGCCTGACTTAGGGAGAGCGACAGGGCTTGAGTGAGGCCTAGTGTCAGAGCCTTAGCTAGGGATAGTATCAGGGCATGACTTAGGAGCAGCATAAGGGCCTTGGTAGGATCAGCCTCAGGGGCTTTGTTAAAGACATTATCAGGGCCTCTGTTAGGGACAGCCTTAGGGCCTCCCTTAGGGACAGCGTCAGGGCTTACTTAGGGACAGTTTCAAGAGCTTGGTAAGAGATGGGTCCGGAAATTACCTCAGGATAGTGTCAGGACATTAGATATTGATGGCAGCAGGGCCTTAGTTAGGTACAGTGTCAAGGCCTTAGTTAGTACTAGCATCTGGGCCTCTGTTAGGTACAGTGTCAGGGCCTGAGTTAGGAATAGTGTTAGGGCCTTAGTTAGGGACAGTATCACGGCCTTGGGACTAAATTCAGGGCCTGAGGTCGTCACAGCCTAAGGGCTTTAGTTAGCATAAGAGGCAGGACATTTGCTAGGGACAGGGTTAGGGTAAAGTTTAGGGATCGTGTCAGGAAATGACCTAGGGATAGTGTCAAGAGCTTAGTTACAGTATCAGGGCCTTATTTAGGACCCGTGTCAGGGCTTCAGGTAGGGACAGCGTCAGTGCCTGACTCTGGGAGAGCAACAGGGCCTGAGTGAGGCCTAGCGTCAGGCCCATAGCTGGGGACACTGTCAGGGCATGATGTAGGAGCAGCATCAGGGCCTTTGTTGCATCAGCATTAGTGTCTTAGTTACAGACATGATCAGGGCCTGAGTTAGTCACAGCGTCAAGGCCTCAGTTAGGCATAGCTTCAGGGACTGAGTTACGGACAGCCTCAGGTCTTCACTTAGGAACAGCGACAGGGCTTTCTTAGGGACGGTGTCAGGACCTTGGTTAGAAATGGGTCAGGATATTAGCTCAGGATAGTGTCCGGATTTTAGTTATTGCCGGCAGCAGGGCCTATATTAGAGATAGATTCCGGGCCTTAGTTAGGGACAGTGTCAGGGCCTTAATTAGGACTAGTCTGGGCCTTAGTTAGGGAGAGCATTACGGCTGCGGTGAGGATAAGGGGCAGGACGTTAGCTCGGGACAGAGTCAGGTTCCAGGCCAGTGGTAGTGTCAGGATGTGAGCTAGGGATAGGGTGAAGACCTTAGTTATTGAGAGCATCAGGGCCTTAGTTAGGACCAGCGTCAGGGCCTTCATCAGGACCAGTGTCAGGGCTTCACGTACGGACAGCGTCAGAGCCTAACTAAGGTATGGCAACAGGGCCTAAGTGAGGCCTATCTTTAGGGCCTGAGTTAGGGGCAGTGTCAGGGCATGACTTAGGAGCCGTATAAGGGCCTCTGTAGGATCAGCATTAGGGTCTTCGTTAAAGACATTCTCAGGGCCTCTGTTAGGGACCGCCTCAGGGCCTCACTTAGGGACAGCGTCAGGGCTTCCTTTGGGACAGTTTCAGGACCTTGGTAAGACATGGGTCAGGATATTAGCTCGGGATAATGTCAGGACTTTAGATATTGACTGCAGCAGGGCCTTAGAGACAGTGTCTCGGCCTGACTTAGGACTAGCATCAGAGCCTTTGTTAGGTACAGTGTCAGGGACTGAGTTAGGTGTAGTGTCAGGGCCTTAGTTAGGGACAGTGTCAGGGCCTGAGTTAGGACGAGCCTCCAGGCCTCAGTTAGGGCCAGGGTCACGGCCTCAGGACTAATTTTAGGGCCTTAGTTAGGAACATCATCAGGGATTTGTTTAGCATAAGAAGCTCAACATTAGTTAAAGACAAGGTTAGGTTAAGGTCTAGGGATTGTGTCAGGGCATGACCTAGGGATAGTGTGAAGACCTTAGTTACTTAGGGCATCAGGGCCTAATTTAGGACCAGTGTCAGGGCTTCAGGTAGGGATAGCGTCAGAGCCTGACTTAGGGAGAGCGACAGGGCTTGAGTGAGGCCTAGTGTCAGAGCCTTAGCTAGGGATAGTATCAGGGCATGACTTAGGAGCAGCATAAGGGCCTTGGTAGGATCAGCCTCAGGGGCTTTGTTAAAGACATTATCAGGGCCTCTATTAGGGACCGCCTTAGGGCCTCCCTTAGGGACAGCGTCAGGGCTTACTTAGGGACAGTTTCAGGAGCTTGGTAAGAGATGGGTCCGGAAATTACCTCAGGATAGTGTCAGGACATTAGATATTGACGGCAGCAGGGCCTTAGTTAGGGACAGTGTCAAGGCCTTAGTTAGTACTAGCATCTGGGCCTCTGTTAGGTACAGTGTCAGGGCCTGACTTAGGAATAGTGTTAGGGTCTTAGTTAGGGACAGTATCACAGCCTTGGGACTAAATTCAGGGCCTGAGGTCGTCACAGCATAAGGGCTTTTGTTAGCATAAGAGGCAGGACATTTGCTAGGGACAGGGTTAGGGTAAAGTTTAGGGATCGTGTCAGGAAATGACCTAGGGATAGTGTCAAGAGCTTAGTTACAGTATCAGGGCCTTATTTAGGACCCGTGTCAGGGCTTCAGGTAGGGATAGCGTCAGAGCCTGACTTAGGGAGAGCGACAGGGCTTGAGTGAGGCCTAGTGTCAGAGCCTTAGCTAGGGATAGTATCAGGGCATGACTTAGGAGCAGCATAAGGGCCTTGGTAGGATCAGCCTCAGGGGCTTTGTTAAAGACATTATCAGGGCCTCTGTTAGGGACAGCCTTAGGGCCTCCCTTAGGGACAGCGTCAGGGCTTACTTAGGGACAGTTTCAAGAGCTTGGTAAGAGATGGGTCCGGAAATTACCTCAGGATAGTGTCAGGACATTAGATATTGATGGCAGCAGGGCCTTAGTTAGGTACAGTGTCAAGGCCTTAGTTAGTACTAGCATCTGGGCCTCTGTTAGGTACAGTGTCAGGGCCTGAGTTAGGAATAGTGTTAGGGCCTTAGTTAGGGACAGTATCACGGCCTTGGGACTAAATTCAGGGCCTGAGGTCGTCACAGCCTAAGGGCTTTAGTTAGCATAAGAGGCAGGACATTTGCTAGGGACAGGGTTAGGGTAAAGTTTAGGGATCGTGTCAGGAAATGACCTAGGGATAGTGTCAAGAGCTTAGTTACAGTATCAGGGCCTTATTTAGGACCCGTGTCAGGGCTTCAGGTAGGGACAGCGTCAGTGCCTGACTCTGGGAGAGCAACAGGGCCTGAGTGAGGCCTAGCGTCAGGCCCATAGCTGGGGACACTGTCAGGGCATGATGTAGGAGCAGCATCAGGGCCTTTGTTGCATCAGCATTAGTGTCTTAGTTACAGACATGATCAGGGCCTGAGTTAGTCACAGCGTCAAGGCCTCAGTTAGGCATAGCTTCAGGGACTGAGTTACGGACAGCCTCAGGTCTTCACTTAGGAACAGCGACAGGGCTTTCTTAGGGACGGTGTCAGGACCTTGGTTAGAAATGGGTCAGGATATTAGCTCAGGATAGTGTCCGGATTTTAGTTATTGCCGGCAGCAGGGCCTATATTAGAGATAGATTCCGGGCCTTAGTTAGGGACAGTGTCAGGGCCTTAATTAGGACTAGTCTGGGCCTTAGTTAGGGAGAGCATTACGGCTGCGGTGAGGATAAGGGGCAGGACGTTAGCTCGGGACAGAGTCAGGTTCCAGGCCAGTGGTAGTGTCAGGATGTGAGCTAGGGATAGGGTGAAGACCTTAGTTATTGAGAGCATCAGGGCCTTAGTTAGGACCAGCGTCAGGGCCTTCATCAGGACCAGTGTCAGGGCTTCACGTACGGACAGCGTCAGAGCCTAACTAAGGTATGGCAACAGGGCCTAAGTGAGGCCTATCTTTAGGGCCTGAGTTAGGGGCAGTGTCAGGGCATGACTTAGGAGCCGTATAAGGGCCTCTGTAGGATCAGCATTAGGGTCTTCGTTAAAGACATTCTCAGGGCCTCTGTTAGGGACCGCCTCAGGGCCTCACTTAGGGACAGCGTCAGGGCTTCCTTTGGGACAGTTTCAGGACCTTGGTAAGACATGGGTCAGGATATTAGCTCGGGATAATGTCAGGACTTTAGATATTGACTGCAGCAGGGCCTTAGAGACAGTGTCTCGGCCTGACTTAGGACTAGCATCAGAGCCTTTGTTAGGTACAGTGTCAGGGACTGAGTTAGGTGTAGTGTCAGGGCCTTAGTTAGGGACAGTGTCAGGGCCTGAGTTAGGACGAGCCTCCAGGCCTCAGTTAGGGCCAGGGTCACGGCCTCAGGACTAATTTTAGGGCCTTAGTTAGGAACATCATCAGGGATTTGTTTAGCATAAGAAGCTCAACATTAGTTAAAGACAAGGTTAGGTTAAGGTCTAGGGATTGTGTCAGGGCATGACCTAGGGATAGTGTGAAGACCTTAGTTACTTAGGGCATCAGGGCCTAATTTAGGACCAGTGTCAGGGCTTCAGGTAGGGATAGCGTCAGAGCCTGACTTAGGGAGAGCGACAGGGCTTGAGTGAGGCCTAGTGTCAGAGCCTTAGCTAGGGATAGTATCAGGGCATGACTTAGGAGCAGCATAAGGGCCTTGGTAGGATCAGCCTCAGGGGCTTTGTTAAAGACATTATCAGGGCCTCTATTAGGGACCGCCTTAGGGCCTCCCTTAGGGACAGCGTCAGGGCTTACTTAGGGACAGTTTCAGGAGCTTGGTAAGAGATGGGTCCGGAAATTACCTCAGGATAGTGTCAGGACATTAGATATTGACGGCAGCAGGGCCTTAGTTAGGGACAGTGTCAAGGCCTTAGTTAGTACTAGAATCTGGGCCTCTGTTAGGTACAGTGTCAGGGCCTGAGTTAGGAATAGTGTTAGGGCCTTAGTTAGGGACAGTATCACGGCCTTGGGACTAAATTCAGGGCCTGAGGTAGTCACAGCATAAGGGCTTTAGTTAGCATAAGAGGCAGGACATTTGCTAGGGACAGGGTTAGGGTAAAGTTTAGGGATCGTGTCAGGAAATGACCTAGGGATAGTGTCAAGAGCTTAGTTACAGTATCAGGGCCTTATTTAGGACCCGTGTCAGGGCTTCAGGTAGGGACAGCGTCAGTGCCTGACTCTGGGAGAGCAACAGGGCCTGAGTGAGGCCTAGCGTCAGGCCCATAGCTGGGGACACTGTCAGGGCATGATGTAGGAGCAGCATCAGGGCCTTTGTTGCATCAGCATTAGTGTCTTAGTTACAGACATGATCAGGTCCTGAGTTAGTCACAGCGTCAAGGCCTCAGTTAGGCATAGCTTCAGGGACTGAGTTACGGACAGCCTCAGGTCTTCACTTAGGAACAGCGACAGGGCTTTCTTAGGGACGGTGTCAGGACCTTGGTTAGAAATGGGTCAGGATATTAGCTCAGGATAGTGTCCGGATTTTAGTTATTGCCGGCAGCAGGGCCTATATTAGAGATAGATTCCGGGCCTTAGTTAGGGACAGTGTCAGGGCCTTAATTAGGACTAGTCTGGGCCTTAGTTAGGGAGAGCATTACGGCTTCGGTGAGGATAAGGGGCAGGACGTTAGCTCGGGATAGAGTCAGGTTCCAGGCCAGTGGTAGTGTCAGGATGTGAGCTAGGGATAGAGTGAAGAACTTAGTTATTGAAAGCATCAGGGCCTTAGTTAGGACCAGCGTCAGGGCCTTCATCAGGACCAGTGTCAGGGCTTCACGTACGGACAGCGTCAGAGCCTAACTAAGGTACGGCAACAGGGACTAAGTGAGGCCTATCTTTAGGGCCTGAGTTAGGGGCAGTGTCAGGGCATGACTTAGGAGCCATATAAGGGCCTCTGTAGGATCAGCATTAGGGTCTTCGTTAAAGACATTCTCAGGGCCTCTGTTAGGGACCGCCTCAGGGCCTCACTTAGGGACAGCGTCAGGGCTTACTTTGGGACAGTTTCAGGACCTTGGTAAGACATGGGTCAGGATATTAACACGGGATAATGTCAGGACTTTAGATATTGACTGCAGCAGGGCCTTAGAGACAGTGTCTCAGCCTGACTTAGGACTAGCATCAGAGCCTTTGTTAGGTACAGTGTCAGGGACTGAGTTAGGTGTAGTGTCAGGGCCTTAGTTAGGGACAGTGTCAGGGCCTGAGTTAGGACGAGCCTCCAGGCCTCAGTTAGGGCCAGGGTCTCGGCCTCGGGACTAATTTTAGGGCCTTAGTTAGGAACAGCATCAGGGATTTATTTAGCATAAGAAGCTCAACATTAGTTAAAGACAAGGTTAGGTTAAGGTCTAGGGATTGTGTCAGGGCATGACCTAGGGATAGTGTCAAGACCTTAGTTACTTAGTGCATCAGGGTCTAATTTAGGACCAGTGTCAGGGCTTCAGGTAGGGATAGTGTCAAAGCCTGACTTAGGGAGAGCGACAGGGCTTGAGTGAGGCCTAGTGTCAGAGCCTTAGCTAGGGATAGTATCAGGGCATGACTTAGGAGCAGCATAAGGGCCTTGGTAGGATCAGCCTCAGGGGCTTTGTTAAAGACATTATCAGGGCCTCTGTTAGGGACAGCCTTAGGGCCTCCCTTAGGGACAGCGTCAGGGCTTACTTAGGGACAGTTTCAGGAGCTTGGTAAGAGATGGGTCCGGAAATTACCTCAGGATAGTGTCAGGACATTAGATATTGACGGCAGCAGGGCCTTAGTTAGGGACAGTGTCAAGGCCTTAGTTAGTACTAGCATCTGGGCCTCTGTTAGGTACAGTGTCAGGGCCTGACTTAGGAATAGTGTTAGGGTCTTAGTTAGGGACAGTATCACAGCCTTGGGACTAAATTCAGGGCCTGAGGTAGTCACAGCATAAGGGCTTTTGTTAGCATAAGAGGCAGGACATTTGCTAGGGACAGGGTTAGGGTAAAGTTTAGGGATCGTGTCAGGAAATGACCTAGGGATAGTGTCAAGAGCTTAGTTACAGTATCAGGGCCTTATTTAGGACCCGTGTCAGGGCTTCAGGTAGGGACAGCGTCAGTGCCTGACTCTGGGAGAGCAACAGGGCCTGAGTGAGGCCTAGCGTCAGGCCCATAGCTGGGGACACTGTCAGGGCATGATGTAGGAGCAGCATCAGGGCCTTTGTTGCATCAGCATTAGTGTCTTAGTTACAGACATGATCAGGTCCTGAGTTAGTCACAGCGTCAAGGCCTCAGTTAGGCATAGCTTCAGGGACTGAGTTACGGACAGCCTCAGGTCTTCACTTAGGAACAGCGACAGGGCTTTCTTAGGGACGGTGTCAGGACCTTGGTTAGAAATGGGTCAGGATATTAGCTCAGGATAGTGTCCGGATTTTAGTTATTGCCGGCAGCAGGGCCTATATTAGAGATAGATTCCGGGCCTTAGTTAGGGACAGTGTCAGGGCCTTAATTAGGACTAGTCTGGGCCTTAGTTAGGGAGAGCATTACGGCTTCGGTGAGGATAAGGGGCAGGACGTTAGCTCGGGATAGAGTCAGGTTCCAGGCCAGTGGTAGTGTCAGGATGTGAGCTAGGGATAGAGTGAAGAACTTAGTTATTGAAAGCATCAGGGCCTTAGTTAGGACCAGCGTCAGGGCCTTCATCAGGACCAGTGTCAGGGCTTCACGTACGGACAGCGTCAGAGCCTAACTAAGGTACGGCAACAGGGACTAAGTGAGGCCTATCTTTAGGGCCTGAGTTAGGGGCAGTGTCAGGGCATGACTTAGGAGCCATATAAGGGCCTCTGTAGGATCAGCATTAGGGTCTTCGTTAAAGACATTCTCAGGGCCTCTGTTAGGGACCGCCTCAGGGCCTCACTTAGGGACAGCGTCAGGGCTTACTTTGGGACAGTTTCAGGACCTTGGTAAGACATGGGTCAGGATATTAACACGGGATAATGTCAGGACTTTAGATATTGACTGCAGCAGGGCCTTAGAGACAGTGTCTCAGCCTGACTTAGGACTAGCATCAGAGCCTTTGTTAGGTACAGTGTCAGGGACTGAGTTAGGTGTAGTGTCAGGGCCTTAGTTAGGGACAGTGTCAGGGCCTGAGTTAGGACGAGCCTCCAGGCCTCAGTTAGGGCCAGGGTCTCGGCCTCGGGACTAATTTTAGGGCCTTAGTTAGGAACAGCATCAGGGATTTATTTAGCATAAGAAGCTCAACATTAGTTAAAGACAAGGTTAGGTTAAGGTCTAGGGATTGTGTCAGGGCATGACCTAGGGATAGTGTCAAGACCTTAGTTACTTAGTGCATCAGGGTCTAATTTAGGACCAGTGTCAGGGCTTCAGGTAGGGATAGTGTCAAAGCCTGACTTAGGGAGAGCGACAGAGCTTGAGTGAGGCCTAGTGTCAGAGCCTTAGCTAGGGATAGTATCAGGGCATGACTTAGGAGCAGCATAAGGGCCTTGGTAGGATCAGCCTCAGGGGCTTTGTTAAAGACATTATCAGGGCCTCTGTTAGGGACAGCCTTAGGGCCTCCCTTAGGGACAGCGTCAGGGCTTACTTAGGGACAGTTTCAGGAGCTTGGTAAGAGATGGGTCCGGAAATTACCTCAGGATAGTGTCAGGACATTAGATATTGACGGCAGCAGGGCCTTAGTTAGGGACAGTGTCAAGGCCTTAGTTAGTACTAGCATCTGGGCCTCTGTTAGGTACAGTGTCAGGGCCTGACTTAGGAATAGTGTTAGGGTCTTAGTTAGGGACAGTATCACAGCCTTGGGACTAAATTCAGGGCCTGAGGTAGTCACAGCATAAGGGCTTTTGTTAGCATAAGAGGCAGGACATTTGCTAGGGACAGGGTTAGGGTAAAGTTTAGGGATCGTGTCAGGAAATGACCTAGGGATAGTGTCAAGAGCTTAGTTACAGTATCAGGGCCTTATTTAGGACCCGTGTCAGGGCTTCAGGTAGGGATAGCGTCAGAGCCTGACTTAGGGAGAGCGACAGGGCTTGAGTGAGGCCTAGTGTCAGAGCCTTAGCTAGGGATAGTATCAGGGCATGACTTAGGAGCAGCATAAGGGCCTTGGTAGGATCAGCCTCAGGGGCTTTGTTAAAGACATTATCAGGGCCTCTGTTAGGGACAGCCTTAGGGCCTCCCTTAGGGACAGCGTCAGGGCTTACTTAGGGACAGTTTCAAGAGCTTGGTAAGAGATGGGTCCGGAAATTACCTCAGGATAGTGTCAGGACATTAGATATTGATGGCAGCAGGGCCTTAGTTAGGGACAGTGTCAAGGCCTTAGTTAGTACTAGCATCTGGGCCTCTGTTAGGTACAGTGTCAGGGCCTGAGTTAGGAATAGTGTTAGGGCCTTAGTTAGGGACAGTATCACGGCCTTGGGACTAAATTCAGGGCCTGAGGTAGTCACAGCCTAAGGGCTTTAGTTAGCATAAGAGGCAGGACATTTGCTAGGGACAGGGTTAGGGTAAAGTTTAGGGATCGTGTCAGGAAATGACCTAGGGATAGTGTCAAGAGCTTAGTTACAGTATCAGGGCCTTATTTAGGACCCGTGTCAGGGCTTCAGGTAGGGACAGCGTCAGTGCCTGACTCTGGGAGAGCAACAGGGCCTGAGTGAGGCTTAGCGTCAGGCCCATAGCTGGGGACACTGTCAGGGCATGATGTAGGAGCAGCATCAGGGCCTTTGTTGCATCAGCATTAGTGTCTTAGTTACAGACATGATCAGGGCCTGAGTTAGTCACAGCGTCAAGGCCTCAGTTAGGCATAGCTTCAGGGACTGAGTTACGGACAGCCTCAGGTCTTCACTTAGGAACAGCGACAGGGCTTTCTTAGGGACGGTGTCAGGACCTTGGTTAGAAATGGGTCAGGATATTAGCTCAGGATAGTGTCCGGATTTTAGTTATTACCGGCAGCAAGGCCTATATTAGAGATAGATTCCGGGCCTTAGTTAAGGACAGTGTCAGGGCCTTAATTAGGACTAGTCTGGGCCTTAGTTAGGGAGAGCATTACGGCTTCGGTGAGGATAAGGGGCAGGACGTTAGCTCGGGACAGAGTCAGGTTCCAGGCCAGTGGTAGTGTCAGGATGTGAGCTAGGGATAGGGTGAAGACCTTAGTTATTGAGAGCATCAGGGCGTTAGTTAGGACCAGCGTCAGGGCCTTCATCAGGACCAGTGTCAGGGCTTCACGTACAGACAGCGTCAGAGCCTAACTAAGGTACGGCAACAGGGCCTAAGTGAGGCCTATCTTTAGGGCCTGAGTTAGGGGCAGTGTCAGGGCATGACTTAGGAGCCGTATAAGGGCCTCTGTAGGATCAGCATTAGGCTCTTCGTTAAAGACATTCTCAGGGCCTCTGTTAGGGACCGCCTCAGGGCCTCACTTAGGGACAGCGTCAGGGCTTCCTTTGGGACAGTTTCAGGACCTTGGTAAGACATGGGTCAGGATATTAGCTCGGGATAATGTCAGGACTTTAGATATTGACTGCAGCAGGGCCTTAGAGACAGTGTCTCAGCCTGACTTAGGACTAGCATCAAAGCCTTTGTTAGGTACAGTGTCAGGGACTGAGTTAGGTGTAGTGTCAGGGCCTTAGTTAGGGACAGTGTCAGGGCCTGAGTTAGGACGAGCCTCCAGGCCTCAGTTAGGGCCAGGGTCACGGCCTCGGGACTAATTTTAGGGCCTTAGTTAGGAACAGCATCAGGGATTTTTTTAGCATAAGAAGCTCAACATTAGTTAAAGACAAGGTTAGGTTAAGGTCTAGGGATTGTGTCAGGGCATGACCTAGGGATAGTGTCAAGACCTTAGTTACTTAGGGCATCAGGGCCTAATTTAGGACCAGTGTCAGGGCTTCAGGTAGGGATAGCGTCAGAGCCTGACTTAGGGAGAGCGACAGGGCTTGAGTGAGGCCTAGTGTCAGAGCCTTAGCTAGGGATAGTATCAGGGCATGACTTAGGAGCAGCATAAGGGCCTTGGTAGGATCAGCCTCAGGGGCTTTGTTAAAGACATTATCAGGGCCTCTGTTTGGGACAGCCTTAAGGCCACCATTAGGGAGAGCGTCAGGGCTTACTTAGGGAGAGTTTCAAGAGCTTGGTAAGAGATGGGTCCGGAAATTACCTCAGGATAGTGTCAGGACATTAGATATTGATGGCAGCAGGGCCTTAGTTAGGGACAGTGTCAAGGCCTTAGTTAGTACTAGCATCTGGGCCTCTGTTAGGTACAGTGTCAGGGCCTGAGTTAGGAATAGTGTTAGGGCCTTAGTTAGGGACAGTATCACGGCCTTGGGACTAAATTCAGGGCCTGAGGTAGTCACAGCCTAAGGGCTTTAGTTAGCATAAGAGGCAGGACATTTGCTAGGGACAGGGTTAGGGTAAAGTTTAGGGATCGTGTCAGGAAATGACCTAGGGATAGTGTCAAGAGCTTAGTTACAGTATCAGGGCCTTATTTAGGACCCGTGTCAGGGCTTCAGGTAGGGACAGCGTCAGTGCCTGACTCTGGGAGAGCAACAGGGCCTGAGTGAGGCCTAGCGTCAGGCCCATAGCTGGGGACACTGTCAGGGCATGATGTAGGAGCAGTATCAGGGCCTTTGTTGCATCAGCATTAGTGTCTTAGTTACAGACATGATCAGGGCCTGAGTTAGTCACAGCGTCAAGGCCTCAGTTAGGCATAGCTTCAGGGACTGAGTTACGGACAGCCTCAGGTCTTCACTTAGGAACAGCGACAGGGCTTTCTTAGGGACGGTGTCAGGACCTTGGTTAGAAATGGGTCAGGATATTAGCTCAGGATAGTGTCCGGATTTTAGTTATTGCCGGCAGCAGGGCCTATCTTAGAGATAGATTCCGGGCCTTAGTTAGGGACAGTGTCAGGGCCTTAATTAGGACTAGTCTGGGCCTTAGTTAGGGAGAGCATTACGGCTTCGGTGAGGATAAGGGGCAGGACGTTAGCTCGGGACAGAGTCAGGTTCCAGGCCAGTGGTAGTGTCAGGATGTGAGCTAGGGATAGGGTGAAGACCTTAGTTATTGAGAGCATCAGGGCCTTAGTTAGGACCAGCATCAGGGCCTTCATCAGGACCAGTGTCAGGGCTTCACTTACGGACAGCGTCAGAGCCTAACTAAGGTACGGCAACGGGGCCTAAGTGAGGCCTATCTTTAGGGCCTGAGTTAGGGACAGTGTCAGGGCATGACTTAGGAGCCGTATAAGGGCCTCTGTAGGATCAGCATTAGGGTCTTCGTTAAAGACATTCTCAGGGCCTCTGTTAGGGACCGCCTCAGGGCCTCACTTAGGGACAGCGTCAGGGCTTCCTTTGGGACAGTTTCAGGACCTTGGTAAGACATGGGTCAGGATATTAGCTCGGGATAATGTCAGGACTTTAGATATTGACTGCAGCAGGGCCTTAGAGACAGTGTCTCAGCCTGACTTAGGACTAGCATCAGAGCCTTTGTTAGGTACAGTGTCAGGGCCTGAGTTAGGACGAGCCTCCAGGCCTCAGTTAGGGCCAGGGTCACGGCCTCGGGACTAATTTTAGGGCCTTAGTTAGGAACAGCATCAGGGATTTATTTAGCATAAGAAGCTCAACATTAGTTAAAGACAAGGTTAGGTTAAGGTCTAGGGATTGTGTCAGGGCATGACCTAGGGATAGTGTCAAGACCTTAGTTACTTAGGGCATCAGGGCCTAATTTAGGACCAGTGTCAGGGCTTCAGGTAGGGATAGCGTCAGAGCCTGACTTAGGGAGAGCGACAGGGCTTGAGTGAGGCCTAGTGTCAGAGCCTTAGCTAGGGATAGTATCAGGGCATGACTTAGGAGCAGCATAAGGGCCTTGGTAGGATCAGCCTCAGGGGCTTTGTTAAAGACATTCTCAGGGCCTCTGTTAGGGACAGCCTTAGGGCCTCCCTTAGGGACAGCGTCAGGGCTTACTTAGGGACAGTTTCAGGAGCTTGGTAAGAGATGGGTCCGGAAATTAACTCAGGATAGTGTCAGGACATTAGATATTGATGGCAGCAGGGCCTTAGTTAGGGACAGTGTCAAGGCCTTAGTTAGTACTAGCATCTGGGCCTCTGTTAGGTACAGTGTCAGGGCCTGAGTTAGGAATAGTGTTAGGGCCTTAGTTAGGGACAGTATCACGGCCTTGGGACTAAATTCAGGGCCTGAGGTAGTCACAGCCTAAGGGCTTTAGTTAGCATAAGAGGCAGGACATTTGCTAGGGACAGGGTTAGGGTAAAGTTTAGGGATCGTGTCAGGAAATGACCTAGGGATAGTGTCAAGAGCTTAGTTACAGTATCAGGGCCTTATTTAGGACCCGTGTCAGGGCTTCAGGTAGGGACAGCGTCAGTGCCTGACTCTGGGAGAGCAACAGGGCCTGAGTGAGGCTTAGCGTCAGGCCCATAGCTGGGGACACTGTCAGGGCATGATGTAGGAGCAGCATCAGGGCCTTTGTTGCATCAGCATTAGTGTCTTAGTTACAGACATGATCAGGGCCTGAGTTAGTCACAGCGTCAAGGCCTCAGTTAGGCATAGCTTCAGGGACTGAGTTACGGACAGCCTCAGGTCTTCACTTAGGAACAGCGACAGGGCTTTCTTAGGGACGGTGTCAGGACCTTGGTTAGAAATGGGTCAGGATATTAGCTCAGGATAGTGTCCGGATTTTAGTTATTACCGGCAGCAAGGCCTATATTAGAGATAGATTCCGGGCCTTAGTTAAGGACAGTGTCAGGGCCTTAATTAGGACTAGTCTGGGCCTTAGTTAGGGAGAGCATTACGGCTTCGGTGAGGATAAGGGGCAGGACGTTAGCTCGGGACAGAGTCAGGTTCCAGGCCAGTGGTAGTGTCAGGATGTGAGCTAGGGATAGGGTGAAGACCTTAGTTATTGAGAGCATCAGGGCGTTAGTTAGGACCAGCGTCAGGGCCTTCATCAGGACCAGTGTCAGGGCTTCACGTACAGACAGCGTCAGAGCCTAACTAAGGTACGGCAACAGGGCCTAAGTGAGGCCTATCTTTAGGGCCTGAGTTAGGGGCAGTGTCAGGGCATGACTTAGGAGCCGTATAAGGGCCTCTGTAGGATCAGCATTAGGCTCTTCGTTAAAGACATTCTCAGGGCCTCTGTTAGGGACCGCCTCAGGGCCTCACTTAGGGACAGCGTCAGGGCTTCCTTTGGGACAGTTTCAGGACCTTGGTAAGACATGGGTCAGGATATTAGCTCGGGATAATGTCAGGACTTTAGATATTGACTGCAGCAGGGCCTTAGAGACAGTGTCTCAGCCTGACTTAGGACTAGCATCAAAGCCTTTGTTAGGTACAGTGTCAGGGACTGAGTTAGGTGTAGTGTCAGGGCCTTAGTTAGGGACAGTGTCAGGGCCTGAGTTAGGACGAGCCTCCAGGCCTCAGTTAGGGCCAGGGTCACGGCCTCGGGACTAATTTTAGGGCCTTAGTTAGGAACAGCATCAGGGATTTTTTTAGCATAAGAAGCTCAACATTAGTTAAAGACAAGGTTAGGTTAAGGTCTAGGGATTGTGTCAGGGCATGACCTAGGGATAGTGTCAAGACCTTAGTTACTTAGGGCATCAGGGCCTAATTTAGGACCAGTGTCAGGGCTTCAGGTAGGGATAGCGTCAGAGCCTGACTTAGGGAGAGCGACAGGGCTTGAGTGAGGCCTAGTGTCAGAGCCTTAGCTAGGGATAGTATCAGGGCATGACTTAGGAGCAGCATAAGGGCCTTGGTAGGATCAGCCTCAGGGGCTTTGTTAAAGACATTATCAGGGCCTCTGTTTGGGACAGCCTTAAGGCCACCATTAGGGAGAGCGTCAGGGCTTACTTAGGGAGAGTTTCAAGAGCTTGGTAAGAGATGGGTCCGGAAATTACCTCAGGATAGTGTCAGGACATTAGATATTGATGGCAGCAGGGCCTTAGTTAGGGACAGTGTCAAGGCCTTAGTTAGTACTAGCATCTGGGCCTCTGTTAGGTACAGTGTCAGGGCCTGAGTTAGGAATAGTGTTAGGGCCTTAGTTAGGGACAGTATCACGGCCTTGGGACTAAATTCAGGGCCTGAGGTAGTCACAGCCTAAGGGCTTTAGTTAGCATAAGAGGCAGGACATTTGCTAGGGACAGGGTTAGGGTAAAGTTTAGGGATCGTGTCAGGAAATGACCTAGGGATAGTGTCAAGAGCTTAGTTACAGTATCAGGGCCTTATTTAGGACCCGTGTCAGGGCTTCAGGTAGGGACAGCGTCAGTGCCTGACTCTGGGAGAGCAACAGGGCCTGAGTGAGGCCTAGCGTCAGGCCCATAGCTGGGGACACTGTCAGGGCATGATGTAGGAGCAGTATCAGGGCCTTTGTTGCATCAGCATTAGTGTCTTAGTTACAGACATGATCAGGGCCTGAGTTAGTCACAGCGTCAAGGCCTCAGTTAGGCATAGCTTCAGGGACTGAGTTACGGACAGCCTCAGGTCTTCACTTAGGAACAGCGACAGGGCTTTCTTAGGGACGGTGTCAGGACCTTGGTTAGAAATGGGTCAGGATATTAGCTCAGGATAGTGTCCGGATTTTAGTTATTGCCGGCAGCAGGGCCTATCTTAGAGATAGATTCCGGGCCTTAGTTAGGGACAGTGTCAGGGCCTTAATTAGGACTAGTCTGGGCCTTAGTTAGGGAGAGCATTACGGCTTCGGTGAGGATAAGGGGCAGGACGTTAGCTCGGGACAGAGTCAGGTTCCAGGCCAGTGGTAGTGTCAGGATGTGAGCTAGGGATAGGGTGAAGACCTTAGTTATTGAGAGCATCAGGGCCTTAGTTAGGACCAGCATCAGGGCCTTCATCAGGACCAGTGTCAGGGCTTCACTTACGGACAGCGTCAGAGCCTAACTAAGGTACGGCAACGGGGCCTAAGTGAGGCCTATCTTTAGGGCCTGAGTTAGGGACAGTGTCAGGGCATGACTTAGGAGCCGTATAAGGGCCTCTGTAGGATCAGCATTAGGGTCTTCGTTAAAGACATTCTCAGGGCCTCTGTTAGGGACCGCCTCAGGGCCTCACTTAGGGACAGCGTCAGGGCTTCCTTTGGGACAGTTTCAGGACCTTGGTAAGACATGGGTCAGGATATTAGCTCGGGATAATGTCAGGACTTTAGATATTGACTGCAGCAGGGCCTTAGAGACAGTGTCTCAGCCTGACTTAGGACTAGCATCAGAGCCTTTGTTAGGTACAGTGTCAGGGCCTGAGTTAGGACGAGCCTCCAGGCCTCAGTTAGGGCCAGGGTCACGGCCTCGGGACTAATTTTAGGGCCTTAGTTAGGAACAGCATCAGGGATTTATTTAGCATAAGAAGCTCAACATTAGTTAAAGACAAGGTTAGGTTAAGGTCTAGGGATTGTGTCAGGGCATGACCTAGGGATAGTGTCAAGACCTTAGTTACTTAGGGCATCAGGGCCTAATTTAGGACCAGTGTCAGGGCTTCAGGTAGGGATAGCGTCAGAGCCTGACTTAGGGAGAGCGACAGGGCTTGAGTGAGGCCTAGTGTCAGAGCCTTAGCTAGGGATAGTATCAGGGCATGACTTAGGAGCAGCATAAGGGCCTTGGTAGGATCAGCCTCAGGGGCTTTGTTAAAGACATTCTCAGGGCCTCTGTTAGGGACAGCCTTAGGGCCTCCCTTAGGGACAGCGTCAGGGCTTACTTAGGGACAGTTTCAGGAGCTTGGTAAGAGATGGGTCCGGAAATTAACTCAGGATAGTGTCAGGACATTAGATATTGATGGCAGCAGGGCCTTAGTTAGGGACAGTGTCAAGGCCTTAGTTAGTACTAGCATCTGGGCCTCTGTTAGGTACAGTGTCAGGGCCTGAGTTAGGAATAGTGTTAGGGCCTTAGTTAGGGACAGTATCACGGCCTTGGGACTAAATTCAGGGCCTGAGGTAGTCACAGCCTAAGGGCTTTAGTTAGCATAAGAGGCAGGACATTTGCTAGGGACAGGGTTAGGGTAAAGTTTAGGGATCGTGTCAGGAAATGACCTAGGGATAGTGTCAAGAGCTTAGTTACAGTATCAGGGCCTTATTTAGGACCCGTGTCAGGGCTTCAGGTAGGGACAGCGTCAGTGCCTGACTCTGGGAGAGCAACAGGGCCTGAGTGAGGCCTAGCGTCAGGCCCATAGCTGGGGACACTGTCAGGGCATGATGTAGGAGCAGTATCAGGGCCTTTGTTGCATCAGCATTAGTGTCTTAGTTACAGACATGATCAGGGCCTGAGTTAGTCACAGCGTCAAGGCCTCAGTTAGGCATAGCTTCAGGGACTGAGTTACGGACAGCCTCAGGTCTTCACTTAGGAACAGCGACAGGGCTTTCTTAGGGACGGTGTCAGGACCTTGGTTAGAAATGGGTCAGGATATTAGCTCAGGATAGTGTCCGGATTTTAGTTATTGCCGGCAGCAGGGCCTATCTTAGAGATAGATTCCGGGCCTTAGTTAGGGACAGTGTCAGGGCCTTAATTAGGACTAGTCTGGGCCTTAGTTAGGGAGAGCATTACGGCTTCGGTGAGGATAAGGGGCAGGACGTTAGCTCGGGACAGAGTCAGGTTCCAGGCCAGTGGTAGTGTCAGGATGTGAGCTAGGGATAGGGTGAAGACCTTAGTTATTGAGAGCATCAGGGCCTTAGTTAGGACCAGCGTCAGGGCCTTCATCAGGACCAGTGTCAGGGCTTCACTTACGGACAGCGTCAGAGCCTAACTAAGGTACGGCAACGGGGCCTAAGTGAGGCCTATCTTTAGGGCCTGAGTTAGGGACAGTGTCAGGGCATGACTTAGGAGCCGTATAAGGGCCTCTGTAGGATCAGCATTAGGGTCTTCGTTAAAGACATTCTCAGGGCCTCTGTTAGGGACCGCCTCAGGGCCTCACTTAGGGACAGCGTCAGGGCTTCCTTTGGGACAGTTTCAGGACCTTGGTAAGACATGGGTCAGGATATTAGCTCGGGATAATGTCAGGACTTTAGATATTGACTGCAGCAGGGCCTTAGAGACAGTGTCTCAGCCTGACTTAGGACTAGCATCAGAGCCTTTGTTAGGTACAGTGTCAGGGACTGAGTTAGGACGAGCCTCCAGGCCTCAGTTAGGGCCAGGGTCACGGCCTCGGGACTAATTTTAGGGCCTTAGTTAGGAACAGCATCAGGGATTTATTTAGCATAAGAAGCTCAACATTAGTTAAAGACAAGGTTAGGTTAAGGTCTAGGGATTGTGTCAGGGCATGACCTAGGGATAGTGTCAAGACCTTAGTTACTTAGGGCATCAGGGCCTAATTTAGGACCAGTGTCAGGGCTTCAGGTAGGGATAGCGTCAGAGCCTGACTTAGGGAGAGCGACAGGGCTTGAGTGAGGCCTAGTGTCAGAGCCTTAGCTAGGGATAGTATCAGGGCATGACTTAGGAGCAGCATAAGGGCCTTGGTAGGATCAGCCTCAGGGGCTTTGTTAAAGACATTCTCAGGGCCTCTGTTAGGGACAGCCTTAGGGCCTCCCTTAGGGACAGCGTCAGGGCTTACTTAGGGACAGTTTCAGGAGCTTGGTAAGAGATGGGTCCGGAAATTAACTCAGGATAGTGTCAGGACATTAGATATTGATGGCAGCAGGGCCTTAGTTAGGGACAGTGTCAAGGCCTTAGTTAGTACTAGCATCTGGGCCTCTGTTAGGTACAGTGTCAGGGCCTGAGTTAGGAATAGTGTTAGGGCCTTAGTTAGGGACAGTATCACGGCCTTGGGACTAAATTCAGGGCCTGAGGTAGTCACAGCCTAAGGGCTTTAGTTAGCATAAGAGGCAGGACATTTGCTAGGGACAGGGTTAGGGTAAAGTTTAGGGATCGTGTCAGGAAATGACCTAGGGATAGTGTCAAGAGCTTAGTTACAGTATCAGGGCCTTATTTAGGACCCGTGTCAGGGCTTCAGGTAGGGACAGCGTCAGTGCCTGACTCTGGGAGAGCAACAGGGCCTGAGTGAGGCCTAGCGTCAGGCCCATAGCTGGGGACACTGTCAGGGCATGATGTAGGAGCAGTATCAGGGCCTTTGTTGCATCAGCATTAGTGTCTTAGTTACAGACATGATCAGGGCCTGAGTTAGTCACAGCGTCAAGGCCTCAGTTAGGCATAGCTTCAGGGACTGAGTTACGGACAGCCTCAGGTCTTCACTTAGGAACAGCGACAGGGCTTTCTTAGGGACGGTGTCAGGACCTTGGTTAGAAATGGGTCAGGATATTAGCTCAGGATAGTGTCCGGATTTTAGTTATTGCCGGCAGCAGGGCCTATCTTAGAGATAGATTCCGGGCCTTAGTTAGGGACAGTGTCAGGGCCTTAATTAGGACTAGTCTGGGCCTTAGTTAGGGAGAGCATTACGGCTTCGGTGAGGATAAGGGGCAGGACGTTAGCTCGGGACAGAGTCAGGTTCCAGGCCAGTGGTAGTGTCAGGATGTGAGCTAGGGATAGGGTGAAGACCTTAGTTATTGAGAGCATCAGGGCCTTAGTTAGGACCAGCGTCAGGGCCTTCATCAGGACCAGTGTCAGGGCTTCACTTACGGACAGCGTCAGAGCCTAACTAAGGTACGGCAACGGGGCCTAAGTGAGGCCTATCTTTAGGGCCTGAGTTAGGGACAGTGTCAGGGCATGACTTAGGAGCCGTATAAGGGCCTCTGTAGGATCAGCATTAGGGTCTTCGTTAAAGACATTCTCAGGGCCTCTGTTAGGGACCGCCTCAGGGCCTCACTTAGGGACAGCGTCAGGGCTTCCTTTGGGACAGTTTCAGGACCTTGGTAAGACATGGGTCAGGATATTAGCTCGGGATAATGTCAGGACTTTAGATATTGACTGCAGCAGGGCCTTAGAGACAGTGTCTCAGCCTGACTTAGGACTAGCATCAGAGCCTTTGTTAGGTACAGTGTCAGGGCCTGAGTTAGGACGAGCCTCCAGGCCTCAGTTAGGGCCAGGGTCACGGCCTCGGGACTAATTTTAGGGCCTTAGTTAGGAACAGCATCAGGGATTTATTTAGCATAAGAAGCTCAACATTAGTTAAAGACAAGGTTAGGTTAAGGTCTAGGGATTGTGTCAGGGCATGACCTAGGGATAGTGTCAAGACCTTAGTTACTTAGGGCATCAGGGCCTAATTTAGGACCAGTGTCAGGGCTTCAGGTAGGGATAGCGTCAGAGCCTGACTTAGGGAGAGCGACAGGGCTTGAGTGAGGCCTAGTGTCAGAGCCTTAGCTAGGGATAGTATCAGGGCATGACTTAGGAGCAGCATAAGGGCCTTGGTAGGATCAGCCTCAGGGGCTTTGTTAAAGACATTCTCAGGGCCTCTGTTAGGGACAGCCTTAGGGCCTCCCTTAGGGACAGCGTCAGGGCTTACTTAGGGACAGTTTCAGGAGCTTGGTAAGAGATGGGTCCGGAAATTAACTCAGGATAGTGTCAGGACATTAGATATTGATGGCAGCAGGGCCTTAGTTAGGGACAGTGTCAAGGCCTTAGTTAGTACTAGCATCTGGGCCTCTGTTAGGTACAGTGTCAGGGCCTGAGTTAGGAATAGTGTTAGGGCCTTAGTTAGGGACAGTATCACGGCCTTGGGACTAAATTCAGGGCCTGAGGTAGTCACAGCCTAAGGGCTTTAGTTAGCATAAGAGGCAGGACATTTGCTAGGGACAGGGTTAGGGTAAAGTTTAGGGATCGTGTCAGGAAATGACCTAGGGATAGTGTCAAGAGCTTAGTTACAGTATCAGGGCCTTATTTAGGACCCGTGTCAGGGCTTCAGGTAGGGACAGCGTCAGTGCCTGACTCTGGGAGAGCAACAGGGCCTGAGTGAGGCCTAGCGTCAGGCCCATAGCTGGGGACACTGTCAGGGCATGATGTAGGAGCAGTATCAGGGCCTTTGTTGCATCAGCATTAGTGTCTTAGTTACAGACATGATCAGGGCCTGAGTTAGTCACAGCGTCAAGGCCTCAGTTAGGCATAGCTTCAGGGACTGAGTTACGGACAGCCTCAGGTCTTCACTTAGGAACAGCGACAGGGCTTTCTTAGGGACGGTGTCAGGACCTTGGTTAGAAATGGGTCAGGATATTAGCTCAGGATAGTGTCCGGATTTTAGTTATTGCCGGCAGCAGGGCCTATCTTAGAGATAGATTCCGGGCCTTAGTTAGGGACAGTGTCAGGGCCTTAATTAGGACTAGTCTGGGCCTTAGTTAGGGAGAGCATTACGGCTTCGGTGAGGATAAGGGGCAGGACGTTAGCTCGGGACAGAGTCAGGTTCCAGGCCAGTGGTAGTGTCAGGATGTGAGCTAGGGATAGGGTGAAGACCTTAGTTATTGAGAGCATCAGGGCCTTAGTTAGGACCAGCGTCAGGGCCTTCATCAGGACCAGTGTCAGGGCTTCACTTACGGACAGCGTCAGAGCCTAACTAAGGTACGGCAACGGGGCCTAAGTGAGGCCTATCTTTAGGGCCTGAGTTAGGGACAGTGTCAGGGCATGACTTAGGAGCCGTATAAGGGCCTCTGTAGGATCAGCATTAGGGTCTTCGTTAAAGACATTCTCAGGGCCTCTGTTAGGGACCGCCTCAGGGCCTCACTTAGGGACAGCGTCAGGGCTTCCTTTGGGACAGTTTCAGGACCTTGGTAAGACATGGGTCAGGATATTAGCTCGGGATAATGTCAGGACTTTAGATATTGACTGCAGCAGGGCCTTAGAGACAGTGTCTCAGCCTGACTTAGGACTAGCATCAAAGCCTTTGTTAGGTACAGTGTCAGGGACTGAGTTAGGTGTAGTGTCAGGGCCTTAGTTAGGGACAGTGTCAGGGCCTGAGTTAGGACGAGCCTCCAGGCCTCAGTTAGGGCCAGGGTCACGGCCTCGGGACTAATTTTAGGGCCTTAGTTAGGAACAGCATCAGGGATTTATTTAGCATAAGAAGCTCAACATTAGTTAAAGACAAGGTTAGGTTAAGGTCTAGGGATTGTGTCAGGGCATGACCTAGGGATAGTGTCAAGACCTTAGTTACTTAGGGCATCAGGGCCTAATTTAGGACCAGTGTCAGGGCTTCAGGTAGGGATAGCGTCAGAGCCTGACTTAGGGAGAGCAACAGGGCTTGAGTGAGGCCTAGTGTCAGAGCCTTAGCTAGGGATAGTATCAGGGCATGACTTAGGAGCAGCATAAGGGCCTTGGTAGGATCAGCCTCAGGGGCTTTGTTAAAGACATTCTCAGGGCCTCTGTTAGGGACAGCCTTAGGGCCTCCCTTAGGGAGAGCGTCAGGGCTTACTTAGGGACAGTTTCAGGAGCTTGGTAAGAGATGGGTCCGGAAATTACCTCAGGATAGTGTCAGGACATTAGATATTGATGGCAGCAGGGCCTTAGTTAGGGACAGTGTCAAGGCCTTAGTTAGTACTAGCATCTGGGCCTCTGTTAGGTACAGTGTCAGGGCCTGAGTTAGGAATAGTGTTAGGGCCTTAGTTAGGGACAGTATCACGGCCTTGGGACTAAATTCAGGGCCTGAGGTAGTCACAGCCTAAGGGCTTTAGTTAGCATAAGAGGCAGGACATTTGCTAGGGACAGGGTTAGGGTAAAGTTTAGGGATCGTGTCAGGAAATGACCTAGGGATAGTGTCAAGAGCTTAGTTACAGTATCAGGGCCTTATTTAGGACCCGTGTCAGGGCTTCAGGTAGGGACAGCGTCAGTGCCTGACTCTGGGAGAGCAACAGGGCCTGAGTGAGGCTTAGCGTCAGGCCCATAGCTGGGGACACTGTCAGGGCATGATGTAGGAGCAGCATCAGGGCCTTTGTTGCATCAGCATTAGTGTCTTAGTTACAGACATGATCAGGGCCTGAGTTAGTCACAGCGTCAAGGCCTCAGTTAGGCATAGCTTCAGGGACTGAGTTACGGACAGCCTCAGGTCTTCACTTAGGAACAGCGACAGGGCTTTCTTAGGGACGGTGTCAGGACATTGGTTAGAAATGGGTCAGGATATTAGCTCAGGATAGTGTCCGGATTTTAGTTATTACCGGCAGCAAGGCCTATATTAGAGATAGATTCCGGGCCTTAGTTAAGGACAGTGTCAGGGCCTTAATTAGGACTAGTCTGGGCCTTAGTTAGGGAGAGCATTAGGGCTTCGGTGAGGATAAGGGGCAGGACGTTAGCTCGGGACAGAGTCAGGTTCCAGGCCAGTGGTAGTGTCAGGATGTGAGCTAGGGATAGGGTGAAGACCTTAGTTATTGAGAGCATCAGGGCCTTAGTTAGGACCAGCGTCAGGGCCTTCATCAGGACCAGTGTCAGGGCTTCACGTACGGACAGCGTCAGAGCCTAACTAAGGTACGGCAACAGGGCCTAAGTGAGGCCTATCTTTAGGGCCTGAGTTAGGGGCAGTGTCAGGGCATGACTTAGGAGCCGTATAAGGGCCTCTGTAGGATCAGCATTAGGGTCTTCGTTAAAGACATTCTCAGGGCCTCTGTTAGGGACCGCCTCAGGGCCTCACTTAGGGACAGCGTCAGGGCTTCCTTTGGGACAGTTTCAGGACCTTGGTAAGACATGGGTCAGGATATTAGCTCGGGATAATGTCAGGACTTTAGATATTGACTGCAGCAGGGCCTTAGAGACAGTGTCTCAGCCTGACTTAGGACTAGCATCAAAGCCTTTGTTAGGTACAGTGTCAGGGACTGAGTTAGGTGTAGTGTCAGGGCCTTAGTTAGGGACAGTGTCAGGGCCTGAGTTAGGACGAGCCTCCAGGCCTCAGTTAGGGCCAGGGTCACGGCCTCGGGACTAATTTTAGGGCCTTAGTTAGGAACAGCATCAGGGATTTTTTTAGCATAAGAAGCTCAACATTAGTTAAAGACAAGGTTAGGTTAAGGTCTAGGGATTGTGTCAGGGCATGACCTAGGGATAGTGTCAAGACCTTAGTTACTTAGGGCATCAGGGCCTAATTTAGGACCAGTGTCAGGGCTTCAGGTAGGGATAGCGTCAGAGCCTGACTTAGGGAGAGCGACAGGGCTTGAGTGAGGCCTAGTGTCAGAGCCTTAGCTAGGGATAGTATCAGGGCATGACTTAGGAGCAGCATAAGGGCCTTGGTAGGATCAGCCTCAGGGGCTTTGTTAAAGACATTATCAGGGCCTCTGTTTGGGACAGCCTTAAGGCCACCATTAGGGAGAGCGTCAGGGCTTACTTAGGGAGAGTTTCAAGAGCTTGGTAAGAGATGGGTCCGGAAATTACCTCAGGATAGTGTCAGGACATTAGATATTGATGGCAGCAGGGCCTTAGTTAGGGACAGTGTCAAGGCCTTAGTTAGTACTAGCATCTGGGCCTCTGTTAGGTACAGTGTCAGGGCCTGAGTTAGGAATAGTGTTAGGGCCTTAGTTAGGGACAGTATCACGGCCTTGGGACTAAATTCAGGGCCTGAGGTAGTCACAGCCTAAGGGCTTTAGTTAGCATAAGAGGCAGGACATTTGCTAGGGACAGGGTTAGGGTAAAGTTTAGGGATCGTGTCAGGAAATGACCTAGGGATAGTGTCAAGAGCTTAGTTACAGTATCAGGGCCTTATTTAGGACCCGTGTCAGGGCTTCAGGTAGGGACAGCGTCAGTGCCTGACTCTGGGAGAGCAACAGGGCCTGAGTGAGGCCTAGCGTCAGGCCCATAGCTGGGGACACTGTCAGGGCATGATGTAGGAGCAGTATCAGGGCCTTTGTTGCATCAGCATTAGTGTCTTAGTTACAGACATGATCAGGGCCTGAGTTAGTCACAGCGTCAAGGCCTCAGTTAGGCATAGCTTCAGGGACTGAGTTACGGACAGCCTCAGGTCTTCACTTAGGAACAGCGACAGGGCTTTCTTAGGGACGGTGTCAGGACCTTGGTTAGAAATGGGTCAGGATATTAGCTCAGGATAGTGTCCGGATTTTAGTTATTGCCGGCAGCAGGGCCTATCTTAGAGATAGATTCCGGGCCTTAGTTAGGGACAGTGTCAGGGCCTTAATTAGGACTAGTCTGGGCCTTAGTTAGGGAGAGCATTACGGCTTCGGTGAGGATAAGGGGCAGGACGTTAGCTCGGGACAGAGTCAGGTTCCAGGCCAGTGGTAGTGTCAGGATGTGAGCTAGGGATAGGGTGAAGACCTTAGTTATTGAGAGCATCAGGGCCTTAGTTAGGACCAGCGTCAGGGCCTTCATCAGGACCAGTGTCAGGGCTTCACTTACGGACAGCGTCAGAGCCTAACTAAGGTACGGCAACGGGGCCTAAGTGAGGCCTATCTTTAGGGCCTGAGTTAGGGACAGTGTCAGGGCATGACTTAGGAGCCGTATAAGGGCCTCTGTAGGATCAGCATTAGGGTCTTCGTTAAAGACATTCTCAGGGCCTCTGTTAGGGACCGCCTCAGGGCCTCACTTAGGGACAGCGTCAGGGCTTCCTTTGGGACAGTTTCAGGACCTTGGTAAGACATGGGTCAGGATATTAGCTCGGGATAATGTCAGGACTTTAGATATTGACTGCAGCAGGGCCTTAGAGACAGTGTCTCAGCCTGACTTAGGACTAGCATCAGAGCCTTTGTTAGGTACAGTGTCAGGGCCTGAGTTAGGACGAGCCTCCAGGCCTCAGTTAGGGCCAGGGTCACGGCCTCGGGACTAATTTTAGGGCCTTAGTTAGGAACAGCATCAGGGATTTATTTAGCATAAGAAGCTCAACATTAGTTAAAGACAAGGTTAGGTTAAGGTCTAGGGATTGTGTCAGGGCATGACCTAGGGATAGTGTCAAGACCTTAGTTACTTAGGGCATCAGGGCCTAATTTAGGACCAGTGTCAGGGCTTCAGGTAGGGATAGCGTCAGAGCCTGACTTAGGGAGAGCGACAGGGCTTGAGTGAGGCCTAGTGTCAGAGCCTTAGCTAGGGATAGTATCAGGGCATGACTTAGGAGCAGCATAAGGGCCTTGGTAGGATCAGCCTCAGGGGCTTTGTTAAAGACATTCTCAGGGCCTCTGTTAGGGACAGCCTTAGGGCCTCCCTTAGGGACAGCGTCAGGGCTTACTTAGGGACAGTTTCAGGAGCTTGGTAAGAGATGGGTCCGGAAATTAACTCAGGATAGTGTCAGGACATTAGATATTGATGGCAGCAGGGCCTTAGTTAGGGACAGTGTCAAGGCCTTAGTTAGTACTAGCATCTGGGCCTCTGTTAGGTACAGTGTCAGGGCCTGAGTTAGGAATAGTGTTAGGGCCTTAGTTAGGGACAGTATCACGGCCTTGGGACTAAATTCAGGGCCTGAGGTAGTCACAGCCTAAGGGCTTTAGTTAGCATAAGAGGCAGGACATTTGCTAGGGACAGGGTTAGGGTAAAGTTTAGGGATCGTGTCAGGAAATGACCTAGGGATAGTGTCAAGAGCTTAGTTACAGTATCAGGGCCTTATTTAGGACCCGTGTCAGGGCTTCAGGTAGGGACAGCGTCAGTGCCTGACTCTGGGAGAGCAACAGGGCCTGAGTGAGGCCTAGCGTCAGGCCCATAGCTGGGGACACTGTCAGGGCATGATGTAGGAGCAGTATCAGGGCCTTTGTTGCATCAGCATTAGTGTCTTAGTTACAGACATGATCAGGGCCTGAGTTAGTCACAGCGTCAAGGCCTCAGTTAGGCATAGCTTCAGGGACTGAGTTACGGACAGCCTCAGGTCTTCACTTAGGAACAGCGACAGGGCTTTCTTAGGGACGGTGTCAGGACCTTGGTTAGAAATGGGTCAGGATATTAGCTCAGGATAGTGTCCGGATTTTAGTTATTGCCGGCAGCAGGGCCTATCTTAGAGATAGATTCCGGGCCTTAGTTAGGGACAGTGTCAGGGCCTTAATTAGGACTAGTCTGGGCCTTAGTTAGGGAGAGCATTACGGCTTCGGTGAGGATAAGGGGCAGGACGTTAGCTCGGGACAGAGTCAGGTTCCAGGCCAGTGGTAGTGTCAGGATGTGAGCTAGGGATAGGGTGAAGACCTTAGTTACTGAGAGCATCAGGGCCTTAGTTAGGACCAGCGTCAGGGCCTTCATCAGGACCAGTGTCAGGGCTTCACTTACGGACAGCGTCAGAGCCTAACTAAGGTACGGCAACGGGGCCTAAGTGAGGCCTATCTTTAGGGCCTGAGTTAGGGACAGTGTCAGGGCATGACTTAGGAGCCGTATAAGGGCCTCTGTAGGATCAGCATTAGGGTCTTCGTTAAAGACATTCTCAGGGCCTCTGTTAGGGACCGCCTCAGGGCCTCACTTAGGGACAGCGTCAGGGCTTCCTTTGGGACAGTTTCAGGACCTTGGTAAGACATGGGTCAGGATATTAGCTCGGGATAATGTCAGGACTTTAGATATTGACTGCAGCAGGGCCTTAGAGACAGTGTCTCAGCCTGACTTAGGACTAGCATCAGAGCCTTTGTTAGGTACAGTGTCAGGGCCTGAGTTAGGACGAGCCTCCAGGCCTCAGTTAGGGCCAGGGTCACGGCCTCGGGACTAATTTTAGGGCCTTAGTTAGGAACAGCATCAGGGATTTATTTAGCATAAGAAGCTCAACATTAGTTAAAGACAAGGTTAGGTTAAGGTCTAGGGATTGTGTCAGGGCATGACCTAGGGATAGTGTCAAGACCTTAGTTACTTAGGGCATCAGGGCCTAATTTAGGACCAGTGTCAGGGCTTCAGGTAGGGATAGCGTCAGAGCCTGACTTAGGGAGAGCGACAGGGCTTGAGTGAGGCCTAGTGTCAGAGCCTTAGCTAGGGATAGTATCAGGGCATGACTTAGGAGCAGCATAAGGGCCTTGGTAGGATCAGCCTCAGGGGCTTTGTTAAAGACATTCTCAGGGCCTCTGTTAGGGACAGCCTTAGGGCCTCCCTTAGGGACAGCGTCAGGGCTTACTTAGGGACAGTTTCAGGAGCTTGGTAAGAGATGGGTCCGGAAATTAACTCAGGATAGTGTCAGGACATTAGATATTGATGGCAGCAGGGCCTTAGTTAGGGACAGTGTCAAGGCCTTAGTTAGTACTAGCATCTGGGCCTCTGTTAGGTACAGTGTCAGGGCCTGAGTTAGGAATAGTGTTAGGGCCTTAGTTAGGGACAGTATCACGGCCTTGGGACTAAATTCAGGGCCTGAGGTAGTCACAGCCTAAGGGCTTTAGTTAGCATAAGAGGCAGGACATTTGCTAGGGACAGGGTTAGGGTAAAGTTTAGGGATCGTGTCAGGAAATGACCTAGGGATAGTGTCAAGAGCTTAGTTACAGTATCAGGGCCTTATTTAGGACCCGTGTCAGGGCTTCAGGTAGGGACAGCGTCAGTGCCTGACTCTGGGAGAGCAACAGGGCCTGAGTGAGGCCTAGCGTCAGGCCCATAGCTGGGGACACTGTCAGGGCATGATGTAGGAGCAGTATCAGGGCCTTTGTTGCATCAGCATTAGTGTCTTAGTTACAGACATGATCAGGGCCTGAGTTAGTCACAGCGTCAAGGCCTCAGTTAGGCATAGCTTCAGGGACTGAGTTACGGACAGCCTCAGGTCTTCACTTAGGAACAGCGACAGGGCTTTCTTAGGGACGGTGTCAGGACCTTGGTTAGAAATGGGTCAGGATATTAGCTCAGGATAGTGTCCGGATTTTAGTTATTGCCGGCAGCAGGGCCTATCTTAGAGATAGATTCCGGGCCTTAGTTAGGGACAGTGTCAGGGCCTTAATTAGGACTAGTCTGGGCCTTAGTTAGGGAGAGCATTACGGCTTCGGTGAGGATAAGGGGCAGGACGTTAGCTCGGGACAGAGTCAGGTTCCAGGCCAGTGGTAGTGTCAGGATGTGAGCTAGGGATAGGGTGAAGACCTTAGTTATTGAGAGCATCAGGGCCTTAGTTAGGACCAGCGTCAGGGCCTTCATCAGGACCAGTGTCAGGGCTTCACTTACGGACAGCGTCAGAGCCTAACTAAGGTACGGCAACGGGGCCTAAGTGAGGCCTATCTTTAGGGCCTGAGTTAGGGACAGTGTCAGGGCATGACTTAGGAGCCGTATAAGGGCCTCTGTAGGATCAGCATTAGGGTCTTCGTTAAAGACATTCTCAGGGCCTCTGTTAGGGACCGCCTCAGGGCCTCACTTAGGGACAGCGTCAGGGCTTCCTTTGGGACAGTTTCAGGACCTTGGTAAGACATGGGTCAGGATATTAGCTCGGGATAATGTCAGGACTTTAGATATTGACTGCAGCAGGGCCTTAGAGACAGTGTCTCAGCCTGACTTAGGACTAGCATCAGAGCCTTTGTTAGGTACAGTGTCAGGGCCTGAGTTAGGACGAGCCTCCAGGCCTCAGTTAGGGCCAGGGTCACGGCCTCGGGACTAATTTTAGGGCCTTAGTTAGGAACAGCATCAGGGATTTATTTAGCATAAGAAGCTCAACATTAGTTAAAGACAAGGTTAGGTTAAGGTCTAGGGATTGTGTCAGGGCATGACCTAGGGATAGTGTCAAGACCTTAGTTACTTAGGGCATCAGGGCCTAATTTAGGACCAGTGTCAGGGCTTCAGGTAGGGATAGCGTCAGAGCCTGACTTAGGGAGAGCGACAGGGCTTGAGTGAGGCCTAGTGTCAGAGCCTTAGCTAGGGATAGTATCAGGGCATGACTTAGGAGCAGCATAAGGGCCTTGGTAGGATCAGCCTCAGGGGCTTTGTTAAAGACATTCTCAGGGCCTCTGTTAGGGACAGCCTTAGGGCCTCCCTTAGGGACAGCGTCAGGGCTTACTTAGGGACAGTTTCAGGAGCTTGGTAAGAGATGGGTCCGGAAATTAACTCAGGATAGTGTCAGGACATTAGATATTGATGGCAGCAGGGCCTTAGTTAGGGACAGTGTCAAGGCCTTAGTTAGTACTAGCATCTGGGCCTCTGTTAGGTACAGTGTCAGGGCCTGAGTTAGGAATAGTGTTAGGGCCTTAGTTAGGGACAGTATCACGGCCTTGGGACTAAATTCAGGGCCTGAGGTAGTCACAGCCTAAGGGCTTTAGTTAGCATAAGAGGCAGGACATTTGCTAGGGACAGGGTTAGGGTAAAGTTTAGGGATCGTGTCAGGAAATGACCTAGGGATAGTGTCAAGAGCTTAGTTACAGTATCAGGGCCTTATTTAGGACCCGTGTCAGGGCTTCAGGTAGGGACAGCGTCAGTGCCTGACTCTGGGAGAGCAACAGGGCCTGAGTGAGGCCTAGCGTCAGGCCCATAGCTGGGGACACTGTCAGGGCATGATGTAGGAGCAGTATCAGGGCCTTTGTTGCATCAGCATTAGTGTCTTAGTTACAGACATGATCAGGGCCTGAGTTAGTCACAGCGTCAAGGCCTCAGTTAGGCATAGCTTCAGGGACTGAGTTACGGACAGCCTCAGGTCTTCACTTAGGAACAGCGACAGGGCTTTCTTAGGGACGGTGTCAGGACCTTGGTTAGAAATGGGTCAGGATATTAGCTCAGGATAGTGTCCGGATTTTAGTTATTGCCGGCAGCAGGGCCTATCTTAGAGATAGATTCCGGGCGTTAGTTAGGGACAGTGTCAGGGCCTTAATTAGGACTAGTCTGGGCCTTAGTTAGGGAGAGCATTACGGCTTCGGTGAGGATAAGGGGCAGGACGTTAGCTCGGGACAGAGTCAGGTTCCAGGCCAGTGGTAGTGTCAGGATGTGAGCTAGGGATAGGGTGAAGACCTTAGTTATTGAGAGCATCAGGGCCTTAGTTAGGACCAGCGTCAGGGCCTTCATCAGGACCAGTGTCAGGGCTTCACTTACGGACAGCGTCAGAGCCTAACTAAGGTACGGCAACGGGGCCTAAGTGAGGCCTATCTTTAGGGCCTGAGTTAGGGACAGTGTCAGGGCATGACTTAGGAGCCGTATAAGGGCCTCTGTAGGATCAGCATTAGGGTCTTCGTTAAAGACATTCTCAGGGCCTCTGTTAGGGACCGCCTCAGGGCCTCACTTAGGGACAGCGTCAGGGCTTCCTTTGGGACAGTTTCAGGACCTTGGTAAGACATGGGTCAGGATATTAGCTCGGGATAATGTCAGGACTTTAGATATTGACTGCAGCAGGGCCTTAGAGACAGTGTCTCAGCCTGACTTAGGACTAGCATCAGAGCCTTTGTTAGGTACAGTGTCAGGGCCTGAGTTAGGACGAGCCTCCAGGCCTCAGTTAGGGCCAGGGTCACGGCCTCGGGACTAATTTTAGGGCCTTAGTTAGGAACAGCATCAGGGATTTATTTAGCATAAGAAGCTCAACATTAGTTAAAGACAAGGTTAGGTTAAGGTCTAGGGATTGTGTCAGGGCATGACCTAGGGATAGTGTCAAGACCTTAGTTACTTAGGGCATCAGGGCCTAATTTAGGACCAGTGTCAGGGCTTCAGGTAGGGATAGCGTCAGAGCCTGACTTAGGGAGAGCGACAGGGCTTGAGTGAGGCCTAGTGTCAGAGCCTTAGCTAGGGATAGTATCAGGGCATGACTTAGGAGCAGCATAAGGGCCTTGGTAGGATCAGCCTCAGGGGCTTTGTTAAAGACATTCTCAGGGCCTCTGTTAGGGACAGCCTTAGGGCCTCCCTTAGGGACAGCGTCAGGGCTTACTTAGGGACAGTTTCAGGAGCTTGGTAAGAGATGGGTCCGGAAATTAACTCAGGATAGTGTCAGGACATTAGATATTGATGGCAGCAGGGCCTTAGTTAGGGACAGTGTCAAGGCCTTAGTTAGTACTAGCATCTGGGCCTCTGTTAGGTACAGTGTCAGGGCCTGAGTTAGGAATAGTGTTAGGGCCTTAGTTAGGGACAGTATCACGGCCTTGGGACTAAATTCAGGGCCTGAGGTAGTCACAGCCTAAGGGCTTTAGTTAGCATAAGAGGCAGGACATTTGCTAGGGACAGGGTTAGGGTAAAGTTTAGGGATCGTGTCAGGAAATGACCTAGGGATAGTGTCAAGAGCTTAGTTACAGTATCAGGGCCTTATTTAGGACCCGTGTCAGGGCTTCAGGTAGGGACAGCGTCAGTGCCTGACTCTGGGAGAGCAACAGGGCCTGAGTGAGGCCTAGCGTCAGGCCCATAGCTGGGGACACTGTCAGGGCATGATGTAGGAGCAGCATCAGGGCCTTTGTTGCATCAGCATTAGTGTCTTAGTTACAGACATGATCAGGGCCTGAGTTAGTCACAGCGTCAAGGCCTCAGTTAGGCATAGCTTCAGGGACTGAGTTACGGACAGCCTCAGGTCTTCACTTAGGAACAGCGACAGGGCTTTCTTAGGGACGGTGTCAGGACCTTGGTTAGAAATGGGTCAGGATATTAGCTCAGGATAGTGTCCGGATTTTAGTTATTGCCGGCAGCAGGGCCTATCTTAGAGATAGATTCCGGGCCTTAGTTAGGGACAGTGTCAGGGCCTTAATTAGGACTAGTCTGGGCCTTAGTTAGGGAGAGCATTACGGCTTCGGTGAGGATAAGGGGCAGGACGTTAGCTCGGGACAGAGTCAGGTTCCAGGCCAGTGGTAGTGTCAGGATGTGAGCTAGGGATAGGGTGAAGACCTTAGTTATTGAGAGCATCAGGGCCTTAGTTAGGACCAGCGTCAGGGCCTTCATCAGGACCAGTGTCAGGGCTTCACTTACGGACAGCGTCAGAGCCTAACTAAGGTACGGCAACGGGGCCTAAGTGAGGCCTATCTTTAGGGCCTGAGTTAGGGACAGTGTCAGGGCATGACTTAGGAGCCGTATAAGGGCCTCTGTAGGATCAGCATTAGGGTCTTCGTTAAAGACATTCTCAGGGCCTCTGTTAGGGACCGCCTCAGGGCCTCACTTAGGGACAGCGTCAGGGCTTCCTTTGGGACAGTTTCAGGACCTTGGTAAGACATGGGTCAGGATATTAGCTCGGGATAATGTCAGGACTTTAGATATTGACTGCAGCAGGGCCTTAGAGACAGTGTCTCAGCCTGACTTAGGACTAGCATCAGAGCCTTTGTTAGGTACAGTGTCAGGGCCTGAGTTAGGACGAGCCTCCAGGCCTCAGTTAGGGCCAGGGTCACGGCCTCGGGACTAATTTTAGGGCCTTAGTTAGGAACAGCATCAGGGATTTATTTAGCATAAGAAGCTCAACATTAGTTAAAGACAAGGTTAGGTTAAGGTCTAGGGATTGTGTCAGGGCATGACCTAGGGATAGTGTCAAGACCTTAGTTACTTAGGGCATCAGGGCCTAATTTAGGACCAGTGTCAGGGCTTCAGGTAGGGATAGCGTCAGAGCCTGACTTAGGGAGAGCGACAGGGCTTGAGTGAGGCCTAGTGTCAGAGCCTTAGCTAGGGATAGTATCAGGGCATGACTTAGGAGCAGCATAAGGGCCTTGGTAGGATCAGCCTCAGGGGCTTTGTTAAAGACATTCTCAGGGCCTCTGTTAGGGACAGCCTTAGGGCCTCCCTTAGGGACAGCGTCAGGGCTTACTTAGGGACAGTTTCAGGAGCTTGGTAAGAGATGGGTCCGGAAATTAACTCAGGATAGTGTCAGGACATTAGATATTGATGGCAGCAGGGCCTTAGTTAGGGACAGTGTCAAGGCCTTAGTTAGTACTAGCATCTGGGCCTCTGTTAGGTACAGTGTCAGGGCCTGAGTTAGGAATAGTGTTAGGGCCTTAGTTAGGGACAGTATCACGGCCTTGGGACTAAATTCAGGGCCTGAGGTAGTCACAGCCTAAGGGCTTTAGTTAGCATAAGATGCAGGACATTTGCTAGGGACAGGGTTAGGGTAAAGTTTAGGGATCGTGTCAGGAAATGACCTAGGGATAGTGTCAAGAGCTTAGTTACAGTATCAGGGCCTTATTTAGGACCCGTGTCAGGGCTTCAGGTAGGGACAGCGTCAGTGCCTGACTCTGGGAGAGCAACAGGGCCTGAGTGAGGCCTAGCGTCAGGCCCATAGCTGGGGACACTGTCAGGGCATGATGTAGGAGCAGCATCAGGGCCTTTGTTGCATCAGCATTAGTGTCTTAGTTACAGACATGATCAGGGCCTGAGTTAGTCACAGCGTCAAGGCCTCAGTTAGGCATAGCTTCAGGGACTGAGTTACGGACAGCCTCAGGTCTTCACTTAGGAACAGCGACAGGGCTTTCTTAGGGACGGTGTCAGGACCTTGGTTAGAAATGGGTCAGGATATTAGCTCAGGATAGTGTCCGGATTTTAGTTATTACCGGCAGCAAGGCCTATATTAGAGATAGATTCCGGGCCTTAGTTAAGGACAGTGTCAGGGCCTTAATTAGGACTAGTCTGGGCCTTAGTTAGGGAGAGCATTACGGCTTCGGTGAGGATAAGGGGCAGGACGTTAGCTCGGGACAGAGTCAGGTTCCAGGCCAGTGGTAGTGTCAGGATGTGAGCTAGGGATAGGGTGAAGACCTTAGTTATTGAGAGCATCAGGGCCTTAGTTAGGACCAGCGTCAGGGCCTTCATCAGGACCAGTGTCAGGGCTTCACGTACGGACAGCGTCAGAGCCTAACTAAGGTACGGCAACGGGGCCTAAGTGAGGCCTATCTTTAGGGCCTGAGTTAGGGACAGTGTCAGGGCATGACTTAGGAGCCGTATAAGGGCCTCTGTAGGATCAGCATTAGGGTCTTCGTTAAAGACATTCTCAGGGCCTCTGTTAGGGACCGCCTCAGGGCCTCACTTAGGGACAGCGTCAGGGCTTCCTTTGGGACAGTTTCAGGACCTTGGTAAGACATGGGTCAGGATATTAGTTCAGGATAATGTCAGGACTTTAGATATTGACTGCAGCAGGGCCTTAGAGACAGTGTCTCAGCCTGACTTAGGACTAGCATCAGAGCCTTTGTTAGGTACAGTGTCAGGGACTGAGTTAGGTGTAGTGTCAGGGCCTTAGTTAGGGACAGTGTCAGGGCCTGAGTTAGGACGAGCCTCCAGGCCTCAGTTAGGGCCCTCTTGGGACTGGGCGGATCCTTTGTTCCATCTGCACGGGTGTCCAAGCAGGTCTCAGAACAGCCCTTGGCCTCTGAGCATCCAGGCAGGCACCCACGTTCCTCCAGCTCAGGTTAGCCTTTGCCCCTCCAGCCCCCGTGGCCAATTACTGAGCTGATTGTGTCTTTACTCTTTCAAATGAAATCACTCTCTCCAGGTGGGCGAGAAGTTTACTTGTGAACTTGGTTAGGGTTAGGGGTTAGGGGTTAAGGGTTAGGGTCAGGGTTAGGGCTAGGGCTAGGGGTTAGGGTTAGGCTTAGGGTTGGGTTAGGGTTAGGGGTTAGGGTTAGGGTTTAGGTTTAGGGTTAGGGTTAGTGTTGGGTTAGGGTTAGGGTTTAGGGTTAGGGTGTCCAGCCTTACGTCCCATTCAGCTGTGAGTGTAGATGTGGTCAGTCCAGTTGCCTCACAGCCCCTGATTGAATTTTGTAAGAATTCCTCTCTCTCACTGTCTTTCTCTTTTTATAATTAATTTTTTTAATGGGGTGTAGCTGATTTGCAATGTTGTGTTTCTTGGTGCTGTACATCCACTTGAGTCACTTACAGAGAGACATCAGTAAATTCTTTTCTAGTTTCTAGTAGTCAGATATATGTTTTTTCTGTGAATAGAGTGTGCTGAGTCCAGTTCCTTGAACAATGAGTATGTCTTGGCGATTACATTATTGGCGTATGGAACGGTATCTGTGCCAATTTCAACCTCCTGGTTTATGCATCAACGCACCACACTTTTCCCCTTAAGCAGCCGTAAGTGTGTTTTGTAAACGTGTGATGGTGTTCTGTTTGTAATTCAGTTCACGGTTGGCGATTTTTAGATTCCCTTTATAAGTGATATCTTATGATAAGTTTCCCTTGCTGTCTAACTTATTTCACTCTCAATGACCATACATAAGTCCCCCTGAGTCGCTGCAACTGGCCTCATTTCATTGATTTCAGGGCTGAGTAATATTCCGTCGTGCTTAAGTATCAAATTTTCTTTCACCATTTTTTCCTTCCAAGGACTATGAAGTTGTACCCAAGTCGAGGCTGTTGTAAGCATAGCAGCAGTAAACGGGGTGCCTGCGTCCTGTGGACTTTTGGATTTTCCAACATATAGGCCCATGAGTGGAAGCGCCCTATGCTTTGTAGCTCTGTTTTTTAGATGTTTTAGGAAACACAGCACACTTCTCCAGAGTGGCCGTTGGCAATTTACATTCCCCCCTTCAGCGTAACGAGGCTCCCTTTTCTCCTCTCCTTGTCCTGCATCTCTGGTTTTTACCCTTTGTGAGGATGGTCCTTTTTTCTGATTCGAAGTGATACCTCTCTGTAGTGTTGATTTGCATTGCCCGCTTCTTTGGTTGGCCAAAAAGGGCGTATGCGTTTTTCCTGAATATATTCTGGAAGTTAAATTTGAGAGACAGCTTTTCTTTTTAATTGATTAATTAATTAATTTATTTTTGGCTGTGTTGGGTCTTCGTTTCTGTGCGAAGGCTTTCTCTAGTTGTGGCAAGCGGGGGCCCCTCTTCATCGCGGTGCGCGGGCCTCCCACTATCGCGGCCTCTCTTGTTGCGGAGCACAGGCTCCAGACGCGCAGGCTCAGGAGTTGTGGCTCACGGGCCTAGTTGCTCCGCGGCATGTGGGATCTTCCCAGACCAGGGCTCGAACCCGTGTCCCCTGCATTAGCAGGCAGATTCTCAACCACTGCGCCACCAGGGAAGCCCCTTGAATAGTTTTGTATTTAAAGTTTGTCTGTGGGGACTTCCCTGGTGACGCAGTGGTTAAGAGTCCGCCTGCCAATGCAGGGGACACGGGCTCGAGCCCTGGTCCGGGAAGATCCCACATGCCGCAGAGCAACCAAGCCTGCACGGCACAACTACTGAAGCCTGCGCGCCTAGAGCCCGTGCTCGCCCACAAGAGAAGCCACCGCAATGAGAAGCCCGTGCACCGCAACGAAGAGGAGCCCCGCTCGACGTAACTAGAGGAAGCCCACATGCAGCAACGAAGACCCAACGCAGCCAAACATAAATTATAAACTAAAATAAAATTTGCCTCTGAATAACTTTGAGTGAATTTGGTATAAGTTGTAAAGTTTGCATCTACATTCACTTCATTCCAAATGGTTTCCAATTAATTGTTCCTTAACTACTTTTAGAAAACTTTTGGGATAGAGACTCCATTTCAGTTTGAATTTCCAGTTTAATGGATTCAGCAGTCCTGTCAGTAGGGCACGCTGCCCCCAGTGACCTGTGAGGGAGGCGCGGCCTGCACTTCCTGCACTGACCACAGGGTGGCGCCGAGTTCGCCTCTCTGACCCACAGCGCATGCTCGTTCCATGGAACTCGATTGTGAGGGCAGCTGAGAGGAGTTGAGCCGCCTCAGGCGCGGGGGCGGGGGCGGGGGCCTTCGGGTAGGACGCCCGGCTCAGCGTCTCTGCTGAGAGGAGCTCGGTCTCCGTCTCCTCAGGACTCGCTGGGGTTTCGGCTTCAGGACAAAGTGGGGCTGCGTCCACGCTGACTAGGGAACTAGGTTTCCTGAGGACCCAGGTGATGCCTGAGGAAAAGGTGAAGAGACGGTGAGGAAAAGTGGGGAGAAGCTTCCTGTGGGCGACTGACCGTTGAGGGGGTCCGTCTTCGTGTGAGCGAGGGAGGGCTTGGCGTGGAAAGCTGGGTGTTTGGTCAGGTTTGTGTGCAGGGTAGCCAGCGTGAGTTATGGGGCGTCCAGTTTTCCCAGCACCATTTATCGTGGGGCGTGTCGTGCTCCTTGGTGTGTCCTTGGTCCCTGTGTCATAAATTCACCGACCCCGTCCGTGTGGGTTGAATTCTGGTCTCTCTGTCCTGTTCCTCTGGTCCCTGTGCCCGTTTTGAGCCAGTTCCACACTGTTTTGGTGACCCTAGCTTCTCAGCAGAGTGTGACGGCAAGGAGGGAGATGCCCGTTCTCTTTTTTCAGGGTTTCTTTGGCTATTTGGGGTCCTTTGTGGTTCCCCACAGATATTAGGAGGATTTGGTCTATTTTGGGGGAAAATACCATGGAATTTTGGGAGGGATTGCATTCACTGTGTCCACTGCTTTGGGTAGCATGGATATTTTAACAATATTAATTGTTCCATTCCATGAGAACAGGATATCTTTCCATTTCTTGGTGTGTTTTGCAATGTCTTCATCAATGTCTTCAAGTTTTCAGTGTGCAGGTCTTTCACCTCCTTGGTTGACTTTATTCCCAGGTATTTTGTTCTTTTTGATGCAGTTGTAAACAGGGTTGCTTTCTTTCTCTTTCTGATGGTTCATTATTAGTGTTTAGAAAGGCAACTGATTTCTGTGTATTGATTTTGCAACTTTACTGAATTGATTTATTAGTTCTAATAGTTTTTCTGTGGAATGAAGTGGAAAATTGGAATTCAAAAATCCCACTGTTTCTACCATATCCAGGTCGTCCACAACACGGAGGACAGCGGCTCCTAATATAACCTTCCCACAGTGCCTCTGAATGACATGTGGACTTTGGGTGAACTGGATCTGGGTAAGGCTTGGCTTCTATATGGAAGTTTGATGTTTTCTCTGCTTTTCTGGCATGCTGTTGACATACATGATGTTTTGAAAAGTAATTGACTTTCCAGTAATTTCAAACATACAACTTTACATACATAAAAACAAGTCTTGTACCTTGATTAAATATACTCCTAAATATTGATGTTGACATTATTAAAAATGGAATTGTTCTCATAAATTCTTTTTCAGATTATTTTTTGCCAGCGGATGCATATAAGATAGATTTTCATGACTTGATATTTTGTTCTGTAACTTTGCTTATTAATTAGTTGATTAGCTCAAATAATTCCTTTGCTGATTATAGGTAGTTTTATATATAAGATGATGTGACCTATGTTCTGTGAAGAGACCCGGTTTTAATTTTTCCATTCACCCATGGATGCCTTTTCTTTCTTTCCTCAAGATTCTGGGTAGAACTTCCAGTACACTATTGAGTAACGGTGATGAAGGCCAGCTTCCTGGCCCTGTTCCTGATTTCAGGAGTAAATCTTTCAGTCTTTAACGTTGAGCATGATGTTTGCTGTGGCTTTTTGTACTACTCTTTTCCATATTGAACAACTTTCCTTTTATTCCTGCTTTCTTGAGTGTTTTTCATGAAATAACACTGGATTTTCATTGTAGATTTTTTGCATTAATTGATATGATTATGTGTTTTTACTTCACACCATTATTGTGGTTGAATACATTGCTTACTTTTCATATGCTGAGCAACCTGAAATTCCTGGTGTAGAGATACTTGCTTATGGCATTATCCATTTAAAGTTCTGTTGGTTTCATGTTGCTATTATTGTGTGATAGATTTTTACATTCCTATTTATAAGTTGTACTGGGGTAGTTTTCTTGTTTTTTTTCCTTTATTTTTAAAATCTTTTTTAAAATAGTGGTTTTCTTTCATTTGAATTATTTATTTACTTTGGCCACATCACATGGCTTGTGGGATCTTAGTTCCCCAGTCAGGGATCGAACCCGAGCCCTTGGCAGTGAAAGCACAGAGTCCTAACCACTGGGCCACCAGAGTATTCCCCAGTTTTCTTTTTCAAGATGTATTTGTATAATCTGATTAGACTTGGCTTGGTGTAAGTGGTTTGGAGGGTTAGCATTAGGGCTGGGGCTGGTGTGAGGGTTGGGGCTGTGTATGGTTTATGGTTGCTGTTATGGTTTAAGTTTTATGGTTAATGAGTTATTTATGGGTATGGTTAATGACTATATTTTCTGGTTTGGTTATGGTTATGGTTTTGCTTATTGGTTAAGGTTTATGGTTTTGGTCTCAGGGTGTTTGGGTTCTGTGTTAGAGTGGGTGTTAGGGTATGGGTTAGAATTGGGGTACAGGTAGGCTACGGGTAGAGCATGGGTTAGGGTAAGGTACAGGTTTAGGGTACGGGTTAGGCTAAGGTTAGGTCAGGGCTTAGGGTCAGGATCAGAGTTTAGGGTTAGGGTCCATGTCAGGATTAGCGTCAAGCTTGAGCGAGGCCATTGTTTGCTGCTCCTCCAGTGCTGGATTCTCATTGATAGATGAATGAAATGTCTGCTCTGGTCACCCACTGTTTCAAATTGAGCTCAGCCTTAGTCAAGGGTTCTTAGGGCCTCAGAGGTCATGCAGGGTTTCCCTCCACCCTCCCTCCTGGGAAGGGTGATGCAGGCCCCACTCTGTCTGGGCAGCCCCAGGTCCAACATGGCCCTGACATGCAGGATACTAAGTAGACGTGATGTAAGACTTGGTGCATCAGTCTGCCAGCCCCCAGGTGCTGCCTTTTTTTTTTTCTTAATTAATTAATTAATTAATTTTGGGCTGTGTTGGGTCTGCATTGCTGCCCGGAGGCTTTCTCTAGTTGCGGCGAGTGGGGGCTTCTCATTGCGGTGGCTTCTCTTGTTGCGGAGCACAGGCTCTAAGCGCGTGGGCTTCAGCAGTCGGGGCTCGCGGGTTCTAGAGCTCAGGCTCAGTAGTTGTGGTGCACGGGCTTAGTTGCTCCACAGCATGTGGGATCTTCCCGGACCAGGGCTCAAACCCGTGTCCCCTGCATGGGCAGGTGGATTCTTAACCACTGCGCCACCAGGGAAGTCTGGTGTTGCGTTCGTGAGGGCTGGTGGGGCCCTCTTGGGACTGGGCGGATCCTTTGTTCCATCTGCACGGGTGTCCAAGCAGGTCTCAGAACAGCCCTTGGCCTCTGAGCATCCAGGCAGGCACCCACGTTCCTCCAGCTCAGGTTAGCCTTGGCCCCTGCAGCCCCCGTGGCCAATTACTGAGCTGATTGTGTCTTTACTCTTTCAAATTAAATCGCTCTCTCCAGGTGGGCGAGAAGTTTACTTGTGAACTTGGGTAGGGTTAGGGGTTAGGGGTTAAGGGTTAGGGTCAGGGTTAGGGGTAGGGCTAGGGGTTAGGTTTAGGCGTAGGGTTGGGTTTGGGTTAGGGTTTAGGTTTAGAGTTAGGGTTAGTGTTGGGTTAGTGTTGGGTTAGGGTTAGGGTTAGGGTTGGGTTAGGGTTGGGTTAGGGTTAGGGTTTAGGGTTAGGGTGTCCAGCCTTACGTCCCATTGAGCTGTGAGTGTAGATGTGGTCAGTCCAGTTGCCTCACAGCCCCTGATTGAATTTTGTGAGAATTCGTCTCTCTCTCTCACTGTCTTTCTCTTTTTATAATTAATTTTTTTAATGGGGTGTAGCTGATTTGCAATGTTGTGTTTCTTGGTGCTGTACATCCACCTGAGTCACTTACAGAGAGACATCAGTAAATTCTTTTCTAGTTTCTAGTAGTCAGATATATGTTTTTTCTGTGAATAGAGTGTGCTGAGTCCAGTTGCTTGAACGATGAGTATGTCTTGGCGATTACATTATTGGCGTATGGAACGGTATCTGTGCCAATTTCAACCTCCTGGTTTATGCATCACCGCACCACACTTTTCCCCTTAAGCAGCCGTAAGTGTGTTTTGTAAACGTGTGATGGTGTTCTGTTTGTAATTCAGTTCACGGTTGGCGATTTTTAGATTCCCTTTATAAGTGATATCTTATGATAAGTTTCCCTTGCTGTCTAACTTATTTCACTCTCAGTGACCATACATAAGTCCCCCTGAGTCGCTGCAACTGGCCTCATTTCATTGATTTCAGGGCTGAGTAATATTCCGTTGTGCTTAAGTATCAAATTTTCTTTCACCGTTTTTTCCTTCCAAGGACTATGAAGTTGTACCCAAGTCGAGGCTGTTGTAAACATAGCAGCAGTAAACGGGGTGCCTGCATCCTGTGGATTTTTGGTTTTGCCGACATATAGGCCCATGAGTGGAAGCGCCCTATGCTTTGTAGCTCTGTTTTTTAGATGCTTCAGGAAACACAGCACACTTCTCCAGAGTGGCCGTTGGCAATTTACATTCCCCCCTTCAGCGTAACAAGGCTCCCTTTTCTCCTCTCCTTGTCCTGCATATCTGGTTTTTACCCTTTGTGAGGATGGTCCTTTTTTCTGATTCGAAGTGATACCTCTCTGTAGTGTTGATTTGCATTGCCCGCTTCTTTGGTTGGGCAAAAAGGGCGTATGCGTTTTTCCTGAATATATTCTGGAAGTTAAATTTGAGAGACAGCTTTCTTTTTTAATTGATGAATTAATTAATTTATTTTTGGCTGTGTTGGGTCTTCGTTTCTGTGCGAAGGCTTTCTCTAGTTGTGGCAAGCGGGGGCCACTCTTCATCGCGGTGCGCGGGCCTCTCACTATCGCGGCCTCTCTTGTTGCGGAGCACAGGCTCCAGACGCGCAGGCTCAGGAGTTGTGGCTCACGGGGCTAGTTGCTCCGCGGCATGTGGGAGCTTCCCGGACCAGGGCTCGAACCCGTGTCCCCTGCATTAGCAGGCAGATTCTCAACCACTGCGCCACCAGGGAAGCCCCTTGAATAGTTTTGTATTTAAAGTTTGTCTGTGGGGACTTCCCTGGTGACGCAGTGGTTAAGAGTCCGCCTGCCAATGCAGGGGACACGGGCTCGAGCCCTGGTCCGGGAAGCTCCCACATGCCGCAGAGCAACCAAGCCTGCGTGGCACAACTACTGAAGCCTGCGCACCTAGAGCCCGTGCTCGCCCACAAGAGAAGCCACCGCAATGAGAAGCCCGTGCACCACAACGAAGAGTAGCCCCGCTCGACGCAACTAGAGCAAGCCCACATGCAGCAACGAAGACCCAATGCAGCCAAACATAAATTATAAACTAAAATAAAATTTGCCTCTGAATAACTTTGAGTGAATTTGGTATAAGTTGTAAAGTTTGCATCTACATTCACTTCATTCCAAATGGTTTCCAATTGTTCCTTAACTACTTTTAGAAAACTTTTGGGATAGAGACTCCATTTTCGTTTGAATTTCCAGTTCAATGGATTCAGCAGTCCTGTCAGTAGGGCACGCTGCCCCCAGTGACCTGTGAGGGAGGCGCGGCCTGCACTTCCTGCACTGACCACAGGGTGGCGCCGAGTTCGCCTCTCTGACCCACAGCGCATGCTCGTTCCATGGACCTCGATTGTGAGGGCAGCTGAGAGGAGTTGAGCCTCCTCAGGCGCGGGGGCGGGGGCGGGGGCGGGGGCCTTCAGGTAGGACGCCCGGCTCTGCTTCTCTGCTGAGAGCTCAGTCTCCATCTCCTCAGGACTCGCTGGGGTTTCGGCTTCAGGACAAAGTGGGGCTGCCTCCACGCTGACTAGGGAACTAGGTTTCCTGAGGACCCAGGTGATGCCTGAGGAAAAGGTGAAGAGACGGTGAGGAAAAGTGGGGAGAAGCTTCCTGTGGGCGACTGACTGTTGAGGGGGTCCGTCTTCGTGTGAGCGAGGGAGGGCTTGGCGTGGAAAGCTGGGTGTTTGGTCAGGTTTGTGTGCAGGGTAGCCAGCGTGAGTTATGGGGCGTCCAGTTTTCCCTGCACCATTTATCGTGGGGCGTGTCGTGCTCCTTGGTGTGTCCTTGGTCCCTGTGTCATAAATTCACCGACCCCGTCCGTGTGGGTTGAATTCTGGTCTCTCTGGCCTGTTCCTCTGGTCCCTGTGCCCGTTTAGAGCCAGTTCCACACTGTTTTGGTGACTGTAGCTTCTCAGCAGAGTGTGACGTCAGGGAGGGAGATGCCTCCAGCCCGTTCTCTTTTTTCAGGGTTTCTTTGGCTATTTGGGGTCCTTTGTGGTTCCCCACAGATATTAGGAGGATTTGCTCTATTTTGGGGGAAAATACCATGGAATTTTGGGAGGGATTGCATTCACTGTGTCCACTGCTTTGGGTAGCATGGATATTTTAACAATATTAATTGTTCCATTCCATGAGAACAGGATATCTTTCCATTTCTTGGTGTGTTTTGCAATGTCTTCATCAATGTCTTCAAGTTTTCAGTGTGCAGGTCTTTCACCTCCTTGGTTGACTTTATTCCCAGGTATTTTGTTCTTTATGAATGCAGTTGTAAATAGGGTTGCTTTGTTTCTCTTTCTGATGGTTCATTATTAGTGTTTAGAAAGGCAACTGATCTCTGTGTATTGATTTTGCAACTTTACTGAATTGATTTATTAGTTCTAATAGTTTTTTTGTGGAATGAAGTGGAAAATTGGAATTCAAAAATCCCACTGTTTCTACCATATCCAGGTCGTCCACAACACGGAGGACAGCGGCTCCTAATATAACCTTCCCACAGTGCCTCTAAATGACATGTGGACTTTGGGTGAACTGGATCTGGGTAAGGCTTGGCTTCTATATGGAAGTTTGATGTTTTCTCTGCTTTTCTGGCATGCTGTTGACATACATGATGTTTTGAAAAGTAATTGACTTTCCAGTAATTTCAAACATACAACTTTACATACATAAAAACAAGTCTCGTACCTTGATTAAATATACTCCTAAATATTGATGTTGACATTCTTAAAAATGGAATTGTTCTCATAAATTCTTTTTCAGATTATTTTTTGCCAGCGTATGCATATAAGATAGATTTTCATGAATTGATATTTTGTTCTATAACTTTGCTTATTAATGAGTTGATTAGCTCAAATAATTTCTTTGCTGATTATAGGTAGTCTTATATATAAGATGATGTGACCTATGTTCTGTGAAGAGACACGGTTTTAATTTTTCCATTCACCCATGGATGCCTTTTCTTTCTTTCCTCAAGATTCTGGGTAGAACTTCCAGTACACTATTGAGTAACGGTGATGAAGGCCAGCTTCCTGGCCCTGTTCCTGATTTCAGGAGTAAATCTTTCAGTCTTTAACGTTGAGCATGATGTTTGCTGTGGCTTTTTGTACTACCCTTTTCCATATTGAGCAAATTTCCTTTTATTCCTGCTTTCTTGAGTGTTTTTCATGAAATAACACTGGATTTTCATTGTAGATTTTTTGCATTAATTGATATGATTATGTGTTTTTACTTCACACCATTATTGTGGTTGAATACATTGCTTACTTTTCATATGTTGAGCAACCTGAAATTTCTGGTGTAGAGATACTTGCTTATGGCATTATCCATTTAAAGTTCTGTTGGTTTCATGTTGCTATTATTGTGTGATAGATTTTTACGTTCATATTTGTAAGTTGTACTGGGGTAGTTTTCTTGTTTTTTTCCTTTATTTTTAAAATCTTTTTTAAAATAGTGGTTTTATTTCATTTTAACTATTTATTTATTTTGGCCACGTCCCATGGCTTGTGGGATCTTAGTTCCCCAGTCAGGGATCGAACCCGAGCCCTTGGCAGTGAAAGCACAGAGTCCTAACCACTGGGCCACGAGAGTATTCCCCAGTTTTCTTTTTCGAGATGTATTTGTATAATCTGATTAGACTTGGCTTGGTGTAAGTGGTTTGGAGGGTTAGCATTAGGGCTGGGGCTGGTGTGAGGGTTGGGGCTGTGTATGGTTTATGGTTGCTGTTATGGTTTAAGTTTTATGGTTAATGAGTTATTTATGGGTATGGTTAATGACTATATTTTATGGTTTGGTTATGGTTATGGTTTTGCTTATTGGTTAAGGTTTATGGTTTTGGTCTCAGGGTGTTAGGGTTCTGTGTTAGAGTGGGTGTTAGGGTATGGGTGAGAATTGGGGTACAGGTAGGATGCAGGTAGAGCATGGGTTAGGGTAAGGTACAGGTTTAGGGTACGGGTTAGGCTAAGGTTAGGTCAGGGCTTAGGGTCAGGATCAGAGTTTAGGGTTAGGGTCCATGTCAGGATTAGCGTCAAGGTTGAGCGAGGCCATTGTTTGCTGCTCCTCCAGTGCTGGATTCTCATTGATAGACGAATGAAATGTCTGCTCTGGTCACCCACTGTTTCAAATTGAGCTCAGCCTTAGTCAAGGGTTCTTAGGGCCTCAGAGGTCATGCAGGGTTTCCCTCCACCCTCCCTCCTGGGAAGGGTGATGCAGGCCCCACTCTGTCTGGGCAGCCCCAGGTCCAGCATGGCCCTGACATGCAGGATACTAAGTAGACGTGATGTAAGACTTGGTGCCTCAGTCTGCCAGTCCCCAGGTGCTGCCTTTTTTTTTCCCTTAATTAATTAATTAATTAATTTTGGGCTGTGTTGGGTCTGCATTGCTGCATGGAGGCTTTCTCTAGTTGCGGCGAGTGGGGGCTTCTCATTGCGGTGGCTTCTCTTGTTGCAGAGCACAGGCTCTAAGCGCGTGGGCTTCAGCAGTTGGGGCTCGCGGGTTCTAGAGCGCAGGCTCAGTAGTTGTGGTGCACGGGCTTAGTTGCTCCACAGCATGTGGTATCTTCCCGGACCAGGGCTCAAACCCGTGTCCCCTGCATTGGCAGGTGGATTCTTAACCACTGCGCCACCAGGGAAGTCTGGTGTTGCGTTCGTGAGGGCTGGTGGGGCCCTCCTGGGACTGGACGGATCCTATGTTCCATCTGCACGGGTGTCCAAGCAGGTCTCAGGACAGCCCTTGGCCTCTGAGCATCCAGGCAGGCACCCACGTTCCTCCAGCTCAGGTTAGCCTTGGCCCCTGCAGCCCCCGTGGCCAATTACTGAGCTGATTGTGTCTTTACTCTTTCAAATTAAATCGCTCTCTCCAGGTGGGCGAGAAGTTTACTTGTGAACTTGGGTAGGGTTAGGGGTTAGGGGTTAAGGGTTAGGGGTTAGGGTCAGGGTTAGGGCTAGGGCTAGGGCTAGGGGTTAGGGTTAGGCGTAGGGTTGGGTTTGGGTTAGGGTTTAGGTTTAGGGTTAGGGTTAGTGTTGGGTTAGGGTTACGGTTAAGGTAGGGTTAGGGTTGGGTTAGGTTTCGGGTTAGGGTTTAGGGTTAGGGTGTCCAGCCTTACGTCCCATTGAGCTGTGAGTGTAGATGTGGTCAGTCCAGTTGCATCACAGCCCCTGATTGAATTTTGTGAGAATTCCTCTCTCTCTCACTGTCTTTCTTTTTTTATAGTTAATTTTTATAATGGGGTGTAGCTGATTTGCAATGTTGTGTTTCTTGGTGCTGTACATCCACCTGAGTCACTTACAGAGAGACATCAATAAATTCTTTTCTAGTTTCTAGTAGTCAGATATATGTTTTTTCTGTGAATAGAGTGTGCTGAGTCCAGTTGCTTGAACGATGAGTATGTCTTGGCGATTACATTATTGGCGTATGGAACGGTATCTGTGCCAATTTCAACCTCCTGGTTTATGCATCACCGCACCACACTTTTCCCCTTAAGCAGCCGTAAGTGTGTTTTGTAAATGTGTGATGGTGTTCTGTTTGTAATTCAGTTCATGGTTGGCGATTTTTAGATTCCCTTTATAAGTGATATCTTATGATAAGTTTCTCTTGCTGTCTAACTTATTTCACTCTCAGTGACCTTACATAAGTCCCCCTGAGTTGCTGCAACTGGCCTTATTTCATTGATTTCAGGGCTGAGTAATATTCCGTTGTGCTTAAGTACCAAATTTTCTTTCACCGTTTTTTCCTTCCAAGGAATATTAAGTTGTACCCAAGTCGAGGCTGTTGTAAACATAGCAGCAGTAAACGGGGTACCTGCATCCTGTGGATTTTTGGTTTTGCCGACATATAGGCCCATGAGTGGAAGCGCCCTATGCTTTGTAGCTCTGTTTTTTAGATGCTTCAGGAAACACAGCACACTTCTCCAGAGTGGCCGTTGGCAATTTACATTCCCCCCTTCAGCGTAACAAGGCTCCCTTTTCTCCTCTCCTTGTCCTGCATATCTGGTTTTTACCCTTTGTGAGGATGGTCCTTTTTTCTGATTCGAAGTGATACCTCTCTGTAGTGTTGATTTGCATTGCCCGCTTCTTTGGTTGGGCAAAAAGGGCGTATGCGTTTTTCCTGAATATATTCTGGAAGTTAAATTTGAGAGACAGCTTTCTTTTTTAATTGATGAATTAATTAATTTATTTTTGGCTGTGTTGGGTCTTCGTTTCTGTGCGAAGGCTTTCTCTAGTTGTGGCAAGCGGGGGCCACTCTTCATCGCGGTGCGCGGGCCTCTCACTATCGCGGCCTCTCTTGTTGCGGAGCACAGGCTCCAGACGCGCAGGCTCAGGAGTTGTGGCTCACGGGGCTAGTTGCTCCGCGGCATGTGGGAGCTTCCCGGACCAGGGCTCGAACCCGTGTCCCCTGCATTAGCAGGCAGATTCTCAACCACTGCGCCACCAGGGAAGCCCCTTGAATAGTTTTGTATTTAAAGTTTGTCTGTGGGGACTTCCCTGTATATCCCTAGATATCCTTAATAAATGTAAATTTACCTTCTAAAAGGGCATTTTCTACTTGGTTTTGAAAGATTCTCCTGGGTCTGCTGTTTCTTAAATTAATCAGTCCAAAATAATCCTTTTGTCAAATGGGCATATTTTGGGGTGGTGTATTCTTCTCCCCTTGACATGTATGTGCCCTAATTTGCTTATGAATTCATCTACAGAAGGACATCCTGATAGCTTTAAGTTTTTAGCCATTATGAATAGAGCTGCTGTGCATTACTTGATGCTAGTTTTGGTTTGAACACAGTTTTTCAAAGCAGTTGTCTAAATACAAGAGGTACACTTCTTGGATCCTAAGGTGAGACTCTTTAGATTTGGAAAAAACTGCCAAAACTGTCTTCCAAAGTTGGTTGTACGTGCATTCCACCAGCATCTTGAATATAGTCTTGTATGTTTATTCATTCCACCAGCATCTTGAGTATATTCTTGTATGCTTATTTACTGCCTGTTTATCTTCTTGGGCCAGGTGTGTGTTTCAATCTTTACCAAATTTTAATGGCGTTGTTGGCATAATTTGAGTACAAATCTTTTATCAGATATGTGTTTTGGAAATAGTTTCTTGCAGTTTGTGGTTTGTCTTCCGGTTTTCTGAATAAGGTCACCAGACCCAAAGTCATGTAGATTATCTCTTTTTTTTCTAGGACTTTTATAGTTCGGTAATTTAAATTTGTCTATGGGCAATTTTGAGTGAATTTTGGTTTAAGTTGTAAAGTTTGTGTCTACATTCATTTCATTATATATGGTTTGTAATTAATTGCTCCTTAACCATCTTTTGAGAAGACACAGTGAGATACTTGGCTCCATTTCAGTTTGGATTTCCAAACTTAGTATATACAGCAGAACTGCCTTCCGGATGAGGCCTCTGGGTTTGTGAGTGTGGCGCTCCCAGCACTTCTCTGACGTCCCACAGGGGGCCCCGAACCCACCTGTCTGACCCTGGGGGCACAGGTGCACCCTGCCCACAGACTTTGCTCCGTGACAAGCAGACAGGAGCTTTGTCTCCTGTCAGGGCTTAGGTTTCTGGACCATGAGGCATTGTCCACACTGACAGCAGCTGGGTTTTCTCAGGAGCCACTGGTGAGGAGACTCCACAAGAGGAAAAAATGAGCAAGTGTGGAGAATCTTCCTGTGCAGCTGACTGCTGGGTGGGTGGGGCGCATCTTCAGGGGCCTCAGGAGAGAAAGGGTTTAATGTGGAATACTGTGCACTTTAGTTAGTTTTATGTGCCGTGTAGATGGTGACCAGTGTCGTTCTTTGGAGTCTGGTGTCTAGTTTTCCTGGCGCTGTTTGTTGATGGCTTTGGGTAGAATAAACATTTTAATAGTAGTAATTTTTCTGATGCATGAGCATGGAATATTGTTTTCTATTGTGTGTTCAGTTTATCAATGCTTTATAGTTTTCTGAGTATAGGTTTTTCATGTCCTTGGTTAAATTTATTGCTAAATAGTTTGTTCTTTTTGATGGAATTGTAAATGGGATTGTTTTCTTAATTTTTCTTGCTGGTGGTTCATTATTAGTGTATAGAAACAAAACTGATTTGTGTATATTGATTCCATATTTTGCAACTTTACTGAATTTATTTTTTAACATATTTTTTGAAGTAATGTGAAAAATTGCAATACTAAAATCTCAGTGTCTACTGCACCCCAGGTAATCCACAGGACCCAAGACATGGTAGCTACTAATATACTCTTCCCACGGTGCCTCTTAATACCATGCGGACTCCTACAAGGGAAATAAGTATCACAACTTTGGTTGAACTTGGTCTGGGTGAGTCTTGGCCTCTATAACAAAATTTGATGTCTGTCTTATCTGATTTTCTGGCATGATACTGACATGGTTGTCTAGAAAAGTAATTTACTTTCCAGTAATTTAAAATGTACAGAAAAGTTGCAATAATGGCAAAAAGTACTCACATTTGCCACGTCACACAAAATACTCAGTGTGTTTTGCCCAAGGAACCAGCACATAACCCCTAAATGAGGAAATCCTGATGTCCACATTATAATTTAATACTGAGCCCCACTTCAACTTTCACCTGCTGTCCCAACTGTATGAAAATGTCTTTTTCCATCCTGATCCAGTTTTCTTTTTCTGGAACCATTACTGAGTTTCCCCCTCATTTGGACAACCTTGATGGATTTGAAGCAGACAAGATGAGTATGGGATCTAGGTGGCCTTTTCTGTATGGCTTTTTTCACTAAGAATGTTTTTAATGTTCATTTTTGTAACAAGTATAAGCGCTACACTTTTTTTTCTTTGTCCTTAGAAATACAAAACATGACTTTAGCATTTAGTTCACTTTACGTATACAGTTTTGTGGTATTAACTACCTTCATATAGTTGCACAAACAAGTTAACTAACATGTGTACCTCCTGTGTGCATGGCAGATTCCCAGGAAAATGAGTAACACCCTGAAACGGCCCAAGACATCACCTTAAACACCGTCTTTATCCAAAAGGAAAAAAAAGGAAGGCTATAGTTGTTTCTGTCTGCATTCATTTGATTGTATATGATTTCCAATTGATGTTGTATAACTAGTTGTGGAGAAGTCATGGGATAGGTGGCTTCATTTCAGTTTGAATTTCCAAATTTTGTGGATTCTGCAGGCTTGATACAAGGTATACAAACATCATATTGGATCAGGACATCCCATGGTGTAACTGATATTCATGGTTTGTTAAACAGTTAAAGTTCTGTGTGATATGAGTTCATCCTGGAGTAACCCAGGTTAGTTTCTGTTATACATTTGTCCCAGGATGAAAGGACAAGAGAAATAAGGCCTGATTTATAAAAGTGCCTCCAAACTAATCGATACTGAAGTATAGTTGACCTACAATGTGGTGTTAATTTCTACTGTACAGCAAAGTGATTCCTATATACATACATACATATATACATATTTTTCATATTCTTTTCCATTATGGTTTATTACAGGGTATTGAATACAGTTCCCTGTGCTGTACAGTAAGACCTTGTTTATCCATCCTATATATAATAATTTGCATCTACTAATCCCAAACTCCCAATCCATCCCTCTCCCCTGTCTTCCCCTTGACAACCACAAGTCTGTTTTCTATATTTGAGAGTCTGTTTTTGTTCTGTAGATAGGTTCATTTGGGTCTCATTTTATAATCCACATATAAGTGATAGCATATGGTATTTGTCGTTCTCTGTCTGACTTACTTCACTTTGTATGATAATCTCTAGGTCCATCCATGTAGCTGCAGATGGCATTATTTCATTCTGTTTTATGGCTGAGTAATATTCCATTGTATATATGTACCACATCTTCTATATCCGTTCATCTGCTGAGGGACACTCAGGTTGCTTCCATGTCTTGGCTGTTGTGAATAGTGCTGCTGTGAATGCTGGGGCGCGTGTATCTTTTCAAATTATACTTTTGTCTGGATGTGTGCCCAGGAGTGGGATTGCTGGTTCATACGGTAATTCTAGTTTTAGTGTTTGAGGAACCTCCATACTGTTCTCCATAGTGGCTGCATCAATTTACATTCCCACCAGTAGTGTAGGAGGGTTCCCTTTTCTCCACACCCCCTCGAGCATTTATTTCTAGACACTTTAATGATGGCCATTCTGACCACTATGAGGTGATAACTCACTGTAGTTTTGATTTGCATTCTCTAATAATTAGCGACGTGGAGCATCTTTTCATGTGCCTATTGGCCATCTGTATGTCTTTGCAGAAATGTCTATTTAGACCTTCTGCCTGTTTTTTGATTTTTTTTCTTTTTTGAGTTGTATGAGCTGTTTGTATATTTTAGAATGAGGCCCTTGTTGGTTGCATCATTTGCACGTATTTTCTCCCAAACAGTTAGCACAGGTTCTGGAACGACTGGATACCCACATGCAGAAGAATAAACTTGGACCCTTACCTCCCCTCACCCTGTATACAAAAATCAACGCAAAATGGACCAAAGGCCTAGATGCAAGAACCAAAATTATAAAACTCGTAGAAGAAAACATGAGAGTAAATCTTCATGACCTTGGATTTAGTCATGATTTCTTAGATCTGCTACCAAAAGCACAAGCAACAAAAGACAAAATAGATGAATTGGACTTCCTCAAAATGAAAAACAGTTGTGTATAAAAGGAGCAAGGAATAAGATAATCCACCATCCAAAATGGCACAAAATGTTTGCAAACCATGTATCTGATAAAGGACTGTAGCCTACCAGCCAAGCCCCCGGTGGTCCAGTGGAGTGTCTGTGTGGCCCCTCCCATCCTCGGTGATCAGGGGCTCTCAGGCCCCACAGCACCCGAGGGGTGGACACTGGTCATCTTCTGCACCCTCAAGGAGTGAGCGCTGGATGGTCTTGAGCCCAGATGCACTCCCATTACTGCCCTCAAAGGCTGACGGCTTCAGCATGCCTCCAGAAGGACACAGAGTATTTTCAAGTCTTTAAGAACCAAGAGAACCGTCTTCACTTTTCTGAAAAGGGCATCTTATTATTTCACAGCATGACTATTTTCAACCTGGCTCTCAGGGGTGCCCTCCCACCTTCTTTATTTCTCTGAGAGTGGCCATGGTGGTTTGGCTGTCCCCAGTCCCCACACCAGGTGACAAGGCCGGTGGGGCCAGATCCTGGTGGTCCTTAGCTTCATTGGAGACTAACCCAGACTCTCAGCATCCTGCTTCTCCCCATCACCGATCCTCATCTCCTCCCCTCTCTCTTTTCCCCTTGCTTTTCAGTCTCAGATTTACCTGATGGTCACCACTCACAGTTCCCGCAGAGCCCAGAGACTTCTCCTTGAAGGAAAGGTTCTGGAAAATCAGAGGGATAAATAAAGAATGCAGCTGATTCCCACCTGTGCTGACGCCCAAGAGGGTGAGGAGAGTGAGTGTTTTCTCATTAGAATTTTAAATCCTCCAAGTAATAGATCATTTGGGGGGGGGCATCCGATATCTTCCTGCTCATTCTAATAATGTCATTCCTGAATTTTAATGTGGTAAATAATTTAAATCACAAATATGCTGAGGGGGAGATCCATTTACAAAATGTTAGAGGTAACACCAAGGGACTTACAACAAACAAGGACACAGAACCCTGTGTCCAGACACTGGCTGAGAGATTCCTACCCTGAGCCGCAGTCCCCTGGAGGGCGGAGTGGCCATGACTCTCCTCCCGCAGGTGAGCCTACACAGGCACATCCCACGTGGGACCACTGCATCACAGAATCTTAGAGTGGCCAATGGCAGGCAGCTGGCTAGAGATGCGGACAAGAGAAAACTGCCCAGCAGCCTGGGACAACCCCGGGGTGAGGCCTTAGGAAGGGCCAGTGTCAGAGCCTCAGAGATAACTTGAAGAGAGTTCAGACTGTTAGGGACATCATCAGAGATGTACTTAGGGACATATTCAGGGCCTTAGTTATGGACAGGATCAGGGCATTATTTAGTGACAACTTAGACTATAAGGGACAGTGTCAGGGCCTAAGTTAGGGACAGTGTCAGTGCTTCAGTTAGAGATAACGTGAGAGCCTTAGTTAGACAGAGTTCAGGCTGTTACTTAGGGATATCTTCACGGCCTTCGAGCCAGCATCATGGCCATAATTAGAACCAGTGTCAGGGCGTTAGTCAGGGCCAAAACTAGGGTGTTAGTTAGGGAAAAAGACAGGTCATTAGTTACAGAGAGTGTCAGGGTTTTAGGTAGGGACAGCGGCAAGTCCTGAGTTAAGAAGAGTGTCGGAGCCTCACTTATCCTGACGTCATCCTGACGTCAGGATGTCAGTTAGGGAGAGTCAGGACACTAGAATGTCAGATTCCGAGGTAGAGACAGCATCAGGGCCTCACTTAGGGACAGCGTCAGGGCTTACTTTGGGACGGTTTCAGGACCTTAGTAAGACATGGGTGAGTATATTAGCTCAGGATAATGTCAGGACTTTAGATATTGACGGCAGCAGGGCCTCAGTTAGGGCATTAGTTAGGGACAGTTTTGGGGCGGATTTGGGACGAGCATCTAGGCCTTAGTTAGGGACAGTGTCACGGCCTTGGGACTAAATTCAGGGCCTGAGGTAGTCACAGCATAAGGGCTTTAGTTAGCATAAGAGGCAGGACATTTGCTAGGGACAGGGTTAGGGTAAAGTTTAGGGATCGTGTCAGGAAATGACCTAGGGATAGTGTCAAGAGCTTAGTTACAGTATCAGGGCCTTATTTAGGACCCGTGTCAGGGCTTCAGGTAGGGACAGCGTCAGTGCCTGACTCTGGGAGACCAACAGGGCCTGAGTGAGGCCTAGCGTCAGGCCCATAGCTGGGGACACTGTCAGGGCATGATGTAGGAGCAGCATCAGGGCCTTTGTTGCATCAGCATTAGTGTCTTAGTTACAGACATGATCAGGGCCTGAGTTAGTCACAGCGTCAAGGCCTCAGTTAGGCACAGCTTCAGGGACTGCGTTACGGACAGCCTCAGGTCTTCACTTAGGAACAGCGACAGGGCTTCCTTAGGGACGGTGTCAGGACCTTGGTTAGAAATGGGTCAGGATATTAGCTCAGGATAGTGTCCGGATTTTAGTTATTGCCGGCAGCAGGGCCTATCTTAGAGATAGATTCCGGGCCTTAGTTAGGGACAGTGTCAGGGCCTTAATTAGGACTAGTCTGGGCCTTAGTTAGGGAGAGCATTACGGCTTCGGTGAGGATAAGGGGCAGGACGTTAGCTCGGGACAGAGTCAGGTTCCAGGCCAGTGGTAGTGTCAGGATGTGAGCTAGGGATAGGGTGAAGACCTTAGTTATTGAGAGCATCAGGGCCTTAGTTAGGACCAGCGTCAGGGCCTTCATCAGGACCAGTGTCAGGGCTTCACGTACGGACAGCGTCAGAGCCTAACTAAGGTACGGCAACAGGGCCTAAGTGAGGCCTATCTTTAGGGCCTGAGTTAGGGACAGTGTCAGGGCATGACTTAGGAGCCGTATAAGGGCCTCTGTAGGATCAGCATTAGGGTCTTCGTTAAAGACATTCTCAGGGCCTCTGTTAGGGACCGCCTCAAGGCCTCACTTGGGAAAGCGTCAGGGCTTACTTTGGGACAGTTTCAGGATCTTGGTAAGACATGGGTCAGGATATTAGCTCAGGATAATGTCAGGACTTTAGATATTGACTGCAGCAGGGCCTTAGAGACAGTGTCTCGGCCTGACTTAGGACTAGCATCAGAGCCTTTGTTAGGTACAGTGTCAGGGACTGAGTTAGGTGTAGTGTCAGGGCCTTAGTTAGGGACAGTGTCAGGGCCTGAGTTAGGACGAGCCTCCAGGCCTCAGTTAGGGCCAGGGTCACGGCCTCGGGACTAAGTTTAAGGCCTTAGTTAGGAACAGCATCAGGGATTTATTTAGCATAAGAAGCTCAACATTAGTTAAAGACAAGGTTAGGTTAAGGTCTAGGGATTGTGTCAGGGCATGACCTAGGGATAGTGTCAAGACCTTAGTTACTTAGGGCATCAGGGCCTAATTAGGACCAGTGTCAGGGCTTCAGGTAGGGATAGCGTCAGAGCCTGACTTAGGGAGAGCGACAGGGCTTGAGTGAGGCCTAGTGTCAGAGCCTTAGCTAGGGATAGTATCAGGGCATGACTTAGGAGCAGCACAAGGGCCTTGGTAGGATCAGCCTCAGGGGCTTTGTTAAAGACATTATCGGGGCCTCTGTTAGGGGCAGCCTTAGGGCCTCCCTTAGGGACAGCGTCAGGGCTTACTTAGGGACAGTTTCAGGAGCTTGGTAAGAGATGGGTCCGGAAATTACCTCAGGATAGTGTCAGGACATTAGATATTGACGGAAGCAGGGCCCTAGTTAGGGACAGTGTCAAGGCCTTAGTTAGTACTAGCATCTGGGCCTCTGTTAGGTACAGTGTCAGGGCCTGAGTTAGGAATAGTGTTAGGGCCTTAGTTAGGGACAGTATCACGGCCTTGGGACTAAATTCAGGGCCTGAGGTAGTCACAGCATAAGGGCTTTAGTTAGCATAAGAGGCAGGACATTTGCTAGGGACAGGGTTAGGGTAAAGTTTAGGGATCGTGTCAGGAAATGACCTAGGGCTAGTGTCAAGAGCTTAGTTATAGTATCAGGGCCTTATTTAGGACCCGTGTCAGGGCTTCAGGTAGGGACAGCGTCAGTGCCTGACTCTGGGAGAGCAACAGGGCCTGAGTGAGGCCTAGCGTCAGGCCCATAGCTGGGGACACTGTCAGGGCATGATGTAGGAGCAGCATCAGGGCCTTTGTTGCATCAGCACTAGTGTCTTAGTTACAGACATGATCAGGGCCTGAGTTAGTCACAGCGTCAAGGCCTCAGTTAGGCATAGCTTCAGGGACTGCGTTACGGACAGCCTCAGGTCTTCACTTAGGAACAGCGACAGGGCTTCCTTAGGGACGGTGTCAGGACCTTGGTTAGAAATGGGTCAGGATATTAGCTCAGGATAGTGTCCGGATTTTAGTTATTGCCGGCAGCAGGGCCTATCTTAGAGATAGATTCTGGGCCTTAGTTAGGGAAAGTGTCAGGGCCTTAATTAGGACTAGTCTGGGCCTTAGTTAGGGAGAGCATTACGGCTTCGGTGAGGATAAGGGGCAGGACGTTAGCTCGGGACAGAGTCAGGTTCCAGGCCAGTGGTAGTGTCAGGATGTGAGCTAGGGATAGGGTGAAGACCTTAGTTACTGAGAGCATCAGGGCCTTAGTTAGGACCAGCGTCAGGGCCTTCATCAGGACCAGTGTCAGGGCTTCACGTACGGACAGCGTCAGAGCCTAACTAAGGTACGGCAACAGGGCCTAAGTGAGGCCTATCTTTAGGGCCTGAGTTAGGGACAGTGTCAGGGCATGACTTAGGAGCCGTATAAGGGCCTCTGTAGGATCAGCATTAGGGTCTTCGTTAAAGACATTCTCAGGGCCTCTGTTAGGGACCGCCTCAAGGCCTCACTTAGGGACAGCGTCAGGGCTTACTTTGGGACAGTTTCAGGATCTTGGTAAGACATGGGTCAGGATATTAGCTCAGGATAATGTCAGGACTTTAGATATTGACGGCAGCAGGGCCTTAGAGACAGTGTCTCGGCCTGACTTAGGACTAGCATCAGAGCCTTTGTTAGGTACAGTGTCAGGGACTGAGTTAGGTGTAGTGTCAGGGCCTTAGTTAGGGACAGTGTCAGGGCCTGAGTTAGGACGAGCCTCCAGGCCTCAGTTAGGGCCAGGGTCACGGCCTCGGGACTAAGTTTAAGGCCTTAGTTAGGAACAGCATCAGGGATTTATTTAGCATAAGAAGCTCAACATTAGTTAAAGACAAGGTTAGGTTAAGGTCTAGGGATTGTGTCAGGGCATGACCTAGGGATAGTGTCAAGACCTTAGTTACTTAGGGCATCAGGGCCTAATTTAGGACCAGTGTCAGGGCTTCAGGTAGGGATAGCGTCAGAGCCTGAATTAGGGAGAGCGACAGGGCTTGAGTGAGGCCTAGTGTCAGAGCCTTAGCTAGGGATAGTATCAGGGCATGACTTAGGAGCAGCACAAGGGCCTTGGTAGGATCAGCCTCAGGGGCTTTGTTAAAGACATTATCAGGGCCTCTGTTAGGGGCAGCCTTAGGGCCTCCCTTAGGGACAGCGTCAGGGCTTACTTAGGGACAGTTTCAGGAGCTTGGTAAGAGATGGGTCCGGAAATTACCTCAGGATAGTGTCAGGACATTAGATATTGACGGAAGCAGGGCCCTAGTTAGGGACAGTGTCAAGGCCTTAGTTAGTACTAGCATCTGGGCCTCTGTTAGGTACAGTGTCAGGGCCTGAGTTAGGAATAGTGTTAGGGCCTTAGTTAGGGACAGTATCACGGCCTTGGGACTAAATTCAGGGCCTGAGGTAGTCACAGCCTAAGGGCTTTAGTTAGCATAAGAGGCAGGACATTTGCTAGGGACAGGGTTAGGAAAAAGTTTAGGGATCGTGTCAGGAAATGACCTAGGGCTAGTGTCAAGAGCTTAGTTACAGTATCAGGGCCTTATTTAGGACCCGTGTCAGGGCTTCAGGTAGGGACAGCGTCAGTGCCTGACTCTGGGAGAGCAACAGGGCCTGAGTGAGGCCTAGCGTCAGGCCCATAGCTGGGGACACTGTCAGGGCATGATGTAGGAGCAGCATCAGGGCCTTTGTTGCATCAGCACTAGTGTCTTAGTTACAGACATGATCAGGGCCTGAGTTAGTCACAGCGTCAAGGCCTCAGTTAGGCATAGCTTCAGGGACTGCGTTCCGGACAGCCTCAGGTCTTCACTTAGGAACAGCGACAGGGCTTCCTTAGGGACGGTGTCAGGACCTTGGTTAGAAATGGGTCAGGATATTAGCTCAGGATAGTGTCCGGATTTTAGTTATTGCCGGCAGCAGGGCCTATATTAGAGATAGATTCCGGGCCTTAGTTAGGGACAGTGTCAGGGCCTTAATTAGGACTAGTCTGGGCCTTAGTTAGGGAGAGCATTACGGCTTCGGTGAGGATAAGGGGCAGGACGTTAGCTCGGGACAGAGTCAGGTTCCAGGCCAGTGGTAGTGTCAGGATGTGAGCTAGGGATAGGGTGAAGACCTTAGTTATTGAGAGCATCAGGGCCTTAGTTAGGACCAGCGTCAGGGCCTTCATCAGGACCAGTGTCAGGGCTTCACGTACGGACAGCGTCAGAGCCTAACTAAGGTACGGCAACAGGGCCTAAGTGAGGCCTATCTTTAGGGCCTGAGTTAGGGACAGTGTCAGGGCATGACTTAGGAGCCGTATAAGGGCCTCTGTAGGATCAGCATTAGGGTCTTCGTTAAAGACATTCTCAGGGCCTCTGTTAGGGACCGCCTCAAGGCCTCACGTAGGGACAGCGTCAGGGCTTACTTTGGGACAGTTTCAGGATCTTGGTAAGACATGGGTCAGGATATTAGCTCAGGATAATGTCAGGACATTAGATATTGACTGCAGCAGGGCCTTAGAGACAGTGTCTCAGCCTGACTTAGGACTAGCATCAGAGCCTTTGTTAGGTACAGTGTCAGGGACTGAGTTAGGTGTAGTGTCAGGGCGTTAGTTAGGGACAGTGTCAGGGACTGAGTTAGGACGAGCCTCCAGGCCTCAGTTAGGGCCCTCTTGGGACTGGGCGGATCCTTTGTTCCATCTGCACGGGTGTCCAAGCAGGTCTCAGAACAGCCCTTGGCCTCTGAGCATCCAGGCAGGCACCCACGTTCCTCCAGCTCAGGTTAGCCTTGGCCCCTCCAGCCCCCGTGGCCAATTACTGAGCTGATTGTGTCTTTACTCTTTCAAATGAAATCACTCTCTCCAGGTGGGCGAGAAGTTTACTTGTGAACTTGGTTAGGGTTAGGGGTTAGGGGTTAAGGGTTAGGGTCAGGGTTAGCGCTAGGGCTAGGGGTTAGGGTTAGGCTTAGGGTTGGGTTAGGGTTAGGGGTTAGGGTTAGGGTTTAGGTTTAGGGTTAGGGTTAGTGTTGGGTTAGGGTTAGGGTTAAGGTAGGGTTAGGGTTGGGTTAGGGTTAGGGTTTAGGGTTAGGGTGTCCAGCCTTACGTCCCATTCAGCTGTGAGTGTAGATGTGGTCAGTCCAGTTGCCTCACAGCCCCTGATTGAATTTTGTAAGAATTCCTCTCTCTCTCTCACTGTCTTTCTCTTTTTATAATTAATTTTTTTAATGGGGTGTAGCTGATTTGCAATGTTGTGTTTCTTGGTGCTGTACATCCACTTGAGTCACTTACAGAGAGACATCAGTAAATTCTTTTCTAGTTTCTAGTAGTCAGATATATGTTTTTTCTGTGAATAGAGTGTGCTGAGTCCAGTTCCTTGAACAATGAGTATGTCTTGGCGATTACATTATTGGCGTATGGAACGGTATCTGTGCCAATTTCAACCTCCTGGTTTATGCATCAACGCACCACACTTTTCCCCTTAAGCAGCCGTAAGTGTGTTTTGTAAACGTGTGATGGTGTTCTGTTTGTAATTCAGTTCACGGTTGGCGATTTTTAGATTCCCTTTATAAGTGATATCTTATGATAAGTTTCCCTTGCTGTCTAACTTATTTCACTCTCAATGACCATACATAAGTCCCCCTGAGTCGCTGCAACTGGCCTCATTTCATTGATTTCAGGGCTGAGTAATATTCCGTCGTGCTTAAGTATCAAATTTTCTTTCACCATTTTTTCCTTCCAAGGACTATGAAGTTGTACCCAAGTCGAGGCTGTTGTAAGCATAGCAGCAGTAAACGGGGTGCCTGCGTCCTGTGGACTTTTGGATTTTCCAACATATAGGCCCATGAGTGGAAGCGCCCTATGCTTTGTAGCTCTGTTTTTTAGATGTTTTAGGAAACACAGCACACTTCTCCAGAGTGGCCGTTGGCAATTTACATTCCCCCCTTCAGCGTAACGAGGCTCCCTTTTCTCCTCTCCTTGTCCTGCATCTCTGGTTTTTACCCTTTGTGAGGATGGTCCTTTTTTCTGATTCGAAGTGATACCTCTCTGTAGTGTTGATTTGCATTGCCCGCTTCTTTGGTTGGCCAAAAAGGGCGTATGCGTTTTTCCTGAATATATTCTGGAAGTTAAATTTGAGAGACAGCTTTTCTTTTTAATTGATTAATTAATTAATTTATTTTTGGCTGTGTTGGGTCTTCGTTTCTGTGCGAAGGCTTTCTCTAGTTGTGGCAAGCGGGGGCCCCTCTTCATCGCGGTGCGCGGGCCTCCCACTATCGCGGCCTCTCTTGTTGCGGAGCACAGGCTCCAGACGCGCAGGCTCAGGAGTTGTGGCTCACGGGCCTAGTTGCTCCGCGGCATGTGGGATCTTCCCAGACCAGGGCTCGAACCCGTGTCCCCTGCATTAGCAGGCAGATTCTCAACCACTGCGCCACCAGGGAAGCCCCTTGAATAGTTTTGTATTTAAAGTTTGTCTGTGGGGACTTCCCTGGTGACGCAGTGGTTAAGAGTCCGCCTGCCAATGCAGGGGACACGGGCTCGAGCCCTGGTCCGGGAAGATCCCACATGCCGCAGAGCAACCAAGCCTGCACGGCACAACTACTGAAGCCTGCGCGCCTAGAGCCCGTGCTCGCCCACAAGAGAAGCCACCGCAATGAGAAGCCCGTGCACCGCAACGAAGAGGAGCCCCGCTCGACGTAACTAGAGGAAGCCCACATGCAGCAACGAAGACCCAACGCAGCCAAACATAAATTATAAACTAAAATAAAATTTGCCTCTGAATAACTTTGAGTGAATTTGGTATAAGTTGTAAAGTTTGCATCTACATTCACTTCATTCCAAATGGTTTCCAATTAATTGTTCCTTAACTACTTTTAGAAAACTTTTGGGATAGAGACTCCATTTCAGTTTGAATTTCCAGTTTAATGGATTCAGCAGTCCTGTCAGTAGGGCACGCTGCCCCCAGTGACCTGTGAGGGAGGCGTGGCCTGCACTTCCTGCACTGACCACAGGGTGGCGCCGAGTTCGCCTCTCTGACCCACAGCGCATGCTCGTTCCATGGAACTCGATTGTGAGGGCAGCTGAGAGGAGTTGAGCCGCCTCAGGCGCGGGGGCGGGGGCGGGGGCCTTCGGGTAGGACGCCCGGCTCAGCGTCTCTGCTGAGAGGAGCTCGGTCTCCGTCTCCTCAGGACTCGCTGGGGTTTCGGCTTCAGGACAAAGTGGGGCTGCGTCCACGCTGACTAGGGAACTAGGTTTCCTGAGGACCCAGGTGATGCCTGAGGAAAAGGTGAAGAGACGGTGAGGAAAAGTGGGGAGAAGCTTCCTGTGGGCGACTGACCGTTGAGGGGGTCCGTCTTCGTGTGAGCGAGGGAGGGCTTGGCGTGGAAAGCTGGGTGTTTGGTCAGGTTTGTGTGCAGGGTAGCCAGCGTGAGTTATGGGGCGTCCAGTTTTCCCAGCACCATTTATCGTGGGGCGTGTCGTGCTCCTTGGTGTGTCCTTGGTCCCTGTGTCATAAATTCACCGACCCCGTCCGTGTGGGTTGAATTCTGGTCTCTCTGTCCTGTTCCTCTGGTCCCTGTGCCCGTTTTGAGCCAGTTCCACACTGTTTTGGTGACCCTAGCTTCTCAGCAGAGTGTGACGGCAAGGAGGGAGATGCCCGTTCTCTTTTTTCAGGGTTTCTTTGGCTATTTGGGGTCCTTTGTGGTTCCCCACAGATATTAGGAGGATTTGCTCTATTTGGGGGGAAAATACCATGGAATTTTGGGAGGGATTGCATTCACTGTGTCCACTGCTTTGGGTAGCATGGATATTTTAACAATATTAATTGTTCCATTCCATGAGAACAGGATATCTTTCCATTTCTTGGTGTGTTTTGCAATGTCTTCATCAATGTCTTCAAGTTTTCAGTGTGCAGGTCTTTCACCTCCTTGGTTGACTTTATTCCCAGGTATTTTGTTCTTTTTGATGCAGTTGTAAACAGGGTTGCTTTCTTTCTCTTTCTGATGGTTCATTATTAGTGTTTAGAAAGGCAACTGATTTCTGTGTATTGATTTTGCAACTTTACTGAATTGATTTATTAGTTCTAATAGTTTTTCTGTGGAATGAAGTGGAAAATTGGAATTCAAAAATCCCACTGTTTCTACCATATCCAGGTCGTCCACAACACGGAGGACAGCGGCTCCTAATATAACCTTCCCACAGTGCCTCTGAATGACATGTGGACTTTGGGTGAACTGGATCTGGGTAAGGCTTGGCTTCTATATGGAAGTTTGATGTTTTCTCTGCTTTTCTGGCATGCTGTTGACATACATGATGTTTTGAAAAGTAATTGACTTTCCAGTAATTTCAAACATACAACTTTACATACATAAAAACAAGTCTTGTACCTTGATTAAATATACTCCTAAATATTGATGTTGACATTATTAAAAATGGAATTGTTCTCATAAATTCTTTTTCAGATTATTTTTTGCCAGCGGATGCATATAAGATAGATTTTCATGACTTGATATTTTGTTCTGTAACTTTGCTTATTAATTAGTTGATTAGCTCAAATAATTCCTTTGCTGATTATAGGTAGTTTTATATATAAGATGATGTGACCTATGTTCTGTGAAGAGACCCGGTTTTAATTTTTCCATTCACCCATGGATGCCTTTTCTTTCTTTCCTCAAGATTCTGGGTAGAACTTCCAGTACACTATTGAGTAACGGTGATGAAGGCCAGCTTCCTGGCCCTGTTCCTGATTTCAGGAGTAAATCTTTCAGTCTTTAACGTTGAGCATGATGTTTGCTGTGGCTTTTTGTACTACTCTTTTCCATATTGAACAACTTTCCTTTTATTCCTGCTTTCTTGAGTGTTTTTCATGAAATAACACTGGATTTTCATTGTAGATGTTTTGCATTAATTGATATGATTATGTGTTTTTACTTCACACCATTATTGTGGTTGAATACATTGCTTACTTTTCATATGTTGAGCAACCTGAAATTCCTGGTGTAGAGATACTTGCTTATGGCATTATCCATTTAAAGTTCTGTTGGTTTCATGTTGCTATTATTGTGTGATAGATTTTTACATTCCTATTTATAAGTTGTACTGGGGTAGTTTTCTTGTTTTTTTTCCTTTATTCTTAAAATCTTTTTTAAAATAGTGGTTTTCTTTCATTTGAATTATTTATTTACTTTGGCCACATCCCATGGCTTGTGGGATCTTAGTTCCCCAGTCAGGGATCGAACCCGAGCCCTTGGCAGTGAAAGCACAGAGTCCTAACCACTGGGCCACCAGAGTATTCCCCAGTTTTCTTTTTCAAGATGTATTTGTATAATCTGATTAGACTTGGCTTGGTGTAAGTGGTTTGGAGGGTTAGCATTAGGGCTGGGGCTGGTGTGAGGGTTGGGGCTGTGTATGGTTTATGGTTGCTGTTATGGTTTAAGTTTTATGGTTAATGAGTTATTTATGGGTATGGTTAATGACTATATTTTCTGGTTTGGTTATGGTTATGGTTTTGCTTATTGGTTAAGGTTTATGGTTTTGGTCTCAGGGTGTTTGGGTTCTGTGTTAGAGTGGGTGTTAGGGTATGGGTTAGAATTGGGGTACAGGTAGGCTACGGGTAGAGCATGGGTTAGGGTAAGGTACAGGTTTAGGGTACGGGTTAGGCTAAGGTTAGGTCAGGGCTTAGGGTCAGGATCAGAGTTTAGGGTTAGGGTCCATGTCAGGATTAGCGTCAAGCTTGAGCGAGGCCATTGTTTGCTGCTCCTCCAGTGCTGGATTCTCATTGATAGATGAATGAAATGTCTGCTCTGGTCACCCACTGTTTCAAATTGAGCTCAGCCTTAGTCAAGGGTTCTTAGGGCCTCAGAGGTCATGCAGGGTTTCCCTCCACCCTCCCTCCTGGGAAGGGTGATGCAGGCCCCACTCTGTCTGGGCAGCCCCAGGTCCAACATGGCCCTGACATGCAGGATACTAAGTAGACGTGATGTAAGACTTGGTGCATCAGTGTGCCAGCCCCCAGGTGCTGCCTTTTTTTTTTTCTTAATTAATTAATTAATTAATTTTGGGCTGTGTTGGGTCTGCATTGCTGCCCGGAGGCTTTCTCTAGTTGCGGCGAGTGGGGGCTTCTCATTGCGGTGGCTTCTCTTGTTGCGGAGCACAGGCTCTAAGCGCGTGGGCTTCAGCAGTCGGGGCTCGCGGGTTCTAGAGCTCAGGCTCAGTAGTTGTGGTGCACGGGCTTAGTTGCTCCACAGCATGTGGGATCTTCCCGGACCAGGGCTCAAACCCGTGTCCCCTGCATGGGCAGGTGGATTCTTAACCACTGCGCCACCAGGGAAGTCTGGTGTTGCGTTCGTGAGGGCTGGTGGGGCCCTCTTGGGACTGGGCGGATCCTTTGTTCCATCTGCACGGGTGTCCAAGCAGGTCTCAGAACAGCCCTTGGCCTCTGAGCATCCAGGCAGGCACCCACGTTCCTCCAGCTCAGGTTAGCCTTGGCCCCTCCAGTCCCCGTGGCCAATTACTGAGCTGATTGTGTCTTTACTCTTTCAAATGAAATCACTCTCTCCAGGTGGGCGAGAAGTTTACTTGTGAACTTGGTTAGGGTTAGGGGTTAGGGGTTAAGGGTTAGGGTCAGGGTTAGCGCTAGGGCTAGGGGTTAGGGTTAGGCTTAGGGTTGGGTTAGGGTTAGGGGTTAGGGTTAGGGTTTAGGTTTAGGGTTAGGGTTAGTGTTGGGTTAGGGTTAGGGTTAAGGTAGGGTTAGGGTTGGGTTAGGGTTAGGGTTTAGGGTTAGGGTGTCCAGCCTTACGTCCCATTCAGCTGTGAGTGTAGATGTGGTCAGTCCAGTTGCCTCACAGCCCCTGATTGAATTTTGTAAGAATTCCTCTCTCTCTCTCACTGTCTTTCTCTTTTTATAATTAATTTTTTTAATGGGGTGTAGCTGATTTGCAATGTTGTGTTTCTTGGTGCTGTACATCCACTTGAGTCACTTACAGAGAGACATCAGTAAATTCTTTTCTAGTTTCTAGTAGTCAGATATATGTTTTTTCTGTGAATAGAGTGTGCTGAGTCCAGTTCCTTGAACAATGAGTATGTCTTGGCGATTACATTATTGGCGTATGGAACGGTATCTGTGCCAATTTCAACCTCCTGGTTTATGCATCAACGCACCACACTTTTCCCCTTAAGCAGCCGTAAGTGTGTTTTGTAAACGTGTGATGGTGTTCTGTTTGTAATTCAGTTCACGGTTGGCGATTTTTAGATTCCCTTTATAAGTGATATCTTATGATAAGTTTCCCTTGCTGTCTAACTTATTTCACTCTCAATGACCATACATAAGTCCCCCTGAGTCGCTGCAACTGGCCTCATTTCATTGATTTCAGGGCTGAGTAATATTCCGTCGTGCTTAAGTATCAAATTTTCTTTCACCATTTTTTCCTTCCAAGGACTATGAAGTTGTACCCAAGTCGAGGCTGTTGTAAGCATAGCAGCAGTAAACGGGGTGCCTGCGTCCTGTGGACTTTTGGATTTTCCAACATATAGGCCCATGAGTGGAAGCGCCCTATGCTTTGTAGCTCTGTTTTTTAGATGTTTTAGGAAACACAGCACACTTCTCCAGAGTGGCCGTTGGCAATTTACATTCCCCCCTTCAGCGTAACGAGGCTCCCTTTTCTCCTCTCCTTGTCCTGCATCTCTGGTTTTTACCCTTTGTGAGGATGGTCCTTTTTTCTGATTCGAAGTGATACCTCTCTGTAGTGTTGATTTGCATTGCCCGCTTCTTTGGTTGGCCAAAAAGGGCGTATGCGTTTTTCCTGAATATATTCTGGAAGTTAAATTTGAGAGACAGCTTTTCTTTTTAATTGATTAATTAATTTATTTATTTTTGGCTGTGTTGGGTCTTCGTTTCTGTGCGAAGGCTTTCTCTAGTTGTGGCAAGCGGGGGCCCCTCTTCATCGCGGTGCGCGGGCCTCCCACTATCGCGGCCTCTCTTGTTGCGGAGCACAGGCTCCAGACGCGCAGGCTCAGGAGTTGTGGCTCACGGGCCTAGTTGCTCCGCGGCATGTGGGATCTTCCCAGACCAGGGCTCGAACCCGTGTCCCCTGCATTAGCAGGCAGATTCTCAACCACTGCGCCACCAGGGAAGCCCCTTGAATAGTTTTGTATTTAAAGTTTGTCTGTGGGGACTTCCCTGGTGACGCAGTGGTTAAGAGTCCGCCTGCCAATGCAGGGGACACGGGCTCGAGCCCTGGTCCGGGAAGATCCCACATGCCGCAGAGCAACCAAGCCTGCACGGCACAACTACTGAAGCCTGCGCGCCTAGAGCCCGTGCTCGCCCACAAGAGAAGCCACCGCAATGAGAAGCCCGTGCACCGCAACGAAGAGGAGCCCCGCTCGACGTAACTAGAGGAAGCCCACGTGCAGCAACGAAGACCCAACGCAGCCAAACATAAATTATAAACTAAAATAAAATTTGCCTCTGAATAACTTTGAGTGAATTTGGTATAAGTTGTAAAGTTTGCATCTACATTCACTTCATTCCAAATGGTTTCCAATTAATTGTTCCTTAACTACTTTTAGAAAACTTTTGGGATAGAGACTCCATTTCAGTTTGAATTTCCAGTTTAATGGATTCAGCAGTCCTGTCAGTAGGGCACGCTGCCCCCAGTGACCTGTGAGGGAGGCGTGGCCTGCACTTCCTGCACTGACCACAGGGTGGCGCCGAGTTCGCCTCTCTGACCCACAGCGCATGCTCGTTCCATGGAACTCGATTGTGAGGGCAGCTGAGAGGAGTTGAGCCGCCTCAGGCGCGGGGGCGGGGGCGGGGGCCTTCGGGTAGGACGCCCGGCTCAGCGTCTCTGCTGAGAGGAGCTCGGTCTCCGTCTCCTCAGGACTCGCTGGGGTTTCGGCTTCAGGACAAAGTGGGGCTGCGTCCACGCTGACTAGGGAACTAGGTTTCCTGAGGACCCAGGTGATGCCTGAGGAAAAGGTGAAGAGACGGTGAGGAAAAGTGGGGAGAAGCTTCCTGTGGGCGACTGACCGTTGAGGGGGTCCGTCTTCGTGTGAGCGAGGGAGGGCTTGGCGTGGAAAGCTGGGTGTTTGGTCAGGTTTGTGTGCAGGGTAGCCAGCGTGAGTTATGGGGCGTCCAGTTTTCCCAGCACCATTTGTCGTGGGGCGTGTCGTGCTCCTTGGTGTGTCCTTGGTCCCTGTGTCATAAATTCACCGACCCCGTCCGTGTGGGTTGAATTCTGGTCTCTCTGTCCTGTTCCTCTGGTCCCTGTGCCCGTTTTGAGCCAGTTCCACACTGTTTTGGTGACCGTAGCTTCTCAGCAGAGTGTGACGTCAGGGAGGGAGATGCCTCCAGCCCGTTCTCTTTTTTCAGGGTTTCTTTGGCTATTTGGGGTCCTTTGTGGTTCCCCACAGATATTAGGAGGATTTGCTCTATTTGGGGGGAAAATACCATGGAATTTTGGGAGGGATTGCATTCACTGTGTCCACTGCTTTGGGTAGCATGGATATTTTAACAATATTAATTGTTCCATTCCATGAGAACAGGATATCTTTCCATTTCTTGGTGTGTTTTGCAATGTCTTCATCAATGTCTTCAAGTTTTCAGTGTGCAGGTCTTTCACCTCCTTGGTTGACTTTATTCCCAGGTATTTTGTTCTTTTTGATGCAGTTGTAAACAGGGTTGCTTTCTTTCTCTTTCTGATGGTTCATTATTAGTGTTTAGAAAGGCAACTGATTTCTGTGTATTGATTTTGCAACTTTACTGAATTGATTTATTAGTTCTAATAGTTTTTCTGTGGAATGAAGTGGAAAATTGGAATTCAAAAATCCCACTGTTTCTACCATATCCAGGTCGTCCACAACACGGAGGACAGCGGCTCCTAATATAACCTTCCCACAGTGCCTCTGAATGACATGTGGACTTTGGGTGAACTGGATCTGGGTAAGGCTTGGCTTCTATATGGAAGTTTGATGTTTTCTCTGCTTTTCTGGCATGCTGTTGACATACATGATGTTTTGAAAAGTAATTGACTTTCCAGTAATTTCAAACATACAACTTTACATACATAAAAACAAGTCTTGTACCTTGATTAAATATACTCCTAAATATTGATGTTGACATTATTAAAAATGGAATTGTTCTCATAAATTCTTTTTCAGATTATTTTTTGCCAGCGGATGCATATAAGATAGATTTTCATGACTTGATATTTTGTTCTGTAACTTTGCTTATTAATTAGTTGATTAGCTCAAATAATTCCTTTGCTGATTATAGGTAGTTTTATATATAAGATGATGTGACCTATGTTCTGTGAAGAGACCCGGTTTTAATTTTTCCATTCACCCATGGATGCCTTTTCTTTCTTTCCTCAAGATTCTGGGTAGAACTTCCAGTACACTATTGAGTAACGGTGATGAAGGCCAGCTTCCTGGCCCTGTTCCTGATTTCAGGAGTAAATCTTTCAGTCTTTAACGTTGAGCATGATGTTTGCTGTGGCTTTTTGTACTACTCTTTTCCATATTGAACAACTTTCCTTTTATTCCTGCTTTCTTGAGTGTTTTTCATGAAATAACACTGGATTTTCATTGTAGATTTTTTGCATTAATTGATATGATTATGTGTTTTTACTTCACACCATTATTGTGGTTGAATACATTGCTTACTTTTCATATGCTGAGCAACCTGAAATTCCTGGTGTAGAGATACTTGGCTTATGGCATTATCCATTTAAAGTTCTGTTGGTTTCATGTTGCTATTATTGTGTGATAGATTTTTACATTCCTATTTATAAGTTGTACTGGGGTAGTTTTCTTGTTTTTTTTCCTTTATTTTTAAAATCTTTTTTAAAATAGTGGTTTTCTTTCATTTGAATTATTTATTTACTTTGGCCACATCCCATGGCTTGTGGGATCTTAGTTCCCCAGTCAGGGATCGAACCCGAGCCCTTGGCAGTGAAAGCACAGAGTCCTAACCACTGGGCCACCAGAGTATTCCCCAGTTTTCTTTTTCAAGATGTATTTGTATAATCTGATTAGACTTGGCTTGGTGTAAGTGGTTTGGAGGGTTAGCATTAGGGCTGGGGCTGGTGTGAGGGTTGGGGCTGTGTATGGTTTATGGTTGCTGTTATGGTTTAAGTTTTATGGTTAATGAGTTATTTATGGGTATGGTTAATGACTATATTTTCTGGTTTGGTTATGGTTATGGTTTTGCTTATTGGTTAAGGTTTATGGTTTTGGTCTCAGGGTGTTTGGGTTCTGTGTTAGAGTGGGTGTTAGGGTATGGGTTAGAATTGGGGTACAGGTAGGCTACGGGTAGAGCATGGGTTAGGGTAAGGTACAGGTTTAGGGTACGGGTTAGGCTAAGGTTAGGTCAGGGCTTAGGGTCAGGATCAGAGTTTAGGGTTAGGGTCCATGTCAGGATTAGCGTCAAGCTTGAGCGAGGCCATTGTTTGCTGCTCCTCCAGTGCTGGATTCTCATTGATAGATGAATGAAATGTCTGCTCTGGTCACCCACTGTTTCAAATTGAGCTCAGCCTTAGTCAAGGGTTCTTAGGGCCTCAGAGGTCATGCAGGGTTTCCCTCCACCCTCCCTCCTGGGAAGGGTGATGCAGGCCCCACTCTGTCTGGGCAGCCCCAGGTCCAACATGGCCCTGACATGCAGGATACTAAGTAGACGTGATGTAAGACTTGGTGCATCAGTCTGCCAGCCCCCAGGTGCTGCCTTTTTTTTTTTCTTAATTAATTAATTAATTAATTTTGGGCTGTGTTGGGTCTGCATTGCTGCCCGGAGGCTTTCTCTAGTTGCGGCGAGTGGGGGCTTCTCATTGCGGTGGCTTCTCTTGTTGCGGAGCACAGGCTCTAAGCGCGTGGGCTTCAGCAGTCGGGGCTCGCGGGTTCTAGAGCTCAGGCTCAGTAGTTGTGGTGCACGGGCTTAGTTGCTCCACAGCATGTGGGATCTTCCCGGACCAGGGCTCAAACCCGTGTCCCCTGCATGGGCAGGTGGATTCTTAACCACTGCGCCACCAGGGAAGTCTGGTGTTGCGTTCGTGAGGGCTGGTGGGGCCCTCTTGGGACTGGGCGGATCCTTTGTTCCATCTGCACGGGTGTCCAAGCAGGTCTCAGAACAGCCCTTGGCCTCTGAGCATCCAGGCAGGCACCCACGTTCCTCCAGCTCAGGTTAGCCTTGGCCCCTCCAGCCCCTGTGGCCAATTACTGAGCTGATTGTGTCTTTACTCTTTCAAATGAAATCACTCTCTCCAGGTGGGCGAGAAGTTTACTTGTGAACTTGGTTAGGGTTAGGGGTTAGGGGTTAAGGGTTAGGGTCAGGGTTAGGGCTAGGGCTAGGGGTTAGGGTTAGGCTTAGGGTTGGGTTAGGGTTAGGGGTTAGGGTTAGGGTTTAGGTTTAGGGTTAGGGTTAGTGTTGGGTTAGGGTTAGGGTTAAGGTAGGGTTAGGGTTGGGTTAGGGTTAGGGTTTAGGGTTAGGGTGTCCAGCCTTACGTCCCATTCAGCTGTGAGTGTAGATGTGGTCAGTCCAGTTGCCTCACAGCCCCTGATTGAATTTTGTAAGAATTCCTCTCTCTCTCTCACTGTCTTTCTCTTTTTATAATTAATTTTTTTAATGGGGTGTAGCTGATTTGCAATGTTGTGTTTCTTGGTGCTGTACATCCACTTGAGTCACTTACAGAGAGACATCAGTAAATTCTTTTCTAGTTTCTAGTAGTCAGATATATGTTTTTTCTGTGAATAGAGTGTGCTGAGTCCAGTTCCTTGAACAATGAGTATGTCTTGGCGATTACATTATTGGCGTATGGAACGGTATCTGTGCCAATTTCAACCTCCTGGTTTATGCATCAACGCACCACACTTTTCCCCTTAAGCAGCCGTAAGTGTGTTTTGTAAACGTGTGATGGTGTTCTGTTTGTAATTCAGTTCACGGTTGGCGATTTTTAGATTCCCTTTATAAGTGATATCTTATGATAAGTTTCCCTTGCTGTCTAACTTATTTCACTCTCAATGACCATACATAAGTCCCCCTGAGTCGCTGCAACTGGCCTCATTTCATTGATTTCAGGGCTGAGTAATATTCCGTCGTGCTTAAGTATCAAATTTTCTTTCACCATTTTTTCCTTCCAAGGACTATGAAGTTGTACCCAAGTCGAGGCTGTTGTAAGCATAGCAGCAGTAAACGGGGTGCCTGCGTCCTGTGGACTTTTGGATTTTCCAACATATAGGCCCATGAGTGGAAGCGCCCTATGCTTTGTAGCTCTGTTTTTTAGATGTTTTAGGAAACACAGCACACTTCTCCAGAGTGGCCGTTGGCAATTTACATTCCCCCCTTCAGCGTAACGAGGCTCCCTTTTCTCCTCTCCTTGTCCTGCATCTCTGGTTTTTACCCTTTGTGAGGATGGTCCTTTTTTCTGATTCGAAGTGATACCTCTCTGTAGTGTTGATTTGCATTGCCCGCTTCTTTGGTTGGCCAAAAAGGGCGTATGCGTTTTTCCTGAATATATTCTGGAAGTTAAATTTGAGAGACAGCTTTTCTTTTTAATTGATTAATTAATTTATTTATTTTTGGCTGTGTTGGGTCTTCGTTTCTGTGCGAAGGCTTTCTCTAGTTGTGGCAAGCGGGGGCCCCTCTTCATCGCGGTGCGCGGGCCTCCCACTATCGCGGCCTCTCTTGTTGCGGAGCACAGGCTCCAGACGCGCAGGCTCAGGAGTTGTGGCTCACGGGCCTAGTTGCTCCGCGGCATGTGGGATCTTCCCAGACCAGGGCTCGAACCCGTGTCCCCTGCATTAGCAGGCAGATTCTCAACCACTGCGCCACCAGGGAAGCCCCTTGAATAGTTTTGTATTTAAAGTTTGTCTGTGGGGACTTCCCTGGTGACGCAGTGGTTAAGAGTCCGCCTGCCAATGCAGGGGACACGGGCTCGAGCCCTGGTCCGGGAAGATCCCACATGCCGCAGAGCAACCAAGCCTGCACGGCACAACTACTGAAGCCTGCGCGCCTAGAGCCCGTGCTCGCCCACAAGAGAAGCCACCGCAATGAGAAGCCCGTGCACCGCAACGAAGAGGAGCCCCGCTCGACGTAACTAGAGGAAGCCCACATGCAGCAACGAAGACCCAACGCAGCCAAACATAAATTATAAACTAAAATAAAATTATCTCTGAATAACTTTGAGTGAATTTGGTATAAGTTGTAAAGTTTGCATCTACATTCACTTCATTCCAAATGGTTTCCAATTAATTGTTCCTTAAAATTTGCCTCTGAATAACTTTGAGTGAATTTGGTATAAGTTGTAAAGTTTGCATCTACATTCACTTCATTCCAAATGGTTTCCAATTAATTGTTCCTTAACTACTTTTAGAAAACTTTTGGGATAGAGACTCCATTTCAGTTTGAATTTCCAGTTTAATGGATTCAGCAGTCCTGTCAGTAGGGCACGCTGCCCCCAGTGACCTGTGAGGGAGGCGTGGCCTGCACTTCCTGCACTGACCACAGGGTGGCGCCGAGTTCGCCTCTCTGACCCACAGCGCATGCTCGTTCCATGGAACTCGATTGTGAGGGCAGCTGAGAGGAGTTGAGCCGCCTCAGGCGCGGGGGCGGGGGCGGGGGCCTTCGGGTAGGACGCCCGGCTCAGCGTCTCTGCTGAGAGGAGCTCGGTCTCCGTCTCCTCAGGACTCGCTGGGGTTTCGGCTTCAGGACAAAGTGGGGCTGCGTCCACGCTGACTAGGGAACTAGGTTTCCTGAGGACCCAGGTGATGCCTGAGGAAAAGGTGAAGAGACGGTGAGGAAAAGTGGGGAGAAGCTTCCTGTGGGCGACTGACCGTTGAGGGGGTCCGTCTTCGTGTGAGCGAGGGAGGGCTTGGCGTGGAAAGCTGGGTGTTTGGTCAGGTTTGTGTGCAGGGTAGCCAGCGTGAGTTATGGGGCGTCCAGTTTTCCCAGCACCATTTGTCGTGGGGCGTGTCGTGCTCCTTGGTGTGTCCTTGGTCCCTGTGTCATAAATTCACCGACCCCGTCCGTGTGGGTTGAATTCTGGTCTCTCTGTCCTGTTCCTCTGGTCCCTGTGCCCGTTTTGAGCCAGTTCCACACTGTTTTGGTGACCCTAGCTTCTCAGCAGAGTGTGACGGCAAGGAGGGAGATGCCCGTTCTCTTTTTTCAGGGTTTCTTTGGCTATTTGGGGTCCTTTGTGGTTCCCCACAGATATTAGGAGGATTTGCTCTATTTGGGGGGAAAATACCATGGAATTTTGGGAGGGATTGCATTCACTGTGTCCACTGCTTTGGGTAGCATGGATATTTTAACAATATTAATTGTTCCATTCCATGAGAACAGGATATCTTTCCATTTCTTGGTGTGTTTTGCAATGTCTTCATCAATGTCTTCAAGTTTTCAGTGTGCAGGTCTTTCACCTCCTTGGTTGACTTTATTCCCAGGTATTTTGTTCTTTTTGATGCAGTTGTAAACAGGGTTGCTTTCTTTCTCTTTCTGATGGTTCATTATTAGTGTTTAGAAAGGCAACTGATTTCTGTGTATTGATTTTGCAACTTTACTGAATTGATTTATTAGTTCTAATAGTTTTTCTGTGGAATGAAGTGGAAAATTGGAATTCAAAAATCCCACTGTTTCTACCATATCCAGGTCGTCCACAACACGGAGGACAGCGGCTCCTAATATAACCTTCCCACAGTGCCTCTGAATGACATGTGGACTTTGGGTGAACTGGATCTGGGTAAGGCTTGGCTTCTATATGGAAGTTTGATGTTTTCTCTGCTTTTCTGGCATGCTGTTGACATACATGATGTTTTGAAAAGTAATTGACTTTCCAGTAATTTCAAACATACAACTTTACATACATAAAAACAAGTCTTGTACCTTGATTAAATATACTCCTAAATATTGATGTTGACATTATTAAAAATGGAATTGTTCTCATAAATTCTTTTTCAGATTATTTTTTGCCAGCGGATGCATATAAGATAGATTTTCATGACTTGATATTTTGTTCTGTAACTTTGCTTATTAATTAGTTGATTAGCTCAAATAATTCCTTTGCTGATTATAGGTAGTTTTATATATAAGATGATGTGACCTATGTTCTGTGAAGAGACCCGGTTTTAATTTTTCCATTCACCCATGGATGCCTTTTCTTTCTTTCCTCAAGATTCTGGGTAGAACTTCCAGTACACTATTGAGTAACGGTGATGAAGGCCAGCTTCCTGGCCCTGTTCCTGATTTCAGGAGTAAATCTTTCAGTCTTTAACGTTGAGCATGATGTTTGCTGTGGCTTTTTGTACTACTCTTTTCCATATTGAACAACTTTCCTTTTATTCCTGCTTTCTTGAGTGTTTTTCATGAAATAACACTGGATTTTCATTGTAGATTTTTTGCATTAATTGATATGATTATGTGTTTTTACTTCACACCATTATTGTGGTTGAATACATTGCTTACTTTTCATATGCTGAGCAACCTGAAATTCCTGGTGTAGAGATACTTGGCTTATGGCATTATCCATTTAAAGTTCTGTTGGTTTCATGTTGCTATTATTGTGTGATAGATTTTTACATTCCTATTTATAAGTTGTACTGGGGTAGTTTTCTTGTTTTTTTCCTTTATTTTTAAAATCTTTTTTAGGGATAGCATCAGGGTGTTAGTTAGGGAAAGAGTCATGCCATTATTATAGATAGTGTCAGTGCCTTAGGTAGAGAGAGCATCAGGGCCTTAGTTAAGGACAGCGTCAGAGACATACTTAGGGACATATTCAGGGCCTTAGTTATGAACAGGATCAGGGCATTTTTGAGAGATACATGAGGCTATTAGGGGCAGCATCAGGGTGTTAGGGAAAGAGTCAGCCGTTATTATAGACAGTGTCAGTGCTTCAGGTAGAGACGTCATCACAGCCTTAGTTAGGAAGAGGGTCAGGGCCTTGGTTAGGGACAGGGTCAGGCCAACAGTGAGGGACATTTAAGGCTATTAGGGACATCGTCAAGGCCTTAGATTCGGTCAGCATCAGGGCTGTAGTGTCGACCAGTGTCAGGGCATTAATGAGGGACAAAATTAGGGTGTTAGTTAGGGAAAGAGTCAGGTCATTAGTTACAGACAGTTTTAGGGCCTCAGGTAGAATCGGCATCAAGGCCTTAGTTAGGAAGAGCATCAGGGCCTCAGGTTCAGCATCAGGACATTAGTTAGGGCCAGCAACAGGGCCTTAGGGACAGTGTTGTTAGGCCCTCAGAGATAACGTGAGGGCCTTAGTAAGAGACAGTTTAGGCCGTTAGTTAGGGACACTTCAGAGACTTTCTTAGGGATATATTCAGGGCCTTAGTAATAGAATCAGGGTGTTATTTTGTCACCGCTTAGGCACTAAGGGGCAGCATCAAAGCCTAAGTTAGGAAGGGTGTCAGCATCTTGGGGATAGTGTTAGGGACTTTGTAAGTTATAGCTTAGGCCATTAGCTAGGGACAGTGTCGGGCTTATTAAGGGCAGTGTCAGAGACTTAATGAGGGACATCTTCAGGGGCTTAGTTATGGACAGGATCAGGTCCATACTTGGGACCAGTGTCAGGCCGTTATTTAGGGGCAGTGTCAGGGCCTTCTGTAGAGACAGCGTCAAGGCCCTTAGTTAGGAAGAGGGTCAGGGCCTTAGGACAGGGTCAGAGACGTACTTAGGCACATCTTCAGGGCCTTAGTAATGGACAGGATCAGGACCACAGTGAGGGACATCTAAGTCTATTAGGGACATCGTCAGGGCCTTAGATAGGTTCAGCATCAGGGCCGTAGTTAGGACCAGTGTCAGGGTGTTATTTAGGGGCAAAATTAGGATGTTAGTTAAGGAAAAAGTCAGGAAATCAGTTACAGACAGTGTCAGCTTCTCAGGTAGAGACTTCAGGGTCTTAGTGAGAGCATCAACATCTCAGGTAGGAACTGCATCAGGCCATTACTTAAAGACAGTGTCAAGGCCTTAATTAGGGAGAGTGTCAGGGCCTCAGAGAAAACTTGAGGACTTTAGTAAGAGACACTTCAGGCTGTTCATTAGGGACATCATCAGTGCGTTAGTTATGGACAGGGTCAGGGTATTAGTGAAAGACAGCTCAGGCAATTAGGCATACCGTCAGGGCCTTGGTTAGGGGCAGCGTCAGGGAGTAGTTGGGGAAAGAGTGAGGCCATTAGGTAAAGACAGACTCAGGGCCTTAGTTAGAGACAGTGTCAAGTTCTTTGTTAGGGACACTGTCATGGCCTCAGTTAAAGATAACTTGAGGGTCTTAGTTAGAGATAGTGTCAGGGACTTAGTTATGGACATCTTTAGGGCCTCAGAGGTAATTTGAGGGCCTTAGTAAGAGACATTTTGGGTCATTAGTGACATCGTCTGGACCTTAGTGCCGTCTTCAGTACATCATTTATGGGCCGCATCAGGGCATTAATGAGGGACAGCTCATGTTATTAAGGACCGTGTCAGGGCCTTAGTTAGGGACTGTGTCAGGGCCTTTGTTAGGGAAAGAATGAGGCCATTAGTTAAAGACAGACTCAGAGCCTTAGATACAGACAGCCTCAATCCTTAGTGAGGGAGAGTGTCAGGGCCTCAGTTAAAGATAAGTTGAGGGCCTTTGTTAAGGACAGCCTCCAGGCCTCAGTTAGGGACAGGGTCATGGCCTCGGGACTAATTTCAGGGCCTTAGTTAGGGACAGCATCAGGGATTTAGTTAGCATAAGAGGCAAGACATTAGCTAGGGACAAGGTGAAGTTAAGGTCTAGGGATAGTGTCAGGAAATGAGCTAGGGATAGTGTCAAGACCTTAGTTACTGAGAGTATCAGGGCCTTATTTAGAACCAGTGTCAGGGCTTCAGGTAGGGCCAGCATCAGAGGCTGACTTAGGGAGAGTGACAAGTACTGAGTGAGGCCTAGCATCAGGGCCTTAGCTGGGGACCCTGTCAGGTCATGACTTAGTAGCAGCATCAGGGCCTTGGCTGAATAAGCATTAGGGTATCTTTAGACATGATCAGGGCCTGAGTTAGTCACAGTGTCAAGGCCTCAGTTAGGGATAGTTTGAGGGCCTGAGTTAGGGACAGCGACAGGGCTTTCTTAGGGACGGTGTCAGGACCTTGGTTAGAGATGGGTCAGGATATTAGCTCAGGATAGTGTCAGGGTTTTAGTTATTGCCGGCAGCAGGGCCTATATTAGAGATAGATTCCGGGCCTTAGTTAGGGACAGTGCCAGGGCCTTAGTTAGGACTAGTCAGAGCCTTAGTTATCGAGAGCATTAGGGTTTCAGTTAGGATAAGAAGCAGGACATTAGCTCCAGACACAGTCAGGTTCAAGGCCAGGGAAAGTGTCAGGAAATGAGCGAGGGATAGCGTGAAGGCCTTAGTTATTGAGAACATCAGGGCCTTAGTTAGGAACAGCGTCAGGGCCTTAATCAGAACCAGTGTCGGGGCTTCACGAACGGACAGTGTCAGAGCCTAACTAAGGTACGGCAACAGGGCCTAAGTGAGGCCTATCTTTAGGGCCTGAGTTAGGGACAGTGTCAGGGCATGACTTAGGAGCAGTATAAGGGCCTCTGTAGGATCAGCATTAGGGTATTCGTTAAAGACATCAGGGCCTCTGTTAGGGACAGCCTCAGGGCCTCACTTAGGGACAGCATCAGGCCTTACTTTGGGACAGTTTCAGGACCTTGGTAAGACATCAGTCAGGATATTAGCTCAGGATAATGTCAGGACTTTAGATATTGACGGCAGCTGGGCCTTAGTTAGAGACAGCGCCAGGGCCTGAGTTAGGACTAACGTCAGAGCCTTTCTTAGGTACAGTGTCAGAGACTGAGTGAGGAGTAGTGTCAGGACCTTAGGGACAGTGTCAGGGACTGAGTTAGGTGTAGTGTCAGGTCCTTAGTTAGGGACAGCGTCAGGGATTTAGTTAGCATAGGAGGCTCGACATTACCTAAAGACAAGATTAGGTTAAGGTCTAGGGATAGTGTCAGGACATGACCTAGGGATAGTGTCAAGACCTTAGTTACTTAGGGCATCAGGGCCTAATTTAGGACCAGTGTCAGGGCTTCAGGTAGGGATAGCGTCAGAGCCTGACGTAGGGAGAGCGACAGGGCCTGAGTGAGGCCTAGCATCAGGACCTTACCTAGGGACAGTGTCAGGGCATGACTTAGGAGCAGCATAAGGGCCTTGGTAGGATCAGCCTCAGGGGCTTTGTTAAAGACATTCTCAGGGCCTCTGTTAGGGACAGCCTTAGGGCCTCCCTTAGGGACAGCGTCAGGGCTTACTTAGGGACAGTTTCAGGAGCTTGGTAAGAGATGGGTCCGGAAATTACCTCAGGATAGTGTCAGGACATTAGATATTGACGGCAGCAGGGCCTTAGTTAGGGACAGTGTCAAGGCCTTAGTTAGTACTAGCATCTGGGCCTCTGTTAGGTACAGTGTCAGGGCCTGAGTTAGGAATAGTGTTAGGGCCTTAGTTAGGGACAGTATCACGGCCTTGGGACTAAATTCAGGGCCTGAGGTAGTCACAGCCTAAGGGCTTTAGTTAGCATAAGAGGCAGGACATTTGCTAGGGACAGGGTTAGGGTAAAGTTTAGGGATCGTGTCAGGAAAAGACCTATTGCTAGTGTCAAGAGCTTAGTTACAGTATCAGGGCCTTATTTAGGACCCGTGTCAGGGCTTCAGGTAGGGACAGCGTCAGTGCCTGACTCTGGGAGAGCAACAGGGCCTGAGTGAGGCCTAGCGTCAGGCCCATAGCTGGGGACACTGTCAGGGCATGATGTAGGAGCAACATCAGGGCCTTTGTTGCATCAGCATTAGTGTCTTAGTTACAGACATGATCAGGGCCTGAGTTAGTCACAGCGTCAAGGCCTCAGTTAGGCATAGCTTCAGGGACTGAGTTACGGACAGCCTCAGGTCTTCACTTAGGAACAGCGACAGGGCTTTCTTAGGGACGGTGTCAGGACCTTGGTTAGAAATGGGTCAGGATATTAGCTCAGGATAGTGTCCGGATTTTAGTTATTGCCGGCAGCAGGGCCTATATTAGAGATAGATTCCGGGCCTTAGTTAGGGACAGTGTCAGGGCCTTAATTAGGACTAGTCTGGGCCTTAGTTAGGGAGAGCATTACGGCTTCGGTGAGGATAAGGGGCAGGACGTTAGCTCGGGACAGAGTCAGGTTCCAGGCCAGTGGTAGTGTCAGGATGTGAGCTAGGGATAGGGTGAAGACCTTAGTTATTGAGAGCATCAGGGCCTTAGTTAGGACCAGCGTCAGGGCCTTCATCAGGACCAGTGTCAGGGCTTCACGTACGGACAGCGTCAGAGCCTAACTAAGTTATGGCAACAGGGCCTAAGTGAGGCTTATCTTTAGGGCCTGAGTTAGGGACAGTGTCAGGGCATGACCTAGGAGCAGCATAAGGGCCTCTGTAGGATCAGCCTTAGGGTCTTCGTTAAAGACATTATCAGGGCCTCTGTTAGGGACAGCCTCAGGGTCTCACTTAGGGACAGCACCAGGGGCTTAGTTTGGGACAGTTTCAGTACCTTGGTAAGATCAGGGTCAGGGTATTAGCTCAGGATAATGTCAGGACTTAAATATTGACGGCAGCAGGGCCTTAGTTAGAGACAGTGTCAGGGCCTGAGTTAGGATTTGCATCAGAGCCTTTGTTAGGTACAGTGTCAGTGGCTGAGTTAGGAGTAGTGTCAGGGCCTTAGTTAGGCTTGAGACTCCAGGACCTTCCCTGAGTTCCAAAGGGCAGATTCGAATAGTTGCTAATCAGGGAAGGGAGGGGATGCAGAGACAAGGGAGGAAGAGTCAAGAAACAGCAGTGCAACCTTGGGGCAGGATCCTGGTTTTGCCTCAAGGGATACGCTTAAGAGTATCTTTGGGCGCTTTACCAACCTAAAACCCCCGCAAAATAGAAGATTTTCGTGTTCTTCATTCCAGAGAAGCTCATCAAGAGACCATCTGAGGCCAGATTAAAGTGAGTTAAGGCCCTGTGCACACACTACTCCTTAGGATCAAGTGTGTCCTTAAACCATTTCTGTTAAATTCCTCACCAGATCCTCCTGCATTGGGACGCACGGTTTTTGAGGGCATGAGTTTTCTGTGTCCCCCTTTGGCTGCCAAAGCAGTAAAGCTATTCTTTTCTACTTCCTCCAAACCTCTCTCTCTGAGATTCAATTTGGCACTGGTGCACAGAGGCCGAGTTTTCGACATCAAATTTAGTACCCAGTGTGGGACTGACTTGGGGATGGCCCCTGTGGTTCCCCTGACTTGATTGGACACTGAGATTTTCTCCACGCCAGCCTCTTTCGAGAGAGTGTAGGGTTGGAGAATTCCTTTAGAGGCCAGACCACGTGGGACCATTGCCTGGAAAGGCCGAGCCCCAGTCATCCCAGCAGTTAGAACTGTGGGGCAGGAGTCGATGGTGGAAGAGGGACCACCCTAGCAGCTGCCGAGGCCATCTTTGCCTGAGGACATTCCTCTCTTCCTCCTGCCTGGACTGCCCCGAATGTCCTACTCCAAGGGATTATTTGGGGGAACCAGAAAAATAGCATTTGGGATGTTGCAGCACCTCAGCCAGCATGTGGTAACTCCCCTGGCATGCAGTCTGAGGTCCTTTTAGCCCTGTACATTTGGGGGAACCTTGGTTCCCATTTGAGTGACTTTTCATTCCAGGAAATCTCATTTGGAAGGTGCACCACTTGGACAGAGGTCACAGGCTAAGTTGAGACTTGGAAGCTGATTTGAGTCTTGTGCTGTTTGGTTTTTGGTTTCTGTTTGGTTTCTGGTTCCTTTGGTTTGAGGCTTCCATTGGTGGTTAGGATTTTGTTTTGTTCTTAGCCCGCATTTGAGTGTTCTATGGTTCAGACATAAGAAGTGCTTCTTCTTCAGTTCCATCTGATAGCCAGTGGGCAAAATCCTGGCAGACTGGTCAACCTATAGTTGTAAACCTAAGACTAAGAAAAGAATGAAATTCTATTGTAATTTTGTCTGGCCAGTGTATGGATACATTCTTGAAAAATGCGGAAAGGTGGTCTTTGAATGGTAGCCTAAATGACTATACTATCCTTCAGCTAGTTATTTTGTCACAGGAAGAGAAAGACAGAAGTTCTGTATGTTCAAGCATTTATGAAGCTACGTAATAAAGAAAGTGAGCAGCTAGGTAACAGGCTGATGGTACAAAGAGAAAGGAAAGTCACTTTGCACTAGAGCTGGTTGTGTCTGAATGTGGAAAAAAATAAGGGGCAACATAAGATGGATACAGAAGTGATGAACATTTGTGAAAAGGGAACACTGAGGAAAGAGTTGTGCATGACCGGGATTTTCTAAGATGGATTTTGTTGGAAGTGGGTTAGGGCAAGCCTGGATTTGGTTTCTCCCTCCAAAGTTTTCTTGGAATGCTGTTTTTGATTGTGGACAGCTTGTGAGTTTTTTTGCCTGTGTCTGTGATCTGTATTTTTGTTTGAAATCTCTTTACTTTGGTTCAGTGAATGAGTGTTGTTTGGCCAATTCTAACAGTTCTTTTGATCTCCAGCTAACTTGGAGATGCTTTAGAAGGCCCTTGAGCCATCTCAGAGAGAAATGTTTGATTAGTATGTTAAATTACATGGAATTCCTAAAAATCTAGTATGTCCTGGTAAAATTTGATCAGTCATAATTCTAGTCATTTTTAAATGTACGTCACAGCAATAATGGTTTCTTTTGTCATTTACATTGTGATCAAATGTTTAAGCATGACGTTTTAAGTCTTTATGTGATTTATAGATAGTTACTGTTGTGCTCTAACACTTTGCAAAACTGCTCCATCTTCAAGAAGATCTATGTGAAGGACCTTTTGGCAAGCACAGGTCTCTGATAAATTTCATATGATAATGCCAAACTGGGTAAGAAATGAAAAATCTTAGTGGAGAATCGGATGGCTTCATAAAAAGTTAACAAAAGGATTGGTTACTGAGTGAACTGGTGAATATGGTTATAGTGTTTTTGTTTTTTTGTTACTGGCTTTGATCTGTGTTTCCCAGACACAGGGAAGTCCTTCACCTGAAGCTACTTAGGACTTGGAGCAATTGGGTAAATGACACCTCTGTACTGAAGTGTGTATTTATGAAAGTTACTGTGTTGGCTTCATTTTGCCCTGATGTTTAAGAGGAAAGGAAAATTACCTAATGAAGTTATCAGAATGTAATTACTCATGATGTATCACTGTTTGCTTTAGGTCTACTGCTAAAAGCACATGTACAATGCTTGTGTGACAATTGGGTATGAATAATAAAATGTATGGCCTATATAAAGCATTTTCTCATTAACATACCTCTGAGCATGTTCATGATACCTGATCAGTATTCCCCCAATGTGGATTAACTAGGCATATATAAAGGAGGCCTAGCGCTGAGGGCCATGATCTACACCTGGGCCAAACAGCTGAATCATTCTGGCACTGACTGATTGACATTTTGATCATCAATGCTTTCTATTGAAAGACTTGTAATCAAAAGGGAAAAAAACTCTTCACGTATTGAGGTGTGAGGAAGTCACTCTGGCTTCTACATGGTTTTACTTAAATTTTACTGACCAAAGTGGCCTGTTTTTTGGCCTTTTGGATATGAATTGTACATCTGCTTTGGCATTGAGGAGGGGAATGCATTTGACAGTCAAAAAGTAACTATGGTTCAGACATCCAAGATAAACCTAAGTGACCATTGTAGATGTGATTTAGATGCGTTCCTGTATTTTTTTTGTTTGTTTTTAAGTTTTTTTTTTTGGATGTGGACCAGTTTTTAAGTCTATTGAATTTGTTACAATATTGTTTCTGTTTCATGTTTTGGTTTTTAGGCCACGAGGCATGTGGTATCTTAGCTTCCTGCCCAGGGATCAAACCAGCACCCCCTGCGTTGGAAGGCGAAGTCTTAACCACTGAACCTCCAGGTAAGTCCCCGCGTTCCTGTATTGTTGAAATTGAATTTCTGAGCTATATCAGACTCAGGATGCCACTAGCCATTCTCAAAACAATGTCTGCTGGTAGCTGCAACCGTACGTTTTCAAGGACTCCTCTCTTAACGATTAAATTTCAAACAATGACGTTAGATCAGATACTAATAGAAAGATGAGACATATGTGTAGTGGTCAATAGCTCCTGTTATGGATACATCAATACTACATCAGAAGTTAAAACCTGCTTAGGTAGAATTAGACAACTGGCTGCGAAGCCTCTGTGAAGTGCCAGTTCCAGACCAGGTTTCAGACTTATTCTCCTGAATTCCTAAGGGAATGAGATCTATTTTTACTGTTAAAATTTCAGTTGTTACCCCTCCTATTTTAACTGGATTGGTTGCGCCAAAATGGGGGACCAAGGGACTGAGATCTTAATCATACGAGTCTCAGGTACAGGACTTGGAACTCAAATATTTCTAACTTGGTATCCATTCCCCTAGATTTAGGCAGGACTGCGCCCCATTTCAGCGAGAAGTAGCCAGAGCGGTCATCACCCTGTTCCTTGAAGGATGTGGGGAAAGATAAAAGTGAAGTGGGGATTAAAACCGAGTCCCCTGAAAACCGAGTTCTTGTGCCAAGTTTATGATTAATGTCTCAATCTGAAATGATTATTCCTTTTCTTGTCAAAAATCTGTTCTCCTCAATATTGAGGAGTATCCAGAAGAGGAGGAGTGAAACTGAGAGGGACTCTGTGGTCTCCTGGGCACAGAAGCCTTTTTGTGTGCCTCCTAACTTGTTTGTAGGGAATAGACTAGAGACTCCAGGACCTTCCCTGAGTTCCAAAGGGCAAATTCGAACAGTTGCTAATCAGGGAAGTGAGGGGATGCAGAGACAGGGAGGAAGAGTCAAGAAACAATAGTGCAGCCTTGTGGCAGGATCCTGGTTCTGCCTCAAGGGATACACATAACAATATCTTTGAGCTCCTTAAAGAACTAAAACCCCCAACAAGTGGAAGATGTTAGCATTCTTCATTCCAGAGGAGCTCATCAAGAAACTATCTGAGACCAGATTAAAGGAGTGCAGGCCCTGCATACACACTGATCCTTATGAGCAACCACACCCTTGAACCATCGCTCTAAAACACCAAATCTTCCTGCATTGGGACACACAGCTGTTGAGGGCACGAGCCTGCTGTGTCCTCCATTGGCTGGCAGAGTGATAAAACTAATCTTTTCTATTTTTCCAAAACACTGTTCTCAAGATTTGATTCGGAACCGGTGCAGAGAGGCTGATTATTCAGTATCAGTTAGGTCCAGAGTCAGGCAGTTAGTTAGAAACAGTGTCAGGTCTATAGTTATGGAAAGCCTCAGGGAATTAGGGAGGGAGAGACCAAGATATAACAGACAGCATCAGATCCTGAGCTGGGGAGAGTGTCAGGGCATGACGTAGGACCAGCATCAGGACTGTAGTTAGGATCAGCATCACGGTCTTAGTTAAAGTTATTGCCAGGACCTGAGTTAGGCAAAGTGTCAGGGCCTGAGTTAGGCAAAGTGTCAGGACCTGAGTTAGGCAAAGTGTCAGGGCCTGAGTTAGGGACAGAGTCAGGACCTGAGTTAGGGACAGTGTCAGGGACTGAGTGAGGCCTAGCATCAGGGTCTTAGCTAGGATCAGCATCAGGGCCTTAGTTAAAGACATTATCAGGGCCTGAGTTAGGTACAGCAACAGGGCTTCAAAGGGACAGCCTCAGGGCCACACTTTGGGACGGCATCAGGACTTTTGTCAGGACAGTGTCAGGACCATGGTAAGAGATGGATCAAGATACTAGCTTAGGATAGTGTCAGCACATTGGTTATTGACGGCAGCAAGGCTGACGTTAGGGACAGCTTCAGGGCCTTAGTTAGGGACAGCGTCAGAACCTGAGTTAGACCAAACATCAGGGCCTAAGGTAAGACTAGGGTCAGGGCCTTTGTTAGGGACAATGTCAGGGCCAGGGTTAGGCCTAGCATGAGGGCCTGAGTTAGGCTGGGCGTCAGGGCCTTAGTTAGGGACAGCCTCAGGGCCTCACTTAGGGACAGTGTCAGGGCTTACTTAGGGACAGTGTCAGTACATTGGTAAGAGATAGGTCAGGATATTAGCTCAGGATAGAGTCTGGACTTTAGTTATCGACAGCAGCAGGGCCTTAGTTAGGGACAGTGTCAGGAGCTTAGTTAGGACTAGCATCAGAGCCTTTGCTAGGTACAGTGTGAGGGACTGAGTTAGGAGTAGTGTCAGGGCCTTAGTTAGGGACAATGTGAGGGCCTGAGTTAGGACAAGCATCCAGGCCGTAGTTAGGGACAGTGTCAGGGCCTTGGGACTAATTTCAGAGCCTTAGTTAGGGAGAGCATCAGGACTTTAGTTAGCATAAGAGGCAAGACATTAGCTAGGGACAGGGTTAGGTTAAGGTCTAGGAATAGTGTCAGGAAATGAGCTAGGGAGAGTGTCAAGACCTTACTTACAGAGAGTATCAGGGCCTTACTTAGGGCTAGTGTCAGGGCTTCAGGTAGGGACAGCGTCAGAGCCTGACTTAGGGAGAGCGACAGAACCTGAGTAAGACCTAGCGTCAGGGCCTTAGCTAGGGACAGTGTCAGGGCATGACTTAGGAAGAGCATCAGGGTCTCAAAGACATTTTGAGGGTCTGAGTTATGTACTGCATCTGGGCCTGAGTTAGGGACAGACTCAGGGCTTCACTTAGGGACAGTATCAGGGCTTACATAGGGACAGTGTCAGGACCTTGGTAAGAGATGGGTCAGGATATTAGCTCAGGATACTGTCAGGCCTTTAGTTATTGCTGGCCGCAGGGTCTGTATTTGGGACAGCTTCCGGGCCTTAGCTAGAGAGAGTGTCACGGCCTTAGTGAGGACTAGTCAGGGCCTTAGTTAGGCAGAGCAATAGGGCTTCAGTTAGGATGGGAGGCAGGATATTAGCTAGGGACAGGATGAGGTTAAGGTCTAGGGATAGTGTCAGGAAATGACCTAGGGATAGTGTCAAGACCTTACTGACAGTATCAGGGCCTTATTTAGGACCAACGTCAGGGCTTCGGGTAGGGACAATGTCAGAGCCTGACTTAGGGAGAGCGACAGGGCCTGAGTGAGGCCGAGCGTCAGGGACTTAGCTAGGGACAGTATCGGCATGACTTACGAGTAGCATCAGGGCCTTCGTAGGATCCACATTAGGTTCTTAGTTAGGATAAGAGGCAGGACACTAGCTAGGGACAGAGCCAAGTTACGGGCTAGGGATAGTGTGAAGACCTTAGTTATTGAGAGCATCAGGGCCTTATATAGGAGCAGCGTCATGGCCTTATTCAGGACCAGTGTCAGGGCTTGATGTAGGGACAGCTTCAGAGACTGACTAAGGTACAGCGACAGGGAATACCTGAGGACTCTCTCAGTTAGCACCTGAGTTAGGGACTGTGTCAGGGCAGGACTTAGGAGGAGCATAACGGCCTCGTTAGGATCAGCATCAGGGTCTTTGTTAAAGACATTATTAGGGCTTCTGTTAGAGACAACCTCAGGGCTTCACTTAGGGAGAGCGTCACGGCTTATTTAGGGACAATTTCAGGAACTTGGTAAGAGATGGGTGCAGAAATTAGCTCAGGATAGTCTCAGGACTTTAGATATTGACAGCAGCAGGGCCTTAGTTAGGGACAGTGTCAGGAGCTTAGTTAGGACTAGCATCAGAGCCTTTGCTAGGTACAGTGTGAGGGACTGAGTTAGGAGTAGTGTCAGGGCGTTAGTTAGTGACAGTGTCAGGGCCTTAGTTAGGACTAGTCAGGGCCTTAGTTAGGGAGAGCATTAGGGATTCAGGGAGGATAAGGGGCAGGACATTCCAGGCCAGGGATAGTGTCAGGAAATGAGCTAGGGATAGCGTGAAGACCTTAGTTATTGAGAGCATCAGGGACATAGTTAGGACCAGCGTCAGGGCCTTCATCAGGACCAGTGTCAGGGCTTCACGTACGGACAGCGTCAGAGCCTAACTAAGGTACAGCAACAGGGCCTAAGTGAGGCCTATCTTTAGGGCCTGAGTTAGGGACAGTGTCAGGGCATGACTTAGGAGCAGCATAAAGGCCTCTGTAGGATCAGCATTTGGGTCTTCGGTAAAGACATTATTAGGGTCTCTGTTATGGACAGCCTCAGGGCCTCACTTAGGGACAGTGTCAAGGCTCACTTAGGGACAGTTTCAGGACCTTAGTACGAGATGGGTCAGGAGATAAGCACAGGATAGTGTCAGGACTTTAGATATTGACGGCAGCAGGGCCTTTGTTAGGGACAGTGTCAGGACCTGAGCTAGGTGGAGTGTCACGGCCTTAGTTAGGGACAGGTTCACGGCCTTAGTTAGGGCTAGCATCAGAGCCTTTGTTAGGTATCATGTCAGAGCCTGAGTTAGGAGTAATGTCAAGAACTTAGTTCGGGACAGTGTCAGGGCCTTAGTTACGCCTAGCATCAGAGCCTTCGTTAGGTATCCTGTCAGTGCCTGGGATAGGAGTAGTATTCAGGGCCTTAGTTAGGGCCACTGTCAGGGCCTGAGTTAGGAGTAATGTCAGGGCCTTAGTTAGGGCCAATGTCAGGGCCATAGTTAGAACTAGCATCATGGCTCCTCTTGTTGTGGAGCAGAGGCTCTAGGCACATGGACTTCAGTAGTTGTGGCATGCGGGCTCAGTAGTTGTGGCTCCCGGACTCTAGAGCGCAGGCTCAGTCGTTGTGGAGCACGGGCTTAGTTCCTCTGCAGCATGTGAGATATTGGTGGACCAGGGCTCGAACCCATGTCCCCTACATTGGCAGGTGGATTCCCAACCACTGCACCACAAGCGAAGCCCCTTCTCTGCATTATTTTAACGTCAGTACGCTTTGCAGGACATCTAGGAGCCTCGCGTGGGCACCCTGTTCCCTGCAAGAACACTGAGTACCCTCAAGCCCCCATGGGCCTGCTAAGCCACATCCAGGCCTGTAGCCCTTCGGAGTCACTCTGTGTATGCCGAGTGTAGGGCAAAAGACTGCACTCTTTCTTGGGACAGCTTGATTTCCTCAACACTCCCACAGGTCCACGAACACTGTTGTAGCAGGAGCAACATGCCGTGCAACTCTGACTCATTGCCCTAGTCTGAGCTGCACTGAAAATAACCCTCGGCTTCACATTCGATGTGGGACCCCCTGCCTGAAGTCACCCTGCCTCCAGGAGAATGTGGGCTTGCGTTCCGACTGCAACTAAAGCACAGTTCCTCGGTTAACACTGCAGGCTTTTGAAGAGCCACGGACCCGGAGGCCTAGCTGGGAATTTCCTTGGTTGAGGCATTTCGCTAGATGCAGAACACCCTGCTTCGAGGAGTTGATTCAGAGAAGGAACCACTGGGTAACCTGTGTCTCTTTGGACTTGTTAGAAAGCACAGGGATATATGCTGCGTGTGCCCGTGGAAATGGGGGCATGATGGAACTAGCCTTGCTTTCCCATTTTGAAAGCTCCATTCATGCTGCCTTGAAGCTACTTGAAATTGACTGCTGTTGACAGGCCACTAGCCACTGTAGGCATGGCTCTGGGAAGAAAATGAGTTTTTCTAGGTAAGCCGGGTGCTTCGATGGCCGGGGTGGAGCTCATCCTGCCACGCTCTAGAGCTAAAGGGAAACTCAACTTGAGTACTGGCCTCAAGGTAAGTCCCTGAGTAGCCGCGCAGAAAGGGAGGCATGCAGCTCTTTCCATGAGGTCTTAGTCGCTGTTCTGCTTTATTTTATTTTATTTTTTAAATTTTTTATTGTTTTTTTAAGATTTATTGATTGATTGATTGATTGTTATGTTGGGTCTTCGTTTCTGTGCTAGGGCCCTCTACAGTTGCGGTAAGTGAGGGCCACTCTTCATCGCGGTGTGTAGGCTTCTCACTATCGCGGCCTCTCTTGTTGCGGAGCACAGGCTCCAGAGGCGCAGGCTCAGTAGTTGTGGCTGACGGTCCCAGTTGCTCCACGGCCTGTGGGATCCTCCCAGACCAGGGCTCGAACCCGTGTACCCTGCATTGGCAGGCAGATTCTCAACCACTGCGCCACCAGGGAAGCCCCTGTTCTGCTTTATTTTAAAGGAAGTACCCTTTTCAGGACTCCTAGGCCCCTCGGGTGTGCATCATTTTCCCTCCAAGATCAGTGAGTACCTCCAGACCCCTGTGGCCTGCTAAGCAACATCGAGGCTTAAAGGTCGGTTCCTCGGAGGCCCTCTGTGTATGCCGAGTAATGGGCAACACCCTGCACGTTTCTTAAAGAGAGCTACATTTCCAGAGCACTGGAACAGCCTCAGGACCACATTTCTAGCCAGTGCGACGTGCCATGGAAGTGTTCGTCATGGCCCCCGTCTGAGCTGCCATGAGAAAACACTCTGCTTAGGATTCTTCGAGGACCTCGTACCTCAAGTCACTCTGCTCGAGGAGAAAGTCAGCATCCTACCATGCTGTGTCACTAAAGGGACATGCAGCGAGAGTACGTGCCTCAAGGTAAGGCCCTGAATTGCCATACAGAAGCGGAGGCGTGCAGCATTTTCCATGAGGTCGTAGCCCCTGCTCTGCATTGTTTTTACGTCAGTACGCTTTGCAGGACATCTAGCAACCCCGCGTAGGCACCCTATCCCCTGCAAGAACACTGAGTAACCTCAGGCCCCCATGGGCCTGCTAAGCCACATCCAGGCCTGTAGCCCTTCGGAGCCACTCTGTGTATGCTGAGTGTAGGGCAACAGACTGCACTCTTTCTTGGGACAGCTTGATTTCCTCAACACTCCCACAGGTCGACGAACACCTTTCTAGCAGGTCCAACATACCGTGCAAGTGTGACTCATTGCCCTAGTCTGAGCTGCACTGAGAAGAACCCTCGGCTTCGCATTCGATCTGGGACCCCCTGCCTGAAGTCACCCTGCCTCCAGGAGAATGTCGGCTTGCGTTCCGACTGCAACTAAAGCCCAGTTCCTCGTGTAACACTGCAGGCGTTTGAAGAGCCACGGGCCCGGAAGCTAAGCTGGGGCGTTCCTTGGTTGAGGCAGTTCGCTGTTTGCAGAACACCCTGCTTCGACGAGTTGATTCAGGGAAGGAACCACTGGGTAACCTGTGTCTGTTTGGACTTGTTAGAAAGCACAGGGATGTATGCTGCGTGTGCCCATGGAAATGAGGGCCTGATGGAACTAGCCTTGCTTTCCCATTTTGAAAGCTCCATTCATGCTGCCTTGAAGCTTCTTGAAATTGACTGCTGTTGACAGGCCACTAGCCAATGTAGGCATGGCTCTGGGAAGAAAATGAGTTTTCTCTAGGTAAGCCGGGTGCTTCGATGGGCAGGGTGGTGCTCAGCCTGCCACGCTCTAGAGCTAAAGAGAAACTCAACGTGAGTACTGGCCTCGAGGTAAGTCCCTGAGTAGCCGCGCAGAAAGGGAGGCATGCAGCTCTTTCCATGAGGTCTTAGTCACTGTTCTGCTTTATTTTATTTTATTTTTTTATTTTTTATTGTTTTTTTGAGATTTATTTATTGATTGATTGATTGTTATGTTGGGTATTCTTTTCTGTGCTAGGGCCCTCTACGGTTGTGGTAACTGGGGGCCACTCTTCATCGCGGTGCGTAGGCCACTCACTATCGCGGCCTCTCTTGCTGTGGAGCACAGGCTCCAGAGGCGTAGGCTCAGTAGTTGTAGCTCACGGGCCCAGTTGCCCCGCGGCCTGTGGGATCCTCCCAGACCAGGACTCGAACCCGTGTACCCTGCGTTGGCAGGCAGATTCTCAACCACTGCGCCACCAGGGAAGCCCCTGTTCTGCTTTATTTTAAAGGAAGTACCCTTTTCAGGACTCCTAGGCCCCTCGGATGTGCATCATTTTCCCTCCAAGATCAGTGAGTACCTCCAGACCCCTGTGGGCCTGCTGAGCAACATCGAGGCCCAAAGGTTGGTCCCTCGGAGGCCCTCTGTGTATGCCGAGTGAAGGGCAACACACTGCTCGTTTCTTAAAGAGAGCTACATTTCCAGAGCACTGGAACAGCCTCAGGAGCACATTTCTAGCCAGTGCGACGTGCCATGGAAGTGTTCGTCATGGCCCCCGTCTGAGCTGCCAAGAGAAAACACTCCGCTTAGGAGTTTTCGAGGACCTTGTACCTCAAGTCACTCTGCTCGAGGAGAAAGTCAGCATCCTACCATGCTGTGTCACTAAAGGGACATGCAGCGAGAGTACGTGCCTCAAGGTAAGGCCCTGAATTGCCATACAGAAGCGGAGGCGTGCAGCATTTTCCATGAGGTCGTAGCCCCTGCTCTGCATTGTTTTAACGTCAGTACGCTTTGCAGGACATCTAGCAACCCCGCGTAGGCACCCTATCCCCTGCAAGAACACTGAGTAACCTCAGGCCCCCATGGGCCTGCTAAGCCACATCCAGGCCAGTAGCCCTTCGGAGCCACTCTGTGTATGCTGAGTGTAAGGCAACAGACTGCACTCTTTCTTGGGACAGCTTGATTTCCTCAACACTCCCACAGGTCGACGAACACCTTTCTAGCAGGTCCAACATACCGTGCAAGTGTGACTCATTGCCCTAGTCTGAGCTGCACTGAGAAGAACCCTCGGCTTCGCATTCGATCTGGGACCCCCTGCCTGAAGTCACCCTGCCTCCAGGAGAATGTCAGCTTGCGTTCCGACTGCAACTAAAGCCCAGTTCCTCGTGTAACACTGCAGGCTTTTGAAGAGACATGGGCCCGGAAGCTAAGCTGGGGCGTTCCTTGGTTGAGGCAGTTCGCTGTTTGCAGAACACCCTGCTTCGAGGAGTTGATTCAGGGAAGGAACGACTGGGTAACCTGTGTCTGTTTGGACTTGTTAGAAAGCACAGGGATGTATGCCGCGTGTGCCCATGGAAATGAGGACCTGATGGAACTAGCCTTGCTTTCCCATTTTGAAAGCTCCATTCATTCTGCCTTGAAGCTTCTTGAAATTGACTGCTGTTGACAGGCCACTTAGCCACTGTAGGCATGGCTCTGGGAAGAAAATGAATTTTCTCTAGGTAAGCCGGGTGCTTCGATGGGCAGGGTGGTGCTCAGCCTGCCACGCTCTAGACCTAAAGGGAAACTCAGCGAGAGTACTGGCCTCGAGGTAAGTCCCTGAGTAGCCGCGCAGAAAGGGAGGCATGCAGCTCTTTCCATGAGGTCTTAGTCACTGTTCTGCTTTATTTTATTTTATTTTTTATTGTTTTTTTCAGATTTATTTTTTGATTGATTGATTGTTATGTTGGGTTTTCGTTTCTGAGCTAGGGCCCTCTACAGTTGTGGTAAGTGGGGGCCACTCTTCATCGCAGTGCGTAGGTCTCTCACTATCGAGGCCTCTCTTGCTGTGGAGCACAGGCTCCAGAGGCGCAGGCTCAGTAGTTGTGGCTAACGGGCCCAGTTGCCCCGCGGACTGTGGGATCCTCCCAGACCAGGGCTCGAACCCGTGTACCCTGCATTGGCAGGCAGATTCTCAACCACTGCGCCACAAGGGAAGCCCCTGTTCTGCTTTATTTTAAAGGAAGTACCCTTTTCAGGACTCCTAGGCCCCTCGGGTGTGCATCATTTTCCCTCCAAGATCAGTGAGTACCTCCAGACCCCTGTGGGCCTGCTAAGCAACATCGAGGCCCAAAGGTCGGTTCCTTGGAGGCCCTCTGTGTATGCTGAGTGATGTGCAACACCCTGCACGTTTCTTAAAGAGAGCTACATTTCCAGAGCACTGGAACAGCCTCAGGACCACATTTCTAGCCAGTGCGACGTGCCATGGAAGTGTTCGTCATGGCCCCCGTCTGAGCTGCCATGAGAAATCACTCTGCTTAGGATTCTTCGAGGACCTCGTACCTGAAGTCTCTCTGCTCGAGGAGAAAGTCAGCATCCTACCATGCTGTGTCGCTAACGGGACACTCAGCGTGAGCAGTTGTCTCGAGGTAAGGCCCTGAATTGCCATGCAGAAGCGGAGGCGTGCAGCAGTGTCCAGGAGGCCGTAGCCGCTGCTCTGCATTGTTTTAACCTCAGTACGCTCTGCAGGACATCTAGGAACCCCGCGTGGGCACCCTATTCCCTGCAAGAACACTGAGTACCCTCAGGCCCCCATGGGCCTGCTAAGCCACATCCAGGCCCGTAGCCCTTTGGAACCACTCTGTGTATGCCGAGTGTAGGGCAACAGTCTGCATTCTTTCTTGGGACAGCTTGAATATCTCAACACTCCCACTGGTCGACGAACACCTTTCTAGCAGGTCCAACATACCGTGCAAGTGTGACTCATTGCCCTAGTCTGAGCTGCACTGAGAACAACCCTCGGCTTCGCATTCGATCTGGGACCCCCTGCCTGAAGTCACCCTGCCTCCAGGAGAATGTCAGCTTGCGTTCCGACTGCAACGAAAGCCCAGTTCCTCGTGTAACACTGCAGGCTTTTGAAGAGCCACGGGCCCGGAGGCTTAGCTGGGGCATTCCTTGGTTGAGGCAGTTTGCTGTTCGCAGAACACCCTGCTTGGACGAGTTGATTCAAGGAAGGAACCACTGTGTAACCTGTGTCTCTTTGGACTTGTTAGAAAGCACAGGGATGTATGCTGCGTGTGCCCGTGGAAATGGGGGCCTGATGGAACTAGCCTTGCTTTCCCATTTGGAAAGCTCCATTCATGCTGCCTTTAAGCTACTTGAAATTGACTGCAGTTGACAGGCCACTAGCCACTGTAGGCATGGCTCTGGGAAGACAATGAGTTTTCTCCAGGTTAGCCGGGTGCTTCGATGGCCGGGGTGGAGCTCATCCTGCCACGCTCTAGAGCTAAAGGGAAAGTCAACGTGAGTACTGGCCTCGAGGTAAGTCCCTGAGTAGCCGCGCAGAAAGGGAGGCATGCAGCTCTTTCCATGAGGTCTTATTCGCTGTTCTGCTTTATTATTTTTTATTTTTTATTTTTTATTGTTTTTTTAAGACTTATTGATTGATTGATTGATTGCTATGTTGGGTCTTCGTTTCTGTGCTAGGGCTCTCTCCAATTGCGGTAAGTAGGGGCCACTTTTCATCGCGGTGCATAGGCCTCTCATTATGGCGGCCTCTCTTGTTGCGGAGCACAGGCTCCAGCGGCGCAGGCTCAGTAGTTGTGGCTCACGGGCCCAGTTGCTCCACGGCTTGTGGGATCCTCCCAGACCAGGGCTCGAACCCGTGTACCCTGCGTTGGCAGACAGATTCTCAACCACTGCGCCACCAGGGAAGCCCCTGTTCTGCTTTATTTTAAAGGAAGTACCCTTTTCAGGACTCCTAGGCTCCTTGGGTGTGCATCATTTTCCCTCCAAGGTCAATGAGTACCTCCAGACCCCTGTGGGCCTGCTGAGCAAAATCGAGGCCAAAAGGTCGGGCCTTCGGAGGCCCTCTGTGTATGCCGAGTGATGGGCAACACACTGCTCGTTCCTTAAGGAGAGCTACATTTCCAGAGCACTGGAACAGCCTCAGGACCACATTTCTAACCAGTGCGACGTACCATGGAACTGTTCGTCATGGCCCCCGTCTGAGCTGCCATGAGAAAACACTCTGCTTAGGATTCTTCCAGAACCTCGTACCTGAAGTCTCTCTGCTCGAGGAGAAAGTCAGCATCCTACCATACTGTGTCGCTAACGGGACACTCAGCCTGAGCAGTTGTCTCAATGTAAGGCCCTGAATTGCCATACAGAAGCGGAGGCGTGCAGCAGTGTCCAGGAGGCCGTAGCCGCTGCTCTGCATTGTTTTAACCTCAGTACGCTTTGCAGGACATCTAGGAACCCCGCGTGGGCACCCTATTCCCTGAAAGAACACTGAGTACCCTCAGGCCCCCATGGGCCTGCTAAGCCACATCCAGGCCCGTAGCCCTTCAGAGCCACTCTGTGTATGCCGAGTGTAGGGCAACAGTCTGCACTCTTTCTCGGGACAGCTCGATTTCCTCAACACTCCCACTGGTCGACGAACACCTTTCTAGCAGGTCCAACATACCGTGCAAGTGTGACTCATTACCCTAGTCTGAGCTGCACTGAGAATAACACTCGGCTTCGCATTCGATCTGGGACCCCCTGCCTGAAGTCCCTGCCTCCAGGAGAATGTCGGCTTGCGTTCCGACTGCAACTAAAGCCCTCTTCTTCCTGTAACACTGCAGGCTTTTGAAGAGCCACGGGCCCGGAGGCTTAGCTGGGGCGTTCCTTGGTTGAGGCAGTTTGCTGTTTGCAGAACTGCCTGCTTCGACGAGTTGATTCAAGGAAGGAACCACTGGGTAACCTGTGTCTCTTTGGACTTGTTAGAAAGCACAGGGATGTATGCTGTGTGTGCCCGTGAAATGGGGGCCTGATGGAACTAGCCTTGCCTTTCCATTTGGAAAGCTCCATTCATGCTGCCTTGAAGCTACTTGAAATTGACTGCTGTTGACAGGCCACTAGCCACTGTAGGCATGGCTCTGGGAAGAAAATGAGTTTTCTCCAGGTTAGCCGGGTGCTTCGATGGCTGGGGTGGAGCTCATCCTGCCACGCTCTAGAGCTAAAGGGAAAGTCAACGTGAGTACTGGCCTCGAGGTAAGTCCCTGAGTAGCCGCGCAGAAAGGGAGGCATGCAGCTCTTTCCATGAGGTCTTATTCGCTGTTCTGCTTTATTATTATTATTTTTTTATTTTTTATTGTTTTTTTTAAGACTTATTGATTGATTGATTGATTGATTGCAATGTTGGGTCTTCGTTTCTGTGCTAGGGCTCTCTCCAATTGCGGTAAGTAGGGGCCACTCTTCATCACGCTGCATAGGCCTCTCATTATCGCGGCCTCTCTTGTTGTGGAGCACAGGCTCCAGCGGCGCAGGCTCAGTAGTTGTGGCTCACGGGCCCAGTTGCTCCACGGCCTGTGGGATCCTCCCAGACCAGGGCTCGAACCCGTGTACCCTGCGTTGGCAGACAGATTCTCAACCACTGCGCCACCAGGGAAGCCCCTGTTCTGCTTTATTTTAAAGGAAGTACCCTTTTCAGGACTCCTAGGCCCCTTGGGTGTGCATCATTTTCCCTCCAAGGTCAATGAGTACCTCCAGACCCCTGTGGGCCTGCTGAGCAAAATCGAGGCCAAAAGGTCGGGCCTTTGGAGGCCCTCTGTGTATGCCGAGTGATGGGCAACACACTGCTCGTTCCTTAAGGAGAGCTACATTTCCAGAGCACTGGAACAGCCTCAGGACCACATTTCTAACCAGTTCGACGTGCCATGGAAGTGTTCGTCGTGGCCCCCGTCTGAGCTGCCATGAGAAATCACTCTGCTTAGGATTCTTCGAGGACCTCGTACCTGAAGTCTCTCTGCTCGAGGAGAAAGTCAGCATCCTACCATGCTGTGTCGCTAACGGGACACTCAGCGTGAGCAGTTGTCTCGAGGTAAGGCCCTGAATTGCCATGCAGAAGCGGAGGCGTGCAGCAGTGTCCAGGAGGCCGTAGCCGCTGCTCTGCATTGTTTTAACCTCAGTACGCTCTGCAGGACATCTAGGAACCCCGCGTGGGCACCCTATTCCCTGCAAGAACACTGAGTACCCTCAGGCCCCCATGGGCCTGCTAAGCCACATCCAGGCCCGTAGCCCTTTGGAACCACTCTGTGTATGCCGAGTGTAGGGCAACAGTCTGCATTCTTTCTTGGGACAGCTTGAATATCTCAACACTCCCACTGGTCGACGAACACCTTTCTAGCAGGTCCAACATACCGTGCAAGTGTGACTCATTGCCCTAGTCTGAGCTGCACTGAGAACAACCCTCGGCTTCACATTCGATCTGGGACCCCCTGCCTGAAGTCACCCTGCCTCCAGGAGAATGTCAGCTTGCGTTCCGACTGCAACGAAAGCCCAGTTCCTCGTGTAACACTGCAGGCTTTTGAAGAGCCACGCGCCCGGAGGCTTAGCTGGGGCATTCCTTGGTTGAGGCAGTTTGCTGTTCGCAGAACACCCTGCTTGGACGAGTTGATTCAAGGAAGGAACCACTGTGTAACCTGTGTCTCTTTGGACTTGTTAGAAAGCACAGGGATGTATGCTGCGTGTGCCCGTGGAAATGGGGGCCTGATGGAACTAGCCTTGCTTTCCCATTTGGAAAGCTCCATTCATGCTGCCTTTAAGCTACTTGAAATTGACTGCAGTTGACAGGCCACTAGCCACTGTAGGCATGGCTCTGGGAAGACAATGAGTTTTCTCCAGGTTAGCCGGGTGCTTCGATGGCCGGGGTGGAGCTCATCCTGCCACGCTCTAGAGCTAAAGGGAAAGTCAACGTGAGTACTGGCCTCGAGGTAAGTCCCTGAGTAGCCGCGCAGAAAGGGAGGCATGCAGCTCTTTCCATGAGGTCTTATTCGCTGTTCTGCTTTATTATTATTATTTTTTTATTTTTTATTGTTTTTTTAAGACTTATTGATTGATTGATTGATTGCTATGTTGGGTCTTCGTTTCTGTGCTAGGGCTCTCTCCAATTGCGGTAAGTAGGGGCCACTTTTCATCGCGGTGCATAGGCCTCTCATTATGGCGGCCTCTCTTGTTGCGGAGCACAGGCTCCAGCGGCGCAGGCTCAGTAGTTGTGGCTCACGGGCCCAGTTGCTCCACGGCTTGTGGGATCCTCCCAGACCAGGGCTCGAACCCGTGTACCCTGCGTTGGCAGACAGATTCTCAACCACTGCGCCACCAGGGAAGCCCCTGTTCTGCTTTATTTTAAAGGAAGTACCCTTTTCAGGACTCCTAGGCTCCTTGGGTGTGCATCATTTTCCCTCCAAGATCAGTGAGTACCTCCAGACCCCTGTGGGCCTGCTGAGCAACATCGAGGCCAAAAGGTCGGGCCTTCGGAGGCCCTCTGTGTATGCCGAGTGATGGGCAACACACTGTTCGTTCCTTAAGGAGAGCTACATTTCCAGAGCTCTGGAACAGCCTCAGGACCACATTTGTAGCCAGTGCGACGTGCCATGGAAGTCTTCGTCATGGCCCCCGTTTGAGCTGCCATGAGAAAACACTCTGCTTAGGATTCTTTGAGGACCTCGTACCTGAGGTCTCTCTGCTCGAGGAGAAAGTCAGCATCCTACCATACTGTGTTCCTAACGGGACACTCAGCGTGAGCAGTTGTCTCGAGGCAAGGCCCTGATTTGCCATGCAGAAGCGGAGGCGTGCAGCAGTGTCCAGGAGGCCGTAGCCGGTGTTCTGCATTGTTTTAACGTCAGTACGCTTTGCAGGACATCTAGGAACCCCGCGTGGGCACCCTATTCCCTGCAGGAACACTGAGTAACCTCAGGCCCCCATGGGCCTGCTAAGCCACATCCAGGCCCGTAGCCCTTCAGAGCCACTCTGTGTATGCCGAGTGTAGGGCACCAGACTGCACTCTTTCTCAGGACAGCTCGATTTCCTCAACACTCCCACTGGTCGACGAACACCTTTCTAGCAGGTCCAACATACCGTGCAAGTGTGACTCATTACCCTAGTCTGAGCTGCACTGAGAATAACACTCGGCTTCGCATTCGATCTGGGACCCCCTGCCTGAAGTCACCCTGCCTCCAGGAAAATGTCGGCTTGCGTTCCGACTGCAACTAAAGTCCAGTTCCTCGTGTAACACTGCAGGCTTCGAAGAGCCATGGTCCTGGAAGCCTAGCTGGGGATTTCCTCGGTTTAGGCAGTTTGCTGTTTGCAGAACACCCTGCTTTGAGGAGTTGATTCAGGGAAGGAACCACTGGGTAACCAGTGTCTCTTTGGACTTGATAGAAAGCACAGGGATGTATGCTGTGTGTGCCCGTGAAATGGGGGCCTGATGGAACTAGCCTTCCTTTCCCATTTTTTTTTTTTAAAGAATTCCTAAGTTATTTATTTATTTATTTATGGCTGTGTTGGGTCTTCCTTTCTGTGCGGGGGCTTTCTCTAGTTGCGGCAAGCGGGGGCCACTCTTCATCGCAGTGCGCGGGACTCTCACTATGGCGGCCTCTCTTGTTTCGGAGCACAGGTTCTGGACGCGCAGGCTCAGTACTTGTGGCTCACGGGCCTAGTTGCTCCGCGGCATGTGGGATCTTCCCAGACCAGGGCTCGAACCCGTGTGCCCTGCATTGGCAGGCAGATTCTCAACCCCTGCACCACCAGGGAAGACATGCTTTCCCATTTTGAAAGCACCATTCATGCTGCCTTGAAGCTACTTGAAATTGACTGCTGTTGACAGGCCACTAGCCACTGTAGGCATGTCTCTAAGAAGAAAATTAGTTTTCTCTAGGTAAGCCGGGTACTTCGATGGCCGGGGTGGAGCTCATCCTGCCACGCTCTAGAGCTAAAGGGAAACTCAACGTGAGTACTGGCCTCGAGGTAAGTCCCTGAGTAGCCACGCAGAAAGGGAGGCATGCAGCTCTTTCCGTGAAGTGTTAGTCGCTGTTCTGCTTTATTTTATTTTATTTTTATCATTTTTTATTGTTTTTTTAAATTTTATTTATTGATTGATTGTTATGTTGGGTCTTCGTTTCTGTGCTAGGGCCCTCTACAGTTGCGGTAAGTGGGGGCCATTCTTCATCGCGGTGCGTAGGCCTCTCACTATCGCGGCCTCTCTTGAGCCGGAGCACAGGCTCCAGCGGCGCAGGCTCAGTAGTTGTGGCTCACGCGCCCTGTTGATCCGCGGCCTGTGGGATCCTCCCAGACCAGGGCTCGAACCCATGTACCCTGCGTTGGCAGGCAGATTCTGAACCACTGCACCACCAGGGAAGCCCCTGTTCTACTTTATTTTAAAGGAAGGACCCTTTTCAGGACTCCTAGGCCCCTCGGGTGTGCATCATTTTCCCTCCAAGATCAGTGAGTACCTCCAGACCCCTGTGGGCCTGCTGAGCAACATCGAGGCCCAAGGGTCGGTCCCTCGGAGGCCCTCTGTGTATGCCGAGTGATGGGTAACACACTGCTCGTTCCTTAAGGAGAGCTACATTTCCAGAGCACTGGAACAGCCTCAGGACCACATTTCTAGCCAGTGCGACATGCCATGGAAGTGTTCGTCATGGCCCCCGTCTGAGCTGCCATGAGAAAACACTCTGCTTAGGATTCTTTGAGGACCTCATACCTGAAGTCACTCTGCTCGAGGAGAAAGTCAGCATCCTACCATGATGTGTCGCTAACGGGACACTCAGCGTGAGCAGTTGTCTCGAGGTAAGGCCCTGAATTGCCATGCAGAAGTGGAGGCGTGCAGCATTTTCCATGAGGCCGTAGCCGCTGCTCTGCATTGTTTTAACGTCAGTACGCTTTGCAGGACATCTAGGAACCCCGCGTGGGCACCCTATTCCCTGCAAGAACACTGAGTACCCTCATGCCCCCATGGGCCTGCTAAGCCACATCCAGGCCCGTAGCCCTTCGGAGCCACTCTGGGTATACCGAGTGTAGGGCAACAGACTGCACTCTTTCTTGGGAGAGCGTGATTTCGTCAACACTCCCACAGGTCGACGAACACCTTTCTAGCAGGTCCAACATACCGTGCTAGTGTGACTCATTGCCCTAGTCTGAGCTGCACTGAGAATAACCCTCGGCTTCGCATTCGATCTGGGACCCCCTGCCTGAAGTCACCCTGCCTCCAGGAGAATGTCGGCTTGCGTTCCGACTGCAACGAAAGCCCAGTTCCTCGTGTAACACTGCAGGCTTTTGAAGAGCCACGGGCCCGGAGGCTTAGCTGGGGTGTTCCTTGGTTGAGGCAGTTTGCTGTTTGCAGAACACCCTGATTCGAGGAGTTGATTCAAGGAAAGAACCACTGGGTAACCTGTGTCTCTTTGGACTTGTTAGAAAGCACAGGGATGTATACTGCGTGTGCCCGTGGAAATGGCCGCCTGATGGAAGTAGCCTTGCTTTCCCATTTTGAAAGCTCCATTCATGCTGCCTTGAAGCTACTTGAAATTGACTGCTGTTGACAGGCCACTAGCCACTGTAGGCATGGCTCTAGGAAGCAAATGAGTTTTCTCTAGGTAAGCCGGGTGCTTCGATGGCTGGCGTGGAGCTCATCCTGCCACGCTCTAGAACTAAAGGGAAAGTCAACGTGAGTACTGGCCTCGAGGTAAGTCCCTGTGTAGCCGCGCAGAAAGGGAGGCATGCAGCTCTTTCCATGAAGTCTTAGTCGCTGTTCTGCTTTATTTTATTTTATTTTTTTCATTTTTTATTGTTTTTTTTAGATTGATTGATTGATTGATTGATTGTTATGTTTGGTCTTCGTTTCTGAGCTAGGGCCCTCTACAGTTGCGGTTAGTGGCGGCCACTCTTCATCACGGTGCGTAGGCCTCTCCCTATCGCGGCCTCTCTTGTTGCGGAGCACAGGCTCCAGACTTGCAGGCTCAGTAGTTGTGGCTCACGGGCCCAGTTCCTCCGCGGCCTGTGAGATCCTCCCAGACCGGTGTTCGAACCCGTGTACCCTGCATTGGCAGGCAGATTTTCAATCACCGCGCTACCAGGGAAGCCCCTGTTCTGCTTTATTTTAAATGAACTACCCTTTTCAGGACTCCTAGGCCCCTCGGGTTTGCATCATTTTCCCTCCAAGATCAGTGAGTACCTCCAGACCCCTGTGGGCCTGCTGAGCAACATCGAGGCCCAAAGGTCGGTACCTCGGAGGCCCTCTGTGTATGCCGAGTGATGGGCAACACACTGCTCGTTCCTTAAGGAGAGCTACATTTCCAGAACACTCGAATAGCCTCAGCCACATTTCTAGCCAGTGCGACGTGCCATGGAATTGATCGTCATGGCCCCCATCTGAGCTGCCATGAAAAAACACTCTGCTTAGGATTCTTCGAGGACCTCGTACCTGAAGTCACTCTGCTCGAGGAGAAAGTCAACATCCTACCATGCTGTGTCGCTAACGGGACACTCAGCGTGAGCAGTTGTCTCGAGGTAAGGCCCTGAATTGCCATGCAGAAGCGGAGGCGTGCAGCAGTGTCCAGGAGGCCGTATCCGGTGCTCTGCATTGTTTTAACGTCAGTATGCTTTGCAGGACATCTAGGAACCCCGCGTGGGCACCCTATTCCCTGCAAGAACACTGAGTACCCTCAGGCCCCCATGGGCCTGCTAAGCCACATCCAGGCCCGTAGCCCTTCGCAGCCACTCTGTGTATGCCGAGTGTAGGGCAACAGACTGCACTCTTTCTTGGGAGAGCGTGATTTCTTCAACATTCCCACAGGTTGACGAACACCTTTCTAGCAGGTCCAACATACCGTGCAAGTGTGACTCATTGCCCTAGTCTGAGCTGCACTGAGAATAACCCTCGGCTTCGCATTCGATCTGGGACCCCCTGCCTGAAGTCACCCTGCCTCCAGGAGAATGTCAGCTTGCATTCCGACTGCAACTAAAGCCCAGTTCCTCGTGTAACACTGCAGGCTTTTGAAGAGCCACGGGCCTGGAGGCCTAGCTGGGGATTTCCTTGGTTTAGGCAGTTTGCTGTTTGCAGAACACACTGCTTTGAGGAGTTGATTCAGGGAAGGAACCACTGGGTAACCTGTGTCTGTTTGGACTTGTTAGAAAGCACAGGGATGTATGCTGCGTGTGCCCGTGGAAATGTGGGCCTGATGGAACTAGCCTTGCTTTCCCATTTGGAAAGCTCCATTCATGCTGCCTTGAAGCTACTTGAAATTGACTGCTGTTGACAGGCCACTAGCCACTGTAGGCATGGCTCTGGGAAGAAAATGAGTTTTCTCTAGCTAAGGTGGGTGCTTCCATTGCCGGGGTGTTTCTCATCCTGCCGCGCTCTAGATCTAAAGGGAAACTCAACGTGAGTACTGGCCTCGAGGTAATGCTGTGAGTAGCCGTGCAGAAAGGGAGTCTTGCAGCTTCTTCCATGATGTCTTAGTCACTCTTCTGCTTTATTTTATAGGAAGTACCCTTTTCAGGAGTCCTAAGCCCCCTGTTTGGCAACCTTTTCCCTACAGATCCCTGAGTACCCCCAGACCCCTCTATGTTTGCTGAGCAACAGCCAGGTCAGTTGGACCTTCAGATGCCTTCTGTGTATGCCGAGCAAAGGGCAACATGCTACACTCTTACTTGAGAGAACTAGATTTCTTCAGCACTCCAGCAGCTTTAGGAAAACGTTTCTACCCCATCTAACATGCCATGGAATTGTGCCTCATTGCCCTATTGTGAGCTCTACTGAAAAAGCACTCTGCTAAGCATTCCTTCTAGGACTTACTACCTGAAGTCACCCTGCCTCCAAGGGAACGTCGGCTGGTGTTCCAGCTGTGAGTAAAGCACATTTCTTCGTGTTACAGTGCAGGCTTTTGGAGCAAGCACAGGCCCAGAAGTCTAACTCAGGCATTCCTTAGTTGAGGCAGTTCGCTACACACAGAACACCCCGTGTAGAGATGCTGATTCAGGGAAGTGCCCAGTGTGTAGCTCGTGTCTCTTTTCACTTGTTAGGAAGCACGTGTAAGTGTGCTATGTGTCCGCTGGGAAATGGGGGCCTGACGGCAGAAGCCATCTCATCAGAGGTGTTGGGAGTGTGTAGAGGCCTTATATTCCTGTTGTGTGTCCTGCAGGCATCCCATGAAAGACCAGAATCTAGGTCAACTTGGGCAAGCCACTTAAGTGAGCCTCAGCTTTCTTTATTTGTAAGGTGGGCACCACAGCGCTACCCTCCCGTATGCATGGCGAAATCCTGGCAACAAACGTACACCATGTGGCCCCACTTTGAAATCTTTAAAGAGGTCTGCCAATAAAAGTGTCTGTAGGTTGTACCTTCCCTGCAATGCGACACCTGGTCCAAGGTGGAGAGGTTCAGGGGTGAGCAGTTTGCCCTTCACATGAACGGACAGAGCTCAGCCAGCGGCGTCCCTTCACTGAGATCCTGGCTGCCGAGGTCCACACTTTCCATGTATCCAGGCTCGTTTCAGATGGAGACTGAGAGGGCAAATAGGCAGGTGTAAGGATGCAATCCTCAAATCTTTGGCTTCAAATAATCCATCCCAAACTGCTACCCGAGCCCCCCAGTATCAAAAAGGAAACATGTTATAGACCCAGAAAAATGTGTTTCCCAGAAGGCCTAGGTTTGCCCTCATAGTCATCAGTATCTAAAATAGAAGTAGCAGTACACTTAAAATCTTAAACTTCTATGTATTTAGGGACCAAAGGCATTTTCATCAGAAAGAAAAGGGATTTAATAATGAAACCACAGAGAGATAAATTGTTTTCAAGCCCCTGATAAGAGAGGGGAGAAATGTCAACCTCATGGGAGTTGCAGAATCAGCAGTTAGGATTTTTGGATGCCAACTCTGGTGGAGAAGAGACTCCAGCCTGTACCCTCCCCGCCCCCCCTCCCCGGTATGCCTGGTTAGGAGGTGAGTCCTGCAGGCGCGGTGGCCCCTGGGCTGGCCAGAGCGGCAGGATGAGTGCAGGGGTCCCTGAACAGAACAGTTTACCCTCCCTCCCCAGAGACACCTGGCAATGTCTGGAGGGTGGGCTAGTGGCAGGTGGCCAGGGACGCTGCTAAACACACTGCAATGCCCAGGACAAAGCCCACCACAGGGAGCGATTCAGCCCAGAATGTCAGCAGTGCTGAGGGTGAGAAACCTATGCACGTGGCAATGCTGGCCTCCAGGAGAAGCTCAGGAGACAGCCCAACCCCCTTCCTGCCCACAAGGGGGCGATGGTCCTCTCCTGTAGCTTGCTCCGATTTAAGGGCCTTTTGCTGTCCGCTGCTGGTGAGTGACCTGGTGCCCTGTCTTTAGGGGTCGGGGCCTGAGGGCCTCGTTAGCTCCCCGAATTCTGTGCACTCAGAGTGCGCTTCGCCCCCACGCTCCCCGCTGTTGTAGAGCAGGGTCTGCAAAGCCAGGAGGGGGGATTGCTGGATTTGGCGCTAGCAGGCGTGGTCTTGGCGGCACTGGTAATGCACAGGGTGGTATTTGGGGTAGAAAGAGACGAATCAGGCCGATTAGTAGCGAGGTGGCGGCTGCTGTGCGGAGCACTCCTGAGTCGCGAGGCTCCAGGACCCGCTGGTCAGCAGCAGAGGTGTGACCAAGACACAGCCTCACACCGTGCCCCGCGGCCTGGGCCTTTCAGAGCTGCCCTCTTCAGAGGGCTCTCCCAGGCGCAGACCACCCCATCCCCAAGCCCCAGCACGCTGGCCACTCCGCACTGGACATCGAGAAGTCGTGCGGGGTGTGGTGTCCACGCCAGACTGACATCCAGGTCAGAGGGGCTCAGCCTGAGGCTGAAAGGAGATGGATGGATCAGTAGGTTAGTGGCGGTAATATCTCTTGGGAGGGAATCACAGGGAATTTTTACTTCTCAGTTATCTTCTGCATTTTAAAAACTTCTGCCATGCGTATGCATTTCTGTAACCAAAACCTTATTAGAGTGGAAGCTTAGCGAGGCAGCTTTGCAAAAGGACCCTGCCTGACTCTTGACCCACCTGTGTGCCTAAATGCGCATGCAGCTGGGGCTTGGTCAGCAGTGGTGACCTCCTGAAGCTATTTACAACCTGTAAACGGTGTGTGCTCCTCCATGGGATACCTCAGTTCTCTGACTCTCAGGTTCTTCTTCTGTGGAGAAAAAGGGCAGATATGTTCTACAAATGTCCACAGTTCCCCGTGGAGAAGGTACCTCTGGGCATGAACATGTGCTGGAGTGGCATGATGCTGGGGTCTGCCCCTCGCAGCTCAATCTCAAAGACTCCAAGCAGAGCCGCCTACTTTATATTTTTCTTCCCTTCTGAAGACATTGGCTGGCACTTGGCCTTGGTCTAGGGTGTACGCCTTCTTCAACCTGTTGACTGCAGAGTCCTCACATTGCTTTGGGCTTGGTCCAAGTCTGTGCTTGAGTGGAGGACGGGGATTTGAGAGGGTCCACACGCCCCTCCTTCCCAGCCACGCACCTTCTTTTCCTTGCCAAGCTCTCCCTTCTCCTACTGTGCCAACGAAGCAGCTGCTTCAACCTCTTCTGTAACCTGGGCTCTCCCATCTGTCTGCAGTTTTTCCCGTGCTCATAGCTGGTTAGAAACCTGCGGGGGGGGTGTTTTTCAGACGAACTTGAGTAACTTGCCCTCGTAGATTAGTTAAGAGCCTGTAGGTGTCGAAGGGATTTGTGGAAAAGACCCAGCAGAGTCTGCGAGAACCCGAGGCGGCTGTGGCTGGAGCCAGGTGAGCCACAGGTTAGGGGCGTCTGGGCCTCATCCTGTGTGAGGGTGGATGCGCTACTGCTGTCCTCTGCCTCGGGCCCTCATCTGTGAAATGGGGGAACAGTGAGGACTGCCCTCCCGAGGTCGTCATGAGGCTTAATGTGTGAACGCACCGACCACTCAGAGCAGCCGTCACCGCAGGGAGCAGTGTGTGTGTGTGTGTGTGTGTGTGTGTGTGTGTGTGTGTGTGTGTGTGTGTGTGCGCGCGCGCACGCGTGTGTGTGTGTGTGCACGTGTGTGTGTGTGTGTGTGTGTGTGTGTGTGTGTCATTGTAGCCGCTGGGCTTCGCTTTTCTCCACCAGCTCCTTCTTCACGGGGGAGCAAGGAGAGGCATGGGAGGGAGGGAGGGAGAAGACTAGAAAAAGGAGGCAGAGGGAGGTCCCTGGGGAAGGGTTTCTGCCACTCATGCATAGGTGGCCTGGGGTCCAAACTTGGGGTTTTACAGCAGGGCGTGTGAGCAAGGGGCTGCGGCCAGGGGCAGAGCATTTGCAGACCGCGCGCAGGTCTGGACAGAGCAGGAAGACGCCAAGGTTCTGCCTCCTCCCAGCTGTCAAGGCCCGAGGCAACAGGTCACCCCTTCTGAGTCCCTGAGAAATTGGGAGGTGCTAGTCCAAGGGCACAAAGTTTCAGTTATGCCAGATGAACAAGTTCTGGAGTTCTGCTGTATACCTCAAATATGGTGCCTGTAGTTAACAATACTGTATTGTGTGCTTAAAATTTACTGAGGATGGCTCCTATCTTAAGTGTTCTTACCATACACACAAAGAATGATGATAATAGGAATAATAATAAATAAAGGAATGAATAGGTCGGGAAGACACCTTTGGAATGACACATATGTTTACGGTGTAGATTGTGGTGATGGTTTCATGGGTGTAATCTGTCTCCATACTCACAAAGTTGCATGTATTAATCATGTACAGCTTTCTGTATGTCAATGATACCTTCATAAAGTGGTTTAAAAGAATAAAATGGGGGGGAATATAGTCACTCCAAGTACTGAGCACGTTGCCTGTCACAGTAAATAAGCAAATAAATGTAATTATGGTTTAAGCTTAGCTCAGGACTGAGAGTGGGTACTTGGCAGGTGGTGCCTGTGGCCAGCTGCTCCGCCCTGGCTCAGCACTGCTTCTGTGAAGCACAAGGGCTGCCCAAACGCAGAGACCAGCTCCAGGTGCAGCTCCTGACAGAGAAGGTGGGCTGGTCGCAGACACCTTGTTTTGGTTACTTGCTATTCCTTCCCCCACACACCCTTTCATTGTCCTGGTCCTTAACCTTTAACTCCTGTAAGAAGCTGGGTTTGCAGATTTCTGAAGACATTTTGCAGTGTGCAGACCTGTTTCACCTTTGTTCCCCATCCTTGGGTCTGGAGATAAAGGCAGGAATACAGTACTCTATGAAAGGAACAATCATAAACCTCAGGTGCCTCAGACTTCAAAGAAATGGCAAACTAGGCATCTCATTTTATACATGGTCCTCTTTAAGTACACTTGTATGTACATAAAATGAAATTGTACTGAAGTAAATCTTATTGCTGAACGTTTGCTTTCCGGAAGATACTTTGGTGTAATAGTTCCTAAGAAAATTTGTTTTTTTAAAGGACCAAAAGTGGGGTGAATGTTTCATGGGTAAAGACCTTTTTCGTAACGAGTGAAGGTGAAATGAGCAGACTGTGCGACTCAGATTCCAGCTGCGTCCCCATCACTCCCCTCGGGAGTGTGCCGGAAGGACCCCAGAGAGCTGGCCCACTGGGGTGAGCTTATAGCCTTGGGGCCCCAAACTGCAAGGATGGTCAGCATTCCTGGTGCTCTGGGTTCAGCAAGACCTGACTGAGGTGGGTGGGAGGTCAGTGGGGACACAGTTTTGCCGAGAGCTATCTTGTTGGCCTGTATTAGAGGGGGAACAGAAGGTCAGAGCGGGCCTGGGTGAACCCCAGGTGCTGGCTGAAAGTCTTTTTTTTTCTTTTTTTTAATAAAGGGACTCTCTTTTCTGGTTGTTGGCTGAGTATGTAATGTCCACTCTGGGTCATCTAAGGGCCGAGACCAAGTACTCTGTTCCTGCTGTGACCCGTGCTTCTGCTACCACGTGCTGCACAAGGTAGGTACCTCAGAGTCCTAGCTGAACAGCTCATAGAGAGACAGGTCTCACCCTTGCTTCTCCACCTGCATCTTACAGAGCTGGAAAGTAGGAACTGCAGCCCGGCAAGCCACGGACCCAGGCAATCCTAAAACTGCAAAGTCACCTGTGTTGATTCCAGCCAGCTTTTAGTAAGTAAATCCGTGACTCTTGTAAGAAGAGATTTCAGAAGATGTGTACCTTCTAGAGAATTCACATTTAGTGAGGGGCATGTGAAAAGGTGTACACAATTTTAATCTTTTTATTTTACTAATAGTGTATCTTAATGATTGAAAAATAGAAATTCCTGTAAATATAAAGAAAACCAGAAAGTACTCATACTTTACACACCTAGTGTTCACGGTCTAATGGGCCTGCTTCGCCTTCCCCTCTCTCTTCTATCTGAGCCTGCACGATGGACGGGACTCACCTGGTACAAGTGACGCGGGGTCGAGCTGGACTGTTGGTTTTCTGCTCTGCCTCTGCTTCCTCTCCGCATCCTGGACTTTAAAGAAGATGAATGAAATGTCTGCTCTGGTTGCTGGCTGTTTCATCTCCAACTTAACCTCAGTCTGTGGTTGTGGAGGGCCTCAGAAGTCAGGAAGGTCCGCCGCCGCCAACATGGGGAGGGTGGGGCCGGACCCAGGTTCCAGCCCAGCCCTGACACGCAGTGCGCTCAGTGGGACATGTTGGCACGCATGCAAGGCTGTAGCGCTGCCAGCCCCCATATGCTGCCTTCTTGAGGGCTGGCGGTGCCCTTCAGGACTGGCTGCATCCTTCGTCCCATTTGAGTGGGCAGTAGTAGATAATAAAATCTCAGAATATCCCTTGATCCCTGACCATCCAGGCAGGCATCTGTGGTCCTCCAGCTTAGGCCTGCCTGGGCCCTGTCAAGCCCCTGTGGCCAATCGCTGTGCTGACTTTGCTGCTGGGCAATTGAACAGCTACCTGGGCAGCGTAGACGGCCCCTTGGGATGTTTCAGTTCCCTACATCCATGTGATTGAGAAAAGGGCCTCCTCCCTCATAGCCTCTCAGCCTTCCGAGAGGACGTAACCCTCCAGACATTGAGTGTGGCCCTGGCCACAAGCAGCATACAGCAGACCGTGGCCCTGCAATCCTCTGGCCTTCGGGTTGTTGCAAACCTTTGACATTCATACTCATTAAAAATCAAAGGTATGGGAGCAAGTGGCTTCCCA